>NC_133682.1:16586173-17786173 GCF_048934315.1 Petromyzon marinus | reverse complement strand
GATTCCCACCACCATCCATGCCAGAAGAACTCCCTCATCAAGACTCTATACCATAGAGCCCAATGCATTTCCGACCAGGAACACATTGCCAGTGAACTTAAGCACGTACACCAAGCTCTCAAGGCTAATGGTTACTCCGACTACACAATCCGCAAAGCCATCACTCCAGCCATGAAGAAGGATCCTCTTGAGGAGCCATTCAAAACCATCACCTTACCATACATTGCGGGGGTTCCGTCTGTAAAAGATGTGGTTCCAGACATACAGTACCCGGGCGTCTACAAACTAAGTTGCCTCTGTGGTAGCAGTTACATTGGAGAAACCAAACGACATATCTGGGACCGCATCCGTGAACATAAAGCAGACTTGAAACACGGTAGGACGAGCACCTCAGCCGTGGCAGATCACTGTTATAATTCAGTGGGCTCACATGACATTGACTTCTCCAAGACGGACGTTCTCTGCAAGCCATCCGGCTACCATGAGAGATTCGTTCATGAGGCCATCCACATATACAAACACAGAAACAGTTTCAACCGAGAAGATGGATTCTGGCTTAGTAACCATTGGAAAGACGTTATAAACCATTTTGGTACTTAATTGATTGTATTTTATGGTGACTTTCAGATCGCAGTCCATTCGCTGCCACTGCCTCTTAATACCTTTCACACGACGGTCAATGGTATGGTTTATAGCAGGGGTGTCCAAACTTTTTTTCCCGAGGGCCACATACAGAAAAATACACGAAGGATTGGGCCACTCACTAGACGTGAGGTATACTGCCTCACTTCTCATGCACTAATATTGTCAAAATCAATCAAATGCAGGTAAATTACGTTTGATTATTGAACATGTTTGAAGAAAAAAAGCCTCCATCATAGCTCTTCATTAGTAGATTTTAATTTTATTTTTTACAAAAAGGTTGGCAGGTAATTCTCTCAGTGACAGCCTCAGATTGGTTCTTATGGTGCTGATCCCCCTTCATTGTCCATATGAAGGGAGAGACAAGAAGACAAATAGGGGATGTGGATATTTCAAGCTTATTACACAAATAAATTATTGGGCTTGTTAACACATCAACTAACGTTTGTTAAAAAAATTGTCATCAACTTTAATTGACTGAATTTATGAAGTAATTGGGCTTATTAACAAATGAAAACGGTGTGTATATTTTTAACTCACCTGTAATGGGAATAATGTTACGCTCAGTGGGAGCAGTGATGCTGCGCTTTGGTCTGAAGGATAGCTGGCAGGTCAGGAGTAAGTTTGGTGGTTGAGATGCGAAGGACGTCACGTAGATGGCTGTCGGTCGTTCTGGTTCTCAGCCTGCTTTTGTTCAGCGTTAACAGAGAGAATGTCTGCTCACATATGTATGTTGAGCCGAACAGACTCATCATTCGTTTTGCATGGCGTCTCGTCAGAGGAAACTTGGCCTTTTCCAAACTCCGGTAGAAGTCAGGTAGGGAGAGAAGCTGATGCTGATTCTTCAGAGAATCATCACACTGAATTTCGATCAGTTCTAATTGCAGACTCTCCTCCACTTCTTTTGCATCCATTGAAAACGGAGCCGCAAACAGTGTGATTTCCTTCTCAATGACAGAAAAATCTTGGAAGTGCTGACTGAATTCTGTCATGAGAGATGTGATCACAGACACATATTCTCCCATTTTTGCAGAGAGCTTGGCATTTGGAAATGCGCATTGATTTCGGTCAGCGTGGGGAAGTGCACTACATTGAAGTTGCGCAGTTGTGACTCGAAGAGACGGAGCTTCGCACGGAATGCTTTCATGTTCACATACAGCTGTGGTACCAGCTGCTCTTTGCCTTGTAGTCTCTTGTTCGGGGTGTTGAGATGATCAGTGAGATCAACTAAAAAATCCAGGCCTGCCAACCATAAAGGGTCACTGATCTCATGGAGAGGTCTGCCCTTTTCTTTCAAAAACTTGTCGATATTTGATCTCAGGGAATAAAACCACTGCAGCACGGAGCCGCGACTGAGCCAGCGCACTTGAGAATGGTAAAGTAGGTCCCCGTATTCAGCATCGACATCAGAGAGGAACGCTTGCAATTCTCTGGTAAAGCCCTCGTGCCCGAATTATGTTGACAGTTTTCACAACTGTGTTCATCACATCGTCAAGCTGGATTATCTTGGCACAGAGGGCTTCTTGGTAGATGATACAGTGCATTTTAACAGTCTCACCTCCGCTCTCCTGCACCTTGGCACTCACCATAGAAGCCATTCCTTTGCGCTCGCCTGTCATTGCTGGAGCCCCATCCGTTGTAATTCCACACAGCTTGTCCCATTTAAGAACAGCCTGGTTAATTGAATCTGACACAGCTTCAAAACATATCCTTCCCAGTTGTTGCCCCCTTTAGACTCCGAAGATCAAGCAGTTCCTCCGTAATGCAAAAATTCTCATCAACTCCCCGCAAAAAAATTAACAGCCGTGCAGTGTCCATGGCATCTGTGCTCTCATCACATGCAATCGAGTAAAAATCGAAAGCACAAGCTTTATCTGACACTTGCTGTTTTAAGTTAGCCGACAAGTCTTCAATTCGCCGCACAACCTTATTTCTGGACATACTAACATCGTTAAAATCCTGCATTTTCTCCAGGCACATTCCCACGACTTTAGTGAGGCACTGTTTGATGAAGTCACCGTCTGAGAAAGGTTTCCCATGTTGGGCAATGAGTTGAGCTACTTCATTGCTGGCTATTGTTGCATTTTCTTGAGCTTTGTTAGCACGGAAAAAAACCCTGCTGCTGCGTTAGCAGGCTAGCTTGCCATTTGCTTTACCTTCTTTCTCCGCTCGGCGCCCGTGTAGGACGTGAAGGTCTGATGTTTCGTTTCATAATGCCGTCGTACATTGTACTCTTTCATCACGGCAACACTCTCATTACAAATCAAACAAACACACTTCCCCTTGGTTTCTATGAAAAAAAAATCATTTTTCCACCGAGTCTGAAATTTTCTGCACTCGCTTGCAATCTTGCGTCTCTTCGGTTCCGGCATTTCTGGTGACCCTGAGCAAATGTTTTCTTCGATTGCTTGCTTTGTGGAGACGCTGCCTTGTTCAAGACAATAGCGCCATCTAGTGCTTAAATTAAGAAATGCAATACAGTGGGTCATAGTCCATTATATTTTTAAACTTTGATACGGGCCAATTAAAAATGGATGGCGGGCCGCAGTTGGCCCACGGGCCGTAGTTTGGACACCCCTGGTTTATAGCATGTTATATAATAATAAATAGTATAACATTGTAATGTTTAACATAATTCATAAGGCAATATATAGTATTGTAATTTTATAGTGAATATACAGCTGTGTGGTATACAGTAGGGTTGGTAGAATAATACATGGTGTAATATTACAAGTCTAATATTTTACAGTCTAAATTATAGGGTAGTCTAAAGTAACGCATTGTATAATTCAAGGGTGGGTTTGTCTATGGTAGTGTATATTACGGTGTATAGTTGTGTAATGTAGGAAAAAGTTTAGTTGGAGACATATCAATATACTGCATAATGTTCGAGCTTACATTGGGCTGTGTATACGATATTATACAATGTAGTTTAGATTGGAAGGTATAACATTACAATGTATAGTAGTCTAGTTTATGGCATGGTTGTAACGCAACACAGGACAGAGCAGCGCATCGTGGCAGTTTCTCCCCCCTCCTCCGTCCCGAGCATGGATGGACTCGTCCGTCTCAACGAGGCTCGTCGCTCTCCGTGGTGCTAACGTTGGAAAGAAGGAAAAAACCGCCACCCATTTTTTTCGCCATATGGCATTGTAATGTATAACGACTTATTGTTAGTAGCTCAGCTGATGGAGAGTATATAGAGTTTATTGATGACATTGATGTAGTTTGTATTTTAGTTTTTTTTATTAGTTTACTATATGGTATTCATTAGATAGTGTAGTGTATACCCAGTTACTTTATGTTTATAGCTCAATTTATTGAAGAATATATTGAGTACATTTATTATATTGATGTAGTTTATACTTAGTTTTTTTTCACATCGGTTAATTGTATTATAGTTGGGTAGTTGCAGTCCTTTAGCGTCCATATACTAAACGCCTCTGTTGAGATGGAAACTTTGACTTTAACATAGCTATTTCCGTGACCAGTCACATGCTAATCCCTCACATTAACATCATGCTAATCTCCCAGTTACATGCTAATTTCTGACTTTAACACCCTGCTGATCCAACACTTTAACGCAGCTATTTCAATGCTAAATTATCCTGTTTGATATGTAAACTCCTTTGTCAAGGCGCTTTACCTCTCCCACCTAGTTTAAACGACACTGCGAATCTTAGCAGCAGTCATTGAAGTGCTGTCGTCCCGACAGTTCTGTTCCTTCACCTGAAGAAGGCTACTTGTGTTGTGGCCGAAACGTCGTGAAAATTTTATTTTTTATTACGTTTTTTTTTATTATTTTATATCCATTCTACGTTACTTTACCGAAAGAACCAAGAAGATGAATCCCTGCAGTCACTAAAGCTTGAAATCTGAACTTTACGCAATTAAAAATCATAGTGTAAGATAAGACTACAATCGTTGTCTGCTGTGAGGATCTTCTGTACTCAGGGCCCCGAATGTTTGTGGCAAGTGAAAGTTTGTCTCAGCAAAATATAAGATTTCTCACAGTAGCATACCGTATGACCACACGTCGCTCTGCACCTTGTAGAGCCCATGGAACATGCTTTGTGAAGACATACACTTTACAGGCAGAGGCACCTAATGGACATGACCGCATGGCCACAAGCACAACAACAATACGTTCAGTAAATTCAGTTCAGGCCGATGCATCGCGATTCGTCATACGTTTTTTGCGTGAGGCCACATATTCATCTGGCCAAATTAGCGTCATCTAGCCCTCCACTACCCTGAAGGGTTAAATGTGTAGTGACATCACGGGATGTCACTGTGTAGTGCCGGCCCTAGAGAGGCACGGCGTGCGGTGTATTGACATCGCGGATACCACTCTGGTGTGGGTGTAGTACCGGCCCTAGAGGGGCTCGGTCAGTGCTGATTGATCCCGCTGGATGGCATCACGCTTGGCGTGCAGTGCCAACCCAACAGGATAGGGTGTGGGAGTGCCGGCCGTAGGAAACGGGTTACTAAATGCTATGGCACTCTGGTTGACCCGAGAGGACACGTGACCGGTTAAGTCTACAAAGGGGCCCCAAGTGGGGTCTAGGGGTGGTCACGTGGTCGGGGTCCAGATCCTGCTGCTCGATGATTCTTGAAGGTGGTCGTGGCCAAGGGCGGAGCCAGCCACGCCACAGAGAATATAAGCTGGGTCCCCCAGAGGGACCGGCGTTGTTGTTCATCCTGAAGAACCTTTGTCTACGTCTACGTTCTACCGAGTCTCCAACACATGGACTGGGACCCGAGCTGTGGTCCCGTTCTGTCGTAGCTAGTCATGTTGTAATTAGTGTAGTTAGCCTGGTGGTCACCACCACAGGTTCTTATTCTGGGCCAGTTACCCCGTGTACCACATGGGGTGGGGAGGAGGAAGGGGATTTGTGAAATTGCCCCATATTTTGAACTGTCGGCAGAGCAGGGAGATTGAATCCAATTGCCGACCTCTGGATTGCAAGTCCAGGGTGGGAGAGCCATTGCACCACCGTGTGTGGCAGCACCCCCGCTCTTTTTTTCTTAGGGGCTGTGCAAAATAAAATAAAAACATTGAGTACAATGAAAGTGATGGGCCTTCCATTCCGATGATGGTGATGACATTAGCGATACTGATAATGATGCTGATGATGCTAAGTAAGGTGAAGGACTCACTTTGCCCTTCACCACGTAGTTGGGGTCAGTCTGGACGTTCCGTGCCAGCCCAAAGTCGCAAATCTTGGCGATGTGTCCATGCGTTACCAGCAAATTCCTCGCAGCCAGGTCGCGGTGGATGCACTAAAAAAAAGAAAAAAATTCCCTGTGTGGCCTTCAACAAACTTGGGGCAACTTCTGTGAAGGTCGGCCACGGTACACGACGGGGTGGGTGCCCAGCACCACGCCCGGCCGCCTTTGTCTCCCCAGTGTAGATGTTTATACACCGCACCAGGTACTCATTTGAGACTGAGTCCATCTGGGGAGGCCCATGACCGGTTCAGATAATTGTCACTGGTGTTGGCCGTGAGCGGGAATCGAACTCTGGCCATTGGGTTCATAGTGCAGTGAACTAACCACTGAGCGACCACTCGCCACCCAGACAGACATATTAAGGGCAACAAAGACGTGCACCACAGACACAGTCACATACAAAGACACAGTTAAACACGCACAGTCACAGTGATACAGTTAAACATACTCTTTGGTTCTTTCGGTAAAGTAACATAGGTATAAAATAAAACAAATCACGACGTTTCGGGCGCAACACAAGTGTCCCTCATCAGGTGGGAAAGCATGATCTGCTGCTGAGGCAGACTGTTTTAAAAGGTTTGAAATAGGTGTAGCCCAAGGGTCATAAAGAAGTGGGCGGGGCTAGTGATGTTAATGTGAGAAATTAGCATGTAAATGTAAGATCGGAGAGCAGCCTCCTCGACGAGGGCTTCAAATCAAGACAGTTAAACACGCGCAGTCACACAGATGGTCATGGCCCTGTAGGGATAGAGACAGACAGGCACGGAGATACATACAGAGAGACACAGAGACAGGTTAAAATCATCACGTATTTTCATCATTATGTTCCACCACTCTTTTAACCGAGGAGAGAGGCTCACTGCTGATTCACTCCTCTCGCGACTCACGTTCTTGTGAGCGAGGAAGGCCATACCGCTCGCGACCTGCTCCGAGAAGCTCGGGAGGTTGTCCACCCCGGATGGAGTAGAGTCGCTCACGATCGCTTCTCTCTCCGACGACGACGCGTCCCAGCCTGCGGCGCACAAGGAAGCCCGGCTATTCAGAAATTCCCTAACTATAGAGTATCTATAGTAGATCATCGATTATTCGGCGGCTACGGGGGGGAAGGGGACGCCAAATTTTTTTAACAACGTCGGATATTCACTACATAATAATTTTAAAAAGCTAATTTTTTGCACATTCTTGCATAGCATTGTTTTTAAATGTTGTGAATGTTTTGTTGTCTTTTAAATTAGTTTACTATATGAAATTGGTGTGAATAAACATACAAATACACAGAAATAAATATCCTACTGTAAAATGTAACCTATTTACTGTACCGTACTTACCAATCCAATCTCGAAGACTCTGAATGGAGTGATGTATATAGTGCAGTATTGTCATTTTTTAAAGTTGTATTTAGTGTATAATGTACCGTCTGTAATATTTAACACTGAAATGAAGTCGGTGGCCGCTCTGGTTAATAACGCGGTCTACTTCGCAGTAGACACAGTTAGAGCGAACACGTACATGATTAGAAAAAGAGAGTCGGCCAAGTGTTGTGTGGTGTAATTACCCAAATTTGAGAAATTTACTCGCAAATTATTCCATCGGGGAAGCTGCCTAATAACATCACAAACCCACTTGGCAGGGTAAAGCCCGCTTGCAAGGCTGTGGCTGCACAGGGGCAGCTGCCCCCAGTCCATGGAAACTGGTACTGATGTAGTTTACGAATCGCCATGGGCGGCATGGTGGCACATTGGTAAGTAACCCTTGCGCCTTGCAGCAAGAAAGCTGGGTTTGATTCCCGACTCGGGCGCGTTTCGGCGTGGAGTTGTCATCTTCTCTCCCCCTGTTCGTCAGAGTGTGTAAGTGCAATGAAGTGTTTGAGTGAGTGTGTGAGCGAGTGAGTTAGCGTGAATGTGTGAGTGTGTGAAGATTGTATGTTCTCCCCCTCTTCTGGGTCTCCTCCGTGTTCTCGAGTTTCCTCCCATAGTAAAAAAAAATACCCAATACAACGAGTCTGGCATTGGGCAAAACATCCCAATACTGAAAAATCACCTGCAAATTACTCAATTGGGACTACACAGTGACAGCAAAAACTTCGCAGGACCCTCATGAAGAAGTCTTGAGTTTTTGCACAGTAAACAAATGTAATAATAAATCTTGACTTAAAGCTTTTGTAACTGCAGGAAGACATTCTTTGGGTCTTTCGGTAACGTCACGTAAATAGGTTCAAATGAAATAACCAAAAATAACAAAAAACTACGACGTTTCGATCACAACACAAGCTTTTGTCATCAGGAAGAAAAAAAGAGAGGGGGACAGCTGCTGAGGCAGACAGTCTGCCTTATCTCAACCGGTGTTGTCCCTATCCTAGGTAAACTCTGTCTTAAATGAGTACCTGGTGCAGTGTGTAGACATGAGCACTGGGGAGACAGAGGTGGCTGCATGCGCGTAGTGCTGGCCACCCACCTCCTCGTGGGCCACGCCGCCTAACAGCAGCACAGTCTGTTAAGGCTTATTTGGGTGATCTTCATCTTTGTTGTATGCTTGTGCCATCTTGTGTGTCTGCTGTCACAGATTCCAGGCTACAACCCTCCGGAGTCCACCCCATGGGGCTCCCCTTCTCCCCGGCCCAAAAAACCCAGACAGTACTCGTGCATCATGCATGCGGTGTCAGCAAGAGGTAAGAGATGCATGAGTGGGCACACACTCTGGGTTTTACATCTGCAGAGTTAGTTAAGTGTACAGTGTTCTCGCAAGCAGAGGTGAACAATAAAAAAAAATCAGTGGCGGTTATGAGAAACGCTACCCTGAAGTAACGGGCGGTTTGCACTCTGAACTTGCAATCCAGAAGTTACTGGTTCGTTTTCCCATCGCAGCGTTTGAAACAGTGGCGCAATTTTCTTAAATTTACAATTTTTACCTTGCCAACCAGTGCAAACAGCCAGGTGAGGTGTATAAGCGTCACTATATATGAATAGTTTAGGACATCTTATGCTCACAAACTCACCCGTTCACGCACTCAACCACCAACTCAATCTCACTCAAATCACCAACTCACTCTCACTCAAACCACCAACTCACTCAACCATCAACTCACTCAACCCACCATCTCACTCAAACCACCAACTCACTCAACCATCAACTCACTCAACCCACCATCTCACTCAAACCACCAACTCACTCAAACCACCACCATCTCACTCAAACCACCAACTCACTCAAACCACTATCTCAAACCACCATCTCAAACCACCAACTCCATCTCACTCAAATCACCAACTCACTCTCACTCAAACCACCAACTCACTCAACCATCAACTCACTCAACCCACCATCTCACTCAAACCACCATCTCACTCAAACCACCATCTCACTGAAACCACCAACTCACTCAAACCACCAACTCACTCAAACCACCACCATCTCACTCAAACCACCATCTCACTCAAACCACCACCATCTCACACAAACCACCAACTCACTCAAACCACCATCTCACTCAAACCACCATCTCACTCAAACCACCATCTCACTCTAAAAGGTTGAAGGTTAAGGTGCAGGCAGCCCTGAAAATATATTGGCTCGTGCCACTGCAAGCTCCCTTCTGGAGGATATGTTGTTGAGCCAGACGTTTGGAAGAGGTGGGAGTAACCCACATTTTACCCCACCACACACGACCTGCCGATGGACTACCCATTGACAGTGCTGAGTGGACAACGGCAGGGCCAGTGAGGGGGGATTTAAGAAACGGTTCAACCACCTGCCGCGCTTGGAGGACGAACCGGCGGCATTTGGGTTGCCAAGCCCAGTGTGATAACCGTCACATTATGGCAGCATCATAATCTGAATATTTTTCCTGGATCAATCCGATGAGCTATAAAGCTCTTTTTCACAGGTGTCCAGCACCACTTCATCATTTGGATGAGTGGTTCCTGAATCAGGTGAGAGACAGATTTGTTCTCCTCTACCAGGTGAGGTCGGGCAATTTTACTTCTCACTTCACCTTCCTCACCTCAACTGATAAGGTAGGAAAATCATTGCTCCTTAACTAGGTGAGAGCCCAATCAGGTGTGACCTGTGGTGCATAAGGGGACCACACCAATGATAAAAAAAAATACTAAACTATTTTTTATTTTCTTGGTTCTTTCGGTAAAGTCTCGTAGAAGGGAAATGTTATAAATATAAAACAATACAATTATCACGACGTTTCGACTGCAACACAAGCAATCATCATCGCTTCTACATGACTTTACCGAAAGAACCAAGAATATGAATCCCTGCAGTCACGAAAGCTTTAAATCAAAATGTATTTTTTATTTATTTACCAAGGTCACATCTATAACAGCAGCCACTATACCTGACCAGTGTTACTCATTTCTACTGTTACCTATTATTATTATGATTAGTGTGTGGACCCACCACAATGCGTTATACCCCTGCTACAACTTTATCACCTTAGTTCTCATCTGATCTCCGATGCTAAGCAGAATTAAGCCTGGGCTTGCCCTGAGCTACAGACGTGTGACTGTCAGGTGACCAGGGGATGGCAGTGCTGAGTGTTTTCTTCAGCTGCAAGCCGAATGTGGGGAGTTGTGTCGACTGACAGGCAAAGCTGTACCAGCTCAGCGCTCAGACCTCTTGAGACACACACCCACATTACGATCATATGATATAATAATGTTTAGTTTTAGGTGGAGCGCCGTTCATGCAAATTGCATGAACAATGTCACTGCAGCCAAGCGGTGAGCCAGCACCAACAATTGCCCAAGCTCTATATACCAATATATTCCAGCCAATGTATGCGTGTTTATTCACGTGGGGGGGCAACACTTTATCCCATACACAAGGGACAGATAATATTAGTCCACATTTTGCTCTGTTGCCTTTTGGCATATCCAGGGTATGGCACTTCCTGCATGCTCACGGGAAAGAAGTTTCGCAACATTTGCGTGATCCATGAATCCTCGCCTCAACGGTGCTGGATTACAGGCGTGCACCACTGCCGCCCGGCTAATGAATGCTCCCCTCGTGTGTATGTTTGCGTGTGTGCTTGCTTCTCAGATTGACCTGCTGGAGGACCCGTGCCTGCTTAACGTGGTGATTCTATAGACGGTGTTGCAGGAGATCCGCCATCGCTCCGCTCCTGTCTACAAGAGACTTCGCGACATCATCTCCACTCCGCAGAAACACTTCTACGCCTTCACCAATGAGCACCATCGGTAGGCGCAGCTCTCCAAACGGTCCTAGCCATCTCGCCAATCCAGTGTGCACGGCACACAAATTGACGCCTCTTTACTTCTGAACTGTGGCACACGGTGGCGGTTGGTGGCGCAAAGTCTCGTTGGGACTGTTTCCCAGTGCCATGAGGGCCAGCAGAGTTGGTGGCGTAGTGGCGTTGTGCATAAGGCTGCCCCTGTCCAGATGGCCAAGGATTGGTAGCTGATTTTTTCGCCAGGGCTGAAATTAATTGCACTCCCTTTATTGAATTTTGGCACTCTGTGGGGTGGGGTTTGAATTGTATGTATGTTGAACTTCCTTCACACAGTACATAGCCAACTGTGCTACGTACAGTTGAGATAATAAACTGTGCATCTGATTCGGCTCGTGGGACTGAACGCCCCCGTGGCTTGAGCTACTGAGCAGAAAGGCGTTTTATAAATGTAATTCATGATTATTAAATACATTTCTTGTCATTAAAACTGGATTCCTGAAGGCGTTTGCAGCACTCGGAGGGAAACCTCTGACATGCCTAACAACTCACAGGACTACATGATTTACACTTCTCGCAGAGCTGTGCTGATTTTACTGCCCCAGAAGAGGTACAAATTTCCTAGTCGACCTCTTAAGCACCATTTCAACTCCACAACTTTGTTACTGTGACTCGCGTGCAAGTGATTACACAGCAACGCCCAGTGTGATTGTCTAACAGCGCCGTAACTTGATTGTCGTGTGTCTCAGAGACACGTACGTGGAGCAGGAGAAGGGGGATCCTTCCAATGACCGTAACGACCGAGCCATCCGATATTCTGCGTTGACTATTCCACCTGAAGACGGAAGCTTGTGTTGCCTCCAAAACGTCGTGATTGAATTGTTTTCTTTTATTTTTTATTTTATCTACGTGACTTTACCGAATAAAACCAAAGAGTATGAATCCTTGCAGTCACGAAAGCTTCAAATCTTGTCACACTGCTTTTCACATGTAACAGCCCTCTTTTTGAATCCACTGCTGGGTGTGGGCCTCGTTTTGTGCGAGGTTGTGCAAGGTTGTTTGACCGTACGGTAGATCCCCGTTGAATGCGCGTTCACACTACGCGTTTTGGCTTTAACACGGTTTTACCTTTTTATGGAAAGTTTCTAGATTTTAACGCTCAACCGCGCTCGCTACATTGCAAGTATAGCGCGTGGTCACGGACTACTTTTCTGAGCGGCGTCGGTGTTAGCAGTGTTGTTGGATGATGCTAGAAGCTGTAGTACTGATGTATGCTGTGATACCCAGCGTACCTTCCTCTTCCTCGGTCTTTGTTCCAGCAGGATCTTTGTGCACGGAGCGTCATCTTGCTCCATTATATTTTTCACTCACCATATCTCTCACTTGAGATTTAATTAAAGGAGTGTCATACTTAGCATATTGATAGAGATACTATATAAACACAACACATTTTAAAATAAACATGTAAAACAGTGTACTGTGCTATCAAAAACAATTAAATTGCGGGCTGGAACGGCACCCCCACCTTTACCGTTATTTGTTATGGGAACATTACTCCCGCATTACTCCACGCAGATTAGTTTCACTTAGCAATTGTCAGGAACGCAACCCCCGTGTTAAGCGAGGACTTGCTGTATCTCACAACCTTTGGTCAGTGCGGGTTGGTGACGACGATAGCGCGGAACAAAACAATGGACATTGCTTCACCGCCATATGCTGCCCACCACAGCCTATAACAATCTGCTGCGGTCGACTTTACCAAAGGCTGCTTTATAATACTCCAATGGCATGACAACAATACGATGATAATATCCGAGTAGATGGGAGCCTCGGAAAGAACGATTTGCCCCCCAGCTTCACGATTAAATGAATACCACGGCTCGGGGCCGTGATCCCATTTAAGGATCCCTCTCTTTAACAGTGGTAAATGTAGTGCCTCTTACTCTTTGTTTTTTTTCGGTAAAGTCACGTATAAATAAGAAATAATAAAATAACATAATAGCGTACGACGTTTCGGTTGCAACACAAGCAGCCATCATCAGGTACAGAAGAGCTAAATTTACGAGAGAGAAGAAACACATAACCCCAGATGTATATACAGACACCCAAGTAGGGGGGAACTAACACAGATACAACAGGGGACACAGAGAGAAGCATACCAAACAAACAGGGTTTAGCAAAATCGCTGGTTGTAATCGCCAGGGAAACGATATACAGTCCTAGAATAAATGACTGTGCATTTGATAAGGCCACGTGAAGGTGTTGTGATCCCCGCTCTCTATTAGGGTGAGGGCTATCTCTTTGCAAACACCCATGACCTCACGACCACAACGAAGAGCATGTAAGAGATTTGTGGCTGGCCAGATGGTGTCGTACACACGTGTCATTTGGCATTGTGGTGAAACAAATTCAGCTCGATTATAATGTGACTGGACATGCTCGGGAACAATGCCCCATATAAACGTGGATGTCCAGCCAGATGAGCTGGCACGCAGCTGTAGGCTGACCCCATAGCCAGGTGATATCACACTCCTCCATAATCTTGTTGATATGCTCAGTTGAGGTGATGCCTACCTGTAGTTCTACTGATCGGAGGCTGACACTCATTGCTCATTTGAAGACGAGAACAATTCATTTTAATGGGCAACATCAAGTGCATAGATCCTCATATGCTGTTATCTAAATTTTGTATCGCCTCGGTGATTTAGTTAAATTGCAATGAAGAGAACTGGTGTATAAATCAGCCAAACGTGTGCTCAACGAGTGTACGGTTGGCAGATATAAATAGATCTTATTGTTTTCTGCTCTACTGACAAACCATGACTTTATTTACCAATATATATTTTAAAATATATATACAGATAAAAAATAGATGTTGTTGCTTGACTGCTGCTGCTTATCTTGTTTAAATTAAGCCTCTTTCATTTCTGGCCCTCACTCTCAGCAATAAAAAAAGACTTGGCACTGACTCCTGGCCCTTTACATGGGGAGATGATCTGAACACTTGCAATGAATACGTTTTCACCCTTAAATGTTAAGTGTTACGTTCACAAAATGTGTCTGTTTCCAATAATATGCGTTAATTGTGTTTTGACCGACCATCTGTTGCTTTATATGGTTTCCAAATTTTCCTAAACCCTGTTTGTTTGGTATGCTTCTGTCTCTGTGTCCCCTGTTGTATCTGTGTTAGTTCCCCCCTACTTGGGTGTCTGTATATACATCTGGGGTTATGTGTTTCCTCTCTCTCGTAAATTTAGCTCTTCTGTACCTGATGATGGCTGCTTGTGTTGCAACCGAAACGTCGTACGCTATTATGTTATTTTATTATTTCTTATTTATACGTGACTTTACCGAAAAAAAACAAAGAGTAATTCCTGCAGTCACAAAAGCTTTGAATCAAGTCTGAACCACTTCTACGGGGAGGTATGAGGTTTCTGTCTTTGTGTTGTCTCTGCTTGTGTATCTGCCTTTGTGTCTTGGCTTGGATTTGTGTCTCTGTGCTGTCTCTGCCTGTGTGTGGGCCTTGGTGTTTCCGAGTGTGTGCTGCTGCGCCCCCTTTGCTCCATGCATACCTCATGCTAAATTGTCCCATTGTCTCTCAGCCTTACCTTCTCTGCCTATTTAAGGCGACTTCACTGTGTGCGTGTCTGTGCTGGTTCACTCTACTTGGATGTCTATGTGTGTGTGCGCGGTCTGTATTTTAAATTTCATACTTATCTTGCAATTTAGCAATCTTTGAAATAGCGTAATCAACCAGACTATGCCTTAATTGTGTTTTGACCCACCGTCTGTGTTGCTTTATATGGTTTCCAAATTTTGCTAAACCCTGTTTGTTTGGTATGCTTCTCTCTCTGTGTCCCCTGTTGTATCTGTGTTAGTTCCCCCCTACTTGTGTGTATGTATATACATCTGGGGTTATGTGTTTCCTCTCTCTCGTAAATTTAGCTCTTCTGTACCTGATGAAGGCTGCTTGTGTTGCAACCGAAACATCGTACGCTATTATGTTATTTTATTATTTCTTATTTATACGTGACTTTACCGAAAAAAAACAAAGAGTAATTCCTGCAGTCACGAAAGCTTTGAATCAAGTCTGTAGTGCCTCTTGTTAAACAGTGCTTCAGTTAAACAGGAAAATTAAAAAATCCAGCAGGCATGACTTGAAAAGTAACAAATTTACATTTTGGGTGGAACTCTAAATCGTCCGGTAAATCGTGTCGCCAATTATAATTTCTGCGTTTATCTGCGCGTGTCTGTGTACCCCCAGTGGAGGAATACGTGCGCAGCTTGCTGGACAACCCTGAGTTGATTGACCGTCTGGCACTGGCCTCAGAGCAGGTGAGACTCCGTATGCGTGCATCAGCTCTGCCCCCCCCCTCATATTTATGGTGCGGGCCTGTACCCTTGTCCGACCCCTCACTTCCGCGTTGCATCCAGCTGCCTCACTGAAGAAAGGGACACTTGCCTTGCGCTGAGTACGACGTTTCGCTGGTTGTAATCGCCAGGGAAACGATATACTCGATTTGTAAGTGTTGTGGGTTTCTCTCCAATACACTGGCGTGCTGCAGTAGTAACTAATTGACACGTTTTGTTTTACGTAACAAACCTTACTAATTGGCTGTACCGGGTTAACTACACACATTTACGCGCTCTTACCCAATAAACCTTTATTATGTATAATATTGGTCGCAAAAGAATACGTGTTAAACAGCTCCCTTTTAGAACATCTCATCCTCACGAGCAATGGTCAATCAGTCAAATAAATTCTAGATATATGACGTGGCATATTTAGCAAAAAGCAGAGACGGAAGGGTGAAACTCTAGAGGTAGCTCTATGATATCCGCTTTTGTGGAACGTTCTCTTACACGGATGGCCGTACTGATCTGAGATAAATCAGACTGGATCCTTCGTCTCGTTACGTGATGGCGGTTGCAAAATTGTTGTTGACGCGTGCATGTGCCGTGCGTGTGCTGTGTACGTGTGCAGAATGTGGTGGAGTCCCGGGTAATCTTCCCCGAACATCTCCCGCTGTCCCAGCTGCAGCAAGGTGTGCGCTCCGGCCGGTTTGTCCAGGGAACCTTCCTTGCGAGTCGTGAGAATTACCTGGAGGGGACTCTGAGGGTGCGAGGGGACGGTGACAGTGATAAAGAGGTACACGTTTCACAAGCCTGCGTCCGGAAGGAACAATGCTGTTCGACCGTATCTGTGTGAGTTTTAAAAACAAATTTATAATGAAGCAGTGGCATAGCGTTCGTGGCATGAGCAGTAGCTCTTAACCTTTACTGCAAGGCTGCAGTAAAGGTTAAGAGCTACTGGGCTAAAATATTTGTATTTTGAACGTATTTTGCACCCTACGTAGGTGTCGTAGCCTGGCACCTGCCCCCCCGGCCTTTGGGTCCTGGTGCAGTTGCACTGCCTGCACACTCGATAGCTACGCCACCACAACCACAGTATATACGTTAATTGTGACTACTTTAATAATAGGGTTTTTCCCTTTTTTTCTGGCAACAAAACTGAAACCTTTTACAAGGAATCATGTGTGCATTAACCACAATACTTGTGGTCAAAATGCAAACAAAAACACACTATGATAATATATGCATTGTCCTTGAGACTGATTGGTTCACACCAGGGACGGCTTTCTTTTGAGCCTCGACCCAATTGGTGCGAGACCAGAGGACGCCAAAAGGCGTACGCATATATTGCAAATATTATCAGTGTGTTTTTGTTTGCATTTTCACCACAAGTATTGTGGTTAATGCACACATGATTCCTTGTAAAAGGTTTCAGTTTTGTTGCCAGAAAAAAGGGGAAAAACCCTATTATTTTTCGGTACTGGCAAAGGAGGTCTAATGATAGTTGTGACTACTTTGTTAAAAAAATGAATGGTCTATTTCCACCTCCAAAATGTAACGTTAAATAACAATTAGGTACATTGGCCCTTTGTTGGAAAAAAAACCCAGTCCAGAAATTGCCCTTCTTGAACATATGTTACTGAAAAACATTGATTTCAGAAGATTCATGGGCTCATAGTCCTACATTTTGAATTGTTTATTCGTGATATTAAAACTCTTGTACAGTAAAACCTTGGATTGCGAGCATAATCCGTTCCGGAAACGTGTTTGTAATCCAAAGCACTCGTATATCAAAGCACTCGTATATCAGTTGTGATCACGTGACGCTCGGCAGTACAAAGCTGCTCGTATTGCAAGACCCTCGCTCGTTTATCAAATTAATATTTATTAAAAATTTTGCTCGTCTTGTAAAACACTCGCAGACCAAGTTACTCGCAATCCAAGGTTTTACTGTATATGCTGCTCTCAGCACTTGGCCCAGCGGTCTGTTCAGGCTATACGGGGGATCTTTTTTGTCTCCGTGCAGGTGTTGATCCAGGGGCTGCAGCATTTAAACCGCGCGATGCACGACGACATCGTGTGCGTGGAGATGTTCCCCGAGGAGCGCTGGGTTGCCCCCTCCTCGCTGGTTCTGCACGATGAGGGCGTCGCAGGGGACGTTGCAGAAGAGAATGAGGAGGATGTGGTGAGTGGAGTGTCAACACTGCCGAACCAAAATCAAACCCAGACACCTGCAGTGTGCGTGTCTCTCTCCCCGTGGTCGCATGGATTTTTCTCCAGGTCCTCCGGCTTTTCCCTCCACAGTTACAATCTGACATGCACTTAGAGTATTTGGCTTCTATCAATTTCAAATGTGATAAGATACTTCACTGAACGATCATTTGTGGCCAGGTCACTTAAAAAGAGCTATATAGCTCTCAGGGTCCTTACCTGGCAAAGTTATTTAGTTTATAGTTTTTAAATAGTTTTAATATAGTTTAAACAAAGAATAACAACAAAGACTCAACCACTTCAAGAGAGACCTTAAACATAATGAACACCGTGTGACCAGACAACAATCCACATTAGAGATGCTGTTAGCTTGATTTTGCGTTTATTAAATGACTTTACATTACATTACTTCAAAATCAAGTCAGGAGTGCTAATTATTTCGTACTATTTTTGTATGTACGTAGGGGTTATTTGACCATACTTCGGTGCGGGTTGGTGAAGGGGGGGGCATAGATCAGGAGCATAGAAGGACAGGACAACAGTTCATTTTGCTGTACTGCCCTCTGCTGCCAGCCATTTTGGCGCAGAGCCTATACCACCTGTTATGCATATCCAGGCTCAACACGGCGTCGCTTCCACGGTCTGAGCTCCTTTTTAATGTTTATTTTAATTAACTTAATTAGAACTCAAGAGATCAGGACACGTATCATTTGCGAGAGTGACCTGGGTCACAGGGTGGCCTCTATATTGAAAACTAATTTCTTTAGTACTGCTTTTTGTATTTAGATTGTTGTCCTTTCCGCGCACCTCTGATTAGCATGGTTGGCTGTGTAGGGTGCGAAATAAGTTCTACATGCATACATACCACAGTGACAAAATGCAAAACATAATAAAGTACAGCAATGAAGTTAATTGAAATTGGCACGAAAACAACCGTGGTTTATGAAAAGTCGATAATATTGCACAAACATAAACAAGTGTTAGATATTAAATCGCATGTAGTGCAAGTTGGCTTGGGCAGATTATTTATAGACTGATCATTGCACAGTTATCCTTATAAAAACGTTACATAAACATTAAACACATAGAGGGTGACTGATGTGCTAAGCAGGTAAGAGAAAATGTCAATCAGTGAATTCAAAAAGAATCGAGAGATTATGCATCAGTTGTGAATTAGATGGGAGGGTAACCTTTGTTGTAGATAATATTGGTCGCAAAAGCCTACGCGGTTTTTTTTAAACGTGTGGTATCTGATGGGCGTGTTCTGGTTGATTCTATCAATCGCCAGAACTGTTTTAACTTATCAATATTTACAGAGGACTCCTCACTGTGATCTTTTGTCATTTTAACAAAGCGTCAGTCTCATTATTGACATTGATGAGACACAGCATGAAACCACATCCGCAGGTTAACCGCTATTGTTTTGGATTGCTCCTTCCTCTTCAAGCCAAATTGTACTGTGTTATGCAGTGAGCTGGTAAAAAAATAGTTATTTCATTATTTTAGTGTGTGAGAGAGACGCTACTGTGGTGAGTGCTCATTTGAGTTTGCGTTGTCATCTCCCGGTGCTATCCCAGCTGCTGCTGCTGTCGTCGCTCTTGCTTAGATTACCCAACACGATGTTTGTCCTTTGTTTTGGTCTCCAGCTGAAAGCCGAAAGTGGGAAGATGCGTCAGCCCACTGGCAAAGTGGTCGGCATCATCAAGCGGAACTCGAGGCCGCTGTGCGGCATGCTCATGCCCAGCCCAATCAAGGAGGTGGGCTGATCTGCATGTGTGTGTGTGTACGTGTGGGGAGCGGTCATGTCGCGGTTAGCGCGCTGCGCTACGAATTCTGGGACCCGAGTTGGATTATATTTATCGCTCATAACCAATAAACAGCGGCAAATGTCTGAACCTGTCTTGGGCCCTTCCCTAGGTCGACTCGGCCATAAATGAGTATCTGATGTGGCATGTAAACATCAGCGCTGTGGAGACAAAGGCGGTCGGGCATGGTGCTGGCCGTACCCACCCCGTCGTTTGCCGTACCAGCTTGAATAGGTGTGTGCTGACGGCACTCGCCCAAACAGTTTGTTGAATGCCTTACTGGGGGCTCTTTGTGCGTGTTGCAGGCCACCTGCCACCTGTTCATGCCCGCGGACCGCCGCATGCCACGAGTGCGGGTGGAGACAAGACAAGCAGCGTCCCTGCAGGCCCACCGCATCATGGTGGCCATCGGTGGCTGGCTGCGACACTCCCGCTACCCGAACGTACGACTGCACCGTGATGCCCCGCACGCCGAGACACCTCACCCGTCTGTCCCGTGGGCGGCATCGTCGGGCTCATCCTTCTGTCACTTGACGCGCGGCCACGCGGCTCTGTATGCAATACAGCCGTCGAACCCAAAACACGAACGGTAACACGGTGAATTGGAAGTCAGGGTGGATGAAGTGGCACCACTGTGATTTTTTTTTGTTTGAAAGCATGGCAAACTCACCTGTGATTCAACCAAGGTTATTAAGGTGTTGTAAGTTGATAGTCTCAGCCCAGTCACCAATAACTGCCCCACAAACGATATTAAATTTGGTCGTGCACTTCGATTGTTTAATTTCCATCTCTGAGACAACTACTGCTTTTGACTGCCATGTGATGAACATTACTTTGATTGGCAGAGTGGTTGGAAAAGCACTGCCCCCCTACAATTCGGTCCGCATTTCACTTAATTTGATCTTAGAAGTAGCTCTGTTATGTCTGCTCCTGTGGGTCGTCCTTGACCACGAAGGGTGGTATAGATTGCTTGTCTTGTGTGATACCATTAACACAATGAGAAAAAAAATTGGTGAAAAGCTAAATATATTGTTAAGATGTATTATTTGGGTTGTATCTTTGTTTAAACAGATGCCGGTTAATATTCTACATCATGAACGTTAGGTACAAGGTTGGCATTGTGGTTGTGCTTTTCATACCTATTTGCCACTGCACAACCGAGCGGCACCATGGCTGGCACGGTTTAGTAGGCTGCAGGTTGTTTATCCACTGCAAAAGCGGATCCATGCCATGGACGGTCAATGCTTTGAACAAGTCTAGGCACATGCAGATGACGCTGTGGTGCCACGTCCCCGTGGTGTACCGACTGCCGTCACACAACGTGTCGCTAGCCCCGCCCCTGGCCCTGCTCAGCCCCCGGATAGATTTGGATGCCTTGTGAGGCCAGCATTATACGGTTTGGTTCCGGTTCGACACGGCAAAAAGCCAGTGGGTGACCACAGACACCTTGAGAGATCTGCGCCGTCTGGGTTCCAATGTACCAGTGGAAAAGGGATACCGGTGACGATTGGCCACGTATGTGCATATGCATGTTGAACTTCTTCCGTACCATACGTAGACAACCGTGCTAATCGTCGGTGTGCTTGTGCAGGGCCATTTTGTGCGCTCTCTGGGCGAATGTGGGGATAAGGAGACGGAGACAGAGGTGCTGCTGCTGGAGCACGACGTGCCACACCAGCCCTTCAGCCAGGCCGTACTTGCATGCCTGTCCCCTCCCACGTTCAGCATCACAGCAGAGGTACGCATGAGACGTGTGACGATATGTCAATTCATCGATTGAGTTCAATTCTTACGCCTGCGGTGTGTTGGTGTGTTTGGTCGTGCATGTGAGAATCCTTTACATCAATGTTCTTTATTACAAGGCCCACGGGCCACTCGTAGCCTCTGGGTGGCCTTTGGTGTGGCCCATGACGTGTGGCCCCCGACAATAGACAAATGCGAAAACATCCCCCATCATCATCATCGTGCTGTCAAACCTCAATAGTTTCAAGATGTTTGGCCTGCGTAGAATACCTTCTAGAGGGCCTCTCTGGAGCTCTCCCTCCAGTCGAGGTCCTTCCGCTGCACTGGCATGAACGAGAAGCCACGGGGCTCTACACCTTTACCGCAGACCGTATATAGAAAAGCCGTCGACCTGAAAGAAAGTCGATGGCTCGGACACATCATCGTAAGAAGAGAGGAAATTCACATCGGAGGAAGGAAGGCGACGGACTTATGGAAGCACCAGGGCGGAGACCCGAGAGGCAGGCCTCAAGAGATGCGGATCAAAGTGGTGAGCCAGGATGTGGAGGACTCTGCAGTAGCCGTGGAGATGGTCCAGTACAGAAATGAATGGAGCAAGGGGACTACAAACTTTTTTCCTATAACGCTGTACTTGCGTTCCTGAAGAACACCGAATTGTGGAAAAATCGCATAATAAATAATATAGGGTAAAGCACAGTCCGCGATAACACGTGAGATGCGTACGCAGGCTTAACAAAGACTTTGGGTACGTGAGTAGCATCTAGAAGCATCCAGAAGCATCCCGCCTTGTGTGATGCTACACCGAGGCAACCGTACAACCGCTTATTCTGCCTCGCACAACGCAGTTCTGTTCACTCGATCGCCTTTTATCCAATTCGCATCCATGTTATGAAAAAAATGTGTTCCCTAATGCATTCATCGCATTATATCTAATTCACGATATGAAAACACGCAGAGTTATAGGAGAACGGACTGTACTTTGAAAATATTCAGTCGCCTATTGAGAAGATAGAACGCCATTAGAATGAAGTTGGTTTACCCATGTATGGCTCACCCTGTGTTTTGTTTGTTGTAAGGCAGCGTTTTGTTGAACCTGGTGCTGTGTGTGTCCCGTACAAGGACCAGGCTGGCAGGGAGGACCTCCGTGCGTTGTCCATCTGCAGTGTGGATCCTCCAGGCTGCACAGACATCGACGATGCCCTACACTGCAAACCGCTCGACAATGGGAACACCGAGGTATTCATTTGGTGGTGGTAATCGTGGTCACGGTCGCGGTAATTCGTGCCTATTCCTTTCATGGTTTTGTCAATGCTAGCGGAGGTGACAAGGGGAGTTTAGTGGCACAATGATAAGTGCACTGCACATTCATCCTGTCAAGCTGGTTTAGTTCCAGTCATGGCTAACACCGGTACAGAGTGATATCTAAAAAAACTGCCCAAGTTCTCCCCTTCACCACATGCATTGACCATCGTAATAAAGCAAGGTCAAATGACAATCGCGACCCATTACGGCATGGAGAAGCCCTCATCCTGCAGTGGATTGACAAAGGGGTGGACAATATTCCTGTTATTAAGTTTCCAAACATTGTTGCCTTAGTGCCCGTATTCTTGGTCTCTGCTCGGCTCAGGACTGACTTCAACATGGCTCGGTTCTGGCTTGATCTGCTCCGTTGCCTCCAAAGAAGCATGAGTGGCTCAGCTGTGCCTTGGCTCAGGCTTAGCTCACGGAAATTCTGAGCGTGGCTGGGAGCATGCAGAGATATACGAGGAGGCACAAGAGACACAGAGGCTCAGGGCTGGAACCATGCTTAGAGGCAGCTCGGGTTTTAAGCGTTGCTTTGATGTGGATTATTGAGAATTATAATCATAATATTTATACTGGAGGAATCCGATGAGCTATAAAGCTATTTTTCACATGTCCAGCAGAGGCGGGTAAGAACGTTACAACAACAAACAGTACAAAAACATCATAGTAGTGCAAAGTACAAGAAAGATAAACAAATAACCCAAACACAAACAAATACAACGAAACCATCCCCATCCTACCAGGCAAAGCCCACTGAGGTATTGATTTATTTTTGATTAGTGACCTGGCCACAAATGAATAGCTCAACAAAGTGGCCCATCATTTGGACATTTATAGCAGCCAAAATAATAGAAATAATCTCAATGCATGTTGCGCGAGAGCCAAGCCTGAGCCAAGCCATGGCTAAGACCCCACTGGCCTAAGTGTCCACGTCACTGGCCGAATGCCTGGTTCACAATGAATGCACCAGGTAGTAATGGATGTGCATTTCATTTCACATTATTGTGCTTTGGTTGGAGTGGCTATGGTGGAGGTTATGCATGCATGTGGAGTGAGCGACTTCCGACAGACGTCTAGTAGAAGGCGTCTTATTTATTAAAAGCACACAGGGCGATACACTTCGTAACGCGGCTACACCTAGGCTGTACAAGCACGCAGCCCATCTCCGTCCTGCGTAGCTACGCTGGCTGGTTGACGGGCGTAGCGGCGGAGACAGAGCTGCTCTTGCAGAAGAACCAGCCACGTGGTCGAAGACAAAGAGATGACGACGGTAGCGACGCAACCAGGACCCAGACCCCACGCTAACAGCCCCGAAGTTCTGATTCGGTGCTCTTTATATCTGCCTGGAGTGGCCAAGCTCCACCTCTGGCCACGCCCCGTTTCTAGAACCTTCTAGGCCCTTCGGGATGGTTCCCGGAGCTTCTCGACTGACTCCGCCGTTGACCTTTACCCCAGATACGCCCCTTCATAATAAGGCATTATGTAATGCAGCTATAACCTTAATTACCCTTACAGGCCGGCAGGTATCACCCTGTCATTACACATCCATGCATGTGAGGGTGGTGACGGTGTATTAATGTGTGTTCTAGGTTGGGGTACACATCGCCGATGTGAGCTACTTTATCCGGCCGGGGAATGCCTTGGATGAGGAGGCATCTCTGCGTGGTACCACAGTTTACCTGTGTGAGAAGGTGAGATGTGGATTTCTTCCTGCAACAATATCAAGTGTTTTATGACCCGCCGATTTCATCCTTTCATTCTTAACTTTACGACATGATGTAAAATATTACGATGTAATGATCATCGCGGTACCAGTTTCCCCACAACTGTAATTGTATTTGACATTTTCACCACATTTTTTGCGTGCTTTTCAGTACTTCCCGTATGAATAACGATAACTTAAAATTAATTAGAATAAAAAAATGTGCAACAACAATGCTATATATCTCTCATGATGTTTTAAACAAGGTGATTTTTGTGGATTTCTTATCATATGATGTACCGTGACATCATGAGCGGCAGGCTATCGGCGCAGTGGTAACACTCGTGCCTTGCAGCAAGGAGACACTGGGTTTGATTACTCAACTCTTGTGCCTTTTCGCTTGCAGTTTTGTTTGTTCTCCCCCCTGTTAGTGAATGGGTTTCCTCTGGATTCATCAGATTTCCTCTAAATAAAACCCATACAATCTTAACTGGCATTCGCGAAAACATCCCCTTGCTGAACAGTTACCTACAGGTGACTTAATCATGTGTGGGTTTGCTTGCAAAACACTCGTTGAGTTGGTGCATATGTATATGCCAGATTGTGTTTATTGACAGAGAAGTGGTTGCATTTTGATTTAAAGCTTTCGTGACTGCAGTAATTCATATTCTTAGTTTTTTCGGTAAAGTCACGTTGAAGAGAAACAACAGAATAATAAAATATATATAAAACAATAAAAAATTCTCACGACGTTTCAACCATAACTCAAACGGTCATCTTCAGGTGTGTTGGTTTGCATAAATTTATTTTTAAACGGCGCATTTATTTATTTATAAAAAACGTTAGCGTCACGCGCAGCGATTTGGCAGTTTACCCAGGACTAGTCCATCTATATTTTGAAAAGAGGAGGGGGGAGACGAATTTTTTTTTTTTATAATGTATGCTGTCTGAAAGCCAATGTAAGCGTGAACAATCAATTAAGAACTGAAATGGTTTATCAAATCTTTCCAATGATTGCTAAGATAGAATCCATCTTCTCGGTTGAAATTGTCTCTGTGCTTGTATATGTGGATAGCCTCATGAACGAATCTCTCATGGAAGCCAGATGGCTTACAAAGAACCTCTGTCTTGGAAAAGTCAATGGCATGTGAGCCTACTGAATTAGAACAATGATCTGCTACGGCCGAGGTGTTGGTCCTACCGTGTTTAAGGTCTGCTTTGTGTTCACGAATGCGGTCCGAGACATGGCGTTTGGTTTCTCCAATGTAACTACTACCACAGAGGCAACTTAGTTTGTAGACACCAGGGTATTGTATGTCCGGAATCACATCTTTTACAGATGGAACCAGATCACGGATTTTATGTAATGTGTTGAAACGGACCTGGATCTTGTGTTTATTCAAGATTTTGGAGATCTTTTTTGTGATCCCAGCAATGTAGGGTAAAGTGATGGTTTTGAAAGGCTCCTCAAGAGGGTTCTTCTTCATGGTTTGAGTGATAGCTTTGCGGATTGTATAGTCGGAGTAACCATTAGCCCTAAGAGCTTGGTGTACGTGCTTGAGTTCACTGCTTATGTGTTCCTGGTCGGATATGCATTGGGCTCTATGATACAGAGTCTTGATGAGAGAATTCTTCTGTGATGGATGGTGGTGGGAATCCGGTTTCAGATAAGCATCCGTATGGGTAGCTTTCCTGTAGACAGAGTGGCTCATTGAACCATCAGGTCTCTTTTTAATTAGGACATCCAAAAAAGGTATCTTGCCAGAAGTGGTTGCGTTTATGTGTTTGTGCGCCTGCAGAGGATTGATATGGTGCCAGAGTTATTGAGCTCAAACCTGTGTTCCTTGAGATCCAACGTCGACCGGTGAGATGCACCAACAACTGTGAACTCGCGAGTGCGCATATTGCAACCCATACTCAGCAGCTAACGTGCGTTGTTGCCAGGTGCACATGTAATCCCATGATGCGTGGCACTGTTAAAATGTCATGGTACAGATCCACACAAGCATGTGTACATACATAAGCAGCCAAACCAGGATGGCACAATGGTAACACGTGTCTCACAGCAAGAATGGCCTAGGATTGATGCCCGACTTGGTTGCCTTTCCATGTAGATTTTCTATGTTCTCCCCCTATTTAGCATGGGTTGACTCCAGGTTATCAGGTTTCCTCTCATCGCTAACATAAACGTGTTATTACTACTATGATCCTTAACCAAGAAAAGCCTCACTGAATCTCATCGAACAATGGTTGCTACGTATATATTCCAGTTGAGTAATTTGTAACAACCCAAACCGGTATTTGGCCAAATATCCCGATGCTGAAAGAATGACTCGACTCACAAAAACTTGGCAAGACCCTCCTGAAAAAGAGTCTCGAGACTTTGCGAAGCTTTCCTGAGTGAACACCCTGCACCACTCCAATGACGACGACTCCGCCACTCGACGGTGAATGGCGATGGTGCATGTGCTGTGCGCGTGCAGGCTGGCGTTCTCGTGCATATGGGAGATGACGCCAAAGGCTGAGATCGTGAGCACACGTTTTACCAAGAGCATCATCAATTCCAAGGTGATTTCCCCCCCCTCCCCCACAGACGTTCAGTTTTTGTAAAACTCTCGTTTGCTTTCACGTGTATTGTATCGGTGCCTTGCTATGTTAGTGCAGTTGAGGTTTCCGGATGGCTGAGAGGTCAGAGCGTTGAGCTTGCACCTCTGGGTTCACAAGTGTAGCGAGATGAACCGGGTTCACAAGTGGTAGTATGTATGTTGAACTTCTTTTGCACCGTACGTAGCCAACTGTGCTAATCGGAGGTGCGAGGTAGAACATGAAAGTAGTTAGTTGATGGTCTCTGTCCAGTCAACAATCACTGCACAAAACACAGGTTTTTTTTTAGGTCGATCGTGTAAATATGTAAATGTGTAATTAAACCCACCCCCACCCGACACAGCCAACTAATAAGGGTTGTCACGTAAACAGAACATGCCAATTCGTCACGAGTACAGCACACCGCTCTGTTGTACCAGTGACGAATTGGCCACGTTCTGTTTATGTGACAACCCTTACCTGTCGGCTGTGTCGGGTGGTGGCGGGTTTAATGACACATTCATGTATTTACACAATCTAACCCAAAAAACCTGTATTATGGATGATATTGGTCACGAAAGCCTACGTGTTAAACTCACTGCACAACCCTCAGTGGTCATCGGGAGCCACGTAGACATCTGTTGAGTTCTGGCTTGGGCTTGGATCAGGCGTGGGCATTGTGTAATTGCGAGGACCCCATGGTTCACCCGTGGTGTGTTCATCGTATCCCCGGAGGCGTCTCTGACGTACGCAGAGGCTCAGCTAATGATGGACGACGCCGGGCGGAAGGACCCGGTCACCAGCAGCTTGCGTGGCCTCAACTCCCTGACCAAGATCCTCAAGCAGAGGCGCATTCAAAACGGGTAACTCACTGTCAAGATCCTCATCCCCTCCACCGCCTCTGGAGCGCTGAGCAGTATTAATGGGTGCACCACATTTAGTCGATCGGCAGGTCGCCTGTGGCGCGGTAAAGTGTGGTTACTCCCGTGTCTTCTAAGACATCCAGCCAGCGTGAAAGAGTTGGCTAAAATACATTGAGAGGGACTGTAAAAGGGTGTATCTCTAGAGGGGCCCCCTCTTATGGGAGCCCCCTTCTTCCAGCAGTGGCTTGAGCAAGCAATTGCAAGGCTGCACCTGTAGCTTTTTTTGACCCCATGATGCATGAGGCTTGGGTGAATACCATGCACAAACAAGTGTTACAGGATTCATACTCTTTGTTTTTTTTTCAGTAAAGTCACGTAGGTAAAACTATAAAATAAAATAACAACTAAATTAAATCACGACGTTTCGGGCGCAACACAAGCGTCCTTCTTCAGGTGGGACAACCACAGCCAGAAACAATTGCTGAAGTGGGCAAAAAAGGGCTGTTGTAACAAGAGGCTATATAGGTAAGAGAGTGGGGGGGAGCAAGGGGGGAGAGATAGAGAGGGGGGGTGTGGGGTAGGGGAAGTGGGGTGCTGCTAGAGGGATTAAAGGGGCGAGCACGGCAAAATGCCGGGGGAGGGGGGTAAGTGAGCGGGGCTGGGAGTGGGAGGCTGAAGAAGCTGGAGATGCGGAAATGAAGGCAACAATAAAGAAGTTAAGGTTTTACCTGGTTAATAACATCCTTCTAGATTGGAGTGTTACAGGCTGCTGCGGGGCTACATTGTGGGCAATAGAGGACAATGCAGTGACATAAATTGTTTTACTCTTCTTAATGCTCCCATGTCTGTGCTCCCCCACCTTTGCCAATGCGTACTGACCACCACGGTTAAGTACGGTAAAACCACCCCACGACCCGCATGACATGGGGCAGCCCTCTTCCAGCAGTGGATTGACTTAACGAGCTGTGCATGTTCAACTCAAATATCTGAGTTTGTGAAGTGTCTTATATTAAGATTCTGTGTTGTTTTGGCTGGACATGATAATCGCTCATGTCCCTTCTCCACCCGTAGGGCATTGACTCTGGCATCCCCTGAGGTCCGATTCCACATGGACAGCGAAACCCATGACCCGATCGACCTGCAGACCAAGGAACTCAAGTGAGTCTCGTCAAGAAGACACCTCCCATGACTGCAATCCGACTGTTGTGCAGACCTCTCTATCAGAATCAAAATATATATTTATACTGGAAGAATCCGATGAGCTATAAAGCTCTTTTTTCACACATGTCCAGTTGGGGCAGGTCACAACGTTACAACAACAACAATACAAGCACACGTTAGGATTGCAAAGTATTGCAAAGGTAAACAAATAACTTAAACAAATATACAAATAAAACTAAACTATTTTTATCTTTCCAAGTAAAACCCTGACCACAAATAATAGCTGAACAAAGTGGCTTATCACGTGGGAAATTTATTATCAGCAAAATAATCTAAGATAAAGATTCTTGACCCTTGTGATTGATGAGTTGTGGTGGCGGAAACTGGTGCGTGTACACAGGGAGACCAACTCGATGGTGGAGGAGTTCATGTTGCTCGCCAACATCTCCGTGGCGGAGCGCATCGTAGACGAATTCCCCGAGTGTGCGCTGCTCCGACGCCACCCGGCGCCTCCGCCTTCCAACTACGACATCTTGGTGAAGGCGGCGAAATCAAAGGTAGAGTTAGAACCCCTTTTAACGACCACCCTTGTTAACTAATTGCTTAACAACAGGCCTCCAATGTGTAGGCTTAACCGACCATTTCCCTGTTAACGACGGGCTGTTGTAGGTACAGTAAATATGAATTAATGCCACGTAGAAGGGAAACAATAAAATAATAAAAATACAAAACAATAAAATTCTCACAACGTTTCGACTGCAACACAAGCAATCATCATCAGGTGTGAAAACCACAACAAGAAAATTTGAAAAAAAGTGCCAGTTATTTTTAACGTTAGCACCACGGAGAGAGATTTGACAGTTTGTTCAGATGGACGAGTCCATCTATGTTCGGAAAAGAGGAGGGGGGAGACGAAAAATAATGGATGCGTTCTGAAAGCCACCTTAAGCGTGATCAATCAATTAAGACCCGAAATGGTTTATCAAATCTCTCTCCGTGGTGCTAACGTTAAAATAACCGCCACTTTTTTCACATTTTCTTGTTGTGGTTTTCACACCTGATGATGATTGCTTGTGTTGCAGTCGAAACTTCGTGAGAATTTTATTGTTTTATATTTTTATTATTTTGTTGTTTCCCTTCAACGTGAATTTACCGAAAGAACCAAGAATATGAATCCCTGCAGTCACGAAAGCTTTAAATCAAAATGAATTAATGCATTTATTAACAGTGTTTATTTTAATATGATGTGTTTATAATGTTTAGTATCTTTATGTATTAATATCCATTGTTTAAATATTATAAAGTACGCTTTTTGGGTGAACAAGGGAAACTTTCGATGCTATCGGAACGAATTAAGCTTTTAACACGTCTTTCCTATACTCGCTTAATGACCAAATCATTTAATGCTCGTGTTCGTGGAACCAATTACCGTCTTTAAGAGGGGTTCTACTGTCTCTAGATTGCTGTTAACCTTCCTTCAATATCATCCTGCTCGCAAGGAATTCAGAGGTCGCCGGGTGGCTCAAATTTTAGTTTGAGGTCTTTTGGTTTAACCGGGTGAGAACTCAAGAGACCATAATAGTCTCATTTGCAAGGGTCACCTGGGTCACCCTATGACCCAGAGATTACAGCTGGATCCTGGTTTCTAAATCCAGCACCCGCATTGAACATACTGTGTTATCAAGTGTAGGGAGTTGAAGGACTCGGCTCGTTTCCCAGCTACTCCACAGAAATAAGCAACAAAAAACCATCACGATAAATGTAGTACTGTATTTAATTTTAGATAAATTCCAGCACTGAAATGTTGAAATATCAGGTCGACTTATTGTGATGAACATTATGCTCAAAATGGGTGGGAATGTGCTACCCCCTACTGTGAAGCAGAGGTGTCTTGAAACGATGTCAGTATTGGCCTGAGCGAGCAGTTGCAGGGCTGCACCTTTTACCTTTATCTTGAGATGTAGCCGTATAGTTTCCACTCGCCCTTAGAGGCAGAACAACTCAAAAGCTGTGATGAACCACAGACAACGCTGGAAGGCAGCCAGGCACTGTGCCAGATGTAGATTAATCCACTTGCTGTACTGCCTTCTCCTGGCAAGCCAGGTTATGGAAACCTGAATGCCTACAGGAAGTGCGCTGAATAACGTTTTCTTTCCAATACACCACAACCCTTGCTGCTTCCCCAGCACTGATCTACAAGCCACGTGCGGGATAGTCACCTCACAAACGCCGGTGTGCCCGATTTTTTTGCGCAGAACATCGAGATCCAGGTGGACTCGGCTAAGGCGTTGGCCGAGTCCCTGGACCGGGCGGCGGTGCCGGGAGCGCCACCATACCTCAACACTCTGCTGCGCATCCTGGCCACGCGCTGCATGATGCAGGCCATCTACTTCTGCTCCGGCATGGAGCCCGACACCCACCACTACGGGCTCGCCACCACCATCTACACCCCCTTCACGTCGCCCATTCGACGGTGACGTGCTCTGGCGTCAGGCACACGCATGAAATCGACCTTCGCGATTATTGAGGGGACTATGTTGTTGTCTTGGTGTGGTCTGGGACTGTGCTGCCTTTCCCAAGTTTAGGAATTTATTCATTAATTGATGTACTTATGCAATGTTAACTTGTCATTATGGCACACCTCCGATTAGCACGGTTGGCTACGTACGGTGCGAATAAAGTTCAACATACAACTTGTATATCTTTTTTCTATTATTTACTTTTAGTGATTTGTTTACCTTTCCTATACTTAGCACTCCTATCATCTACCTACTGGACATCTGTCAAAAAGAGCTTTTATAGCGAATCGGATTTCTCCAGGATAAAGATTTAGATTTTGACTTATTTTTCTAAAAGGTCCTATAAACGGAAAGTTTGGCCAATTCCTTAAATGGTTGTTTGGCTTGTGTTGGAGAAAAACTAGAGGATCCGGAGAACACCAACGCCTACAAAGAGGGTGACAGTGTTCCACGTGCAGAATCAAGAATCCATTGCCGTGTTGCAGCGGCGGCCAAAAGTGAATTGCAATTCTGCCATGGATCGCTAACGATTTTGTTGTGGATCTTAAATAAGAACACAGATATGAGCAGGCAGCAATTTGCGTTACATCTGATGACAAATAAAAAATCCTCAACAAAGAATTAAATTCATACATTAACAAAGATAATTTCCACCAGCAGATGGTGCTAGAACGTGGTATGTCCAGAGTACAGTATTCTATCACAGCGTTAAATCCACCTGAGTCATTGTTTGCGTAGCTTTCTGGTGGATCGTGAAACCCGCTGAGATCCACCAGAATGAATCGCGGTGCTTGGTGGATTAATACCGCTGCTCCGTTGGCATCTCGTGGCCATACCGCAGCCTGTATCTACTGTAAATTTAATCTTCATATTAAATAGAGGCTACAACAAATGTGAATATTGTTGTTGTTGTCTCCCTGTACCGTTACAGATACTCGGATGTGATTGTGCACCGGCTGCTGGCCGTGTGCGTGGGCGCCGACCCCACGTACCCGGCGCTCACCGACAAGCTGGGAGTGCACAGACTGCGTGAGTCTCGGGATCAGTATGAGACTGGGGACCATGGTGCATCATCATCAATCCATCGATTACAAGCATTTCTTGAGGCGGCCCCATACCTGCGCGATAAGTGTAACTTGGTTGCATGCAACTGAATCGGGTTAGATCGCGTAAATATATAAATGTCGTTAAAACCCGGCACCACTTGACACAGCCATCTAGTAAGGGTTGTCACGTAAACAGAACATGCCAATTCGTCACTAGTACACACCGGTGTGTTGGAGAGCCAAGCCACAAGATTTACAATCTGAGTACGACGTTTCGCCAGTAATTACAACCAGCTTCATCAGGCGACAGCCAGATTTGTGGAGAAGTCCACGTGTTTCGTTCCTTATATAGAGGCATAGACGTGGTGATCACACTTCTGCGAGCCCTTTGATCTTGTCCTTCCTGTCCATTGCGTATTAAAATAGTCGTATCAACAGTAATCCCTATTGAAGTATGGTACTCTGTATAGACATGCATTTACGCAATGTATTGGCCAGTCGTAGCTAGTTTTGCTCAGAACTTCAACATTATCAAAATTAATTGAGTGTTCTTGTTGGCACGCGTGTATTTAATATTTATCTGATATTCTTTTAGTCCCGTGCTGATCATTCGTCCTGTTTGCCCGACATAACATTGGCCATAAGTGCAGTTAATCCTGTACAAACCTTCTGTTGATAGCTTCGGTAATACATATTTTGTACCAGAAGTCGAGTTCAAGAAACATAAGTACGTTTTTATTACAACTTAAATATATACATATATAAATATACATGTCCATCCAACCACATCTCAATGTCTATGTCTGGGAGAACACGCTAGTTTATCCCTCTGCGGAGTCTCCACCACTTTTCTTTCTTTTTGTTTCCCAGCTGCTGGTCTTGGCGCTCCTTCCCTCTGTCTCCTCCTCGTTCATTCTCCTCTTCCTCATCTTTCTCCAGCTGCCGTGTGCAGCACAGGAAGCTCCAAGTCCAACGCCAGAAACTGTCCTTTCTCTCTCTCTTAGAAGATGGGATGTGCTTAATCTCTTTCTTTTCTTCCTGAACACTCTCTGACCTCCAAGGTTGCTCACATCTTCCTTCCTCATTCACCACTTCCTGCTTTGTATCGTCTTCAATCGTGTCGACCTCCTTCAGCTCTACCTCATTTGCCTCTAACTCAATAGCTCCTACTTCTTTTGCCTCTACCTCTATTGCCTCTACATCATTCGCCTCTACCAAAATCGCCTCACTCTCCTCCACCTCAATAGCCCCTACCTCCACTTCTACCTCAATTACCTCTACGCCATTCGCCTCTAACTCATTCGGCTCTACCTCCATAACCACCTCCTGCTTGGCCTCTCCCTCAATCTCCTCTACCTCTTTTGCCACTTCCTGGATGGCATCTACTTCATATGCTTCAACCTCATTTGCCCCTTCCTGCTTTATCTCCTCCACCACGTTCTCAACTTTTTTTGCCATTTCCTGTTTGGCCTTTACCTCATTCGTATCTACCTCATTGATCAAGACCTGCATGGCCTTTTCTTCGATCGTGTCGACCTGAATTGCCTCGACCTGTTTCACCAATTCCTGCTTTGTATCTCTCTCAATCCCTTCTACGACATTGGACACTAACTCTTTCACCACTTCCTGCTTGGCCACTGCATCTACCTCAATCACCGCTACCTCTACCTCACTCGCCACTTCCTTCTTGGGCTCTCCATCATTCCCCTCTTCCTCAATCTCGTTTTCCTTCATCTCTTCTACTTCCTGAACTTTCATCTCAGTCCTTCGTAGCTTCCTATTCCTACGTTTCCTCTGAACACCATCCTCTCCTTCTTTCTTTGTCTCCACAACATTATCAACTTTCTTAGCCACTTCCTGTTTGGCTATTCCCTCATTCCTATCTACCTCACTTGCCTCTACCTCTTTCGCTAAATCCTCCTTGGCATCTCTCTCAATCCCTTCTATGACATTGGCCAATACCTTTTTCACAAATTCCTGTGTGGCCACTGCATCTATCTCAATCACCGCTACCTCTACCTCATTTGCCTCTACCTCACTCGCCACTTCCTTATTGGGTTCTCCATCATTCCCCTCTCTCTCAATCTCGTTTTCCTTCATCTCTTCTACTTCCCGAACTTTCATCTCAGTCCTTCGTACCTTCCTATTCCTACGTTTCCTCTGAACACAATCCTCTCCCTCTTTCTTTAGCTCCACAACATTATCAACTTTCTCCGCCACTTCCTGTTTGGCCATTCCCTCATTCCGATCGACCTCATTTGGCTCTACCTCTTCTGCTAATACCTGTTTTGCATCTCTCTCAATCCCCTCTATGACATTGGCCGCTATATCTTTCACCACTTCCTGCTTGGCCACTGCTTCTACCTCAGTCACCGCTACCTCTGCCTCATTCGCTAATTCCCGCTTGCCATCTCCTTCTAATACCTCTTCCTTATTCAACTCTACCTCATTAATCACATCCTCCAAAGCCACTACCTCCATCATCTCTACCTCAATCGTCCCAACCTCCTCCACTTCCTGCATGGGCTCTCCCTCACTCCCCTCTCTCTCAGCCACCTCTTCTTTCACTGTCTCCTCCAGAACTTTCTTTTTGTTCTTATGTTTCTTCCTACTCCCACGTTTTCTCTTCATACCATTTCTATCCCCCACTTTCTCTATCTCTTCCATCTCGTTCTCAACCTTCTTGCTATTCTGACATGTCTGCTACACATCCTCATTATTAGTGTTGACTTCCACCTGCTGCTGCTCTTCTGCCTTTTGCTGCTGCTGCTGGTGGTGGATGATGAAGTTCTTCAGCTCGGTGCTGTTCTGGAATTCCAGCAGCTCCCGCTGATACTTGGCCTGCTGCTGTGCACAATGATCCAGCAGGATCATCTCAAGCTCTCCAATCTGGCGCTCAGCTTCTAGTTTTGTGGCACAAAGCATCCTCTTGTGCTGCCCCTTCGAGCGACGGTCTGGGGAGTAACATGGGAAGGAGAGCAGCACCACAATTGATTTTTTAATGGGTATTTGAGTATTTCCTGTATGATAATAGGTTTTTCCCATTTTTTCTGGCAACAAAACAGGTGTTAAGATGTTAAAACACCAAACTGAAACCTTTTACAAGGAATCATGTCTGCATTAACCATGATGCTTGTGGTCAGAATGCAAACAAAAAACATACTCTGATAATATATGCATTGTCCTTGAAACTGATTGGTCCACACTAGGGACAGCTTTCTTTTGAGCCTCGTCTCAAACGGTGTTAGACCAGAGGATGCCAAAAGGCATATTTCCTGTATGTTATTTTGGTAAAGAACCTTGGCACCATTGACAGGAATCTAACTTAACTTGAGATCGATGTAACAATGATAACACTGTAGGGAGGTCTGGAGCTTGACTCATGTGCCGGAGACACCTCCTCCTCCAAAGAACTTCATTAGATTTATGGGCTGGCTGGGGAGGCCGTATTAAGTTTGCGAGGTCTAGAAACTCCAGGCCAAACATAGATAAACTTCTGTTATCTCCGAAAAAGTAAGATGGATTGATGACCAAGCTGTGGAGGTCTGGCTAAATTTATAAGATGTCCATTGTTTCATAAGAGAGAGCATGAATCGGATAAGAAATACACTATTCATTCTTATACACTGGTCCATTCATACAATTAGTATATTAGTGGGCTACGTTAGAGAAGATAAAGGGAGGAGAGTAGAAGAGGAAGGCCGGGGTGCCCGGAGGACAGAGAGTGCCCAGAGGGGCCAGAGAGCCAGGGGCAACCCTGATGTTTATGCTGGTTGGATAGCATGTGCTCCCGTGCATTTGAGGTTGCTCTCAACAGAAGTCATTCCTTGCACGAGAATGGCTGAAATGCTGAGTAACCACTCAGAGGTAGTGGAGACGGTATAGTGGTAAAACAGTGGAGATTTAAAAAGCAAAGTTTAAGATTTGCAGTTGTCAATTTATATTGAGCCGATACATACGGCAAGTCAAATTAAGAAGACTTAAAGTGAGTTTTGCAGAAGAAATCTTGGAGGAAAGAGAAGATACATGTGTGTCTCTTGGAGAAGGAAAGGCATTGCTCAAAACTGTGCTGCAAGGTCACGTGCCATGAATCACACGAGTTTAGAAAAACGTGACTGTAAACCAACAAGCCTGTGAATAATTATCATGGTGAAGACACCTCTATACGTTGGATACTGAATGAAATCCATCGTGCTACACATCGTCAAAGCCCGACAACACCTGACATTCGAGTAAAAAGTACAATTGCATCGTTCTACACATCGTCAATACCCCACCACATCTGGAAAGTCACCAGCTGCATCAAGCACCTGACTGTTGTAATGTTCGAAAGACACTGTGTGTAACGACTTTACATCCGCCGGCACAGCGGGTTTCTAAACGCCTGCCATGTCACCTTCTCAACACTAGCGTCTGAGACCGTCTGATACAGACTGAAAGCTGATTTCCTTTGTTGCACTGTTTGTCTTTTCATGAATGTCATATTGTGCACTGGGTTATGCCTTATTAACCTAAATTCTGAATTTAGCTATTCATGTATTTCTATTACAGTATCACATATTCTTTGGACCAAGTGTCAATTGCCTATTTGATGACTGGTACTCTGATTCTTTTTTTACAAATCAGGGACTTGTTTTAATTAAAATGTCTCTGTGTGTGTGGTTGAACAGTGTAACAAATCCATACCTTACATGTGTAGTGTTCTAGATTTAAAGTTTTCGTGACTGCAAGGATCCATACGCTTTGAACTCGCGAATTTAAAAACAGAAGTGATATAGTCATCCTCTCAGCCGATAAAGGCAACGCTACTGTAATTATGGATAAAGATTCATACAACAACAAAATCCAGAATCTGCTCAACGATGGAAGTTACTCAAAAATTAAAAATGACCCTACCAATAGCCTAGCGATAAAAACCAACAAGATCATCACAAATTGACCTCCCCAATCGACCCAACTAAACGTCCCTCCCTAAAACCTTCTGCTGCAAGACCCCTTGGATTCTATGGTCTTCCCAAGATTCATAAAGAAGGCACCCCACTACGACCCATCATATCCACGATCAACTCCCCTACCTATAGACTAGCCCGTTTTCTGTCAGATACCTTGCTGCCTTTCACTGGCAAGACCGCCTCAGCAGTACTTAACTCAGCCCAATTGGTCTCTATGGTCAAAGACGTTGTACTGTCCCCTGACAATATCCTTGTCAGCTTCGATGTGGTCTCTTTGTTCACCAAGGTCCCAGTACCTGATACCATTGAAATAATTGAAAATTTGGTCCAACATGGACTAGACCTCAATACACCTGCACTGGTTAGGCACTGCCTCAACAATACCTACTTTACTTGGAATGGCTCCTTCTACAAACAAAATGAGGGTACCCCCATGGGATCCCCCTTGTCACCAGTGATAGCCAATATTTTCATGGAGAAATTTGAATCAGACGCCATCCAGACTTCCACCCTCAGACCTTCCCTGTGGAAGAGATATGTGGATGACACTTTCGTCATTTGGCCACATGGCCTCCCAGCTCTGAACCTTTTCCTACACCACATCAATTCCAGACATCCCGCCATCAAATTTACCATGGAAGTGGAGAAAGATGGCAAGCTACCATTCTTAGATGTTCTGTTTGAGAGGAGACCTGATGGCTCATTGGGGCATTCTGTCTACACGAAACCCACCCACACAGATTCCTACTTGAAACCTGATTCCCACCACCACCCAGCCTAAAATAATTCTCTCATCAAAACGTTATACCATAGGGCTCATTGCATTTCGGACCAACACCACCTGACCAGTGAATTAAAACATGTACACCTGGCCCTCAAAAGGAATGGATACTCTGACCGTACCATCCGCCAAGCTATTTCTCCCTCCATACAGAAACAACCACTTGATACTCCGGTCAAAACCATCACACTACCATATATAGCAGGCGTTACTAAATAGATTTCCAAAATTCTAAACAAACACAAGATCCAGGTCCGGTTCAATACAGTACACAAAATTCGTGATCTGATCCCATCCGTGAAGGATGTCATTCCTGACTTACAGTACCCCGGGGTTTACAAATTGAGTTGTACCTGCAGTGATTGCTATATCGGGGAGACAAAGCGACATCTCTCTGACCGAATTCGCGAGCACAAATCAGATTTGAAACACGGCAGAACGAATTATTCTGCCGTAGCTGATCACTGTTACAACGCTGTGGGTGATCACGATATAATTTTCTCCGATACCAAGGTTCTTTGCAAACCCTCGGGTTTTTATCAGAGATTTGTTCACGAGGCAATTCAGATCTACAAACACAGACACAATTTCAACCGAGAAGATGGTTTCAAATTAAGCAACCATTGGAAAGATGTTTTAAATCGAACCAAACAAACTAATTTTCAATGGTACAGTATATTTTTCAAGTAGTGGTACCCCAAACTTTCGCAGCTCTTAAAAATGCCCTTTTCACACCATCAATAGGTAAACTCCCCCTTCCCCCCCCCCCCGTGCCAACCGGCATGTGCACCCGCATGTACACCACCTCTACACCGTTCATCATGCTAAGTCGGCCAATCAAATGCTAATTTTTATGCAAATTCCTTTATCAAGGCACCTTGTTTCCTCGCACACAGCTTAAAGGTCGCGGTCTGAGCGTGGCTCTGTTTCACTCCAGCTCTGTCCTCGAGACAGCCTGGTCTCTTCACCTGATGAAGGCCGCTTGTGTTGTGGCCAAAACGTCGTGATTTTTGTTGTTTTATTTTTTACCTACGTGACTTTACCGAATAGAACCAAAGAGTATGTGTAGTGTTGCAGCGCCGACCTGGTCAAGACCTATGATACAATCAGTAGGCCAGGGCTCTGGATTGTTATTCGTGTTTTTGGAGTCCCTAACCCTCTGCTCACAATCATTAAGGACCTTCACGATGGTGGACAGGCCCGGATAAAGTTGCATGCCTGGGAGTCAGAGCAATTTCCTGTTTACAGTGGGATGCGACAGAGATCTACTCTGGCTGACACATTATTTAGCATCATCTTCGACCATATAGTTCTAGAAGCTTTTTATAGCTGTACCGGTGGATTTTTTTCTATTTGCTACAGATACAATGGGAGGCTGATTGATGCCTGGGTGAGGTCAAGGGATGGCTCCCTACTGGTCAACCATGTTATGTACACTGATCATTTGGAAGTTGATGCTCACACTGAAAAATAGTTGGAGGTTCTGCTGCTAAGCCTGGAGCGTGTGATAAAGAGGTGGGGCCTTACCATCAGCCCCACCAAAACTAAGCACACGCCTGAGTATTTTGTGTAATTTAATACTCCGCCCCCTCAACTACTCTTGAGTGATGGGGTAATTGTAGAGAGAAGTTTACGTACCTGGGTAGTGTGCTTATGTAAAAATTCCGGTTTGGCAGCAAAGGTGTCACTCCGAATCGGTCAAGTGGCATATTTTCATCAGCTTCGTAACACTGTTGGGTATCTACCTGGTCTGTCACTCGACACAAAGCGCTGGGTCTTCTTGGCCAATGATAGAATAAATGAAAAATCTGAACCAGCTTTAAACTTTCAGACTGGCCTGCCTACGATCCACCCTGGGTTTAACTAGGCTGGAATGTGTGAAGAGCTCACAAATCCTTGAACGATCTGGACACATTCCCATCAGTGAGCTCCACTGGGGGGCAGGGCTGCATTACCTGGATCATGTAGCCCGCATGCTCAGCCACCACATGCCCAAGCAGCTTCTGTTTTTCCAGATAGAGGGGGCTAAATGGGCGTGGCACGGCCTGGAGAAGAGATGGACTGATGCAGTACAGGAGGTTACGGAGCTGAGTGGACTTGCCACAGTTGTTTGACGGTGGGGATGGTGTTCTTGGGGTCATAGGCAGCATTCCTCCTCCAAACACGGCGAGTTGAGTTGATGCCATAGAGCTCCATTTTGGTCTCATCTGACCACAACACTTTCACCCAATTGTCCTCTGAATCATGCAGATGTTAATTGGCAGGGAAAAAAGTATTTGATCCCCTGCTGATTTTGTATGTTTGCCCACTGACAAAGAAATGATGAGTCTATATTTTTAATGGTAGGTTTATTTGAACAGTGAGAGACAGAATAACAACAACAAAATCCAGAAAAATGCATGTCAAAAATGTTATAAATTGATTTGCATTTTAATGAGGGAAATAAGTATTTGACCCCCTCTCAATCAGAAAGATTTCTGGCTCCCAGGTGTCTTTTATACAGGTAACGAGCCGAGGTTAGGAGCACACTCTTAAAGGGAGTGCTCCTAATCTCAGCTTGTTACCTGTATAAAAGACACCTGTCCACAGAAGCAATCAATCAATCAGATTCCAAACTCTCCACCATGGCCAAGACCAAAGAGCTCTCCAAGGATGTCGGACAAGATTGTAGACCTACACAAGGCTGGAATGGGCTACAAGACCATTGCCAAGCAGCTTGGTGAGAAGGTGACAACAGTTGGTGCGATTATTCGCAAATGGAAGAAACACAAAAGAACTGTCAATCTCTTTTGGCCTGGGGCTCCATGCAAGATCTCACCTCGTGGAGTTGCAATGATCATGAGAACGGTGAGGAATCAGCCCAGAACTACACGGGAGGATCTTGTCAATGATCTCAAGGCAGCTGGGACCATAGTCACCAAGAAAACAATTGGAATACACTACGCCGTGAAGGACTGAAATCCTGCAGCGCTCGCAAGGTTCCCCTGCTCAAGAAAGCACATATACATGCCGGTCTGAAGTTTGCCAATAAACATCTGAATGATTCAGAGGACAACTGGGTGAAAGTGTTGTGGTCAGATGAGACCAAAATGGAGCTCTTTGGCATCAACTCAACTCGCCGTGTTTGGAGGAGGAATGCTGCCTATGACCCCAAGAACACCATCCCCACCGTCAAACATGGAGGTGGAAATATGCTTTTGAGGTGTTTTTCTGCTAAGGGGACAGGACAACTTCACCCCATCAAAGGGACGATGGACGGGGCCATGTACCGTCAAATCCTGGGTGAGAACCTCCTTCCCTCAGCCAGGGCATTGAAAATGGGTCGTGGATGGGTATTCCAGCATGACAATGACCCAAAACACACGGCCAAGGCAACAGGAGTGGCTCAAGAAGAAGCACATTAAGGTCCTGGAGCAACCTAACCAGTCTCCAGACCTTAATCCCATAGAAAATCTGTGGAGGGAGCTGAAGGTTCGAGTTGCCAAACGTCAGCCTCGAAACCTTAATGACTTGGAGAAGATCTGCAAAGAGGAGTGGGACAAAATCCCTCCTGAGATGTGTGCAAACCTGGTGGCCAACTACAAGAAACGTCTGACCTCTGTGATTGCCAACAAGGGTTTTGCCACCAAGTGCAGAGGGGTCAAATACGTATTTCCCTCATTATAATGCAAATCAATTCATAACATTTTTGACATGCATTTTTCTGGATTTTTTTGTTGTTATTCTGTCTCTCACTGTTCAAATAAACCTACCATTAAAAATATAGACTGATCATTTCTTTGTCAGTGGGCAAACGTACAAAATCAGCAGGGGATAAAATACTTGTTTCCCTCACTGTATATGTGCTTTCTTGAGCAGGGGAACCTTGCGTGCGCTGCAGGATTTCAGTCCTTCACGGCGTAGTGTGTTACCAATTGTTTTCTTGGTGACTATGGTCCCAGCTGCCTTGAGATCATTGACAAGATCCTCCCGTGTAGTTCTGGGCTGATTCCTCACCGTTCTCATGATCATTGCAACTCCACGAGGTGAGATCTTGCATGGAGCCCCAGGCCGAGGGAGATTGACAGTTCTTTTGTGTTTCTTCCATTTGCGAATAATCGCACCAACTGTTGTCACCTTCTCACCAAGCTGCTTGGCAATGGTCTTGTAGCCCATTCCAGCCTCGTGTAGGTCTACAATCTTGTCCCTGACATCCTTGGAGAGCTCTTTGGTCTTGGCCATGGTGAAGAGTTTGGAATCTGATTGATTGCTTCTGTGGACAGGTGTCTTTTATACAGGTAGCAAGCTGAGATTAGGAGCACTCCCTTTAAGAGTGTGCTCCTAATCTCAGCTCGTTACCTGTATCAAAGACACCTGGGAGCCAGAAATCTTTCTGATTGAGAGGGGGTCAAATACTTATTTCCCTCATTAAAATGCAAATCAATTTATAACATTTTTGACATGCGTTTTTCTGGATTTTGTTGTTATTATTCTGTCTCTCACTGTTCAAATAAATCTACCATTAAAATTATAGACTGATCATTTCTTTGTCAGTGGGCAAACGTACAAAATCAGCAGGGGATCGAATACTTTTTTCCCTCATTGTATGTGAGGAGTCTGTGGGTCGCAACAGCACGTACGGCTGGAAGTAGGACATTCCAGACTAAGAGGGTTCAGAATGGCCGTGTCAACGAGACTGAACCAGCCAGCACAACTCACTGCCAATAACAGATCACGTAATTCACCCTTAAGCAATTGTTCAATCAATTAATTGAATCACTACAATTAAAATCAAAGAATATCCCAGAACAAACACTTCGCACTCTCCTCCGTCAGCCACCTGCATCCACAATAGAAACGCATCAGTCCAGCATTGGATAAAACCTGGTGTGGGAGGTATGGGGGGGCGGCTTACACTTGCGGTGGACAGCAGGGGGGTGGCTGCATGCAGTAGCCATCGCAGATCAAGCGGTAGAACTTGTCATAGACTGCCATGCGCCAGGGTAAGGGGCCTCTCCTACACCCACACACATCACACACCGTGCGGTACACACGTCACACCGAGGAGCACGCACGTCACACACCGAGCAGGTTGCACAGGTCTCCTTTATCAAGACAAACGTCGAGCAGATTACACCTACTACAATACGCCTGTCACAATGCCCCCCTCTCCCCCCCCCCTCCAGTTTATGGGGGGGCACGGGCCTCACTCCCCCCTTCGCGTCAGCCCCTACTAATAAATGGTCCGGTTGCATTGTGAATGCACCACTCGAATGACGTGGAGTCCCGTGGCGCACTGTAACGGGCTCATGATTTACTCAATACAATTCAACGTAAAAAAATAAAAACGATCCCAAGACATTATTTAAAATAAAGTATGGCCATCGTGTGTCAGCATCACAGGCGAAAATTGGCATGTAAAAAAAAACTTCACTGCGAATCACTCAATTGGGATTGCTCGCAGCAAACAGCACTTGACCTGCTTGCAGGTTAGGTGCTGAATAACCGTGTGTCACACAGAGAACAGTTGCCACTGAGGGTGCCCTTTTAAAATGCTTGATGAGATGTGATTATCGCGTGTAAATGTGCACACTAAAATAACCAAAAAATTATAAGCGAACTATTATCGTTTCAGGTGGCAGGGTGGTGCACCGGTGATCTTTGACCCTCGCAACAAGAAGGGCCTTGGTTAATTCATTATCCAGTTTGCTCACATAGCTAGAAAACACACAATCACAATGTAACTGGGTATTGGCCAAGCATCCCAATGCTAAAGTTACCTGCAAATTACTTCATTGGGATGACACTCGGCAGCAGAGCCGGATGATGGCATTGCTGGGGCCCTATGCCATTGTCAAGTTTAAGAGGCCCCTTCTATGAATGCCTGTATATTTTTGTCAGCAGAATGAAAATAACTGCTTTGGAGAGTCTTTTTTTCTCACCGATCTTTATTTATTAAGCAATTATGTTAAAACTCGAAACCTCGTGTCCATTTCTTGTTTCGTATTTAGAGATCCCCCCCCTCTCTTAATGCGAGGCCCTAAGCTGCAAGTGTGGCCGGTGTGAGCTCGCCTGTGATGAATCACACATATAATTGTGCACTCTAATTTTCTATGGGTGGCCAGGAGAATTTATTATTATTTAAGTGAATGCAATGGTGATCAGGGGATTGGATCCAGAGCCCCACCTACACAGTAGAGTACAATGGAACGCCCACAATACAGATTTGATCTGACCTGCGGATTGAGAAATTGAACTGTTTTGTGACGTGGAGGGTGTTTCTGAACGCTATTATGACCGACCCGTCCCGACGGGAGGAGAGAGGACAGGGTGGACCGGCTGCATGAGCTTACTCTCCGGCACTGCACAGCACAACATCGCCTCCCTACTGCCAAAATACTCGGCAGGACCCTCCTGAAAATGAAAGTCTTCGGAATCAGTGAGGCCTGTCCTTGGGAGGACAGGCGTAGTCTTGGTCGTCACAAGCGAACATTTGTTTCTCCACATTAATTTGTATCCCCGGGTTACCATCAGGGCTGGGCGCTGTAAGCTTAGCTTCTGAGATCTGATGAGACTGGCCGTTTTTTAAAAGGTAATTTCGGCATCTGGAGCCCAAGCATGCAACAACTTTATGCAACGTCTTGGTTATTTTGGTAAAGTCACGTAGAATGGAAATAAAATAATAAAAATAAAACATAATAAAAAATAAAATTCTCATGACGTTTCTGCCAAAACACAAGTAGCCTTCTTCAGGCGAAGGAACAGAACTGTCGGGACGACAGCGCTTCAATAACTGCTGCTAAGATTCGCAGCGTCTTTTAAGCTAGGTGGGAGAGGTAAAGTGCCTTGACAAAGGAGTTTACATATCAAACAGGAGAATTTAGCATTGAAATCGCTGTGTTAAAGTGTTGGATCAGCAGGGTGTTAATGTCAGAAATAAGCATGTATCTGGGAGATTAGCATGATGTTAATGTGAGGGATTAGCATGTGACTGGTCACGGAAATAGCTATGTTAAAGTCAAAGTTTCCATCTCAACAGAGGCGTTTAGTATATGGACGCTAAAGGACTGCAACTACCCAACTATAATACAATTAACCGATGTGAAAAAAAACTAAGTATAAACTACATCAATATAATAAATGTACTCAATATGTTCTTCAATATGTTGATCTATAAACATACAGTAACTGTGTATACACTACACTATATAATGAATACCATATAGTAAACGAATTAATAAAACTAAAATATAAACTACATCAATGTTATTCTTAGTTTTTACGGTAAAGTCACGTTGAAGAGAAACAACAAAATAATAAAATATATATATAACAATAAAAAATTCTCACGACGTTTCGACCATAACTCAAACGGTCGTCTTCAGGTGTGTTGGTTCGCATAAATTTATTTTTAAACGGCGCATTTATTTATTTATAAAAAAACGTTAGCGCCACGCGCAGCGATTTGGCAGTTTACCCAGGACTAGTCCATCTATATTCTGAAAAGAGGAGGGGGGAGACGAATTTTTTTTATAATGTATGCTGTCTGAAAGCCACTGTAAGCGTGAACAATCAATTAAGAACTGAAATGGTTTATCAAATCTTTCCAATGATTGCTAAGATAGAATCCATCTTCTCGGTTGAAATTGTCTCTGTGCTTGTATATGTGGATAGCCTCATGAACGAATCTCTCATGGAAGCCAGATGGCTTACAAAGAACCTCTGTCTTGGAAAAGTCAATGGCATGTGACTAATGAATACCATATAGTAAACTAATAAAAAAACTAAAATACAAACTACATCAATGTTATCAATGAACTCTATATACTCTCCATCAGCTGAGCTACTAACAATAAGTCATTATACATTACAATGCCATATGGCGAAAAAATGGGTGGCGGTTTTTTCCTTCTTTCCAACGTTAGCACCACGGAGAGCGACGAGCCTCGTTCAGACGGACGAGTCCATCCATGCTCGGAACGGAGGAGGGGGGAGAAACAGCCACGATGTGCTGCTCTGTCCTGTGTTGCGTTACAACCATGCCATAAACTAGACTACTATACATTGTAACGTTATACCTTCCAATATAAACTACATTGTATAATATCGTATACACAGCCCAATGTAAGCTCGAACATTATGCAGTATATTTATATGTCTTCAACTAAACTTTTTCCTACATTACACGACTATACACCGTAATATACACTACCAAAGACAAACCCACCCTTGAATTACACAATGCGTTACTTTACACTACCCTATACTTTAGACTGTAAAATGTTAGACTTGTAATATTACACTATGTATTATTCTACCAACCCTACTGTATACCACACTGCTGTATATTCACAATACAATTACGATACTATATATTACCTTATTAATTATGTTAAACATTACAATGTTATACTATTTATTATTATATAACATGCTATAAACCATACCATTGACCGTCGTGTGAAGAGGCAGTGCCAGCGAATGGACTGCAGTCTGAATGTCACCATAAAATACAATCAATTAAGAACTGAAATTGTTTATAACGTCTTTCCAATGAAATTTTGATTTAAAGCTTTCGTGACTGCAGTAATTCATATTCTTAGTTCTTTCGGTAAAGTCACGTTGAAGGGAAACAACAAAATAATAAAATATATATAAAACAATAAAAATTCTCACGACGTTTCGACCATAACACAAACCAATTCCTCGACCACATCAATTCCATACACCCAGCCATCAGATTCACCATGGAGGTCGAAAAGATGGCAAGCTACCCTTTTTGGATGTCCTAATTAAAAGGAAACCTGATGGTTCAATGAGCCACTCTGTCGACAGGAAAGCTACGCATACGAATGCTTACTTAAAACCGGATTCCCACCACCATCCATGCCAGAAGAACTCCCTCATCAAGACTCTATACCATAGAGCCCAATGCATTTCCGACCAGTAACACATTGCCAGTGAACTTAAGCACGTACACCAAGCTCTCAAGGCTAATGGTTACTCCGACTACACAATCCGCAAAGCCATCACTCCAGCCATGAAGAAGATCTTCTTGAGGAGCCATTCAAAACCATCACCTTACCCTACATTGCGGGGGTCACAAAAAAGATCTCCAAAATCCTGAATAAACACAAGATCCAGGTCCGATTCAACACAGTACATAAAATCCGTGATCTGGTTCCGTCTGTAAAAGTGGTTCCAGACATACAGTACCCAGGCGTCTACAAACTAAGTTGCCTCTGTGGTAGCAGTTACATTGGAGAAACCAAACGACATATCTGGGACCGCATCCGTGAACATAAAGCAGACTTGAAACATGGTAGGACGAGCACCTCAGCCGTGGCAGATCACTGTTATAATTCAGTGGGCTCACATGACATTGACTTCTCCAAGACGGACGTTCTCTGCAAGCCATCCGGCTACCATGAGAGATTCGTTCATGAGGCCATCCACATATACAAACACAGAAACAATTTCAACCGAGAAGATGGATTATGGCTTAGTAACCATTGGAAAGACGTTATAAACCATTTTTGTACTTAATTGATTGTATTTTATGGTGACTTTCAGATCGCAGTCCATTCGCTGCCACTGCCTCTTAATACCTTTCACACGACGGTCAATGGTATCGTTTATAGCAGGGGTGTCCAAACTTTTTTTCCCGAGGGCCACATACTGAAAAATATACGAAGGATTGGGCCACTCACTAGACGTGAGGTATACTGCCTCACTTCTCATGCACTAATATTGTCAAAATCAATCAAATGCAGGTAAATTACGTTAGATTATTGAACATGTTTGAAGAAAAAAAGCCTCCATCATAGCTCTTCATTAGTAGATTTTAATTTTATTTTTTACAAAAAGGTTGGCAGGTAATTCTCTCAGTGACAGCCTCAGATTGGTTCTTAGGGTGCTGATCCCCCTTCATTGTCCATATGAATGGAGAGACAAGAAGACAAATAGGGGATGTGGATATTTCAAGCTTATTACACAAATAAATTATTGGGCTTGTTAACACATCAACTAACGTTTGTTAAAAAAATTGTCATCAACTTTAATTGACTTAATTTATGAAGTAATTGGGCTTATTAACAAATGAAAACGGTGTGTATATTTTTAACTCACCTGTAATGGGAATAATGTTACGCTCAGTGGGAGCAGTGATGCTGCGCTTTGGTCTGAAGGATAGCTGGCAGGTCAGGAGTAAGTTTGGTGGTTGAGATGCGAAGGACGTCACGGAGATAGCTGTCGGTCGTTCTGGTTCTCAGCCTGCTTTTGTTCAGCGTTAACAGAGAGAATGTCTGCTCACATATGTATGTTGAGCCGAACAGACTCATCATTCGTTTTGCATGGCGTCTCGTCAGAGGAAACTTGGCCTTTTCCAAACTCCGGTAGAAGTCAGGTAGGGAGAGAAGCTGATGCTGATTCTTCAGAGAATCATCACACTGAATTTCGATCAGTTCTAATTGCAGACTCTCCTCCACTTCTTTTGCATCCATTGAAAACGGAGCTGCAAACAGTGTGATTTCCTTCTCAATGACAGAAAAATCTTGGAAGCGCTGACTGAATTCTGTCATGAGAGATGTGATCACAGACACATATTCTCCCATTTTTGCAGAGAGCTTGGCATTTGGAAATGCGCATTGATTTCGGTCAGCGTGGGGAAGTGCGCTACATTGAAGTTGCGCAGTTGTGACTCGAAGAGACGGAGCTTCGCACGGAATGCTTTCATGTGCACATACAGCTGTGGTACCAGCTGCTCTTTGCCTTGTAGTCTCTTGTTCGGGGTGTTGAGATGATCAGTGAGATCAACTAAAAAAGCCAGGCCTGCCAACCATAAAGGGTCAATGATCTCATGGAGAGGTCTGCCCTTTTCTTTCAAAAACTTGTCGATATTTGATCTCAGGGAATAACACCACTGCAGCACGGAGCCGCGACTGAGCCAGCGCACTTGAGAATGGTAGAGTAGGTCCCCATATTCAGCATCGACATCAGAGAGGAACGCATGCAATTCTCTGTGGTAAAGCCCTCGGGCCATACTTTTTTTGACATTTTTCACAACTGTGTTCATCACATCGCCAAGCTGGATTATCTTGGCACAGAGGGCTTCTTGGTAGATGATACAGTGCATTTTAACAGTCTCACCTCCGCTCTCCTGCACCTTGGCACTCACTATAGAAGCCATTCCTTTGCGCTCGCCTGTCATTGCTGGAGCCCCATCCGTTGTAATTCCACACAGCTTGTCCCATTTAAGTCCAGCCTGGTTAATTGAATCTGACACAGCTTCAAAACATATCCTTCCCAGCTGTTGTCCCCTTTAGACTCCGAAGATCAAGCAGTTCCTCCGTAATGCAAAAATTCTCATCAACTCCCCGCAAAAAAATTAACAGCCGTGCAGTGTCCGTGGCATCTGTGCTCTCATCACATGCAATCGAGTAAAAATCGAAAGCACAAGCTTTATCTGACAGTTGCTGTTTTAAGTTAGCCGACAAGTCTTCAATTCGCCGCACAACCTTATTTCTGGACATACTAACATCGTTAAAATCCTGCATTTTCTCCAGGCACATTCCCACGACTTTAGTGAGGCACTGTTTGATGAAGTCACCGTCTGAGAAAGGTTTCCCGTGTAGGGCAATGAGTTGAGCTACTTCATTGCTGGTTATTGTTGCATTTTCTTGAGCTTTGTTAGCATGGAAAAAAAAACCCTGCTGCTGCGTTAGCAGGCTAGCTTGCCATTTGCTTTACCTTCTCTCTCCGCTCGGCGCCAGTGTAGGACGTGAAGGTCTGATGTTTCGTTTCATAATGCCGTCGTACATTGTACTCTTTCATCACGGCAACACTCTCATTACAAATCAAAGAAACACACTTCCCCTTGGTTTCTATGAAAAAAAAATCATTTTTCCACCGAGTCTGAAATTTTCTGCACTCGCTTGCAACCTTGCGTCTCTTCGGTTCCGGCATTTCTGGTGACCCTGAGCAAATGTTTTTTTCGATTGCTTGCTTTGTGGAGACGCTGCCTTGTTCAAGACAATAGCGCCATCTAGTGTTTAAATTAAGAAATGCAATACAGTGGGCCATAGTCCATTATATTTTTAAACTTTGATACGGGCCAATTAAAAATGGATGGCGGGCCGCAGTTGGCCCGCGGGCCGTAGTTTGGACACCCCTGGTTTATAGCATGTTATATAATAATAAATAGTATAACATTGTAATGTTTAACATAATTCATAAGGCAATATATAGTATTGTAATTTTATAGTGAATATACAGCTGTGTGGTATACAGTAGGGTTGGTAGAATAATACATAGTGTAATATTACAAGTCTAATATTTTACAGTCTAAAGTATAGGGTAGTCTAAAGTAACGCATTGTATAATTCAAGGGTGGGTTTGTCTATGGTAGTGTATATTACGGTGTATAGTTGTGTAATGTAGGAAAAAGTTTATTTGGAGACATATCAATATAATGCATAATGTTAGAGTTTACATTGGGCTGTGTATACGATATTATACAATGTAGTTTAGATTGTAAGGTATAACATTACAATGTATAGTAGTCTAGTTTATGGCATGGTTGTAATGCAACACAGGACAGAGCAGCACATCGTGGCTGTTTCTCCCCCCTCCTCCGTTCCGAGCATGGATGGACTCGTCCGTCTGAACGAGGCTCGTCGCTCTCCGTGGTGCTAACGTTGGAAAGAAGGAAAAAACCGCCACCCATTTTTTCGCCATATGGCATTGTAATGTATAATGACTTATTGTTAGTAGCTCAGCTGATGGAGAGTATATAGAGTTCATTGATAACATTGATGTAGTTTGTATTTTAGTTTTTTTTTATTAGTTTACTATATGGTATTCATTAGATAGTGTAGTGTATACCCAGTTACTTTATGTTTATAGCTCAATTTATTGAAGAATATATTGAGTACATTTATTATATTGATGAAGTTTCTACTTAGTTTTTTTCACATCGGTTTATTGTATGATAGTTGGGTAGTTGCAGTCCTTTAGCATCCATATACTAAATGCCTCTGTTGAGATGGAAACTTTGACTTTAACATAGCTATTTCCGTGACCAGTCACATGCTAATCCCTCACATTAACATAATGCTAATCTCCCAGTTACATGCTAATTTCTGACTTTAACACCCTGCTGATCCAACACTTTAACGCAGCTATTTCAATGCTAAATTATCCTGTTTGATATGTTAACTCCTTTGTCAAGGCGCTTTACCTCTCCCACCTAGTTTAAACGACACTGCGAATCTTAGCAGCAGTCATTGAAGTGTTGTCGTCCCGACAGTTCTGTTCCTTCACCTGAAGAAGGCTACTTGTGTTGTGGCCGAAACGTCGTGAAAATTTTATTTTTTATTACGTTTTATTTTTTTTCCATTCTACGTTACTTTATCGAAAGAACCAAGAAGATGAATCCCTGCAGTCACGAAAGCTTTAAATCTGAACTTTACGCAATTAAAAATCATAGTGTAGGATAAGACTAAAATCGTTGTCTGCTGTGAGGATCTTCTGTACTCAGGGCCCCGAATGTTTGTGGCAAGTGAAAGTTTGTCTCAGCAAAATATAAGATTTCTCACAGTAGCATACCGTATGACCACACGTCGCTCTGCACCTTGTAGAGCCCATGGAACATGCTTTCTGAAGACATCCACTTTACAGGCAGAGGCACCTAATGGACATGACCGCATGGCCACAAGCACAACAACAATACGTTCAGTAAATTCAGTTCAGGCCGATGCATCGCGATTCGTCATACGTTTTTTTGCGTCAGGCCACATTCATCTGGCCAAATTAGCGTCATCTAGCCCTCCACTACCCTGAAGGGTTAAATGTGTAGTGACATCACGGGATGTCACTGTGTAGTGCCGGCCCTATTGACATCACGGATACCACTCTGGTGTGGGTGTAGTACCGGCCCTAGAGGGGCTCGGTCAGCGCTGATTGATCCCGCTGGATGGCATCACGCTTGGCGTGCAGTGCCAACCCAACAGGATAGGGTGTGGGAGTGCCGGCCGTAGGAAACAGGTTACTAAATGCCATGGCACTCTGGTTGACCCGAGAGGACACGTGACCGGTTAAGTCTACAAAGGGGCCCTAAGTGGGGGCTAGGGGTGGTCACGTGGTCGGGGTCCAGATCCTGCTGCTCGATGATTCTAGAAGGTGGTCGTGGCCAAGGGCGGAGCCAGCCACGCCACAGAGAATATAAGCTGGGTCCCCCAGAGGGACCGGCGTTGTTGTTCATCCTGAAGAACCTTTGTCTACGTCTACGTTCTACCGAGTCTCCAACACATGGACTGGGACCCGAGCTGTGGTCCCGTTCTGTCGTAGCTAGTCATGTTGTAATTAGTGTAGTTAGCCTGGTGGTCACCACCACAGGTTGTTATTCTGGGCCAGTTACCCCGTGTACCACACGGGGGGGGAGGAGGAAGGGGATTTGTGAAATTGCATCCATATTTTGAACTGTCGGCAGAGCAGGGAGATTGAATCCAATTGCCGACCTCTGGAATGCAAGTCCAGGGTGGGAGAGCCATTGCACCACCGTGTGTGGCAGCACCACCCACTCTTTTTTTCTTAGGGGCTGTGCAAAATAAAATAAAAACATTGAGTACAATTAAAGTGATGGGCCTTCCATTCCGATGATGGTGATGACATTGGCGATGCTGATAATGATGCTGATGATGCTAAGTAAGGTGAAGGACTCACTTTGCCCTTCACCACGTAGTTGGGGTCAGTCTGGACGTTCCGTGCCAGCCCAAAGTCGCAAATCTTGGCGATGTGTCCATGCGTTACCAGCAAATTCCTCGCAGCCAGGTCGCGGTGGATGCACTAAAAAAAAGAAAATAATTCCATGTGTGGCCTTCAACAAACTTGGGGCAACTTCTGTGAAGGTCGGCCACGGTACACGACGGGGTGGGTGCCCAGCACCACGCCCGGCTGCCTTTGTCTCCCCAGTGTAGATGTTTATACACCGCACCAGGTACTCATTTGAGACTGAGTCCATCTGGGGAGGCCCAAGACCGGTTCAGATAATTGTCACTGGTGTTGGCCGTGAGCGGGAATCGAACTCTGGCAGTTGGGTTCGTAGCACAGTGAACTAACCACTGAGCGACCACTCGCCACCCAGACAGACATATTAAGGGCAACAAAGACGTGCACCACAGACACAGTCACATACAAAGACACAGTTAAACACGCACAGTCACAGGGATACAGTTAAACATACTCTTTGGTTCTTTCGGTAAAGTAACATAGGTATAAAATAAAACAAATCACGACGTTTCGGGCGCAACACAAGTGTCCCTCATCAGGTGGGAAAGCATGATCTACTGCTGAGGCAGACTGTTTTAAAAGGTTTGAAATAGGTGTAGCCCAAGGGTCATAAAGAAGTGGGCGCGGATAGTGATGTTAATGTGAGAAATTAGCATGTAAATGTAAGATCGGAGAGCAGCCTCCTCGACGAGGGCTTCAAATCAAGACAGTTAAACACGCGCAGTCACACATGGTCAAATTGAAACACAGAGGTGAATTTCCGGAGGTTCTTAAAGATGGTCATGGCCCTGTAGGGATAGAGACAGACAGGCACGGAGATACATACAGAGAGACACAGAGACAGGTTAAAATCATCACGTATTTTCATCATTATGTTCCACCACTCTTTCAACCGAGGAGAGAGGCTCACTGCTGATTCACTCATCTCGCGACTCACGTTCTTGTGAGCGAGGAAGGCCATACCGCTCGCGACCTGCTCCAAGAAGCTCGGGAGGTTGTCCACCCCGAATGGAGTAGAGTCGCTCACGATCGCTTCTCTCTCCGACGACGACGCGTCCCAGCCTGCGGTGCACAAGGAAGCCCGGACGATTCAGAAATGCCCTAACTATAGAGTATCTATACTAGATCATCGATTATTCGGCGGCTACGGGGGGGAAGGGGACGCCAAATTTTTTTTAACAACGCCGGATATTCACTACATAATAATTTTAAAAAAGCTAATTTTTTGCACATTCTTGCATAGCATTGTTTTTAAATGTTGTGAATGTTTTGTTGTCTTTTAAATTAGTTTACTATATGAAATTGGTGTGAATAAACATACAAATACACAGAAATAAATATCCTACTGTAAAATGTAACCTATTTACTGTACCGTACTTACCAATCCAATCTCGAAGACTCTGAATCGAGTGATGTATATGCGTGCAGTATTGTCATTTTTTAAAGTTGTATTTAGTGTATAATGTACCGTCTGTAATATTTAACACTGAAATGAAGTCGGTGGCCGCTCTGGTTAATAACGCGGTCTACTTCGCAGTAGACACAGTTAGAGCGAACACGTACATGATTAGAAAAAGAGAGTCGGCCAAGTGTTGTGTGGTGTAATTACCCAAATTTGAGAAATTTACTCGCAAATTATTCCATCGAGGAAGCTGCCTAATAACATCACAAACCCACTTGGCAGGGTAAAGCCCGCTTGCAAGGCTGTGGCTGCACAGGGGCAGCTGCCCCCAGTCCATGGAAACTGGTACTGATGTAGTTTACGAATCGCCATGGGTGGCATGGTGGCACATTGGTATGTAACCCTTGCGCCTTGCAGCAAGAAAGCTGGGTTTCATTCCCGACTCGGGCGCGTTTCGGCGTGGAGTTGTCATCTTCTCTCCCCCTGTTCGTCAGAGTGTGTAAGTGCACTGAAGTGTTTGAGTGAGTGTGTGAGCGAGTGAGTTAGCGTGAATGTGTGAGTGTGTGAAGATTGTATGTTATCCCCCTCTTCTGGGTCTCCTCCGTGTTCTCGAGTTTCCTCCCATAGTAAAAAAAAATACCCAATACAACGAGTCTGGCATTGGGCAAAACATCCCAATACTGAAAAATCACCTGCAAATTACTCAATTGGGACTACACAGTGACGGCAAAAACTTCGCAGGACCCTCATGAAGAAGTCTTGAGTTTTTGCACAGTAAACAAATGTAATAATAAATCTTGACTTAAAGCTTTTGTAACTGCAGGAAGACATTCTTTGGGTCTTTCGGTAACGTCACGTAAATAGGTTCAAATGAAATAACCAAAAATAACAAAAAACTACGACGTTTCGATCACAACACAAGCTTTTGTCATCAGGAAGAAAAAAGGAGAGGGGGACAGCTGCTGAGGCAGACAGTCTGCCTTATCTCAACCGGTGTTGTGCCTATCCTAGGTAAACTCTGTCTTAAATGAGTACCTGGTGCAGTGTGTAGACATGAGCACTGGGGAGACAGAGGTGGCTGCATGCGCGTGGTGCTGGCCACCCACCTCCTCGTGGGCCACGCCGCCTAACAGCAGCACAGTCTGTTAAGGCTTATTTGGGTGATCTTCATCTTTGTTGTACGCTTGTGCCATCTTGTGTGTCCGCTGTCACAGATTCCAGGCTACAACCCTCCGGAGTCCACTCCATGGGGCTCCCCTTCTCCCCGGCCCAAAAAACCCAGACAGTACTCGTGCATCATGCATGCGGTGTCAGCAAGAGGTAAGAGGTGCATGAGTGGGCACACACTCTGGGTTTTACATCTGCAGAGTTAGTTAAGTGTACAGTGTGCTCGCAAGCAGAGGTGAACAATAAAAAAATCAGTGGCGGTTATGAGAAACGCTACCCTGAAGTAACGGGCGGTTTGCACTCTGAACTTGCAATCCAGAAGTTACTGGTTCGTTTTCCCATCGCAGCGTTTGAAACAGTGGCGCAATTTTCTTAAATTTACAATTTTTACCTTGCCAACTAGTACAAACAGCCAGGTGAGGTGTATAAGCGTCACTATATATGAATAGTTTAGGACATCTTATGCTCACAGACTCACCCGTTCACGCACTCAACCACCAACTCAATCTCACTCAAATCACCAACTCACTCAAACCACCAACTCACTCAACCATCAACTCACTCAACCCACCATCTCACTCAAACCACCAACTCACTCAACCATCAACTCACTCAACCCACCATCTCACTCAAACCACCAACTCACTCAAACCACCACCATCTCACTCAAACCACCAACTCACTCAAACCACTATCTCAAACCACCATCTCAAACCACCAACTCACTCAAACCACCATCTCACTCAAACCACCATCTCACTCAAACCACCATCTCACTGAAACCACCAACTCACTCAAACCACCAACTCACTCAAACCACCACCATCTCACTCAAACCACCAACTCACTCAAACCACCATCTCACTCAAACCACCACCATCTCACTCAAACCACCACCATCTCACACAAACCACCAACTCACTCAAACCACCATCTCACTCAAACCACCATCTCACTCAAACCACCATCTCACTCTAAAAGGTTGAAGGTTAAGGTGCAGGCAGCCCTGAAAATATATTGGCTCGTGCCACTGCAAGCTCCCTTCTGGAGGATATGTTGTTGAGCCAGACGTTTGGAAGAGGTGGGAGTAACCCACATTTTACCCCACCACACACGACCTGCCGATGGACTACCCATTGACAGTGCTGAGTGGACAACGGCAGGGCCAGTGAGGGGGGATTTAAGAAACGGTTCAATCACCTGCCGCGCTTGGAGGATGAACCGGCGGCATTTGGGTTGCCAAGCCCAGTGTGATAACCGTCACATTATGGCAGCATCATAATCTGAATATTTTTCCTGGATCAATCCGATGAGCTATAAAGCTCTTTTTCACAGGTGTCCAGCACCACTTCATCATATGGATTAGGGGTTCCTGAATCAGGTGAGAGACAGATTTGTCCTCCTCTACCAGGTGAGGTCAGGCAATTTTACTTCTCACTTCACCTTCCTCACCTCAACTGGTAAGGTAGGAAAATCATTGCTCCTGAACTAGGTGAGAGCCCAATCAGGTGTGACCCGTGGTGCATAAGGGGACCACACCAATGATAAAAAAATACTAAACTATTTTTTATTTTCTTGGTTCTTTCGGTAAAGTCTCGTAGAAGATAAATAATAAAAATATAAAACAATACAATTCTCACGACGTTTCGACTGCAACAAAAGCAATCATCATTCCTTCTACGTGACTTTACCGAAAGAACCAAGAATATGAATGCCTGCAGTCACGAAAGCTTTAAATCAAAATGTATTTTTTATTTATTTACCAAGGTCACATCTATAACAGCAGCCACTATACCTGACCAGTGTTACTCATTTCTACTGTTACCTATTATTATGATTAGTGTGTGGACCCACCACAAAATTTCATACTTAACTTGCAGTTCATCAATCTTTGTAATAGCGTAATCAACCAGACTATGCGTTAATTGTGTTTTGACCGACCGTCTGTGTTGCTTTATATGGTTTCCAAATTTTGCTAAATACTGTTTGTTTGGTATGCTTCTCTCTCTGTGTCCCCTGTTGTATCTGTGTTAGTTTCCCCCTACTTGTGTGTCTGTATATACATATGGGGTTATGTGTTTCCTCTCTCTCATAAATTTAGCTCTTCTGTACCTGATGATGGCTGCTTGTGTTGCAACCGAAACGTCGTACGCTATTATGTTATTTTATTATTTCTTATTTATACGTGACTTTACCGAAAAAAAACAAAGAGTAATTCCTGCAGTCACGAAAGCTTTGAATCAAGTCTGTAGTGCCTCTTGATAAACAGTGCTTCAGTTAAACAGGAAAATTAATAAATCCAGCAGGCATGACTTGAAAAGTAACACATTTACATTTTGGGTGGCACTCTAAATCGTCCGGTAAATCGTGTCGCCAATTATAATTTCTGCGTTTATCTGCGCGTGTCTGTGTACCCCCAGTGGAGGAATACGTGCGCAGCTTGCTGGACAACCCTGAGTTGATTGACCGTCTGGCACTGGCCTCGGAGCAGGTGAGACTCCGTATGCGTGCATCAGCTCTGCCCCCCCCTCATATTTATGGTGCGGGCCTGTACCCTTGTCTGACCCCTCACTTCCGCGTTGCATCCAGCTGCCTCACTGAAGAAAGGGACACTTGCCTTGCGCTGAGTACGACGTTTCGCTGGTTGTAATCGCCAGGGAAACGATATACTCGATTTGTAAGTGTTGTGGGTTTACTCTCCAATACACTGGCGTGCTGCAGTAGTAACTAATTGACACGTTTTGTTTTACGTAACAAACCTTACTAATTGTCTGTGCCGGGTTAACTACGCACATTTACGCGCTCTTACCCAAAAAACCTTTATTATGGATAATATTGGTCGCAAAAGAACACGTGTTAAACAGCTCCCGTTTAGAACGTCTCATCCTCACCATCAATGGTCAATCAATCAAATAAATCCTAGATTTATAACGTGGCATATTTACCAAAAAGCAGAGACGGAAGGGTGAAACTCTAGAGGTAGCTCTATGATATCCGCTTTTGTGGAACGTTCTCTAACACGGATGGCCGTACTGCTCTGAGATAAATCAGACTGGATCCTTCGTCTCGTTACGTGATGGCGGTTGCAAAATTGTTGTTGACGCGTGCATGTGCCGTGCGTGTGCTGTGTACGTGTGCAGGATGTGGTGGAGTCCCGGGTAATCTTCCCCGAACATCTCCCGCTGTCCCAGCTGCAGCAAGGTGTGCGCTCCGGCCGGTTCCAGGGAACCTTCCTTGCGAGTCGTGAGAATTACCTGGAGGGGACTCTGAGGGTGCGAGGGGACGGTGACAGTGATAAAGAGGTACACGTTTCACAAGCCTGCGTCTGGAAGGAACAATGCTGTCCGATCGTATCTGTGTGAGTTTTAAAAACAAATTTATAATGAAGCAGTGGCATAGCGTTCTTGGCATGAGCAGTAGCTCTTAACCTTTACTGCAAGGCTGCAGTAAAGGTTAAGAGCTACTGGGCTAAAATATTTGTATTTTGAACGTCTTTTGCACCCTACGTAGGTGTCGTAGCCTGGCTCCTGCCCCCCCGGCCTGTGGGTCCTGGTGCAGTTGCACTGCCTGCACACTCGATAGCTACGCCACCACAACTACAGTATATACGTTAATTGTGACTACTTTAATAATAGGGTTTTTCCCTTTTTTTTCTGGCAACAAAACTGAAACCTTTTACAAGGAATCATGTGTGCATTAACCACAATGCTTGTGGTCAAAATGCAAACAAAAAACACACTATGATAATATATGCATTGTCCTTGAGACTGATTGGTTCACACCAGGGACGGCTTTCTTTTGAGCCTCGACCCAATTGGTGCGAGACCAGAGGACGCCAAAAGGCGTACGCATATATTGCAAATATTATCAGTGTGTTTTTGTTTGCATTTTGACCACAAGTATTGTGGTTAATGCACACCTGATTCCTTGTAAGAGGTTTCAGTTTTGTTGCCAGAAAAAAGGGGAAAAACCCTATTATATTTTGGTACTGGCAAAGGAGGTCTAATGATGGTTGTGACTACTTTGTTAACAAAATGAATGGTCTATTTCCACCTCCAAAATGTAACGTTAAATAACAATTAGGTACATTGGCCCTTTGTTGGAAAAAAAAAACCCAGTCTAGAAATTGCCCTACTTGAACATATGTTACTGAAAAACATTGGTTTCAGAAGATTCATGGGCTCATAGTCCTACATTTTAAATTGTTTATTCGTGGTATTAAAACTCTTGTACAGTAAAACCTTGGATTGCGAGCATAATTCGTTCCGGAAACGTGTTTGTAATCCAAAGCACTCGTATATCAAAGCACTCGTATATCAGTTGTGATCACGTGACGCTCGGCAGTACAAAGCTGCTCGTATTGCAAGACCCTCGCTCGTTTATCAAATTAATATTTATTAAAAATTTTGCTTGTCTTGTAAAACACTCGCAGACCAAGTTACTCGCAATCCAAGGTTTTACTGTATATGCTGCTCTCTAACAGCACTTGGCCCAGCGGTCTGTTAAGACTATACGGGGGATCTTTTTTGTCTGCGTGCAGGTGTTGATCCAGGGGCTGCAGCATTTAAACCGCGCGATGCACGACGACATCGTGTGCGTGGAAATGTTCCCCGAGGAGCGCTGGGTTGCCCCCTCCTCGCTGGTCCTGCACGATGAGGGCGTCGCAGGGGACGTTGCAGAAGAGAATGAAGAGGATGTGGTGAGTGGAGCGTCAACACTGCCGAACCAAAATCAAACCCAGACACCTGCAGTGTGCGTGTCTCTCTCCCCGTGGTCGCATGGATTTTTCTCCAGGTCCTCCGGCTTTTCCCTCCACAGTTACAATCTGACATGCACTTAGAGTATGTGGCTGCTATCAATTTCAAATGTGATAAGATACTTCACTGAACGATCATTTGTGGCCAGGTCACTTAAAAAGAGCTATAGAGCTCTCAGGGTCCTTACCTGGTAAAGTTATTTAGTTTATAGTTTTTAAATAGTTTTAATATAAATTTTGATTTAAAGCTTTCGTGACTGCAGTAATTCATATTCTTAGTTTTTTTTCGGTAAAGTCACGTTGAAGGGAAACAACAAAATAATAAAATATATAAAACAATAAAAAAATTCTCACGACGTTTCGACCATAACTCAAACGGTCGTCTTCAGGTGTGTTGGTTTGCATAAATTTATTTTTAAACGGCGCATTTATTTATTTATAAAAACGTTAGCGCCACGCGCAACGATTTGGCAGTTTATTTAGGACTAGCCCATCTATATTCTGAAAAGAGGAGGGGGGAGACGGAATTTTTTATAATGTATGCTGTCTGAAAGCCACTGTAAGCGTGAACAATCAATTAAGACCTGAAATGGTTTATCAAATCTTTCCAATGATTGCTAAGATAGAATCCATCTTCTCGGTTGAAATTGTCTCTGTGCTTGTATATGTGGATAGCCTCATGAACGAATCTCTCATGGAAGCCAGATGGCTTACAAAGAACCTCTGTCTTGGAAAAGTCAATGGCATGTGAGCCTACTGAATTAGAACAATGATCTGCCACGGCCGAGGTGTTGGTCCTACCGTGTTTAAGGTCTGCTTTGTGTTCACGAATGCGGTCCGAGACATGGCGTTTGGTTTCTCCAATGTAACTACTACCACAGAGGCAACTTAGTTTGTAGACACCAGGGTATTGTATGTCCGGAATCACATCTTTTACAGACGGAACCAGATCACGGATTTTATGTAATGTGTTGAAACGGACCTGGATCTTGTGTTTATTCAGGATTTTGGAGATCTTTTTTGTGACCCCCGCAATGTAGGGTAAAGTGATGGTTTTGAAAGGCTCCTCAAGAGGGTTCTTCTTCATGGTTTGAGTGATAGCTTTGCGGATTGTATAGTCGGAGTAACCATTAGCCCTAAGAGCTTGGTGTACGTGCTTGAGTTCACTGCTTATGTGTTCCTGGTCGGATATGCATTGGGCTCTATGATACAGAGTCTTGATGAGAGAATTCTTCTGTGATGGATGGTGGTGGGAATCCGGTTTCAGATAAGCATCCGTATGGGTAGCTTTCCTGTAGACAGAGTGGCTCATTGAACCATCAGGTCTCTTTTTAATTAGGACATCCAAAAAGGTATCTTGCCATCTATTTCGACTTCCATGGTAAATCTGATGGCTGGGTGTATGGAATTGATGTGGTCGAAGAATTGGTCTAGAGCAAGCCGGCCATGTGGCCAGATGACAAAAGTGTCATCCACGTACCTCTTCCATAAGGTTGGGCGCAGAGTGGCAGTCTGGATGGCGTCAGTCTCAAATTTCTCCATGAAAATGTTAGCTATAACTGGGGTGCCCTCAGTTTGTTTGTAGAAAGTTCCATTCCAAGTGAAGTATGTATTGGTTAAACAGTGTCTCACCAGGGGGGGTACCTCAGTGTTTAGTCCTTGATGAACCAAGTCTTCAATGATTGCAATGGTGTCAGGTACAGGAACCTTGGTGAATAAGGAAACTACATCAAAACTGATAAGCAGGTCGTCTGGGGACAGGGAAATACCCTTGATTGTCGATACCAGGTGAGTCGAATTTTGTACCACAGAGGTGGTCTTTCCAGTGAAAGGACGCAGGATTTCAGACAAAAAACGAGCTAGTTTGTAGGTGGGGGAGCCGATAGTAGAGACTATGGGACGAAGGGGTGTATCTACTTTATGTATTTTTGGTAAGCCGTATAATCTTGGTGGCCTGGCAGCAGAAGGTTTCAACGAAAACTGTTTAGATTGATCAATTAATGCGGTTGAATCAGAAATTATTTTGTTGGTTTGTGTGACGAGGCTGTTGGTGGGATCTCTTTTTATTTTTGTATAACTACCATCGTCGAGTAATTCTTTAATTTTGTTGTTGTATTCTATTTTATCCATGATGACAGTAGCATTGCCTTTGTCAGCTGAGAGGACTACAATATCATTCCTCTTTTTTAATTTATATAATTCAAAACGCTCATCTTTGCTGAGGTTGCTAGCTGGCATCTTAGCGTTTTTGAGGGTTGCAGCGATTTCAGATCTTGCTACGTCTGCAGCGATGTGACCCAGGCCCCTGAGAGCAACGTCTACTTGGGCAATTATATCATTAACTGGTATGTGTTTAGGTGTGACTGCAAAGTTTAGACCTTTAGCTAAAACGGATTTCAGACTATCGGAAATAGAACTGTTACTGCGATTAATTACGACTTTGTTAACGTCTAACTATAAATGCACCGTTTAAAAATAAATTTATGCAAACCAACACACCTGAAGACGACCGTTTGAGTTATGTTCGAAACGTCGTGAGAATTTTTTATTGTTTTATATATATTTTATTATTTTGTTGTTTCCCTTCAACGTGACTTTACCGAAAAAAAAAAAACTAAGATTATAGTTTTAATATAGTTTAAACAAAGAATAACAACAAAAACTCAACCACTTCAAGAGAGACCTTAAACATAATGAACACCGTGTGACCAGACAACAATCCACATTAGAGATGCTGTTAGCTTGATTTTGCGTTTATTAAATGACTTTACATTACATTACTTCAAAATCAAGTCAGGAGTGCTAATCATTTCATACTATTTTTGTATGTACGTAGGGGTTATTTGACCATACTTCGATGCGGGTTGGTGAACGGGGGGGGGCATAGATCAGGAGCATAGAAGGACAGGACAACAGTTCATTTTGCTGTACTGCGCTCTGCTGCCTGCCATTTTGGCGCAGAGCCTATACCACCTGTTATGCATATCCAGGCTCAACACGGTGGCGCTTCCACGGTCTGAGCTCCTTTTTAATGTTTATTTTAATTAACTTAATTAGAACTCAAGAGATCAGGACACGTATCATTTGCGAGAGTGACCTGGGTCACAAGGTGGCCTCTATTTTGAAAACTAATTTCTTTAGAACTGCTTTTTGTATTTAGATTGTTGTCCTTTCCGCGCACCTCCGATTAGCATGGTTGGCTGTGTACGGTGCGAAATAAGTTCTACATGCATACATACCACAGTGACAAAATGCAAAACATAATAAAGTACAGCAATGAAGTTAATTGAAATTTGCACGAAAACAACTGTGGTTTATGAAAAGTCGACAATATTGCACAAACATAAACAAGTGTTAGATATTAAATCGCATGTAGTGCAAGTTGGCTTGGGCAGATTATTTATAGGCTGATCATTGCACAGTTATACTTATTAAAACGTTACGTAAACATTAAACACATATAGGGTGACTGATGTGCTAAGCAGGTAAGAGAAAATGTCAATCAGTGAAATCATAAAGAATCGAGAGATTAAGCATCAAATTGTGAATTAGATGGGAGGGTAACCTTTGTTGTAGATAATATTGGTCGCAAAAGCTTACGCGTTTTTTTTTAAACGTGTGGTATCTGATGGGCGTGTTCCGGTTGATTCTATCAATCGCCAGAACTGTTTTAACTTATAAATATTTACGGAGGACTCCTCACTGTGATCTTTTGTCATTTTAACAAAGCGTCAGTCTCATTATTGACATTGATGAGACACAGCATGAAACCACATCCGCAGGTTAAGCGCTATTGTTTTGGATTGCTCCTTCCCCTTCAAGCCAAATTGTATTGTGTTACGCAGTGAGTTGGAGAAAAAATAGTTATTTCATTATTTCAGTGTGTGAGAGAGACGCTACTGTGGTGAGTGCTCATTTGAGTTTGCGTTGTCATCTCCCGGTGCTATCCCAGCTGCTGCTGCTGTCGTCGCTCTTGCTTAGATTACGCAACACGATGTTTGTCCTTTGTTATGGTCTCCAGCTGAAAGCCGAAAGTGGGAAGATGCGTCGGCCCACTGGCAAAGTGGTCGGCATCATCAAGCGGAACTCGAGGCCGCTGTGCGGCATCCTCATGCCCAGCCCAATCAAGGAGGTGGGCTGATCTCAATGTGTGTGTGTACGTGTGGGGAGCGGTAATGTAGCGGTTAGCGCGCTGCGCTACGAATCCTGGGACCCGAGTTGGATTATATTTATCGCTCATAACCAATAAACAGCGCCAAATGTCTGAACCTGTCTTGGGCCCTTCCCTAGGTCGACTCGGCCATAAATGAGTCTCTGATGTGGCATGTAAACATCAGCGCTGTGGAGACAAAGGCGGTCGGGCATGGTGCTGGCCGTACCCACCCCGTCGTTTGCCGTACCAGCTTGAATAGGTGTGTGCTGACGGCACTCGCCCAAACAGTTTGTTGAATGCCTTACTGGGGGCTCTTTGTGCGTGTTGCAGGCCACCCGCCACCTGTTCACGCCCGCGGACCGCCGCATGCCACGAGTGCGGGTGGAGACAAGACAAGCAGCGTCCCTGCAAGCCCACCGCATCGTGGTGGCCATCGATGGCTGGCTGCGACACTCCTGCTACCCGAACGTTCGACTGCACCGTGACGCCCCGCACGCCGTGACACCTCATCCGTCCGTCCCGTGGTCGGCATCGTCGGGCTCATCCTTCTGTCTCTTGACGCACGGCCACGCGGCTCTGTATGCAATACAGCCGTCGAACCCAAAACACGAACGGTGACACGGTGAATTGGAAGTCAGGGTGGATGAGCTGGCACCACTGTGATTTTTTTGTTTGAAAGCATGGCAAACTCACCTGTGATTCAACCTAGGTTATTAAGGTGTTGTAAGTTGATAGTCTCAGCCCAGTCACCAATAACTGCACCAAAAACGATATTAAATTTGGTCGTGCACTTCGATTGTTTAATTTCCATCTCTGAGAAAACTACTGCTTTTGACTGCCAGTGATGAACATTACTTTGATTGGCAGAGTGGTTGGAAAAGCACTGCCCCCCTACAATTTGGACCGCATTTCACTTCATTGGATCTTAGAAGTAGCTCTGTTATGTGTGCTCCTGTGGGTCGTCCTTGACCACGAAGGGTGGTATAGATTGCTTGTCTTGTGTGATACCATTAACACAATGAAAAAAAAAATTGGGGAAAAGCTAAATATATTGTTAAGATGGATTATTTGGGTTGTATCTTTGTTTAAACAGATGCCGGTTAATATTCTACATCATGAACGTTAGGTACAAGGTTGGCATTGTGGTTGTGCTTTTCATACCTATTTGCCACTGCACAACCGAGCGGCACCATGGCTGGCACGGTTTAGTAGGCTGCAGGTTGTTTATTCACTGCAAAAGCGGATCCATGCCATGAACGGTCAATGCTTTGAACAAGTCTAGGCACGTGCAGATGACGCTGTGGTGCCACGTCCCCGTGGTGTACCGACTGCCGTCACCCAATTAACGTGTCGCTAGCCCCGCCCCTGGCCCTGCTCGGCCCCCGGATAGATTTGGATGCCTTGTGGGGCCAGCATATCACGGTTTGGTTCCGGTTCGACACGGCAAAAAGCCAGTGGGTGACCACAGACACCTCGAGAGATCTGCGCCGTCTGGGTTCCAATGTATCATTGGAAAAGGGATACCGGTGACGATTGGCCACGTATGTGCATATGCATGTTGAACTTCTTCCGTACCATACGTAGACAACCGTGCTAATCGTCGGTGTGCTTGTGCAGGGCCATTTTGCGCGCTCTCTGGGCGAATGTGGGGATAAGGAGACGGAGACAGAGGTGCTGCTGCTGTAGCACGACGTGCCACACCAGCCCTTCAGCAAGGCCGTACTTGCATGCCTGTCCCCTCCCACGTTCAGCATCACAGCAGAGGTACGCATGAGACGTGTGACGATATGTCAATTCATCGATTGAGTTCAATTCTTACGCCTGCGGTGTGTTGGTGTGTTTGGTCGTGCATGTGAGAATCCTTTACTTCAATGTTCTTTATTACAAGGCCCACGGGCCACTCGTAGCCTCTGGGTGGCCTTTGGTGTGGCCCATGACGTGTGGCCCCCGACAATAGACAAATGCGAAAACACCCCCCATCATCATCATCGTGCTGTCAAACCTCAATAGTTTCAAGATATTTGGCCTGCGTAGAATACCTTCTAGAGGGCCTCTCTGGAGCTCTCCCTCCAGTCGAGGTCCTTCCGCTGCACTGGCATGAACGAGAAGCCACGGGGCTCTACACCTTTACCGCAGACCGTATATAGAAAAGCCGTCGACCTGAAAGAAAGTCGATGGCTCGGACACATCATCGTAAGAAGAGAGGAAATTCACATCGGAGGAAGGAAGGCGACGGACTTATGGAAGCACCAGGGCGGAGACCCGAGAGGCAGGCCTCGAGAGATGCGGATCAAAGTGGTGAGCCAGGATGTGGAGGACTCTGCAGTAGCCGTGGAGATGGTCCAGTACAGAAATGAATGGAGCAAGGGGACTACAAACTTTTTTCCTATAACGCTGTACTTGCGTTCCTGAAGAACACCGAATTGTGGAAAAATCGCATAATAAATAATATAGGGTAAAGCACAGTCCGCGATAACACGTGAGATGCGTACGCAGGCTTAACAAAGACTTTGGGTACGTGAGTAGCATCTAGAAGCATCCAGAAGCATCCCGCCTTGTGTGATGCTACACCGAGGCAACCGTACAACCGCTTATTCTGCCTCGCACAACGCAGTTCTGTTCACTCGATCGCCTTTTATCCAATTCGCATCCATGTTATGAAAAAAATGTGTTCCCTAATGCATTCATCGCATTATATCTAATTCACGATATGAAAACACGCAGAGTTATAGGAGAACGGACTGTACTTTGAAAATATTCAGTCGCCTATTGAGAAGATAGAATGCCATTAGAATGAAGTTGGTTTACCCATGTATGGCTCACCCTGTGTTTTGTTTGTTGTAAGGCAGCGTTTTGTTGAACCTGGTGCTGTGTGTGTCCCGTACAAGGACCAGGCTGGCAGGGAGGACCTCCGTGCGTTGTCCATCTGCAGTGTGGATCCTCCAGGCTGCACAGACATCGACGATGCCCTACACTGCAAACCGCTCGACAATGGGAACACCGAGGTATTCATTTGGTGGTGGTAATCGTGGTCACGGTCGCGGTAATTCGTGCCTATTCCTTTCATGGTTTTGTCAATGCTAGCGGAGGTGACAAGGGGAGTTTAGTGGCACAATGATAAGTGCACTGCACATTCATCCTGTCAAGCTGGTTTAGTTCCAGTCATGGCTAACACCGGTACAGAGTGATATCTAAAAAAACTGCCCAAGTTCTCCCCTTCACCACATGCATTGACCATCGTAATAAAGCAAGGTCAAATGACAATCGCGACCCATTACGGCATGGAGAAGCCCTCATCCTGCAGTGGATTGACAAAGGGGTGGACAATATTCCTGTTATTAAGTTTCCAAACATTGTTGCCTTAGTGCCCGTATTCTTGGTCTCTGCTCGGCTCAGGACTGACTTCAACATGGCTCGGTTCTGGCTTGATCTGCTCCGTTGCCTCCAAAGAAGCATGAGTGGCTCAGCTGTGCCTTGGCTCAGGCTTAGCTCACGGAAATTCTGAGCGTGGCTGGGAGCATGCAGAGATATACGAGGAGGCACAAGAGACACAGAGGCTCAGGGCTGGAACCATGCTTAGAGGCAGCTCGGGTTTTAAGCGTTGCTTTGATGTGGATTATTGAGAATTATAATCATAATATTTATACTGGAGGAATCCGATGAGCTATAAAGCTATTTTTCACATGTCCAGCAGAGGCGGGTAAGAACGTTACAACAACAAACAGTACAAAAACATAATAGTAGTGCAAAGTACAAGAAAGATAAACAAATAACCCAAACACAAACAAATACAACGAAACCATCCCCATCCTACCAGGCAAAGCCCACTGAGGTATTGATTTATTTTTGATTAGTGACCTGGCCACAAATGAATAGCTCAACAAAGTGGCCCATCATTTGGACATTTATAGCAGCCAAAATAATAGAAATAATCTCAATGCATGTTGCGCGAGAGCCAAGCCTGAGCCAAGCCATGGCTAAGACCCCACTGGCCTAAGTGTCCACGTCACTGGCCGAATGCCTGGTTCACAATGAATGCACCAGGTAGTAATGGGTGTGCATTTCATTTCACATTATTCTGCTTTGGTTGGAGTGGCTATGGTGGAGGTTATGCATGCATGTGGAGTGAGCGACTTCCGACAGACGTCTAGTAGAAGGCGTCTTATTTATTAAAAGCACACAGGGCGATACACTTCGTAACGCGGCTACACCTAGGCTGTACAAACACGCAGCCCATCTGCGTCCTGCGTAGCTACGCTGGCTGGTTAACGAGCGTAGCGGCGGAGACAGAGCTGCTCTTGCAGAAGAACCAGCCACGTGGTCGAAGATGAAGAGATGATGACGGTAGCGACGCAACCAGGACCCAGACCCCACGCTAACAGCCCCGAAGTTCTGATTCGGTGCTCTTTATATCTGCCTGGAGTGGACAAGCTCCACCTCTGGCCACGCCCCCTTTCTAGAACCTTCTAGGCCCTTCGGGATGGTTCCCGGAGCTTCTCGACTGACTCCGCCGTTGACCTTTACTCCAGATACGCCCCTTCATAATAAGGCATTATGTAATGCAGCTATAACCTTAATTACTCTTACAGGCCGGCAGGTATCACCCTGTCATTACACATCCATGCATGTGAGGGTGGTGACGGTGTATTAATGTGTGTTCTAGGTTGGGGTACACATCGCCGATGTGAGCTACTTTATCCGGCCGGGGAATGCCTTGGATGAGGAGGCATCTCTGCGTGGTACCACAGTTTACCTGTGTGAGAAGGTGAGATGTGGATTTCTTCTTGCCACAATATCAAGTGTTTTACGACCTGCCGATTTCATCTTTTCATTCTTAACTTTACGACATGATGTAAAATATTATGATGTAACGATCATCGCGGTACCAGTTTCCCCACAACTGTAATTGTATTTGACATTTTCACCACATTTTTTTGTGTGCTTTTCAGTACTTCCCGTATGAATAACGATAACTTAAAAATGAATTAGAATAAAAAAAATGTGCAACAACAATGCTAAATATATCTCATGATGTTTTAAACGAGTTGATTTTTGCGGATTTCTTATCATATGATGTACCGTGACATCATGAGCGGCAGGCTATCGGCGCAGTGGTAACACTCGTGCCTTGCAGCAAGGAGACGCTGGGTTTGATTACTCAACTCTTGTGCCTTTTTGCTTGCAGTTTTGTTTGTTCTCCCCCCTGTTAGTGAATGGGTTTCCTCTGGATTCATCAGATTTCCTCTAAATAAAACCCATACAATCTTTACTGGCATTCGCGAAAACATCTCCTTGCTGAACAGTTACCTGCAGGTGACTTAATCATGTGTGGGTTTGCTTGCAAAACACTCGTTGAGTTGGTGCATATGTATTTGCCAGATTGTGTTTATTGACAGAGAAGTTGTTGCGTTTGTGTTTGTGCGCCTGCAGAGGATTGATATGGTGCCAGAGTTATTGAGCTCAAACCTGTGTTCCTTGAGATCCAACGTCGACCGGTGAGATGCACCAACAACTGTTAACTCGCGAGTGCGCACATTGCAACCCATACTCAGCAGCTAACGTGCGTTGTTGCCAGGTGCACATGTAATCTCATGATGCGTGGCACTGTTAAAGTGTCATTGTACAGATCCACACTAGCATGTGTACATACATAAGCAGCCAAACCAGGATGGCACAATGGTAACACGTGTCTCACAGCAAGAATGGCCTAGGATTGATGCCCGACTTGGTTGGCTTTCCATGTAGCTTTTGTATGTTCTCCCCCTATTTAGCATAGGTTGACTCCAGGTTATCAGGTTTCCTCTCATCGCTAACATAAACGTGTTATTACTACTATGATCCTTAACCAAGAAAAGCCTCACTGAATCTCATAACTTCGGTAGGGTACTGCAAAGCTTTTGTAGTCGAACAATGGTTGCTACATATATATTTCAGTTGAGTAATTTGTAACAACCCAAACCTGTATTTGGTCAAACATCCCACTGCTGAAAGAATGACTCGACTACCAAAAACTTGGCAAGACCCTCCTGAAAAAGAGTCTCGAGACTTTGCGAGGCTTTCCTGAGTGAACACCCTGCACCACTCCAATGACGACGACTCCGCCACTCGACGGTGAATGGCGACGGTGCATGTGCTGTGCGCGTGCAGGCTGGCGTTCTCGTGCATATGGGAGATGACTCCAAAGGCTGAGATCGTGAGCACACGTTTTACCAAGAGCATCATCAATTCCAAGGTGATTTCCCCCCCACAGACGTTCAGTTTTTGTAAAACTCTCGTTTGCTTTCACGTGTATTGTATCGGTGCCTTGCTATGTTAGTGCAGTTGAGGTTTCCGGATGGCTGAGAGGTCAGAGCGTTGAGCTTGCACCTCTGGGTTCACAAGTGTAGCGAGATGAACCGGGTTCACAAGTGGTAGTATGTGTGTTGAACTTCTTTTGCACCGTACGTAGCCAACTGTGCTAATCGGAGGTGCGAGGTAGGACATGAAAGTAGTGAGTTGATGGTCTCTGTCCAGTCAACAATCACTGCACAAAACACAGAACATACCAATTCGTCACGAGTACAGCACACCGGTGTGTTGTACCAGTGACGAATTGGCCACGTTCTGTTTATGTGACAACCCTTACTAGTCCACTGTGGGGTGGTGGCGGGTTTAACGACATATTTATGTATTTACACAATCTAACCCAAAAAAACCTGTATTATGGATGATATTGGTCACGAAAGCCTACGTGTTAAACTCACTGCACAAAAGACCACCAAATTACATTGCACTAAATTTGGTTAAATTCCAGCTTTGAGAATTCAAAAAATATCAATTTTGCTGTCTTTGGGAGAGCGTAACCCTCAGTGGTCATCGGGAGCCACGTAGACATCTGTTGAGTTCTGGCTTGGGCTTGGATCAGGCGTGGGCATTGTGTAATTGCGAGGACCCCATGGTTCACCCGTGGTGTGTTCATCGTATCCCCGCAGGCGTCTCTGACATACGCAGAGGCTCAGCTAATGATGGACGACGCCGGGCGGAAGGACCCGGTCACCAGCAGCTTGCGTGGCCTCCACTCCCTGGCCAAGATCCTCAAGCAGAGGCGCATTCAAAACGGGTAACTCATTGTCAAGATCCTCATCCCCTCCACCGCCTCTGGAGCGCTGAGCAGTATTAATGGGTGCACCACATTTAGTCGATCGGCAGGTCGCCTGTGGCGCGGTAAAGTGTGGTTACTCCCGTGTCTTCTAAGACATCCGGCCAGCGTGGAAGAGTAGGCTAAAATACATTGAGAGGGACTGTAAAAGGGTGTATCTCTAGAGGGGCACCCTCTTATGGGAGCCCCCTTCTTCCAGCAGTGGCTTGAGCAAGAAATTGCAAGGCTGCACCTGTAGCTTTTTTTGACCCCATGATGCATGAGGCTTGGGTGAATACCATGCACAAAGAAGTGTTACAGGATTCATACTCTTTGTTTTTTTCAGTAAAGTCACGTATGTAAAACTATAAAATAAAATAACAACTAAATTAAATAACGACGTTTTGGGCGCAACACAAGCGTCCTTCTTCAGGTGGGACAACCACAGCCAGAAACAATTGCTGAAGTGGGCAAAAAAGGGCTGTTGTAACAAGAGGCTATATAGGTAAGAGAGTGGGGGGGAGCAAGGGGGGAGAGATAGAGAGGGGGGGTGTGGGATAGGGGAAGTGGGGTGCTGCTAGAGGGATTAAAGGGGCGAGCACGGCAAAATGCCAGGGGGGGGGGGGAAGTGAGCGGGGCTGGGAGTGGGAGGCTGAAGAAGCTGGAGATGCGGAAATGAAGGCAACAATAAAGAAGTTAAGGTTTTACCTGGTTAATAACATCCTTCTAGATTGGAGTGTTACAGGCTGCTGCGGGGCTACATTGTGGGCAATAGAGGACAATGCAGTGACATAAATTGTTTTACTCTACTTAATGCTCCCATGTCTGTGCTCCCCCACCTTTGCCAACGCGTACTGACCACCACGGTTAAGTACGGTAAAACCACCCCACGACCCGCATAACATGGGGCGGCCCTCATCCAGCAGTGGATTGACTTAACGAGCTGTGCATGTTCAACTCAAATATCTGAGTTTGTGAAGTGTCTTATATTAAGATTCTGTGTTGTTTTGGCTGGACATGATAATCGCTCATGTCCCTTCTCCACCCGTAGGCCATTGACTCTGGCATCCCCTTGAGGTCCGATTCCACATGGACAGCGAAACCCACGACCCGATCGACCTGCAGACCAAGGAACTCAAGTGAGTCTCGTCAACAAGACACCTCCCATGACTGCAATCCGACTGTTGTGCAGATCTCTCTATCAGAATCAAAATATATATTTCTACTGGAAGAATCCGATGAGCTATAAAGCTCTTTTTTCACAGATGTCCAGTTGGGGCAGGTCACAACGTTACAACAACAAACAATACAAGCACACGTTAGGATTGCAAAGTATTGGAAAGGTAAACAAATAACTTAAACAAATATACAAATACAACTAAACTATTTTTATCTTACCAAGTAAAACCCTGACCACAAATGATAGCTGAACAAAGTGGCTTATCACGTGGGAAATTTATTATCAGCAAAATAATCTAAGATAAAGATTCTTGACCCTTGTGATTGATGTGTTGTGTTGGCGGAAACTGGTGCGTGTACACAGGGAGACCAAGTCGATGGTGGAGGAGTTCATGTTGCTCGCCAACATCTCCGTGGCGGAGCGCATCGTAGGCGAATTCCCCGAGTGTGCGCTGCTCCGACGCCACCCGGCACCTCCGCCTTCCAACTACGACATCTTGGTGAATGCGGCCAAATCAAAGGTAGAGTTAGAACCCCTTTTAACGACCACCCTTGTTAACTAATCGCTTAACAACGGGCCTCCATAGAGCTCAATGTGTAGGCTTAACCGACCATTTCCCTGTTAACGACGGGCTGTTGTAGGTACAGTAAATATGAATTAATGCCACGTAGAAGGGAAACAATAAAATAATAAAAATATAAAACAATAAAATTATCACGACGTTTCGACTGCAACACAAGCAATAATCATCAGGTGTGAAAACCACAACAAGAAAATTTGAAAAAAGTGGCAGTTATTTTTAACGTTAGCACCACGGAGAGAGATTTGACAGTTTGTTCAGATGGACGAGTCCATCTATGTTCGGAAAAGAGGAGGGGGGAGACGAAAAATAATGGATGCGGTCTGAAAGCCACCTTAAGCGTGATCAATCAATTAAGACCCGAAATGGTTTATGAAATCTCTCTCCGTGGTGCTAACGTTAAAATAACCGCCACTTTTTTCAAATTTTATTGTTGTGGTTTTCACACCTGATGATGATTACTTGTGTTGCAGTCGAAACGTCGTGAGAATTTTATTGTTTTAAATGTTTATTATTTTATTGTTTCCCTTCTACGTGAATTTACCGAAAGAACCAAGAATATGAATCCCTGCAGTCACGAAAGCTTTAAATCAAAATGAATTAATGCATTTATTAACAGTGTTTATTTTAATATGATGTGTTTATAATGTTAGTATCTTTATGTATTCATATCCATTGTTTAAATATTATAAAGTACGTTTTTTGGGTGAACAAGGGAAACTTTTGATGCTATCGGAACGAATTAAGCTTTTAACACGTATTTCCTATACTCGCTTAATGACCAAATCCTTTAATGCTCGGGTTCGTGGAACCAATTACCGTCTTTAAGAGGGTTTCTACTGTCTCTAGATTGCTGTTAACCTTCCTTCAATATCATCCTCCTCGCAAGGAATTCAGAGGTCGCCGGGTGGCTCAAATTTTTGTTTGAGGTCTTTTGGTTTAACCGGGTGGGAACTCAAGAGACCATAATAGTCTCATTTGCAAGGGTCACCTGGGTCACCCTATGACCCAGAGATTACAGCTGGGACCCTGGCTTCAAAATCCAGCAGCCGCATTGAACATACTGTGTTATCAAGTGTAGGGAGTTGAAGGACTCGGCTCGTTTCCCAGCTACTCCACAGAAAGAAGCAACAAAAAACCATCACGATAAATGTAGTACTGTATTTAATTTTAGATAAATTCCAGCACTGAAATGTTGAAATATCAGGTCGACTTATTGTGATGAACATTATGCTCAAAATGGGTGGGAATGTGCTACCCCCTACTGTGAAGCAGAGGTGTCTTGAAACGATGTCAGTATTGGCCTGAGCGAGCAATTGCAGGGCTGCACCTTTAACCTTTATCTTGAGATGTAGCCGTATAGTTTCCACTCGCCCTTAGAGGCAGAACAACTCAAAAGGTGTGACGAACCACAGACAACGCTGGAAGGCAGCCAGGCACTGTGCCAGATGTAGATTAATCCACTTGCCGTACTGCCTTCTCCTGGCAAGCCAGGTTATGGAAACCTGAATGCCTACAGGAAGTGTGCTGAATAACGTTTTCTTTCCAATACACCACAACCCTTGCTGCTTCCCCAGCACTGAACTACAAGCCACGTGCGGGATAGTCACCTCACAAACGCCGGTGTGCCCGATTTTTTTGCGCAGAACATCGAGATCCAGGTGGACTCGGCTAAGGCGTTGGCCGAGTCCCTGGACCGGGCGGCGGTGCCGGGAGCGCCACCATACCTCAACACTCTGCTGCGCATCCTGGCCACGCGCTGCATGATGCAGGCCATCTACTTCTGCTCCAGCATGGATCCCGACACCCACCACTACGGGCTCGCCACCGCCATCTACACCCACTTCACGTTGCCCATTCGACGGTGACGTGCTCTGGCGTCAGGCACACGCGTGAAATCGACCTTCGCGATTATTGAGGGGACTATGTTGTTGTCTTGGTGTGGTCTGGGACTGTGCTGCCTTTCCCAAGTTTAGGAATTTATTCATTAATTGATGTACTTATGCAATGTTAATTTGTCATTATGGCACACCTCCGATTAGCACGATTGGCTACGTACTTGTATATCTTTTTTCTATTATTTACTTTTAGTGATTTGTTTACCTTTCCTATTCTTAGCACTCCTATCATCTACCTACTGGACATCTGTCAAAAAGAGCTTTTATCGCGAATCGGATTTCTCCAGGATAAAGATTCAGATTTTGACTTATTTTTCTAAAAGGTCCTATAAACGGGAAGTTTGGCCAATTCCTTAAATGGTTGTTTGGCTTGTGTTGGAGAAAAACTAGAGGATCCAAAGAACACCAACGCCTACAAGGAGGGTGACAGTGTTCCACGTGCAGAATCAAGAATCCATTGCCGTGTTGCAGCGGCGGCCAAAAGTGAATTGCAATTCTGCCATGGATCGCTAACGATTTTGTTGTGGATCTTAAATAAGAACACAGATATGAGCAGGCAGCAATTTGCGTTACATCTGATGACAAATAAAAAAAATCCTCAACAAAGAATTAAATTCATACATTAATAAAGCTAATTTCCACAAGCAGATGGTGCTAGAACGTGGTATGTCCAGAGTACAGTATTCTATCACAGCGTTAAATCCATCTGAGTCATTGTTTGAGTAGCTTTCTGGTGGATCGTGAAACCCACTGAGATCCACCAGAATGAATCGCGGTGCTTGGTGGATTAATACCGCTGCTCCGTTGGCATCTCGTGGCCATACCGCAGCCTGTATCTACTGTAAATTTAATCTTCATATTAAATAGAGGCTACAACAAATGTGAATATTGTTGTTGTTGTCTCCCTGTACCGTTACAGATACTCGGATGTGATTGTGCACCGGCTGCTGGCCGTGTGCGTGGGCGCCGACCCCACGTACCCGGCGCTCACCGACAAGCAGAAGCAGCTGCAGCTCTGCAACAACCTCAACTACCGCCACAAGATGGCGCAGTACGCCCAACGCTCGTCTGTAGCTTTCCACAGGCAGGTGGGAGGCGGAAATGTGGGCCACGTGGAGCTTGCACGGCGCGTGCTTAGGCACCTGATAATGCGTCCATTCGTCTCTTGAAAACCATTTTTAAGGTCACGAAAGCAGGCATCGTATTGTGCGTGTAATAAGAATAAATTGTTTTCTATTCGCACGCTTACGTGTGGTGGTGCCGTGGCTGTACTGGTTGGCTACACTTGACATTGCTTTTCAGCATTCTTCTGTGTTTGCTGAAAAACCTAGTCACATTTGCCCATGAGGTGACAACTTTATTTGATTGGCTCTGTCAGGTGATGGAGGATTATAGTCAATACAATTGACATTGTACCTTCACGATTGAACTCAAACTAATCCCGATGACATGATGCCAATAGCACAACTGGAATAAATTAGCGGGGGGATGCAGAAAAATACCTTAAATTTTGTTAAGTAATTATGGGCTTGGTAAGTGATGCGCGTGTGTCTGCTCTTGGCCACGTAGCGGTGATTAACGGCTGTTGTTGTTGTGGTCTCAGTTGTTCTTCAAGAGCAAGGGAGTGGTGAGCGAAGAGGGCTTCGTGCTGTTTGTGCGCAAGAACGCCGTGGTGGTGCTCATTCCCAAGTACGGCTTGGAGGGGACGGTTTTCTTTGACTCCAAAGATCTCAAGCTCAACGTTACCTTCGACGAGGAGGTAGGGCATGTGTTCACTTAACCGGGAGGCATTGGCATTTCCCGAACGGCTGAATTCTGCTTTTAATCCAGGACTAGCTTAATGCACTGGGACCCAAGCCCCCTGACCATCTCTCTACGATTAGGTTTCTATCAGACACACAGACACTTGGTTTAAGGTGGAAGAATGCAGTGAGATACGAAGCTCCGTTTTTTTTGCCATTTGGCAGTGTGGACTATTACAGAGGAAGTTACACCGGTGGATACATTAGAGCCGAATGGCTCACAGAGCTATACCAAAATAAACTGAAACTGAATTAAATTATGTAAATGCGTTTCAAATATAAAACGGTCACAATTAAATATGCTTTGGAAATAACTGCCATGATGGAGCCCGTATTGTCACGGAGAGGACATCACATTAAAAATACTGTAAAATCCCTCAGATCCGGAAGAATTATAGAGAAAATCTAATGCTTTCTGTAAACAATGGGAAACTCGAAGGGCAGAAAAGTACTTGTAGAATAAAAACAAATGAGGGAAATAGTAGTTGATGCAAAAAATGATCTCTAGATGGCAAAAAGCACATTTGTGACTAGTGGATCTGGTCCTTTCCAGCATGCCTTGTATGCCGCATTACATTGTCACTCTGCGTGGATAATGCACACAGCCTAATTTGGACCAGAAGCTCAAAAGGGTCAACATTTGCAGCCATATTTTAGGTATGTTCTTTACTGCAATTGTACACTCCATATAACCTAAGGGGGGTTGCATCTACTCCTTAATGATGGCCAAATAAGGCTTTAAAATTCCTTGGCTGGCCCGCACATCACGATCCCTCGGTTGGTTTGGTCATTGCAGCCATCGGCTTCTCATGCCTGGTTTTCAGCTCGCGGTGAGGTGGCCCAAGCGGTATTGCATTCGCTGTGTGTTGTGGAGGTTTGCGTTTCAAACTCGGTGGCCACTCCGGTTAATACTGTGGTGTGTATTAAGCGTAAAATATTTACAGGCTATCCGCTTTAACAGTGGACGTTAAAAGATCCTGTAACGTTATTCGTGTGCCAGCATCATGGTCCAAGGTTGGCAAATTACATGCAAATTACTTATTTGGGGAGCACATATCAATCGTTCGCCTCCTTTTACAAAGACGTAGCAGTGACCTTGAATGCAAACGTTTTGAGAATCGGTGAGGCTTTTCTGAGTGACCCATGTAATAGTATGAATAATAACGTTGGGTTTATGTCAATCCGTGCTTGTGTGCAGGGCACTTGGCAGAGAGCAGTCAGCGGTAGTGTATCGGTTAGCGCTTTGCGCTACGATCCTGGCGACTTGGGTTCGATTCCTTCGCACGGTCAACACCAGTGATGATTATCTGAACCGGTCCTGGGCCTCCCCTAGGTTGACTCGGAACTCAATTGAATGCCTGGTGCGGTGTGTTAACATCGCCACTGGGGAGACAAAGGCGGCCGGGCATGGCGCTGGCAACCCACCCCCTTGTGTGCCGTGCCGGCCTTCATCTGTGCTCCTCGCCAACAGCACTTGCCCCAACAGTCTGTTAAGGCTACATTGGAGATATGTCTTTGTGTTTTGTGTAGGGCCCCACGCTGTGCGTGGAGGGCATCGCGCTGAACATGTTCGACCGGGTGTGCGTGCGCGTGTCGCTGGATTCGTCCAACCTGCAGCACCAGCAGATCCGCATGCACCTCGTCCGCCCGGAGGTACTCACCGTGCGGCGCGACGCGAAACCTCGGAATACCACCGATTTGTATTGTGACCATGCTGCTGTTGCTGCTTGCTGCGCCAGCAGTAGTGCACAAAAAACAAACGCTCGCCGCATCGGAACGTCAGCGGGCCGAAAATTAATGACACAAGCCACAGCATAGCGCTTGTTGCCATGCAACCCAAACTGTGGAACCGTATCGGAAACCCATAGAGACACAGAGATACATAGGAGATACAGAGCGACCCATTATGATTCCTAGAGATTCATAGAGACTCCAGCAGATACATAGCAGTGCATTAAAAACAAGCTACTGTACGATTGTGGCCATGCAACCCAAACTATGGACCACATTTTACACCACTGTAGTCTGCGCTCCTTCAATGGAGGGGGCGGCAAGATGACACAAACTCTCTCCTGAGGCTCTCCCGTGGCTATCAGACCCATCCATTGGCATTTAGCCCCTGAACGTAATACCCTTATAACACAGGAATAAAATATAAACTCTGGTCTTGGATGGAAAAAATATATGTATAGCTAGCATTTTGAGCTGCAGTCTGTTGTCCTATACCTCCTGTAACTGGCAAATTGGATATAGCGCGGTGATGAATGTATGAGGGAACGCATTTTTTGTATAACGCGGATCCGAACTGGATATAACTCGGTTGAATGAATGGAACTACGTCGCGCGAGTAGGAATAAGCGGTTGTAACGGCTGCCTCGGCGTAGCATCACACAAGGCGGGATGCTGCTGGATGCTTCTAGATGCTACCCACGTTCCTTAGTCTTTGTTCAGCCTGTGTTACGCATCTCACGCGTTATTGCGGACTGCGCTTTACCCCATATAATATATATTATTTATTATAACACGATTTTTCCAAAACGCGGTGTTCTTGAGGTACGCAACTACCGTATTATAGAACAGACTGTATATCCCAAGACTATGGGACACTATCCCTACCTATATCAGTTGTGACTGTCCGTGTGTTTAAATCCAGCTTGAAAACGTCGTTATTAATTGGCTTTTCCTGGATTCTTATTGGTTATTACTGTGAGGGGAATCATTATGATTAGCTTGTATTGCATTTTGCATGCTGTGTAAAGTGTCAGTATTACTGTCATTATTGTTATTATCGGCTTTTACTTTATTTCTATTGGCTTGTATCTATGCTTGAGTAGTTTTTTAATGTCCAGTGCTTTTTTGAGATATTTCGATATGCAAGGTGCTGTATAAAATAGATTTTTATTATGGCCCTAGTTAATTGCACAAGAAGGGCCATTATCTGAAACGTGACCTATTTAAATGATCGTTTGGGGCTGTTGTTGATGAATGCGAGTTCTCAAGATACCAAGCTAAGTCAGGGTGTGGGAGCCTTGGTAGATATCAGATTTCTTAACAAAACTCCATGAGTCTGTTCTGCATGGGTTTCCTCCGGGTTCTCTGTTTCCTCCCATATCTAAAAATAAGCATGCGTTGAAACTGGTATTAAGGTAGTTTACGTATTGCCATGGGCGGCAGGGTGGCACATTGGTAAACCCTTGCGTCTTGCAGCAAGAAAACTGGGTTTGATTCCCAACTAGAGTGTGTTACTGTGTGGAGTTGTCATCTTCTCTCCCCCTGTTCCTCAAAAGTCTTCAGACTTGGCAAAGTTTTTCAGTGTTAATAAGTGTAATAATAACGTATCACTTGTGTTGGAAATACTCGCATGTGTGTGTGTGAGAGCATTGGTGTAGTGGTTAGCACGCTGCGCTATGAACCCAGAAACCCAATTCCCACTCACCGCCAACACCAGTGAGGATTATCTGAACTGCTGTTTTGCCTACCCAAGGTCAACTCTTTCTTAAATGAGTACCTGGTGCAGTTTGTAAACATCAGCACTGGGGAGAGGTGTTGGCCACTTACCCCCTCGTGGGCCATGCCGCCTAACAGCAGCACAGTCTGTTAAAGGCTTATTTGGGTGACGATCTTTGTTGTACGTTTGTGCCATTTGTGTGTCCGCTGTCACAGATTCCAGGCTACAACCCTGCGGAGTCCACCCCATGGGGCTCGCGTTCTCCCCGGCCTAAGAAACCCAGACAGCACTAGTGTATCGTGGATGCGGTGTCAACAAGATGTCGGAGGAGGTGCATGAGTGGGCACACAGTCTGGGTTTTACATCTGCAGAGTTAATTAAGTGTACATTGTGCTCGCAAGCAGAGGTGAACAATTGAAAAAAAAAGCAGTGGCGGTTATTAGAAATGCTACCCTGAAGTAACAGACGGTTTGCACTCTGAACTTGCAATCCAGAGGTCACCGGTTCTTCGTTCTCCTGTCGCAGCGGTTCAAATGGTAGCGCAATTTTTTTTTTAATTTAGAATTTTTACCTTGCCAACCAGTACAATCAGCCAATTAAGGTGTGTACGCGTCAAGATGTATGAAAGGTTTAGGATATCTTATGCCCCACTTCTTTGCCAGCCAAGACACTGACCCCCTTGTGATGAAGGTGATTTCACAAAAATATTGGTTACTGAATCGGTGGTGTTTATTGACTAACACAGCAGTGTCCAACCCACAAAGCACTGTGATCCATTCTGGTATATCTCAACATGTTCCGTGATCTACCAGCAATATATGACCAACAGTTACCTGGATGGATTTAACCGACTAATAGAACACTGGAGACATGCCAAGTGCAAGTGCGATCTATTGGTTTAAAATATATATTATTAATCCATTAATTCTTAGTTGGGGATTTTGTTTTGCCATCTGCTATAACAAGATTTGCTTTATATTAGAGGTGTTTATTCCTATTTGTCCCGAGATCCACAATCAAAATCTTTTGCGATCATCCACCCATGGATCGCGATTCACATATCGGCTACCACTGATCTAACAGTTGAAAACCAGTTTAACACGTAGGCTTTCGCGACCAATATCCATAACACGGGTTTTTTGGGTTAGATCGCGTAATAAATATTTAAATGTGTCGGTAAACCCGCCACCACCCGACACAGCCAATTCGAAAGGTTTGTCACATTAACAGAACGTGCCAATTCGTTACTAGTAACATCACACCGGTGTCTTGGAGAGCAAAGCCACAACATTTACAATCTGAGTACAATGTTTCACCAGTAATTACAGCCAGCTTCATCAGGCGACAGCCAGATTCGTGGAGAATCCTCGTTCCTTAATGCGCATGCATAATGTGTGTTGATTAGCATATAAATAACCCAATCGGCAATGGATACCCATAGTCATATGCTTTCATTGATTCCCCTCCCAATTCGCGAAAGAAGTGCTCACAAGTGATGGCTGTCGCCTGATGAAGCTAGTTAGTGCTGGCGAAATGTTGTACTTAGATTGTAAATGGTGTGGCTTTGCTCTCCAACACACTGGTGGACAGTACTAGTAACGAATTGACATGTTCTGTTTACGTGACAAACCTTACTAATTGGCTGTCGGGTGGTGGTGGGTTTAACAACACATTTATATATTTAAACGATCTAACCCATAAAACGTGTATTATAGTTGAAAACCTACAATTGTGCCAGGTTTGGCCTGTCGGAGTGGGCCATTAGGGTGGCCACTCGGAGGGCAAAGTTCTGGGGAATCCGAGCAAGAGCTTCGAAGTATGATTGTGCACGGTGACACCCGCAGGGGTCTCGTGATGGATGGCAAATGGAAGATTTTTTATCGCGAGAGGATTCCCTGCAAGGGATGTTAGGTTACTTATTCTTGTGAGGATGCCATTTACTGTATGAAGGGGCAGCGGTCAGCTGCATAGAACAGAGTATAAAATTCCCCGAGCTGTTGCTGTTTAAATCGTCGGTTTAACGGAGAATTTCACCTCAGGTTTTTTTTACACAGCTGCCCCACCCCTCATCGGACTCTGTGCAATCACACAAGGAATGTTTTTGGAAAAAATGTCGGTGTCAGAAAATTTTAAGGTTTAATCGTTTACAAATGCGCATTTCGTTACAGCTTCTCTTGTCCTTTAGACGTGCAAAGATAATTTCTGACAAAATATTGACACGTTTTCAAATTGTTTCGGAAATGGTTATAACTTTGCTCACGTATATATAGTACTTGGGCAATAATTCTAAGCTCCTGGAGTAGTGGTAAAGATTTAAGCGAGTTGATGTCTTTGTGACTTTGTGTAAATGTGTTTAACATTTTTTAGCTGAATCGTATATTTACAAGCATGTACACATGAGTTATATGCGTTTATATACAAAATTAGACCGATTTATTTTCCATGCATCTTCTGTTATTTTGGTTACTTTAAGTTACGTTTTCCACTGCTGGATGAACATCTCGCCACGTGATGTTGGATGTCAGGTTTAGTTTGACCATACTTGACCATGCTGGTCACTGTTGGATGATAATAATGTCCACTTGCAATGCACCACCGTGCAGTATTCACTCGCCTTCGAATCGAGTCCTGCACCGCCGTTTCACATGCAAATTTGATTCTCAATCCCTGGGCCAACTTGCTCCTAATTAGCATGCGATTTGCCACATTTCGATCTCGGAGGTGATTAAATGCGCCGGCTTCCAGGCTTGTTGAGCCGCTCGGAGCCCAATTAACGAAAATTGTTGCCAAAGCAAAAGCGTGAGCTCGAATGTTTGTCCGTGTTCTTTTCAAACCACCAGTCGAACGCCGGCCTCTGCCCACTCCGACCGTGCGGAGGCCCTGGCCGTCGGGGAGGCCCTCATGGTGCCTCACGGCAAACGTGGGGCCCGGGTGGGCGCGTCGACGGTTGATCGCGTACAGGCGGTGCAACTCCCACAAATGAAACATCACACCTTGCTGATCTCGTGTCCAGGAGCATAAACGATCATCACGCAAACTCCGGTCATCCTCGAAGCAGCAGCTCTTAGCCATCGAACAAAGACGATCACCGCTTCCTTCTGATATTAGAAGCCACGAGCTTTAAAAGACTCGGAGGTTCGAGCAACCACAGCCGAGTGGGAAGGCAGCAGCAGCCCAGGCGGTGAGCCAGCTCCAAAATCCCCCAAGCACTGAAGTTCTCGATTTAGTACATTGAAAAACACGACGGTAAGTGAAACAACGTAAATCGAAACCAATTTTGCCATTCACTTGAGGGGCCGTCCATAAATGACGTCACGCAATTTTTGACCTCTCGTCACTCGGCGTCACAAAAAGTCAGACCCCCCCCTCAAATATGACGTCACAAAGCTCTGCCCCCCCCCCCAAAAACCATATTTCCATTTTGAAAATAAAACATGCTTCAACTATTGTCATTGTAGTGCGTGGCGCTGCACTGATGTTGTAGGAGTGTAATAACAATTAGTGTTATAACAATTATATACTTAAAGTTGCGCATTTTGATGTGACGTCACATTTCTCAAACCCCCCCCTCCCCCTCGACACACATCGTCATAAATGTCTGACCCCCCCCCTCCGAGGTTCATGACCGCGTTACCGTGTTCATTCTGTGGTGAAGGGATGAGGAAAAGGAAGAGGGAAAAGCATCCAGCGTCGCCGCACGCAGGCAACGTGTTTATCGCACAGTGGTCAAAATATAAAAATACATATATATGTAGTGGGTTCCACGGAGACTGGAGACGTCTTTAGAGGCAACACGGTTTATTTGTAACTATGAACAGAACTCCCTTAACTCCCACTATCTAGGGAGGTACAGCCTCCGGGCTAGCACTGATCAAACCTGGCTCTCAGCCCTCTGGCTATCTGTGCCCTAGGGGAGGCTAACTGACCCGACCCAGCCAAGGTACGGGCCCTGACCACTGGTCCGTGCTCGGCCCGGCCCTTACAAGGACGTCGGGCTCGAGGTCCCAGGGTCCTAGCTAGGGAGGTTACTCTGACCCGACCCAGCCAAGGTGCGGGTCCTGACCACTGGTCCGCGCTCGGCCCCGACCCTTATAAGGATGTCGGGTCCCAGGGTCCTAGCTAGGCTGGTCTTCTGTTCTTCGTCTTCGGAGCACTGCCCCGAGCTGTCCCAGAGGTGCCCCTTTAATACACCTCTCGGGGGCTCTCCGCCCCCGGTACCGCCCCCTCTCTAGAACCTTCCAGGGGGCTCTGGAAGAACCCCCCAACCCCTCACCTGGGGCCTGGCTCTCTCTGTCCTTCCCCAGCTCAGGGTGGCACCCCCTATGGGCTTGTGCCGGCAACTGCAGGTAAGTATACCGACGGTATAGGATGTGCATTTATTATGCTACAGCTATGCGAGAGAGGTTGTGGACAAGAGTCTGCTCTGCGGGAAGCAAGCAATGCCATACGAATGAGATGAGCTCGCGTTCGATGCGGGCAGTCTTGAGGACGACCGTCGACAGGCACGCGTGGAGGCACGCCGTGGTCACAGCGCAGCGCCGACTCGTGTAGGTGGTGATGGCCCAGTTGTAGAGAGGAATGCCGGAGCTTGGAGCAGATGTAGCCGAATGTAGGATAGAGCATCTTGAGGAGAGTTGCCCTCGACCCCCTCCGGGAGGCCGTATGGTTTACTTGGCACTCCCGTCCCTTAGAGTCCAGTCTGATGTAAGCCTCCTCAGGTTCCAGCAGCCTGGCTTCGTAGGTCTTCATTGCACCGCTCTGCTCGTCTAGCATAGTCTGAAGGGTCATATGTGGCTGCCTCCTGAGTCTTCACCCTCCTGCAAACCTTACTCGACATCTCGTTGAGGACCCGAAGAAGGGCAGTATTCTCTTTTTTATTTTTACAAAAGGGCTTGTAAGAGCTCTCGTTCCTGCCACCGGGATCTCTGGTGTCAACTTGAACGGGGGGGGGGGGGAGACAAAGCTATGGCTTTTTTTCCCAGGGGATCTGTCTTCCATGGAGCACAAAGATACAGGCGGAAGGTCCCCTTGGCCTAGCCATGAGGTCAGGCTCGAGTTGCTTACTGAGGACCCTACACCTAAGGAGGCTGTGGATCGCCCTAGGAAGCTCCCAAGTAGAAAACCAGCTTTCCAAGGCCCCCTATAAAGTGCCTGAGGCCAGGTAGAAAAATAAGAAAACTATCAAACAGGAAAGCGAGTGGTTATGTTGGGTCGAAAAAGGTAATGTTCTAATGTAGGGGTTGGAGCGGTCATTGCTGCTTACTCGACCATGACGTCACTGCAACTCGTTTGATTAACACGTTTAAAATAAAAAATCACAACGCGTACTGAACATATTATTCCGAATCGGTTTTAGCACCACTACCACCATGACACAGTGGCAAGGCTGGCACATCGCAGTGCAGCTGCTAGGCTGAATCATATGAATAAATATAATCAAATCTAGAAAATCCTTTATGTACCCAGGAGAGCAACATTGAGTCTCGAGACTCAGTATTAGCTCCGTGCTGCATTAAGATGTTTGGACAATTTCAAGCATCAGGGATCGGCACGTAGGAGGAAACCAGAGAAACCCGCAAATGTTGTGAAGCTGGCTTGGTGGTAGAAGTCAGTCCAGAACATTTGGCCCCACACCTATCACTGTAACGAATCGGTGTTCTACGGGGGCATTCTAAGCGAGGACTGATTGTATTAAAATCTACTTTGATCTACAAATCGTAATGTATCAATAATGTTAACGTGTAACTTGCCCTACGGTTTTTCTTAATCTGGAAGGAGAGAACAACGGATGATCTGTGTGCTGATGATGTTGGTGATGATCTCGTAATGGCTGTTCACTTCGATGAGTGGGAGAGTCTGATGGTGAACCTGGATCGTGCCAATAAGAGGTAGGGCCTTACCATTCACCCTACCAAATAAATCAAAGCAGTACCTGCCTTGATATTTTGTATGTCTTCAAGGACTCCACCCCCTCAACTCCGCATGATAGGTAGTTGTGGAAAGAGTGGAGGTATTCCCATATCTGGGCAGTTGTTTATTACCAGCTCCGATTTCAGAGCGGAGGTCTTACTCTGAATTAGTTCAGTGGCATATCCTTTTTTTCAGCTGCATAGCGCTGTATAAAAGTAACATGGCCTATCACTTCATACAAAGCTCTGGTTCTTTTCTGCCAAACTTGTCCTCTCCCTCCCAGCTATAACCTCCCGAAGCAACATGTGACCTTTGTTTTGGCGTGACAAACACCATTGAAAGCAAAACACCGAAAGTGTAATGACTACATGTAATGCAAGAATCTCAGTTGTATTTCTCAACGAGTATTGAATATGAAGTCCCAGGAGTTGTGAAGGTGCATCAGCCTGCAGACCCACAGGTGGCAGCGGTGGATTGGCCTGCAGACGCAGGGGTGTCGGTGGTGGATCGGCCTACAGACCGAGGAGTGTCAGTGGTGGATCGGCCTGCAGATGTAGGGGTAGCGGCGGTGGATCTTCCAGCAGTAGCCGACCAGTGAAGTTCTCGAATAAATTTACGCAATTTGCCGAACCTGGTGGCTTTGGCACAGGCGGTGGTGGATCTCCCAGCAAAAGCTGGGGAGGCAGTGGTGCATCTGCCAGCATGAGCTGGGTTGGGATGACAGCGTTGGATCTCCCGGCAGCAGCCGGGGTGGTGGTGGCGGTGTTGGAGATGCCAGCAGCAGCCGGGGTGGCAGCGCTGAATCTGCCAACATCAAGCGCCATGGCGGTGGGGGTGAATAATATGCCAGAAGCAGTCGGGGTGGGGGTGTCGATGCATCTCCCAACAGCATCCCTGGTGGTGGCGGCGGAACTGCATGTGGCTGCCAGGATGGCGTTGGAGGCAGTGGTGGTGTTGGTGGAGACCGTGGCCGTGGCTTTCTCCAGCTCCTTGAGCTATCGACGCATCATTTCCAACTGCAGATGGCGCTCCACATTCTCCTGTTTGTATACTTGAGTGCAGGGAAATCATCGACAGTTTGGTCAACATTAGCCCCTACACGAGCCTTCTAATCATCGCAACTCTTCAAACTATATCGCTTATATAATGTACATCATTTCAGTCACAACAAAAATTACATATAACACATCGGGGCTGTGAAAATTACGGCTTCGTATTACCAATATCTTGCCTGTCCAGAGAAGCCCATGAACTAACGTTGTACATACAAACTCATAGACTCAGAGGCCCGTAGACTGAGTCACAAAGAGCAGTGGATAGGGCCCGGAACGGTGTGGTGGTAGTGAAAATATGAACCCAACTGCGTCCTTTTCAATGGAACCAGGGACCCAAGTGTCATCATAGGCTTTCCCTCGCAATCGAGGATTGCCTTCCAGAGAAAATTTGGATTTTCTGTGGGTCCAAAGATGGCTGAAGAGACGAATCTGGGATCGACAGATTCTGCCGCAACTCTGGCACATGTGTCCAGAAATAGTGGTGGGTGGAACTGCATTAGTAAGTCGGGCTGCAGGCTGTTGTTTCCGCAATTCCCACTTTTTCTGTTTCTGCTGTTAAGCTTTAAAATGTTTGGCTTCTTGAAATAGACTCTGTCTCCATCTGAGGTGATCCTGGAAAAGATACTCCCTTGAGTTAGTATCGATGGAGCACTTCTTCATGTTGGACTTGAGGACATCCTTGAAGCACTTTCTCTGACGAACTACATTCTCCCACTTTTGGTTAATCAAGTTTGACAGTTTTTCATTGAGGCATTGGCGGAAAAGGTCTTGCTTAATGGAGTCCTATAAAGCTTCAATGTTAATCTTCTGTAGACATCTCTTCCGATGAAGCCGTCACTTGGGAGACAGTTTTATGAGCATGGTTGAGCAGATGAGTCGATGATCAGTCCAGCCACCAGCAGCTACTAGAACAGCCTGGATGATGCAGACATCTTTGGGATCCTGGGCATGGACAATGACGTAATCGATCAAGTGGCGGTGCTTAGATCACGGATGATGCTATGATGTTTTGTATTTGTTTTTCTGGCGTAACAGGGTGTTGATGATGATGACTCCATTTTCCGTGCATTTAGTCAAGGGAAGGATGCCGTTAGAATTGACTTTACCCACTCCTTCTTTCCCGATGGTTCCATTACAGAGGTTTATGTTTCTTCCAACTCTGGCATGCATATCACCGAGCAGAATAAGTTTGTCTCCCACAGGAACAGTAGAAAGGACCTGATCAAGGTTGACGTAACATTCATAATCGGAGTGAAGAATCAGGGCATATACGCTGATAGCAGTAAAATATTGGCTCCCCACCAGTTTGAGGGCAGCTACGTCAGTGTTGTGCCATTTGAGTTTCCGGGCCACGATTAAGGTGCAGCTTTCTGGGCGTTCACTTTTAGTGTAGTCCATAAGGGTCCTGACATTCCAGTTCCCAAAGGTAATTATCTGACTTTTAGTTTTGTTTCCACCACAGTAATGGGGATCCTTCTAAACGTGGTTATCCAGTCGGGAAGGAGTGAGACAGACTATGTTTAGGGCCACTTTCCTAGCTCCTTCCCCACGTGGGGTGAGCAGCGTGGATCATTTGAAAGGACTTCTTAGTCGCAGGTACAGCTGCAGAAACACACTCTTGTTTCTGCTGAGTGTTAGACGACCTTCTTGTAGCTGCCACTAGAAGCTTCCAGACTTCACAATCATGCTCCCGTCGTCACTAGCTGGTCACCAAAAACATTGTATTGAATAGGTCAGAAGATGTTGTTCCTTTAATGAAACACGCCTGTGCATAATTTATTTTATTGTGGAGAAGCTAATAATTGTTTTTTACACTGTTATTTGGCAACAAAACTGACACCTTTTTTTTTACAAGGAGTCATGTTTGCATTGACCACAATACCTGCGGTCGGAATGCAAACAAAAAACATAACTCGGATAATGTATGCACTGTCCTTGAAATTGATTGGTCCACACCCGAGACAGCTTTCCTTAGAGCCTAGTCTCACATGGTGTTGGACCAGATGACGCTAAAAATCTGTTGTACAGTAGCTTCCACAGTTCTTGAGAGAATGGGACCATGAATCCAATGGCAAGGAGACCAGTACGATTGGAGATATCGTTCTGCTGCAGTCTTGGTCCGCCTTCACAGCTGTTGAGATGTTAACATCTTCTTCCTCCTGCTCTGCCGTTGAGGACTTGTTAACCCATGGCTGGTGGCAGACATGCTTATTATAATGGCGGCCTATACTCGCCATCCACATATACAGACACAGTCACAATTTCAACCGAGAGGATGGGTACAAACTCAGCAATCATTGGAAGAACGTCATCAACCAGTTTAAGTCATAACTGGTGTTGTTCTCATCCTGCCACCTTCCGATGTTAGTTTTTATTTTCCCCATAGGTTCGGCTCTCCGATCTTACATTAACAGGTGAAACAAATTTCACACCAACATAGCCCCTTCCGCGTGCTGACCTCGACGTGGCGGCAGCTCTGCGATCTTACATTAACATGCCAATCTCTCACATTAACATAGCCACCTCCGCACCCTCATCATGGAGGCCGCTCTCTGATCTTACATTAATGTGCTAATTTCTCGCATTAACATCACTAGCCACGTCGTTTATGACCCTTGGGCTACACCCATTTTCAACCTTTAAAACAGTCTGCCTCAGCAGCTTTCCCCCTCTTTCTTCTTCCTGATGACGATCACTTGTGTTGTGATTAAAACGTCAGAGTTTTTTGTTTATTTTATTTTTATTAATTTGAACCTATCTACGTGACTTTACCGAAAGACCCAAATAATATGAATTCCTGCAGTCACGAAAGCTTTAAGTCAAGATTTATAGTAATGACTCTTCCTCAGATCTAATTAGATGAAATCATTACCAGATGTATTTGCACCATTCCTACAATGCAAGGCTCTCACGAAGGTGATATGTTTTACAGACGGGTAGAGTGTGCCATGGTTTCACATTAAGGGCAATGCTGCTCTGTGGTTTTAACCAATTGGATAATTGGAAAGTATTATTTAAAGTCCGGTAAATTTGGACTGTGGCACTGACGCAAATGGCCGGCTCTTTTTTGAATAACAATCACCATTAGTTTAACAAGCCTAACTGATGAAACCCAAATGGAAGCCGGTATAATTATATTGCTTAAAACAAATGCTGCTGGGGAATGTTGGTGGGAAAAGCCATTAGGCTGATGTATTTAAACATCGTATTCTGATTTATGTGGAGACACAAAAAGCGAGTTATGCTTCTACAGTATTTGCTTGTGCAAAGCATGGACAATCATTGCCACAGTGAAAGAATCAGCTCGGTGGCTAGGAGATGTTAACTACCTCACCTGGTATGGAGGAGGCTGAGGGTTTGATCCCGACCCTGATGCCTTTATAAGGAGTACCTTGGATATCGAGGTGGTTAAATTTTTGGAAAGAGCAGCAAAAGCCAAAAGCGTGATATTCAATACTTAAGCTTGACCTAAATAATGAGCTTACATACACGGCAACCAAAATTAGACACATCACAATAGAAATGTGCTGTACTGAATGCCAAATTTACTACTATAATGAGCCAAGAATGTCTGTGTCCCGCGCGTGACGTCACTCCACGTCGAGCAGGCCCCCTCATTAATACTCATGAATAGACTAATCTCTCACAATACAAAGGCCACTGCCACAGCCATTGACATGCTAATCTCACAATACAAAGGCCACTGCCCCAGCCTCTGTGGTTGGACCATCTCTAGCTCCACCCACCTACCTTGATGCACTCATCTCAGGCCTATATAAGACCTTGTCTCAGCAACTTTCGGGTGACGTCACTCCACATGGGGGGGGGGGGGGGGCGAGGCGCCTCCTCCCCCCTCCTCAGCGTCAACTTAGAAACTCACTACAAAGGCAGAACCCTCACGTCATGCGATCTCCCTAACGCTATTGAGACATCGAAGTAAAAAGGACATCATGATGAACAAGGGATTATAACCTTTAAATGAAATAGGTCTGTCACCGCGGCCTTACAAATTGCACACAAATGGATGCAATGAATATCACTTCGCGGTCTGCTTTGCGCTTGCAAGTTTCAGATTCACTGCAATACACCCATGCTTGGAAGGGCAAAAGGCTAGTAAACAAATAATCCCCTCGCCCGCTCCCCACCACAATATCACACAATGATATAGTACTTCCTTGTACAGTATACCCACTAAAGACCAAATCTAATCCCCATGATAGGTAAATTGATATACATAGAGCTTGCCGGCAATAGGTCTAAATCACGAACTATGAACTCGTGATATTCAAGGGTCTCCCGTATTTGGAGTTTGCATGTTCTCCCCATGGTCACGTATCCTTTTCTCCAGGTCCTCCGGTTTTTTTCTCCACATCTAAAAACATGCGTTGAGATAATGACTGCTAAAAATTTTCACATAATCCACCTCGTTGAGCAATCATATGTGGGCAGGCTGCTTCTGGAAATAAAAATAGGTCGCTTACAGGAGCTGAATGGATTGCCACATCACAGGGATGCGAGGAATCGCAGCATGGAGAGGGCTTCATCCAGCAGTGGATTGATCCTGGTTTGCTTTGCAAATAGGTGCATTTCAGCGTGCACTTCCAAATGGTGTCTAAAGTGTCTGTTTAGTCAAGTACACTTTTTTTTACATACGAGAGAAAATAATGTGTGTACTCGTGTGTCACGAAGCACCTCTCTTACTCCCCAAATGCATTAAAATGTTATAAAAAGCCTACTTGAGCAATGTTCAATCCACAGCTGGACGAAGGCCTCTCCACATCATGTCATCCATAGGTGTTTTATAACCATGTATCACCACGCTGCTCAGTGCAGATTAGTGGAGGGAAGGGAGGACACGATATCACTCTCCACTGATGTTAGCCATTGCTTGGAACAGCCACCCCTGGTAATGGCGAATCGGGGCAACTTCCCTGGGCCTCAGGCTGTGGGTGGACCCTGTGCTTTGACGTTGCGGTATCAGATGTAAAACTTCTGGTTTAAATTTTGACTTAAAGCTTTTGTGACTGCAGGAATTCATATTATTTGGGTCTTTCGGTAAAGTCACGTAGATAGGTTCAAAGAAAACAAAAAAACTGTGACATTTCGATCACAACACAAGCGATCGTCATCAGCAGGAAAGAGGAAAGCTGCTGAATGCAGACTGTTTTATAGGGTGTCGTCCTAGGGTCATAAACGAAGTGGGCGGGGCTAGTGATGTTAATGTGAGAAATTAGCATGTTAATGTAAGTTCGGAGAACGGCGTCCACGTGGAGTGCATGTGTGGCGACGTTAATGTGAGAGATTAGCGTGTTAATGTAAGATCGCAGAGCCAGCTCGACGTAGAGGTCGGCATCCGTAGTTGGCCACGTTGGCGCGAGAAATTCAACCTGTTAATGTGAAATTGGAGAGCCGAAGCCACGGGAAAATGTTTTAATTTACATCGAAAGGTGGCATGAAGCATCACAGCCAGTTATGCCTTAAACTGGTTGATAACGTCCTTCCAATGATTGCTAAGTTTGTACCCATCTTCTCGGTTGAAATTGTGTCCGTCTGTATATATGGATGGCTTCATGAACGAATATTTGTTGATAGCCAGTGGGTTTGCAAGTACCTTCGTCTTGGAGAAATCAATTTTGTGAGCCCACCGCATTAAAACAATGATCAGCCATGACCGAGGTATTGGTCCTTCTGTGTTTCAGATTTGCCTCATGTTCACGAACACGGTTCGAGACATGTCGCTTAGTTTCCCCAATGTAACTACTGCCACAGACACAGGTTAGTTTGTAGACGCCGGGGGTATTGCATATCAGGGATCACATTCTTCACAGATTGGATCAGATCACGAATTTTACGTACTGTGTTAAATCGAACCTGGATCTTGTGTTTGTTCATGATTTTGGAAATCTTTTTAGTGACCCCTGCTATGTATGAACCTATCTACGTGACTTCCGGTTTAGTTTGAAGGCTTCAGGAATCCCACACGGTGAGATTTGCACCAGGCCCCACACTCCCTCTGGATGGCTGACTGGATTATAGTGCAGTGCACCAAATAAATATTCCACCACCGTGGACGACATCGTTTTGTGTGTAGAGCTGCCGTGACGTCACCTGTATAGCTGAACACGAATGGGAACTGAGCTGTGACTTCATGTACGACTTGATGCATGGAAGGAGACTGAGAGAAGCGATCAATGATTTTCTGAATTAATGAATGACTAAATGGATTAAGTGCCTAATTAATGAATTAATTTACAAATAAATTAATTAATGAACCTATGAATTGAAGAATGAACAGATGAAAGACGAAATGAACGAACCAGTGAGTTACTCAATTAATGCTGGTGACGCGCTCCCTTTTGTGTTGTCGCTATCTGCTGGGAGTGCACAGACTGCGTGAGTCTCGGGTTCAATATGAGACTGGGGACCATGGTGCATCATCAATACATCGATTACAAGCATTTCTTGAGGCGACCCCATACCTGAGCGATAAGTGTAAATTGGTTGCATGCAACTGAATAGGGTTAGATCGCGTAAATATGTCATTAAAACTCGGCACCACTTCACACAGCCAACTAGTAAGGGTTGTCACGTAAACAGAACATGCCAATTCGTCACTAGTACACACCGGTGTGTTGGAGAGCCAAGCCACAAGATTTACAATCTGAGTACGACGTTTCGCCAGTAATTACAACCAGTTTCATCAGGCGACGGCCAGATTTGTGGAGAAGTCCACGTGTTTCGTTCCTTATATAAAGGCATAGATGTGGTGACCACACTTCTGCGAGCCCTTTGATCTTGTCCTTCCTGTCCATTGTGTGTGTTAAAATAGTCGTACCAACAGTAATCCCTCTTGAAGTATGGTACTCTGTATAGGCATGCATTAAAATCAATGTATTATTTGATGATTTGCTTCCACTCAGCACTAAGTTCGTAGCTATCGAAACGGTTAAAATTATTTTTATTTATTTCAATTTCGATAGATTCTCTAATTAGTCTTGGGCAGTCGTAGCTAGTTTTGCACATAACTTCAACAATATCAAAATCAATTGAGTGTTCTTGTTGACACGTGTGTATTTAATATTTCTCTGATGTTCTTTTAGTCTCGTGCTGATAATTCGTCCTGTTTGCCCAACATAACATTTGCCACAAGTGCAGTTAATCCTGTACAAACCTTTTGTTGATAGCTTCAGTAATACATATTTTGTACCAGAAGTCGAGTTCAAGAAACATAAGTACGTTTTTATTACAATTGAAATATATATATAAATATCCATGTCCATCCAACCACGTCTCAATGTCTATGTCTGGGAGAACACGCTAGTTTCTCCCTCTGCGGAGTCTCCACCACTTTTCTTTCTTCTTGTTTCCCGGCTCCTGGTCTTGGTGCTCCTTCCCTCTGTCTCCTCCTTGTTCATTCTCCTCTTCCTCATCTTCCTCCTCTTCCTCATCTTTCTCCAGCTGCCGTGTACAGCACATGAAGCTCCAAATTGCCCAACGCCAGAAACTGTTCTTTCTCTCTCCCTTAGAAGATGGGATGTGCTTAATCTCTTTCTTCTCTTCCTGAACACTCTCTGCCCTCCAAGGTTGCTCACATCTTCCTTCCTCATTCACCACTTGCTGCTTTATATCGTCTTCAATCGTGTCGACCTCCTTCAGCTCTACCTCATTTGCCTTTAACTCAATAGCTCCTACTTCTTTTGCCTCTACATCATTCTCCTCTACCAAAATCCCCTCACTCTCCTCCACCTCAATAGCCCCTACCTCCACTTCTACCTCAATCACCTCTACATCATTCGCCTCTAACTCATTCGGCTCTACCTCCATAACCACTTCCTGCTTGGCCTCTCCCTCAATCTCCTCTACCTCTTTTGCCACTTCCTGGATGGCATCTACTTCATATGCCTCAACCTCATTTGCCCCTTCCTGCTTTATCTCCTCCACCACCTTCTCAACTTTTTTTGCCATTTCCTGTTTGGCCTTTACCTCATTCGTATCTACCTCATTGATCAAGACCTGCATGGCCTTTTCTTCGATCGTGTCGAACTGAATTGCCTCGACCTGTTTCACCAATTCCTGCTTTGTATCTCTCTCAATCGCTTCTACGACATTGGCCACTACCTCTTTCACCACTTCCTGCTTGGCCACTGCATCAACCTCAATCACCACTACCTCTACCTCACTCGCCACTTCCTTCTTGGGCTCACCATCATTCCTTTCTCCCTCAATCTCGTTTTCCTTCATCTCTTCTACTTCACGAACTTTCATCTCAGTCCTTCGTAGCTTCCTATTCCTACGTTTCCTCTGAACACCATCCTCTCCCTCTTTCTTTGTCTCCACAACATTATCAACTTTCTTAGCCACTTCCTGTTTGGCTATTCCCTTATTCCCATCTACCTCACTTGCCTCTACCTCTTTCCCTAAGTCCTCCTTGGCATCTCTCTCAATCCCTTCTACGACATTGGCCACTACCTCTTTCACAAATTCCTGTGTGGCCACTGCATCTACCTCAATCACCGCTACCTCTACCTCACTCGCCACTTCCTTCTTGGGCTCGCCATCATTCTCCTCTCCCTCAATCTCGTTTTCCTTCATCTCTTCTACTTCCCGAACTTTCATCTCAGTCCTTCGTAGCTTCCTATTCCTACGTTTCCTCTGAACACCATCCTCTCCCTCTTTCTTTGTCTCCACAACATTATCAACTTTCTTAGCCACTTCCTGTTTGGCTATTCCCTCATTCCCATTTACCTCACTTGCCTCTACCTCTTTCCCTAAGTTCTCCTTGGAATCTCTCTCAATCCCTTCTACGACATTGGCCACTACCTCTTTCACAAATTCCTGTTTGGCCACTGCATCTACCTCAATCACCACTACCTCTACCTCACTCGCCACTTCCTTCTTGGGCTCTCCATCATTCCCCTCTCTCTCAATCTCGTTTACCTTCATCTCTTCTACTTCCCAAACTTTCATCTCAATCCTTCGTAGCTTCCTATTCCTATGTTTCCTCTGAACACAATCCTTTCCCTCTTTCTTTGTCTCCACAATATTATCAACTTTCTCCACCACTTCCTGTTTGGCCATTCCCTCATTCCAATCGACCTCATTTGGCTCTATCTCTTCTGCTAATACCTGTTTTGCATCTCTCTCAATCCCCTCTATGACATTGGCCGCTATATCTTTCACCACTTCCTGCTTGGCCACTGCTTCTACCTTAATCACCGCTACCTCTGCCTCATTTGCTAATTCCCGCTTGCCATCTCCTACTAACACCTCTACCTTATTCAACTCTACCTCATTCATCACATCCTCCAAAGCCACTGCCTCAATCATCTCTACCTCAATCGTCCCAACCTCCACCACTTCCTGCATGGGCTCTCCCTCACTCCCCTCTCTCTCAGCCACCTCTTCTTTCACTGTCTCCTCCAGAACTTTCTTCTTGTTCTTATGTTTCTTCCTACTCCCACGTTTTCTCTTCATACCATTTCTCTCCCCCACTTTCTCCATCTCTTCCATCTCGTTCTCAACCTTGTTGCTATTCTTAAATGTCTGCTGAACGTCCTCATTATTGGTGCTGACTTCTGCCTGCTGCTGCTCTTCTGCCTTTTGCTGCTGCTGCTGCTGCTGGTGGTGGATGATGAAGTTCTTCAGCTCGGTGCTGTTCTGGAATTCCAGCAGCTCCCGCTGATACTTGGCCTGCTGCTGTGCACAATGATCCAGCAGGATCATCTCGAGCTCCCGAATCTGGCGCTCAGCTTCTAGTTTTGTAGCACAGAGCATCCTCTTGTGCTGCCTCTTCGAGCGACGGTCTGGGGAGTCACATGGGGAGGAGAGAGCAGCACCACAATTGATTCGTTAATGGGTGTTTGAGTATTTCCAGTATGATAATAGGTTTTTCCCATTTTTTCTGGCAACAAAACAGGTATTAAGATGTTAAAACACCAAACTGAAACCTTTTACAAGGAATCATGTCTGCATTAACCACGATGCTTGTGGTCAGAATGCAAACAAAAAACATACTCTGATAATATATGCATTGTCCTTGAAACTGATTGTTCCACACCAGGGACAGCTTTCTTTTGAGCCTCGTCTCAAACGGTGTTAGACCAGAGGACGCCAAAAGGCGTATTTCCTGTATGTTATTTTGGTAAAGAAACTTGGCACCATTGACAGGAATCTAACTTAACTTGAGACCGATGTAACAATGATAACACTGTAGGGAGGTCTGGAGGTTGAATCATATGCCGGAGACACCTCCTCCTCCAAAGAACTTTATTAGATTAATGGGCTGGCTGGGGAGGCCATATTAAGTTTGCGAGGTCTGGAAACTCCAGGCCAAACATAGATAAACTTCCATTATCTCCGAAAAAGTAATATGGATTGATGACCAAGCTGTGGAGGTCTGGCTAAATTTATAAGATGTCCATTGTTTCACAAGAGAGAGCATGAATCGGATAAGAAATCCACTTTTAATTCTTATACACTGGTCCATTCATACAATTAGTATATTAGTGGGCTACGTTAGAGAAGATAAAAGGAGGAGAGGAGAAGAGGAGAGCCGGGGTGCCCGGAGCACAGAGAGTGCCCAGAGGGGCCAGAGAGCCAGGGGCAACCCTGATGTTTATGTTGGTTGGATAGCATGTGCTCCCATGCATGTGAGGTTGCTCTCAACAGAAGTCATTCCTTGCACGAGAATGGCTGAAATGCTGAGTAACCACTCAGAGGTATAGTGGTTAAGTAGTGGAGACGGTATAGTGGTAAAAGAGTGGAAATTTTAAAAGCAAAGTTTAAGATTTGCAGTTGTCAATTTATATTGAGCCGATACATATGGCAAGTGAAATTAAGAAGAGTTAAAGTGAGTTTTGCAGAAGAAATCTTGGAGGAAAGAGAGGATACATGTGTGCCTCTTGGAGAAAGAAAGGCATTGCTCAAAACTGCTGCAAGGTCACATGCCATGAATCGGATGAGTTTAGAAAAACGTGACTGTAAACCAACAAGCCTGTGAATAATTATCATGGTAAAGACACCTCTGTACGTTGGATACTGAAGGAAATCCATCGTGCTACACATCGTCAAAGCCCGACAACAACTGACATTCGAGAAAGAAGTACAATTTCATCGTTCTGCACATCCTCAATACCCCACCACATCTGGAAAGTCACCAGCTGCATCAAGCACCTGACTGTTTTGTTGTTCGAAAGACACTGTGTGTAACGACTTTACATCCACCGGCACAGTGGGTTTCTAAACGCTTGCCATGTCACCTTCTCAACACTAGCGTCAGAGACCATCTGATACAGACTGAAAGCTGATTTCCTTTGTTGCACTGTTTGCCTTTTCATGAATGTCATATTGTGCACTGGGTTATGCCTTATTAACCTAAATTCTGAATTTAGCTATTCATGTATTTCTATTACGGTATCACATATTCTTTGGACCAAGTGTCAATTGCCTATTTGATGACTAGTACTCTGATTCTTTTTTTTACAAATCAGGGACATGTTTTAATTAAAATTTGTCTGTGTGTGTGGTTGAAAAGTGTAACAATTCCATGCGTTACATGTGTAGTGTTGCAGCGCCGACCTGGTGAAGGCCTATGATACAATCAGTAGGCCAGGGCTCTGGATTGTTATTCATATTTTCGGAGTCCCTAACCCTCTGCTCACAATCATTAAGGACCTTCACGATGGTTGGCAGGCCCGGATAAAGTTGCATGCCTGGGAGTCAGAGCAATTTCCTGTTTACAGTGGGGTGCGACAGGGATCTACTCTGGCTGACACATTATTTAGCATCATCTTCGACCACATAGTTGTAGAAGCTTTTTATGGCTGTACCGGTGGATTTTTTTTTATTTGCTACAGATACAATGGGAGGCTGATTGATGCCTGGGTGAGGTCAAGGGATTGCTCCCTACTGGTCAACCATGTTATGTATACTGATAATTTGGAAGTTGATGCTCACACTGAAAAATAGTTGGAGGTTCTGCTGCTAAGCCTGGAGCGTGCGACAAAGAGGTGGGGCCTTACCATCAGCACCACCAAAACTAAGCTGAGTATGTTGTGTAATTTAATACTCCGCCCCCTCAACTACTCTTCAGTGATGGGGTAGTTGTAGAGAGAAGAAGTTTACGTACCTGGATAGTGTGCTTATGCAAAAATTCCAGTTTGGCAGCAGAGGTGTCACTCCGAATCGGCATATTTTAATCAGCTTCGTAACACTTTGGGGAATCTACCTGGTCTGTCACTCGACACAAAGTGCTGGGTCTTCTTGGCCAATGATGGAATAAATTAAAAATCTGAACCAGCTTTAAACTTTCAGACTGGCCTGCCTATGATCCACCCTGGGTTTAACTAGGCTGGAATGTGTGAAGAGCTCACAGTGAGCTCCACTGGTGGGCAGGGCTGCATTGCCTGGGTCATGTAGCCCGCATGCTCAGCCACCGCATGCCCAAGCAGCTTCTGTTTTTCTAGATAGAGGGGGCTAAATGGGCGTGGCACGGCCTGGAGAAGAGATGGACTGATGCAGTACAAGAGGATACGGAACTAAGTGGACTTGCCAAAAACTGGTACCACTGGTGTCAAGATCTGCCTCTATGGAGGAAGCTCGTGAAGGATGCTTATGGGAAGTTGGTGGCAGTTGCCCTCCAGCAAAAAAGGAGGGTGAGAGGAGCGACGCTCACAACAACAGATGGTGCACTGAATGACTAAAACGCAGCAAGTTGGCACAGTAGGATGCAAAGGTGATGCGTCTGCCAGTCATCTCAGTCAGTCAACCCATCGCACTGGGGTCTGTCCCCTGATCTCCTGTCGGCAAGCCTTCGACACTTCAAGTGGCCTCGGAGTGCACCAGGCCTGGCACAAGCGCCATGGTGATGTCTCCGTCACTTAGTGGCGAATGAGGGCTGTTGTTGTTATCTGAGTCGGTTATGGGCCTCCCCTAGGTCCACTCAGCCTCAAATAAGTATCTGATGTGGTGTGTAAACATCGCCACTTGGGAGACAAAGACGGACAGGTGTGGTGCTGGCAACCCACCCCTCGTGTGCGGTGCCGGCCGTCATAGGTGCTCACTAACAGCACTTGCTCCTACAGTGTTTCAAAGCTATACACAAGATTTCTGTCTTTGTGTCTATGTGCAGTGTCTGTATGAGTGGTTGGGAGCAGTTGTGTCTGTGGGGATCGACCTGAGTTCGATTCCCATTCACAACCATCAGTGACTAATAAATAAAACCGGTCGTGTGCCTCCCCTACATCTACTCAAATTTAAAATAGTACCTCGAGCAACGTATAAACATCAACACTGGGGAGACAAAGGCATCCGGATGCGGTGCTGACCACCCACCCCATCATAGGTGCTAACTCGCTAACAGCACTTGACTCAATAGTCTGTTAAGGCTATACGGGGATCTGTCTTTGTATACAGGTGCATGTGTCTGTGTGTATGTCTGTGTGTGGAATTACAGTACTCACTTCCCGTCGGCTTGCTCTTCTCTCCACCCTGCAACAAAATCACAGCAGCGCACGTGAGACTCTAATCACATCACAGCTTACAACCACCACCACCATCATCATTACCGTCCTCATCATAACCACCATAACGATCACCATGGTAACCATCATCTTATTTCTGACTCCCCGTGCCCCTCCCCACGTGTGTCACTCCCCATACCTAACTTCACGTGTGTGGATACCGCTTAGACCAATTACTGCAAAGTATTGCAAGTCTACGAAAAATAGCACAACGGGACGCCCCCCCACTTGCCCTCTGCCCCCCCACGTGGATCCCACATCCCCTCTCGTGCCCCCACCCCTATCCCGCCCGGGCAGGGGGGGGGGCGGCTGTAGGGGGCCACGCGGGGGTGAGGGAATAGAGAAAGGTCGACTAAGCTTTCACTGATGACCCAGTGCGGTGTATAAACATCAACACTGGGGAGGGAAAGGCAGCATGGTGCGGACCAAAAGGATCACTCGTTAGCTGCCTCAGTCTAAATAGAAGCACACTAACGATGCTTTCCCCAGCGGTCCATATGAATCTAGGGTGACATTCATCTGTGTGGATGTTTGTGTGAAGGCGACACGGGGGTGTGTGTAACATATGTGCATGTGTGTCGACGAATGCGAGGGGCAAATGTACTCACGGGAGACATGGTCTTGACGGTACAAGAGATGTCGTGGATCTTCACCTTGTCAACGACTTTGTTAACGATGTTACGGACGTGTTCAACCTCGTTAATGTTAGTCAACGAAATTTACCAAGTCAGTTAACTGTCAACGATGTTTTTTGGCAATGTTGTCAAAGTGTGGTCCCGTATGCGATGTTGAAGTGCACAGCGAGTACGTCGGATCCTCAAGGTGAACTGAAGTCACTACTTGTCAAGACCGCGTACCCACAGCACCTAGACGCCACAGATAATGAAGCAGAGTGAGCTCGGGTCCAATGTTGCCAACTAACTCCACGACTCACATCTTATGGCACCTATACATATACGTACAGTGTCCACCATGTACGGGTCAGTACCGAAAGAACCAAGAATATAGTGATCAAGCTATGACATTTTAATATGTATGTCGAAATTATTGATCATTGATTCAGCAGTGATACAGATATGACATTTTTAATACAGGTGTCTATGTGTTCGAGCTATGAAATTTCGAATACACGTGTCTATATGATTGAGCATTGATTGAGCAGTGATCGAGCATGTGTCTATTTGTTCGAGCAGTGATCAAGCCATGACATTTTTAACATGTGTCTATCTGATCGAGTAGTGATCGAGCTTTGACATTTTGAATAAGTATGTTTATGTTTTCGAGCAGTAATTGAGCTGATATTTTGACAATGAACTAAAAACTATAAATATTTTTTTTTTATTTTACCAGGTAAGGCCAACTGAGCTATATTGTGCTTCTTGGGAAGCAACCTGATCCAAAAATTATAGCCTGGCCATAAATGATAGCGCAACTAATTGTTTTATCGTGTGGAACTGTAGAGCAGACAATTAAGCAAAATGCATGTTTCAAAATTTGAAAAAAATAATGGAGGACCTGAGAAAAACCCACACGACCAGGGTGAGAACATGCAAAGTCTGAATATGCAGGGGTCAGGGTTAGGATCAAAACCACAACCTCCTGTGTCTGTGTGATGAAGCATTGATCGAGCAGTGATCGAGCTATGATATTTAATACTTGTGTATACGTGATCAATCAGTGATTAAGCAAAGGTGATTTTTTTGATCGGTATAGTGATTTCTGTAAGACGATTTACGTATCGTAAAAAAGACGATTTGTAGATCAAAAAAGCCCAATGGTGGATTTTTTTGGCTGTCAGCCCTCCCATTGTACCTGATTGGCTTCCCTAAGCATGAACATAATGTATCATTAATTTTGTCGTAGATTAATTTAATTCTGTTACAGCGCCTGTGTGCATGAATGCGAGGGGAGAATGTACTCACTGAAGATGTCGCCGTGACGGTACAAGAGATGTCGTGGATCTTCACCTTGTCAACGACTTTGTTAACGATGTTACGGACGTGGTAAACCTCGTTAATGTTAGTCAACGAAGTTTACCAAGTCAGTTAACTGTGTCAACGATGTTTCTTAGCGATGTTGACAAAGTGGGTCCCGTATGCGATGCTGAAGTGCACAGCAAGCACGTCGGACCCCCACGGAGAACTCAAGTCACTACTTGTCGAGCCGCTTGTGGAGATCACGTACCCACAGCACCTAGACGCCACAGATAATGAAGCTGAGTGATCTCGGGTCAAATGTTGCCAACTAATTCCATGACTCACAACTTGTGGCACCTACCGTATACTTAGTGTCCACCATGTATGGGTCAGTCGAGAACGAGCTATGACATTTTGAATACATCTGTCTATGTGTTAAAGCAGTGATCGAGCTATGACATTTTGAATACATCTGTCTATGTGATCGAGCAGTGATCAACCTAAGACATTTTGAATACGTGTCTATGTGATCGAGCATTGATTGAGCAGTGATCACGGTGTGACATTTTGAATACATGTGTCTATATGATCGAGCAGTGATCGAGCAATTACATTTTGAATATTTGTTTCTATGTGATCGAGCATTGGTCGAGCGTTGACAAATTAGATAATAAAAAACGATTAATTCTTAATTTACCAGCTTAGGCCCACTGAACGACATAGCTCTTTTTCAGACGTGTCCTGGCCACAAATGATAGCTCATTGAAGTGGCTTATCACGTGGAAATTTATCTCAGCCAGGGCTCAAACCCACAACCGTCTGTACACCAGACGAGGTCGTTAACATCTCGCCACCATGGCACCACATTACATGTGTCTATGTGATCGAGCATTGATCGAGCAGTGATCGAACTATGATTCTTAATACTTGTGTTTACGTGACCAAGCAGTGATCAAGCAGAGGCATTTTATTTCAATTGGCAGTGATTCCTGTCACACGATTTGTGGATCAAAAAAGCACACTGGTGAAATTCCTTGGCTGTTAGCCCTCCCATTGATGCTGATTGGCTTCCCTGAGGATTAACATAATTGATCAGAGATTAGCTTTACTACCCGGCTTCGCCTGGGACTTGGATTCTTGTCTTGGATTAATACACGGCCTACGCGGAGGGTGGGGGGGGGGGGGGGATGCGTGACGTCAGCAGGCACACTGCGTAACGCTGCCGCATGCCGGTGACATCACAGATGTGACGTCACTTGTGCAATATATTATATCAATTATTCCCCCCCCCCCCAAATTAAAAAAGTATATTTTTATACTTTTTACATTGTGTACAGTATGGAAGCTAGCCACATGCCAAATGTAAAGTTTGTAGCCTAGTATATTATATCCATTATTTCCCGCCGCCCCAGCCGCGCATTTGTGCGGGATACACGGCATACAAGGAGGGTTGGGGGCGGGGGATGCGTGACGTCAGTAGGCACACTGCGTGACGCTACTGGATGCGGGTGACGTGAACAGTGACGTCACTAATGTGACGTCACTAATGTGACGTCACTGCTCACTTGCCGTGCAATATATTATATCCATCTTCTTTGGTTCTTTCGGTAAAGTCACGTAGAATGAGAATAAAATAATAAATTGATAAAATAAAATAACAATAATATTCTCACGACGTTTCGGCCACAACACAAGTGGCCTTCATCAGGTGAAGGGGACGAGACTGTCTGGAGGACAGCGCTGGAGTGAGAAAGCCACGCTGAGATCACGACCTTTAAGCTGTGTGAGAAGAAACAAAGCGCCTTGACAAAGGAATTAGCATATAATTTAGCATTGAAATGGCTGAGTGATTAGCTTGTGACTGGTCACAGAAAAGGCTATGTTAAAGTTAAAGCATACACATCCGCAAAGGCACCCCTTGACAAAGGAATTAGCATAGAATTTAGCATTGAAATAGCTAAGTTAAAGTATACACATCCGCAGAGGCACTCCTTGACAAAGGAATTAGCATAGAATTTAGCATTGAAATAGCTGAGTGAGTAGCTTGTAACTGGTCACAGAAATAGCTATGTTAAAGTCAGAGCATATACATTCACCGAGGCAACTAGTACAAATCAAACAGGAGAATTTAGCATTGAAATAACTAGGCGAATTTAGCATTGAAATAACAGAGTGATTAGCTTGTGACTGGTCACAGAAATGGCTTTGTTGAAGTTAAGGCCTACACATCTGAGCTATTCACAGTAACTGGGTATACAATACAATATATAATGAATACTATATAGTGAACCAATAAAAATACTAAAATATAAATTACCTCAATGTTATCAATAAACTCTATATTCTCCAATCAGCTAAGCTACCAACAATAAGTCGTTATATATCACAATGCTATATGGCGAAAAAATGGGTGGATTCTTACCCTCAACTTTAGCACCACGGATAGCTACGGGTCCCGTTCAGACGGACGAGTTCATCCATGATCGGAACAGAGGAGGGGGAGAGAGACAGCTGCGAGGCGCTATTATACTCCATGTTGTAAAACCATACCATTAACCGTGGTGTGAGAGGTATTAAGAGTCAATGCCAGCGAAAGAGCTGCGGTCTGAAGGTCATCATAAAATACAATTAATTAAGAACAGAAATGATTTAAAACATCTTTCCAGTGGTTACTAAGCCAGAATCCATCTTCTCGGTTGAAATTGTCTCTGTGCTTGTATATGTGAATGGCCTCATGAACGAATCTCTCATGGTAGCCGGTTGGTTTGCAAAGAACCTCCGTCTTGGAGAAGTCAATGTCATGTGAGCCCACTGAATTATAACAGTGATCTGCCACGGCAGAGGAGTTCGTCCTACCGTGTTTCAAGTCTGCTTTATGTTCGCGGATGCGGTCCGAGATATGTCTTTTGGTTTCTCCAATGTAGCTACTACCACAGAGGCACTTTAGTTTGTAAACGCCCGGGTAATGTATGTCTGGAACAGCATCTTTTACAGATGGAACTAGATCACAGATTTTATGTACTGTGTTGAATCGGACCTGGATCTTGTGTTTATTCAGGATTTTGGAGATCGTTTTAGTGACCCCTGCAATGTAGGGTAAGGTGATGGTTTTGAGTGGCTCCACAAGAGGATCCTTCTTCATGACTGGAGTGATGGCTTTGCGGATTGTGTAGTCGGAGTAGCCATTAGCCCTGAGAGCCTGGTGTACGTGCTTGAGTTCACTGGTAATGTTTTCCTGGTCGGAAATGCATTGGGCTCTATGGTATAGAGTCTTGATGAGGGAGTTCTTCTGGGATGGATGGTGGTGGGAATCCGGTTTCAAGTAAGCATCTGTATGGGTAGCTTTCCTGTAGACAGAGTGGCTCATTGAACCATCATGTCTCCTTTTAATTAAGACATCCAAAAAGGGTAGTTTGCCATCTTTTTCGACCTCCATGGTAAATCTGATGGCTGGGTGTATGGAATTGATGTGGTCGCAGAATTTGTCTAGAGCAGGCTGGCCATGTGGCCAGATGACAAAGGTGTCATCAACGTACCTCTTCCATAAGGTCGGGCGTAGAGTGGCAGTCTGGATGGCGTCAGTTTCAAATTTTTCCATGAATACGTTGGCTACAACCGGAGATAGGGGGGAGCCCATTGGGGTGCCCTCAGTTTTTTGTAGAAAGTTCCATTCCAGGTGAAGTATGTGTTGGTTAAACAATGTCTCACCAGGGGGGGTACATCAGTATGCAGTCCTTGATGAACCAGGTCTTCAATGATAGCGATGGTGTCAGGTACTGGGACTTTGGTGAACAAGGACACCACATCAAAACTGACAAGCAGGTCGTTTGGGGACAGGGAAATGCCTTTGATTGTCGATACCAGGTGAGTAGAATTTAGTACCGCAGAGGTGGTTTTTCCAGTGAAAGGTCACAGTATATCAGCAAGAAAACGTGCCAGTTTGTAGGTGGGGGAGTTGATAGTAGCCAACGTATTCATGGAAAAATTTGAAACTGACGCCATCCAGACTGCCACTCTACGCCCGACCTTATGGAAGAGGTACGTTGATGACACCTTTGTCATCTGGCCACATGGCCAGCCTGCTCTAGACCAATTCCGCGACCACATCAATTCCATACACCCAGCCATCAGATTTACCATGGAGGTCGAAAAAGATTGCTGATTGGCCGTGTCGGGTGGTGGAGGGTTACGACACATTTATAAATAAACGCGATCTAACCCAAAAACCGTTATTATGAATAATATTGGTCGCGAAAGCCTACGTGTTAAACTGATTCATAATCTTAGTTCTTTCGGTAAAGTCACGTTGAAGAGAAACAACAAAATAATAAAATATATAAAAAACAATACAAATTCTCACGACGTTTTGACCATAACACAAACCAATTCCTCGACCACATCAATTCCATACACCCAGCCATCAGATTCACCATGGAGGTCGAAAAAGATGGCAAGCTACCCTTTTTGGATGTCCTAATTAAAAGGAGACCTGATGGTTCAATGAGCCACTCTGTCGACAGGAAAGCTACGCATATGAATGCTTTCTTAAAACCGGATTCCCACCACCATCCATGCCAGAAGAACTCCCTCATCAAGACTCTATACCATAGAGCCCAATGCATTTCCGACCAGGAACACATTGCCAGTGAACTTAAGCACGTACACCAAGCTCTCAAGGCTAATGGTTACTCCGACTACACAATCCGCAAAGCCATCACTCCAGCCATGAAGAAGGATCCTCTTGAGGAGCCATTCAAAACCATCACCTTACCCTACATTGCGGGGGTCACAAAAAAGATCTCCAAAATCCTGAATAAACACAAGATCCAGGTCCGATTCAACACAGTACATAAAATCCGTGATCTAGTTCCATCTGTAAAAGATGCTGTTCCAGACATACAGTACCCGGGCGTTTACAAACTAAAGTGCCTCTGTGGTAGTAGCAACATTGGAGAAACCAAAAGACATATCTCGGACCGCATCCGCGAACATAAAGCAGACTTGAAACACGGTAGGTCGATCTCCTCTGCCGTGGCAGATCATTCAGTGGGCTCACATGACATTGACTTTTCCAAGCCGGAGTTTCTTTGCAAACCAACCGGCTACCATGAGAGATTCGTTCATGAGGCCATTCACATATACAAGCACAGAGACAATTTCAACTGAGAAGATGGATTCTGGCTTAGTAACCACTGGAAAGATGTTTTAAATCATTTCTGTTCTTAATTAATTGTATTTTTACGATAACCTTCAGACCGCAACTCTTTCGCCAGCATTGACTCTTAATACCTCTCACACCACGGTTAATGGTATGGTTTTACAACATGGAGTATAATAGCGCCTCGCAGCTGTCTCTCTCCCCCTCCTATGTTCCGACCATGGACGAACTCGCCTGTCTGAACGGGGCCCGTAGCTATCCGTGGTGCTAAAGTTGAGGGTAAGAATCCACCCATTTTGTCGCCATATAGCATTGTGATATATAACGACTTATTGTTGGTAGCTTAGCTGATTGGAGAATATAGAGTTTATTGATAACATTAAGGTAATTTATATTTTAGTTTTTTATTGGTTCACTATATAGTACTGTGAATAGCTCAGATGTGTAGGCCTTGACTTCAACATAGTCATTTCTGTGACCAGTCACTAGCTAATCACTCAGTTATTTCAATGCTAAATTCGCCTAGTTATTTCAATGCTAAATTCTCCTGTTTGATTTGTACTAAGTGCCTCGGTGAATGTGTATGCTCTGACTTTAACGTAGCTATTTCTGTGAGCAGTTACAAGCTAATCACTCAGCTATTTCAATGCTAAATTATATGCTAATTCCATTGTCAAGGGGTGCCTCTGCGGATGTGTATGCTTTAACTTAGCTATTTCAATGCTAAATTCTATACTAATTCCTTTATCAAGGGGTGCCTCTGCGGATGTGTATGCTTTAACTTTAACATAGCTATTTCTGTGACCAGTCACAAGCTAATCATTCAGCCATTTCAATGCTAAATTATATGCTAATTCCTTTGTCAAGGCGCTTTGTTCCTCTCACACAGCTTAAAGGCCGTGATCTGAACGTGGCTCTTTCACTCCAGCGCTGTCCTACCAGACAGTCTCGTCCCTTCACCTAATGAAGGCCGCTTGTGTTGTGGCCAAAACGTCGTGAGAATATTATTGTGTTATTTTATTTTATCAATTTATTATTTTATTCTCATTCTACGTGACTTTACCGAAATAACCAAAGATGAATCCTTGCAGTCACGAAAGCTTTAAATCGAAATATTATATCCATTTTTGCGCCCCCCCCCCCCCCCCCCCAAATAGAAAAGTCTATTTTTATACTTTTTGAATTGTATACAGTCAGGAAGCTACCCACATGCCAAATTTCAAGTTTGTTGCATGTCGGCAAGTATATTAAACATTTCGAACACACATTCACATATAGATGTTCTCTCAGATTAATGTTATCCTGATACAGCGCGCGTGTGGATGTACTCACGGAAGATATCGCCTTGAAGGCAGAACGAGAAGTCACGGATGGTCACGTTTTGTCAATAGATTTCGTTAACTGTGTTAATGAAGTGTTCAACCTCACGGATGTTTGTCAATGAGGTTTACCAAGTAATTTAACCGCGTTATCGATGTTCACTGACGACGTTGTCGAAGTGTGCTCCCGAATGCGATCTTTAAGCACACAGAGCGCGCGTCCACCTCCGTCTGTAATGATCGCCGTTGCTAAGGAAGTGACGTCACTTGTTGTTAAGGTAACACACCCCGGAAACCACGTGGTCCACTGTATCCTCTAGGCCTGATTAGTTACACGACTGTCAAATTTTTACTTTAAACTTTCGTAACTTGCAGGAATTCATAATTTTTGGTTCTTTCGGTAAAGTCACGTAGATAGAAAATAACATTTTAAGTTAAGGCAAAAAACCCACGACGTTTCGGTGGCAACACAAGCGGTCTTCATCACGTGTTGCGATCGAAACGTCGTGGGTTTTTTGCTTTTAATTTAATTTATTTTTATTTTATTGTTATTATTTTCTATCTACGTGACTTTACCTGAAAGAACCAAGAATATAGTAACGATTGTACCCTGGTCGCCACGGATGAAGAGGCCGAGCGGGCTCGGTTCAACTGTTGCCAGGTACCTCCACCACTCAGCTCACATCACACACACACAGTGTCCACTATGTAAAAATCAGGCTAAACTAAACCTTTCTAGAAATTACTAAAATAATGCTATAAAAACAATGCAACAGTGATCATAAGAAATGTGATTGAAAGTTAACAATAGCGACATATATAACATATATTACTAAACCTAGCATCCTTCGCTAGCTGCTTGAGTCAATCCATAATAGCAGGAGTAACAATTATGTATGTTGATTAACTGCGAATAACCCAATCAATAACAGATATCCATTGTAATTTACATCAATACATTACCCCCCCCCCCGTCTTCGTATCGGATCTGCTTACAAGTGACGACGTCACATTTATCCCCCGTCTACGTCTATTAAAGACCGAAACAGGGGAAGGATTTCACCACAACTCCGGCTGTCACCTGACGAGGCGGGTTGTTGTTGTAGTTACAGGCGAAACGTCACGGTACTTGAATTGTAAATGTTGTGGGTTTACTCTCCAACACACCGATGTGCTGAATTAGTCACTAATTGGCATGTTTTGTTTACGTGACAAACTTGACTAAGATTTACGCGATCTAACCCAAACAAACCAAAACACCCTCTAATAAGTAAATATTTGTATTAATTCCACGAATGGACCTTGGCCTGGGACTGTGTGGATTGAGAAGTTATGGATGCAGCTTCTGTTTGTGCTGCCATCAGAATGACCAACCAATAAATAAATAATACACACGGATTGGTGACTTCAGTACTAGACCCCCAGTGCTTTTATATTTAAAAGTGTATGTGCTTTGTGGTTGCTTTATTGCGCGTGTGTACGTACTGTGTAACACTTGTTTGAACGCAGGTGATGGGGTTGTCCATGTTGGGTGTCATTACAGCCAAAAACAAGCAGCAGTACGAAGACCAGGACGCCGTGGCCGACCATGAGGACGGAAATTGGCCTTGCCCGGTCACAACGTACGACAGCAGTACAGGTTTCCCTCCACACATGCACACACCTACGAGTTTCCCACTACAGAGACGGAGATCCCCCATATAGCCTTAACAGACTGTTGTGGCAAGTGCTGTTCGCAAGCACCAATGAAGGTCGGCATGGCATACCAGGGGGTAGGTGGCCAACACCACACCCGGCCGCCTTTGTCTCCCAAGTGGTGACGTATTACACACACCGCTCCAGGTATTCATTTGAGGTTGAGTCGACCCAGGACCAGTTCAGATAAATAATCGTTATTTTTGTTGGCCATGAGCGGGACTCCAACTCGGATGTTTGCGGGGTTCGTAGCGTAGCGTACTATCCACTGCGTCACTGCTACCCTCACATAACGCACACAGAAACAACACACACACACAGGGACCCACACTCACGGACACACAGGGACCTGCTCAATATTGAAATGTGCAGCCCTTGTGTGGCGGCCTGCGTTGAATTTGGGCGTTCATCTCGTCACCCATACAAAAGGTCTCGACACAATCAATGGCAGTCCCCCTTGCCCTGCCTGGCACGCACATCGGGCCAGTCACCCCACGCACAGCGCACACAACGTGCGCGTCGCGTATGCCAAATCAAGAGTCGTCCCCGAGTGTCCGGCAAATTGGACCGACTATCCCGGGCCCCGCGCTTCGGGGGAGGCCCCACGTGTAGACATCAGTGTCACATGTAATGCTTCCGGTTTAGTTTGAAGGCATCGGGGGGGGCCCCACGCACCCCCTATGGACGGCCCTGGTCAAAGCACACGGCAGCGCGGAGCACGCGCGTCACGCGCACGGGCCTCGTGCGTCACGGGTACGTGACATCTACAAGGCAAGCACCTGCATCGCGTGGTCATCACTTGTAAGGCATGCCCTTTGTGCATGGGACGTGCGTAGTGTGTGCAACACGTGGCACATGTATGTCACACATGCGCATCGCAATGTGATGTCATGTGTACGTGGACATTTGAATCGCATGTAGCTGTCTGGTGGGCAGGACGGATCTACGCGTGGGCAAGTAAGGGGGTGGCTGAGTAAGACTGATACGGATACACGTCAAGCCACACACTCACCACACACTCACCGGCACACTTACACACACCACATTCACCGCACACTCACTTACCGGCACACTAGCACACTGGCACTCACTGCACACTCACACACCGCACACTCACCACGCACTCGCTTACCGGCACACTGACTGCACATTCACACACACCGCACACTCACTTACCAACACTCTGACTGCACATTCACATACACCGCACTCACACCGCATTCACACACACTCACACACACTCACACCGCACTCATTCACTCACACACACTCACACACACACAAATTTACACACACTCACCGCACACACACTCACACTCACCGGCACACTCGTGTGCAAGCACACTAGTGAGCTTCGACAAAATGTGCTGCACATTAGTGAGGCCACACACCAGCAGGTTTACACATCAGTGAGCTTACACACTAGTGTGCACACACACAGTCGTAAGCTTACAGATTAGATAGCGTACACATCAGCTCACCGGTGAGGTGAGCTACACACTGGTGAGTTAACACACCCACCTGTTTATGTGCGCAAAGCTCTTAACCCTAAACCTAACATATCCCAAATGTCATGGCTAAAGTTATTTTACACACGCACGTGCATACACACGCACGTGCACACACGCATGCGCATATGAAGGCACGCATGCACACATACGTGCACACAAACACACATGCACGCACATGTTTAAACATATACAATTCCATGGCGTTGGACTTGAGACTCCCAGAAGTGGAATCAGGACTCCTGAGTGTGCGATATAGCTCAGTGGGCCTTACTTGGTAAAATTGAAATAATTAATTTAGTTTCAGGATGTAGGGTTCTGAAGATATTTCATCTTTCAGTCCTTTCTGACCGTTTGAGTGTGGGTGAGTGAGTGACAACTACTTATGCATTTTTTATTACAAATACAAGCATTTCCAGCTATTGACATGAAATGTATTAACTCTGGAAGATGATGGTGATACAGGTCGTGGGTAGCGGTAGTGTAGCGTTTAGCACGCTGCACTACGAACCCGGCGACCCGAGTTAAATTCTCGCTCATGCGCAACGCAGGTAACGACTCTCTGAACCGGTCATGGGCCTCCCCTAGGTCGACTCAGCCTCAAATGAGTACTTGGTGTGGTGTAAACATCACTACTGGGGAGACAAAGGCGGCCGGGCGTGGTGTTGGCCACCCACCCCTCGTGGGCCATGCTGGCCTTCACAGGTACTCGCTTACAGCACTTGCCCCAACAGTCTATTCGGGCTATACGGGGAGTCTTTGCTTTGGTGGTGATGATACAGATGGTGATTGATAATACAGATGGTTAGGATGATGATAATGATACATTTGGTGATGATGGTGGTGATGATGGGACTATAAGAGTGGTCCTTGAAGATATTTACTGTGGAATATTAAGACACACTAATATAAAATGTAATCATTAAAGCACAATATATAACATTTGTAATTTCTGTTGAAAGCATGTGCTTATAATGGTCACGTGTATTTGCACGTGGTTGTGCATGAATGCACGTGTTTTTTTTATTTTCTGTATTAGGTGCTTGACGACAGCACTTGGCCCAACAGTCTATATGGGTTGTACAGGAAATCTTTGTGTTTTGATTTACGAATGTTCCATTCACGAAATTTAGTGAAATGAAATTGACAAATTAAGGATACTTTTCGACTTACAAATAGAATTTCAGCGGAAACAATATATCACATGGCACGTGCCATGAGATCATCAAGCAAAAAACTGTCATCCATCCACGACAGTGTAACGGTATCCCCATAGTACAAAAGTAACGCCTCGTCACCTCTCCAGTCATTCCAACATGCAGATCTTTTGGTGAATTCCTTGAAGGTGTTAATTATTTTTGTTTAAAATTGATTATTATTCAACCGTTGTAATATTTGCGCTTTATAATTTTTTGCATTGTGAAATATTGGTGTTTATTTTGGGTTTATAGTAGAAATGACTGTCTGAAACTCATCGCTAGTTTTTCGTATTCAATTAATGGGAAAAGCCCTTCCGATTTACGATATTTTGTTTTGCGTGCGTTTTTCGAAGAACGCATCCCTTTCGTAAGTAGAGGCATACATGTACAGGAATCCATTGCCAACCGCGAATTTACCAATCACGAGATTTTAGTAAACACGGATTGACTACTGGACACCTGTTTACTAACCACGAGCATCTCGCTTTGAGTATTCGCGAGTCACGCCGAGTCGTGAAATCAAAACAACACGATGTACCTTATGGGGGGGGGGGGTTCTTGTGTTTGTTCTTGTATTTGTACGAGCTGTTGTTTGTTTATGTTACCGATGTTTACGGGGAGCGTTAGTGCAGCGGGTTAGCGAGCTGTAATATGAAGCCATAAATCCTGGTTTAATTCCTGCTCATGGCCAACACCAGTGGCAATTATCTGAACCATTCCTGGACCTACCCTCGGCCTCAAATGAGTACTTGGTGCATTGTGAAAACATCAGCACTGGCAGAGACAAACCCCATATGCTGTGCTGGCCTGCATAAGTGCTCATAACGGCACTTACCCAACAGTCTGTTACATGGGGGGATCTTAGTCTTGGCGTGTAAGTGAGAGTTTGTGGACTTTGCATGTTCTTCCCCTGTTGTGCACGCGTTTTCTCAGGGTTCTCAGCTTTCAAAAAAGAACAACCAATTCTAACTGTAAGATATTACCTGCAAATTACTTAAACAAGGATTACACACCGTGGCAACATCGCCCCCTTCTGTGAAAGCTGGACAGGACCCTCCTGCAAAAGAGTGAGACTTCTCTGAATAAACAAATGTAGCACGGCAATCTTTGAGATAATAAAAAAAAACTATTCACCCCTAGAGTGGACAAGGTAGCGAGGGCGATCCTAGCAAGCGAGGGAGCTGTACTCAGACGGAACGGACGACGGCTCCCAGCCGACCTCTTCGCCTTTGTCGATCTTGTCATCGTTGGAGGCCGGTCTCAGCTCTGCGAGGATCGCCTCAAACTTGGGGCGCTCTAACGGCGCGTGGCTCCAGCAGCGGTGCATCACCTTGCGGCTGTGGGGCGAGGGGAGGGTGCAGTGAGGGTGCGAGGAAGGCGAATCGCGCACAAGCTCGGACTGCGGTTTCACCTCTTCCAGTGTGCGTTCGTTCTCAGAATGGTTGAATGAGTGCCGATGATGTTAATGACGTCACAGAGGGGGATGAAGGGGGTCAGGTGGCGAGGGGGGTGAGGGGGGGTGAGTAGGTAGAGGGTCATGAAGGCATAAAATATCTACAGAATGGATTCACACAGCGGCGTCTAAATGCCACTGCATCTCCATACGTAGTGCAGAAACACTGATTATGTTTATCTTGTAGAGAGAGAAGCAGTCTGTGGGTCTCTACAGTGAGGGAAAAAAGTATTTCATCCCCTGCTGATTTTGTACGTTTGCCCACTGACAAAGAAATGATCAGTCTATCATTTTAATTGTAGGTTTATTTGAACAGTGAGAGACAGAATAACAACAAAAAATCCAGAAAAACGCATGTCAAAAATGTTATGAATTTATTTGCATTTTAATGAGGGAAATAAGTATTTGACCCCTCTGCAAAACATGACTTAGTACTTGGTGGCTAAACCCTTGTTGGAAATCACAGAGGTCAGACGTTTCTTGTAGTTGGCCACCAGGTTTGCACACATCTCAGGAGGGATTTTGTCCCACTCCTCTTTGCAGATCTTCTCCAAGTCATTAAGGTTTCGAGGCTGACGTTTGGCAACACGAACCTTCAGCTCCCTCCACAGATTTTCTATGGGATTAAGGTCTGGAGACTGGCTAGGCCACTCCAGGACCTTAATGTGTTTCTTCTTGAGCCACTCCTTTGTTGCCTTGGCCGTGTGTTTTTGGTTATTGTCATGCTGGAATACCCATCAACGACCCATTTTCAATGCCCTGGCTGAGGGAAGGAGGTTCTCACCCAAGATTTGATGGTACATGGCCCCGTCCATCGTCCCTTTGATGCGGTGAAGTTGTCCTGTCCCCTTAGCATAAAAACACCCCCAAAGCATAATGTTTCCACCTCCATGCTTGACGGTGGGGATTGTGTTCTTGGGGTCATAGGCAGCATTCCTCCTCCTCCAAACACGGCGAGTTGAGTTGATGCCAAAGAGCTCCATTTTGGTCTCATCTGACCACAACACTTTCACCCAGTTGTCCTCTGAATCATTCAGATGTTCATTGGCAGGGAAAAAAGTATTTGATCCCCTGCTGATTTTGTACGTTTGCCCACTGACAAAGAAATGATGAGTCTATATTTTTAATGGTAGGTTTATTTGAACAGTGAGAGACAGAATAACAACAAAAAAATCCAGAAAAATGCATGTCAAAAATGTTATAAATTAATTTGCATTTTAATGAGGGAAATAAGTATTTGACCCCCTCTCAATCAGAAAGATTTCTGGCTCCCAGGTGTCTTTTATACAGGTAACGAGCCGAGGTTAGGAGCACACTCTTAAAGGGAGTGCTCCTAATCTCAGCTTGTTACCTGTATAAAAGACACCTGTCCACAGAAGCAATCAATCAATCAGATTCCAAACTCTCCACCATGGCCAAGACCAAAGAGCTCTTCAAGGATGTCGGACAAGATTGTAGACCTACACAAGGCTGGAATGGGCTACAAGACCATTGCCAAGCAGCTTGGTGAGAGGTGAGAAGAGTTAAAGCGATTATTCGCAAATGGAAGAAACACAAAAGAACGGTCAATCTCCCTTGGTCTGGGGCTCCATGCAAGATCTCACCTCGTGGAGTTGCAATGATCATGAGAACGGTGAGGTCGTGGATGGGTATTCCAGCATGACAATGACCCAAAACACACGGCCAAGGCAACAAAGGAGGGGCTCAAGAAGAAGCACATTAAGCTCCTGGAGTAGCCTAGCCAGTCTCCAGACCTTAATCCCATGGAAAATCTGTGGAGGGAGCGGAAGGTTCGAGTTGCCAAACGTCAGCCTCGAAACCTTAATGACTTGGAGATCTGCAAAGAGGAGTGGGACAAAATCCCTCCTGAGATGTGTGCAAACCTGGTGGCCAACTACAAGAAACGTCTGACCTCTGTGATTGCCAACAAGGGTTTTGCCACCAAGTGCAGAGGGGTCAAATACTTATTTCCCTCATTATAATGCAAATCAATTCATAACATTTTTGACATGCATTTTTCTGGATTTTGTTGTTATTCTGTCTCTCACTGTTCAAATAAACGTACCATTAAAAATATAGACTGATCATTTCTTTGTCAGTGGGCAAACGTACAAAATCAGCAGGGGATCAAATACTTTTTTCCCTCAATGTATATGTGCTTTCTTGAGCAGGGGGACCTTGCGTGCGCTGCAGGATTTCAGTCCTTAACGGCGTAGTGTGTTACCAATTGTTTTCTTGGTGACTATGGTCCCAGCTGCCTTGAGATCATTGACAAGATCCTCCCGTGTAGTTCTGGGCTGATTCCTCACCGTTCTCATGATCATTGCAATTCCACGAGGTGAGATCTTGCATGGAGCCCCAGGCCGAGGGAGATTGACAGTTCTTTTGTGTTTCTTCCATGATGCGCACCAACTGTTGTCACCTTCTCACCAAGCTGCTTGGCAATGGTCTTGTAGCCCATTCCAGCCTTGTGTAGGTCTATAATCTTGTCCCTGACATCCTTGGAGAGCTCTTTGGTCTTGGCCATGGTGGAGAGTTTGGAATCTGATTGATTGATTGCGTCTGTGGACAGGTGTCTTTTATACAGGTAGCAAGCTGAGATTAGGAGCACTCCCTTTAAGAGTGTGCTCCTAATCTCAGCTCGTTACCTGTATAAAAGACACCTGGGAGCCGCTTTCTGATTGAGAGGGGGTCAAATACTTATTTCCCTCATTAAAATGCAAATCAATTTATAACATTTTGACATGCGTTTTTCCGGATTTTTTTGTTGTTTTTCTGTCTCTCACTGTTCAAATAAACCTACCATTAAAATTATAGACTGATAATTTCTTTGTCAGTGGGCAAACGTACAAAATCAGCAGGGGATCGAATACTTTTTTCCCTCATTGTATGTGAGGAGTCTGTGGGTCGCAACAGCACGTACGTCTGGAAGTAGGACATTCCAGACTAAGAGGGTTCATAATGGCCGTGTCAACGAGACTGAACCAGCCAGCACAACTCACTGCTAATAACACATCACATAATTCACCCTTAAGCAATTGTTCAATCAATTAATTAAATCACTACAATTAAAATCAAAGAATATCCCAGAACAAACACTTCGCACTCTCCTCCGTCAGCCACCTGCATCGACAATAGAAACGCATCAGTCCAGCAGTGGATAAAACCTGGTGTGGGAGGTATGGGGGGGCGGCTTACACTTGTGGTGGACAGCAGGGGGGTGGCTGCATGCAGTAGCCATCGCAGATCAAGCGGTAGAACTTGTCATCGACTGCCATGCACCAGGGTAAGGGGCCTCTCCTACACCCACACACATCACACTGAGCGGCACACACGTCACACCGAGGAGCACGCACGTCACACACCGAGCAGGTTGCACAGGTCTCCTTTATCAAGACAAACGTGGAGCAGATTACAACTACAACTCTTCTACGCCTGTCACAATGCCCCCCTCTCCCCCCCCCCCCAGTTTATGGGGGGGCGCGGGCCTCACTCCCCCCTTCGCGTCAGCCCCCCCTAATAAATGGTCCGGTTGCATTGTGAATGCACCACTCGAATGACGTGCAGTCCCGTGGCGCACTGTAACGGGCTCGTGATTTACTCAATAAAATTCAACGTAAAAAAATAAAAACGATCCCAAGACATTATTTAAAATAATGTATGGCCATCGTGTGTCAGCATCACAGGCGAAAATTGGCATGTAAAAAAAAAACTTCACTGCGACTCACTCAATTGGGATTGCTCACAGCAAACAGCACTTGACCTGCTTACAGGTTAGGTGCTGAATAACCGTGTGTCACACAGAGAACAGTTGCCACTGAGGCTGCCCTTTTCAAATGCTTGAGATGAGATGTGATTATCGCGTGTAAATGTACACACTAAAATAACGAAAAAATTATAAGCGAACTATTATCGTTTCAGGTGGCAGGGTGGTGCAGCGGTGATCTTTGACCCTCGCAACAAGAAGGGCCTTGGTTAATGATCCGACTGGCACTTTGCGGAGTTTTCTACGTTCTCACCTTTGTTCTGTATGGGTTATCCAGTTTGCTCACATAGCTAGAAAACACACAATCACAATGTAACTGGGTATTGGCCAAGCATCCCAATGCTAAAGTTACCTGCAAATTACTTCATTGGGATGACACTCGGCAGCAGAGCCGGATGATGGCATTGCTGGGGCCCTATACCATTGTCAAGTTTAAGAGGCCCCTTCTATGAATGCCTGTATATTTTTGTCAGCAGAATGAAAATAACTGCTTTGGAGAGTCTTTTTTTCTCACCGATCTTTATTTATTAAGCAATTATGTTAAAACTCGAAACCTCGTGTCCATTTCTTGTTTCGTATTTAGAGATCCCCCCCCTCTCTTAATGCGAGGCCCTAAGCTGCAAGTGTGGCCGGTGTGAGCTCGCCTGTGATGAATCACACGTATAATTGTGCACTCTAATTTTCTATGGGTGGCCAGGATAATTTATTATTATTTAAGTGAATGCAATGATGATCAGGGGATTGGATCCAGAGCCCCACGTACACAGTAGAGTACAAGGGAACGCCCACAATACAGATTTGAGCTGACCTGCGGATTGAGAAATTTAACGGTTTTGTGACGTGGAGGGTGTTTCTGATCGCTATTATGACCGTCCTGTCCCGACGGGAGGAGAGAGGACAGGGTGGACCGGCTGCATGAGCTTACTCTCCGGCACTTCACAGCACAACATCGCCTCCCTACTGCAAAAATACTTGGCAGGACCCTCCTGAAAATGAAAGTCTTCGGAATCAGTGAGGCCTGTCCTTGGGAGGACAGGCGTAGTCTTGGTCGTCACAAGCGAACATTTGTTTCTCCACATGAATTTGTATCCCCGGGTTACCATCAGGGCTGGGCGCTGCAAGCTTAGCTTCTGAGATCTGATGAGACTGGCCGTTTTTTAATAGGTAATTTCGGCATCTGGAGCCCAAGCATGCAACAACTTTATGCAATTTCTTGGTTATTTTGGTAAAGTCACGTAGAATGGAAATAAAATAATAAAAATAAAACATAATAAAAAATAAAATTCTCACGACGTTTCTGCCAAAACACAAGTAGCCTTCTTCAGGTGAAGGAACAGAACTGTCGGGACGACAGCGCTTCAATAACTGCTGCTAAGATTCGCAGCGTCTTTTAAGCTAGGTTGGAGAGGTAAAGCGCCTTGACAAAGGAGTTTACATATCAAACAGGAGAATTTAGCATTGCAATCGCTGTGTTAAAGTGTTGGATCAGCAGCGTGTTAAAGTCAGAAATAAGCATGTAACTGGGAGATTAGCATGATGTTAATGTGAGGGATTAGCATGCGACTGGTCACGGAAATAGCTATGTTAAAGTCAAAGTTTCCATCTCAACAGAGGCATTTAGTATATGGATGCTAAAGGACTGCAACTACCCAACTATTATACAATTAACCGATGTGAAAAAAAAACTAACTAGAAACTTCATCAATATAATAAATGCACTCAATATGTTCTTCAATATGTTGAGCTATAAACATAAAGTAACTGGGTATACACTACACTATATAATGAATACCATATAGTAAAGGAATTAATAAAACTAAAATATAAACTACATCAATGTTATTAATAAACTCTATATACTCTCCAATCAGCTGAGCTACTAACAATAAGTCATTATACATTACAATGACATATGGCGAAAAAATGGGTGGCGGTTTTTTCCTTCTTTCCAACGTTAGCACCACGGAGAGCGACGAGCCTCGTTCAGATGGACGAGTCCATCCATGCTCGGAACGGAGGAGGGGGGAGAAACAGCCACGATGTGCTGCTCTGTCCTGTGTTGCGTTACAACCATGCCATAAACTAGACTACTATACATTGTAACGTTATACCTTCCAATCTAAACTACATTGTATAATATCGTATACACAGCCCAATGTAAGCTTGAACATTATGCAGTATATTTATATGTCTTCAACTAAACTTTTTCCTACATTACACGACTATACACCGTAATATACACTACCATAGACAAACCCACCCTTTAATTACACAATGCGTTACTTTACACTACCCTATACTTTAGACTGTAAAATGTTAGACTTGTAATATTACACTATGTATTATTCTACCAACCCTACTGTATACCACACTGCTGTATATTCACAATACAATTACGATACTATATATTGCCTTATGAATTATGTTAAACATTACAATGTTATACTATTTATTATTATATAACATGCTATAAACCATACCATTGATCGTCGTGTGAAGAGGCAGTGCCAGCGAATGGACTGCAGTCTGAATGTCACCATAAAATACAATCAATTAAGAACTGAAATTGTTTATAACGTCTTTCCAATGAAATTTTGATTTAAAGCTTTCGTGACTGCAGTAATTCATATTCTTAGTTCTTTCGGTAAAGTCACGTTGAAGGGAAACAACAAAATAATAAAATATATATAAAACAATAAAAATTCTCACGACGTTTCGACCATAACACAAACCAATTCCTCGACCACATCAATTCCATACACCCAGCCATCAGATTCACCATGGAGGTCGAAAAAGATGGCAAGCTACCCTTTTTGGATGTCCTAATTAAAAGGAGACCTGATGGTTCAATGAGCCACTCTGTCGACAGGAAAGCTACGCATACGAATGCTTACTTAAAACCGGATTCCCACCACCATCCATGCCAGAAGAACTCCCTCATCAAGACTCTATACCATAGAGCCCAATGCATTTCCGACCAGGAACACATTGCCAGTGAACTTAAGCACGTACACCAAGCTCTCAAGGCTAATGGTTACTCCGACTACACAATCCGCAAAGCCATCACCCAGCCATGAAGAAGGATCCTCTTGAGGAGCCATTCAAAACCATCACCTTACCCTACATTGCGGGGGTCACAAAAAAGATCTCCAAAATCCTGAATAAACACAAAATATAGGTCCGATTCAACACAGTACATAAAATCCGTGATCTGGTTCCGTCTGTAAAAGATGTGGTTCCAGACATACAGTACCCGGGCGTCTACAAACTAAGTTGCCTCTGTGGTAGCAGTTACAGTGGAGAAACCAAACGACATATCTGGGACCGCATCCGTGAACATAAAGCAGACTTGAAACACGGTAGGACGAGCACCTCAGCCGTGGCAGATCACTGTTATAATTCAGTGGGCTCACATGACATTGACTTCTCCAAGACGGACTTTCTCTGCAAGCCATCCGGCTACCATGAGAGATTCGTTCATGAGGCCATCCACATATACAAACACAGCAACAATTTCAACCGAGAAGATGGATTCTGGCTTAGTAACCATTGGAAAGAAGTTATAAACCATTTTGGTACTTAATTGATTGTATTTTATGGTGACTTTCAGATCGCAGTCCATTCGCTGCCACTGCCTCTTAATACCTTTCACACGGCGCTCAATGGTATGGTTTATAGCAGGGGTGTCCAAACTTTTTTTCCCGAGGGCCACATACAGAAAAATATACGAAGGATTGGGCCACTCACTACACGTGAGGTATACTGCCTCACTTCTCATGCACTAATATTGTCAAAATCAATCAAATGCAGGTAAATTACGTTTGATTATTGAACATGTTTGAAGAAAAAAGCCTCAATCATAGCTCTTCATTAGTAGATTTTAATTTTATTTTTTACAAAAAGGTTGGCAGGTAATTCTCTCAGTGACAGCCTCAGATTGGTTCTTAGGGTGCTGATCCCCCTTCATTGTCCATATGAAGGGAGAGACAAGAAGACAAATAGGGGATGTGGATATTTCAAGCTTATTACACAAATAAATTATTGGGCTTGTTAACACATCAACTAACGTTTGTTAAAAAAATTCTCATCAACTTTAATTGACTGAATTTATGAAGTAATTGGGCTTATTAACAAATGAAAACGGTGTGTATATTTTAACTCACCTGTAATGGGAATAATGTTACGCTCAGTGGGAGCAGTGATGCTGCGCTTTGGTCTGAAGGATAGCTGGCAGGTCAGGAGTAAGTTTGGTGGTTGAGATGCGAAGGACGTCACGGAGATGGCTGTCGGTCGTTCTGGTTCTCAGCCTGCTTTTGTTCAGCGTTAACAGAGATAATGTCCGCTCACATATGTATGTTGTTATTATTCTGTCTCTCACTGTTCAAATAGACCTACCATTAAAATTATAGACTGATCATTTCTTTGTCAGTGGGCAAACGTACAAAATCAGCAGGCGATCGAATACTTTTTTCCCTCATTGTATGTGAGGAGTCTGTGGGTCGCAACAGCACGTACGGCTGGAAGTAGGACATTCCAGACTAAGAGGGTTCATAATGGCCGTGTCAACGAGACTGAACCAGCCAGCACAACTCACTGCCAATAACACATCACGTAATTCACCCTTAAGCAATTGTTCAATCAATTAATTGAATCACTACAATTAAAATCAAAGAATATCCCAGAACAAACACTTCGCACTCTCCTCCGTCAGCCACCTGCATCCACAATAGAAACGCATCAGTCCAGCATTGGATAAAACCTGGTGTGGGAGGTATGGGGGGGCGGCTTACACTTGCGGTGGACAGCAGGGGGGTGGCTGCATGCAGTAGCCATCGCAGATCAAGCGGTAGAACTTGTCATAGACTGCCATGCGCCAGGGTAAGGGGCCTCTCCTACACCCACACACATCACACACCGAGCGGTACACACGTAACACCGAGGAGCACGCACGTCACACACCGAGCAGGTTGCACAGGTCTCCTTTATCAAGACAAACGTGGAGCAGATTACACCTACTACAATACGCCTGTCACAATGCCCCCCTCTCCCCCCCCCTCCAGTTTATGGGGGGGCACGGGCCTCACTCCCCCCTTCGCGTCAGCCCCTACTAATAAATGGTCCGGTTGCATTGTGAATGCACCACTCGAATGACGTGCAATCCCGTGGCGCACTGTAACGGGCTCATGATTTACTCAATACAATTCAACGTAAAAAAATGAAAACGATCCCAAGACATTATTTAAAATAAAGTATGGCCATCGTGTGTCAGCATCACAGGCGAAAATTGGCATGTAAAAAAAAACTTCACTGCGAATCACTCAATTGGGATTGCTCGCAGCAAACAGCACTTGACCTGCTTGCAGGTTAGGTGCTGAATAACCGTGTGTCACACAGAGAACAGTTGCCACTGAGGGTGCCCTTTTAAAATGCTTGATGAGATGTGATTATCGCGTGTAAATGTGCACACTAAAATAACCAAAAAATTATAAGCGAACTATTATCGTTTCAGGTGGCAGGGTGGTGCACCGGTGATCTTTGACCCTCGCAACAAGAAGCGCCTTGGTTAATTAATTATCCAGTTTGCTCACATAGCTAGAAAACACACAATCACAATGTAACTGGGTATTGGCCAAGCATCCCAATGCTAAAGTTACCTGCAAATTACTTCATTGGGATGACACTCGGCAGCAGAGCCGGATGATGGCATTGCTGGGGCCCTATGCCATTGTCAAGTTTAAGAGGCCCCTTCTATGAATGCCTGTATATTTTTGTCAACAGAATGAAAATAACTGCTTTGGAGAGTCTTTTTTTTCTCACCGATCTTTATTTATTAAGCAATTATGTTAAAACTCGAAACCTCGTGTCCATTTCTTGTTTCGTATTTAGAGATCCCCCCCTCTCTTAATGCGAGGCCCTAAGCTGCAAGTGTGGCCGGTGTGAGCTCGCCTGTGATGAATCACACGTATAATTGTGCACTCTAATTTTCTATGGGTGGCCAGAAGAATGGTGATCAGGGGATTGGATCCAGAGCCCCACGTACACAGTAGAGTACAAGGGAACGCCCACAATACAGATTTGAGCTGACCTGCGGATTGAGAAATTTAACTGTTTTGTGACGTGGAGGGTGTTTCTGAACGCTATTGTGACCGACCCGTCCCGACGGGAGGAGAGAGGACAGGGTGGACGGGCTGCATGAGCATACTCTCCGGCACTGCACAGCACAACATCGCCTCCCTACTGCAAAAATACTCGGCAGGACCCTCCTGAAAATGAAAGTCTTCGGAATCAGTGAGGCGTAGTCTTGGTCGTCACAAGCGAACATTTGTTTCTCCACATTAATTTGTATCCCCGGGTTACCATCAGGGCTGGGCGCTGCAAGCTTAGCTTCTGAGATCTGATGAGATTGGTAGCCGTTTTTTAAAAGGTAACTTCGGCATCTGGAGCCCAAGCATGCAACAACTCTATGCAACTTCTTGGTTCTTTTGGTAAAGTTACGTAGAATAGAAATAAAATAATAAAAATAAAACATAATAAAAAATTAAATTCTCACGACGTTTCGGCCACAACACAAGTAGCCTTCTTCAGGTGAAGGAACAGAACTGTCGGGACGACAGCGCTTCAATAACTGCTGCTAAAATTCGCAGCGTCTTTTAAACTAGGTGGGAGAGGTAAAGCGCCTTGACAAAGGAGTTTACATATCAAACAGGAGAATTTAGCATTGAAATAGCTGTGTTAAAGTGTTGGATCAGCAGGGTGTTAAAGTCAGAAATTAGCATGTAACTGGGAGATTAGCATGATGTTAATGTGAGCGATTAGCATGCGACTGGTCACGGAAATAGCCATCTCAACAGAGGCATTTAGTATATGGACGCTAAAGGACTGCAACTACCCAACTATTATACAATTAACCGATGTGAAAAAAAACTAAGTATAAACTACATCAATATAATAAATGTACTCAATATGTTCTTCAATACGTTGAGCTATAAACATAAAGTAACTGTGTATACACTACACTATATAATGAATACCATATAGTAAACGAATTAATAAAACTAAAATATAAACTACATCAATGTTATTAATAAACTCTATATACTCTCCAATCAGCTGAGCTACTAACAATAAGTCATTATACATTACAATGCCATATGGCGAAAAAATGGGTGGCGGTTTTTTCCTTCTTTCCAACGTTAGCACCACGGAGAGCGACGAGCCTCGTTCAGACGGACGAGTCCATCCATGCTCGGAACGGAGGAGGGGGGAGAAACAGCCACGATGTGCTGCTCTGTCCTGTGTTGCGTTACAACCATGCCATAAACTAGACTACTATACATTGTAACGTTATACCTTCCAATCTAAACTACATTGTATAATATCGTATACACAGCCCTATGTAAGCTCGAACATTATGCAGTATATTTATATGTCTTCAACTAAACTTTTTCCTACATTACACGACTATACACCGTAATATACACTACCATAGACAAACCCACCCTTTAATTACACAATGCGTTACTTTACACTACCCTATACTTTAGACTGTAAAATGTTAGACTTGTAATATTACACTATGTATTATTCTACCAACCCTACTGTATACCACACTGCTGTATATTCACAATACAATTACGATACTATATATTGCCTTATGAATTATGTTAAACATTACAATGTTATACTATTTATTATTATATAACATGCTATAAACCATACCATTGACCGTCGTGTGAAGAGGCAGTGCCAGCGAATGGACTGCAGTCTGAATGTCACCATAAAATACAATAAATTAAGAACTGAAATTGTGTATAACGTCTTTCCAATGAAATTTTGATTTAAAGCTTTCGTGACTGCAGTAATTCATAATCTTAGTTCTTTCGGTAAAGTCACGTTGAAGGGAAACAACAAAATAATAATATATATAAAACAATAAAAATTCTCACGACGTTTCGACCATAACACAAACCAATTCCTCGACCACATCAATTCCATACACCCAGCCATCAGATTCACCATGGAGGTCGAAAAAGATGGCAAGCTACCCTTTTTGGATGTCCTAATTAAAAGGAGACCTGATGGTTCAATGAGCCACTCTGTCGACAGGAAAGCTACGCATACGAATGCTTACTTAAAACCGGATTCCCACCACCATGCATGCCAGAAGAACTCCCTCATCAAGACTCTATACCATAGAGCCCAATGCATTTCCGACCAGGAACACATTGCCAGTGAACTTAAGCACGTACACCAAGCTCTCAAGGCTAATGGTTACTCCGACTACACAATCCGCAAAGCCATCACTCCAGCCATGAAGAAGGATCCTCTTGAGGAGCCTTTCAAAACCATCACCTTACCCTACATTGCGGGGGTCACAAAAAAGATCTCCAAAATCCTGAATAAACACAAGATCCAGGTCCGATTCAACACAGTACATAAAATCCGTGATCTGGTTCCGTCTGTAAAAGATGTGGTTCCAGACATACAGTACCCGGACGTCTACAAACTAAGTTGCCTCTGTGGTAGCAGTTACATTGGAGAAACCAAACGACATATCTGGGACCGCATCCGTGAACATAAAGCAGACTTGAAACACGGTAGGACGAGCACCTCAGCCGTGGCAGATCACTTTTATAATTCAGTGGGCTCACATGACATTGACTTCTCCAAGACGGACGTTCTCTGCAAGCCATCCGGCTACCATGAGAGATTCGTTCATGAGGCCATCCACATATACAAACACAGAAACAATTTCAACCGAGAAGATGGATTCTGGCTTAGTAACCATTGGAAAGACGTTATAAACCATTTTGGTACTTAATTGATTGTATTTTATGGTGACTTTCAGATCGCAGTCCATTTGCTGCCACTGCCTCTTAATACCTTTCACACGACGGTCAATGGTATGGTTTATAGCAGGGGTGTCCAAACTTTTTTTCCCGAGGGCCACATACAGAAAAATATACGAAGGATTGGGCCACTCACTACACGTGAGGTATACTGCCTCACTTCTCATGCACTAATATTGTCAAAATCAATCAAATGCAGGTAAATTACGTTTGATTATTGAACATGTTTGAAGAAAAAAAGCCTCCATCATAGCTCTTCATTAGTAGATTTTAATTTCATTTTTTAAAAAAAGGTTGGCAGGTAATTCTCTCAGTGACAGCCTCAGATTGGTTCTTAGGGTGCTGATCCCCTTTCATTGTCCATATGAAGGGAGAGACAAGAAGACAAATAGGGGATGTGGATATTTCAAGCTTATTACACAAATAAATTATTGGGCTTGTTAACACATCAACTAACGTTTGTTAAAAAAATTGTCATCAACTTTAATTGACTGAATTTATGAAGTAATTGGGCTTATTAACAAATGAAAACGGTGTGTATATTTTTAACTCACCTGTAATGGGAATAATGTTACGCTCAGTGGGAGCAGTGATGCTGCGCTTTGGTCTGAAGGATAGCTGGCAGGTCAGGAGTAAGTTTGGTGGTTGAGATGCGAAGGACGTCACGGAGATGGCTGTCGGTCGTTCTGGTTCTCAGCCTGCTTTTGTTCAGCGTTAACAGAGAGAATGTCTGCTCACATATGTATGTTGAGCCGAACAGACTCATCATTCGTTTTGCATGGCGTCTCGTCAGAGGAAACTTGGCCTTTTCCAAACTCCGGTAGAAGTCAGGTAGGGAGAGAAGCTGATGCTGATTCTTCAGAGAATCATCACACTGAATTTCGATCAGTTCTAATTGCAGACTCTCCTCCACTTCTTTTGCATCCATTGAAAACGGAGCCGCAAACAGTGTGATTTCCTTCTCAATGACAGAAAAATCTTGGAAGCGCTGACTGAATTCTGTCATGAGAGATGTGATCACAGACACATATTCTCCCATTTTTGCAGAGAGCTTGGCATTTGGAAATGCGCATTGATTTCGGTCAGCGTGGGGAAGTGCGCTACATTGAAGTTGCGCAGTTGTGACTCGAAGAGACGGAGCTTCGCACGGAATGCTTTCATGTGCACATACAGCTGTGGTACCAGCTGCTCTTTGCCTTGTAGTCTCTTGTTCGGGGTGTTGAGATGCTCAGTGAGATCAACTAAAAAAGCCAGGCCTGCCAACCATAAAGGGTCACTGATCTCATGGAGAGGTCTGCCCTTTTCTTTCAAAAACTTGTCGATATTTGATCTCAGGGAATAAAACCGCTGCAGCACGGAGCCGCGACTGAGCCAGCGCACTTGAGAATGGTAGAGTAGGTCCCCGTATTCAGCATCGACATCAGAGAGGAACGCTTGCAATTCTCTGTGGTAAAGCCCTCGGGCCATAATTTTTTTTGACATTTTTCACAACTGTGTTCATCATATCGCCAAGCTGGATTATCTTGGCACAGAGGGCTTCTTGGTAGATGATACAGTGCATTTTAACAGTCTCACCTCCGCTCTCCTGCACCTTGGCACTCACCATAGAAGCCATTCCTTTGCGCTCGCCTGTCATTGCTGGAGCCCCATCCGTTGTAATTCCACACAGCTTGTCCCATTTAAGTCCAGCCTGGTTAATTGAATCTGACACATCTTCAAAACATATCCTTCCCAGTTGTTGTCCCCTTTAGACTCCGAAGATCAAGCAGTTCCTCCGTAATGCAAAAATTCTCATCAACTCCCCGCAAAAAAATTAACAGCCGTGCAGTGTCCGTGGCATCTGTGCTCTCATCACATGCAATCGAGTAAAAATCGAAAGCACAAGCTTTATCTGACACTTGCTGTTTTAAGTTAGCCGACAAGTCTTCAATTCGCCGCACAACCTTATTTCTGGACATACTAACATCGTTAAAATCCTGCATTTTCTCCAGGCACATTCCCACGACTTTAGTGAGGCACTGTTTGATGAAGTCACCGTCTGAGAAAGGTTTCCCGTGTAGGGCAATGAGTTGAGCTACTTCATTGCTGGCTATTGTTGCATTTTCTTGAGCTTTGTTAGCACGGAAAAAAAACCCTGCTGCTGCGTTAGCAGGCTAGCTTGCCATTTGCTTTACCTTCTCTCTCCGCTCGGCGCCAGTGTAGGACGTGAAGGTCTGATGTTTCGTTTCATAATGCCGTCGTACATTGTACTCTTTCATCACGGCAACACTCTCATTACAAATCAAACAAACACACTTCCCCTTGGTTTCTATGAAAAAAAATTAATTTTTCCACCGAGTCTGAAATTTTCTGCACTCGCTTGCAATCTTGCGTCTCTTCGGTTCCGGCATTTCTGGTGACCCTGAGCAAATGTTTTCTTCGATTGCTTGCTTTGTGGAGACGCTGCCTTGTTCAAGACAATAGCGCCATCTAGTGTTTAAATTAAGAAATGCAATACAGTGGGCCATAGTCCATTATATTTTTAAACTTTGATACGGGCCAATTAAAAATGGATGGCGGGCCGCAGTTGGCCCGCGGGCCGTAGTTTGGACACCCCTGGTTTATAGCATGTTATATAATAATAAATAGTATAACATTGTAATGTTTAACATAATTCATAAGGCAATATATAGTATTGTAATTTTATAGTGAATATACAGCTGTGTGGTATACAGTAGGGTTGGTAGAATAATACATAGTGTAATATTACAAGTCTAATATTTTACAGTCTAAACTCTAAAGTATAGGGTAGTGTAAAGTAACGCATTGTATAATTCAAGGGTGGGTTTGTCTATGGTAGTGTATATTACGGTGTATAGTTGTGTAATGTAGGAAAAAGTTTATTTGGAGACATATCAATATAATGCATAATGTTAGAGCTTACATTGGGCTGTGTATACGATATTATACAATGTAGTTTAGATTGGAAGGTATAACATTACAATGTATAGTAGTCTAGTTTATGGCATGGTTGTAACGCAACACAGGATAGAGCAGCACATCGTGGCTGTTTCTCCCCCCTCCTCCGTTCCGAGCATGGATGGACTCGTCCGTCTGAATGAGGCTCGTCGCTCTCCGTGGTGGTAACGTTGGAAAGAAGGAAAAAACCGCCACCCATTTTTTTCGCCATATGGCATTGTAATGTATAACGACTTATTGTTAGTAGCTCAGCTGATGGAGAGTATATAGAGTTTATTGATAACATTGATGTAGTTTAGTATTTTAGTTTTTTATTAGTTTACTATATGGTATTCATTAGATAGTGTAGTGTATACCCAGTTACTTTATGTTTATAGCTCAATTTATTGAAGAATATATTGAGTACATTTATTATATTGATGAAGTTTCTACTTAGTTTTTTTCACATCGGTTTATTGTATGATAGTTGGGTAGTTGCAGTCCTTTAGCGTCCATATACTAAACGCCTCTGTTGAGATGTAAACTTTGACTTTAACATAGCTATTTCCATGACCAGTCACATGCTAATCCCTCACATTAACATCATGCTAATCTCCCAGTTACATGCTAATTTCTGACTTTAACACCCTGCTGATCCAACACTTTAATGCAGCTATTTCAATGCTAAATTATCCTGTTTGATATGTAAACTCCTTTGTCAAGGCGCTTTACCTCTCCCACCTAGTTTAAACGACACTGCGAATCTTAGCAGCAGTCATTGAAGTGCTGTCGTCCCGACAGTTCTGTTCCTTCACCTGAAGAAGGCTACTTGTGTTGTGGCCGAAACGTCGTGAAAATTTTATTTTTTATTACGTTTTATTTTTTTTTATTTTTTTTCCATTCTACGTTACTTTATCGAAAGAACCAAGAAGATGAATCCCTGCAGTCACGAAAGCTTTAAATCTGAACTTTACGCAATTAAAAATCATAGTGTAAGATAAGACTAAAATCGTTGTCTGCTGTGAGGATCTTCTGTACTCAGGGCCCCGAATGTTTGTGGCAAGTGAAAGTTTGTCTCAGCAAAATATAAGATTTCTCACAGTAGCATACCGTATGACCACACGTCGCTCTGCACCTTGTAGAGCCCATGGAACATGCTTTCTGAAGACATCCACTTTACAGGCAGGGGCACCTAATGGACATGACCGCATGGCCACAAGCACAACAACAATACGTTCAGTAAATTCAGTTCAGGCCGATGCATCGCGATTCGTCATACGTTTTTTTGCGTCAGGCCACATTCATCTGGCCAAATTAGCGTCATCTAGCCCTCCACTACCCTGAAGGGTTAAATGTGTAGTGACATCACGGGATGTCACTGTGTAGTGCCGGCCCTATTGACATCGCGGATACCACTCTGGTGTGGGTGTAGTACCGGCCCTAGAGGGGCTCGGTCAGCGCTGATTGATCCCGCTGGATGGCATCACGCTTGGCGTGCAGTGCCAACCCAACAGGATAGGGTGTGGGAGTGCCGGCCGTAGGAAACGGGTTACTAAATGCCATGGCACTCTGGTTGAACCGAGAGGACACGTGACCGGTTAAATCTACAAAGGGGCCCCAAGTGGGGGCTAGGGGTGGTCACGTGGTCGGGGTCCAGATCCTGCTGCTCGATGATTCTAGAAGGTGGTCATGGCCAAGGGCGGAGCCAGCCACGCCACAGAGAATATAAGCTGGGTCCCCCAGAGGGACCGGCGTTGTTGTTCATCCTGAAGAACCTTTGTCTACGTCTACGTTCTACCGAGTCTCCAACACATGGACTGGGACCCGAGCTGTGGTCCCGTTCTGTCGTAGCTAGTCATGTTGTAATTAGTGTAGTTAGCCTGGTGGTCACCACCACAGGTTGTTATTCTGGGCCAGTTACCCCGTGTACCACACGGGGGGGGGAGGAGGAAGGGGATTTGTGAAATTGCATCCATATTTTGAACTGTCGGCAGAGCAGGGAGATTGAATCCAATTGCCGACCTCTGGATTGCAAGTCCAGGGTGGGAGAGCCATTGCACCACCGTGTGTGGCAGCACCACCCACTCTTTTTTTCTTAGGGGCTGTGCAAAATAAAATAAAAACATTGAGTACAATTAAAGTGATGGGCCTTCCATTCCGATGATGGTGATGACATTGGCGATACTGATAATGATGCTGATGATGCTAAGTAAGGTGAAGGACTCACTTTGCCCTTCACCACGTAGTTGGGGTCAGTCTGGACGTTCCGTGCCAGCCCAAAGTCGCAAATCTTGGCGATGTGTCCATGCGTTACCAGCAAATTCCTCGCAGCCAGGTCGCGGTGGATGCACTAAAAAAAGAAAATAATTCCATGTGTGGCCTTCAACAAACTTGGGGCAACTTCTGTGAAGGTCGGCCACGGTACACGACGGGGTGGGTGCCCAGCACCACGCCCGGCTGCCTTTGTCTCCCCAGTGTAGATGTTTACACACCGCACCAGGTACTCATTTGAGACTGAGTCCATCTGGGGAGGCCCAAGACCGGTTCAGATAATTGTCACTGGTGTTGGCCGTGAGCGGGAATCGAACTCTGGCCGTTGGGTTCGTAGCACAGTGAACTAACCACTGAGCGACCACTCGCCACCCAGACAGACATATTAAGGGCAACAAAGACGTGCACCACAGACACAGTCACATACAAAGACACAGTTAAACACGCACAGTCACAGGGATACAGTTAAACATACTCTTTGGTTCTTTCGGTAAAGTAACAGGTATAAAATAAAACAAATCACGAGATACATACAGAGAGACACAGAGACAGGTTAAAATCATCACGTATTTTCATCATTATGTTCCACCACTCTTTCAACCGAGGAGAGAGGCTCACTGCTGATTCACTCATCTCGCGACTCACGTTCTTGTGAGCGAGGAAGGCCATACCGCTCGCGACCTGCTCCGAGAAGCTCGGGAGGTTGTCCACCCCGGATGGAGTAGAGTCGCTCACGATCGCTTCTCTCTCCGACGACGACGCCTCCCAGCCTGCGGTGCACAAGGAAGCCCGGACGATTCAGAAATGCCCTAACTATAGAGTATCTATACTAGATCATCGATTATTCAGCGGCTACGGGGGGGAAGGGGACGCCAAATTTTTTTTAACAACGCCGGATATTCACTACATAATAATTTAAAAAAAGCTATTTTTTTGCACATTCTTGCATAGCATTGTTTTTAAATGTTGTGAATGTTTTGTTGTCTTTTAAATTAGTTTACTATATGAAATTGGTGTGAATAAACATACAAATACACAGAAATAAATATCCTACTGTAAAATGTAACCTATTTACTGTACCGCACTTACCAATCCAATATCGAAGACTCTGAATGGAGTGATGTATATACGTGCAGTATTGTCATTTTTTAAAGTTGTATTTAGTGTATAATGTACCGTCCGTAATATTTAACACTGAAATGAAGTCGGTGGCCGCTCTGGTTAATAACGCGGTCTACTTCGCAGTAGACACAGTTAGAGCGAACACGTACATGATTAGAAAAAGAGAGTCGGCCAAGTGTTGTGTGGTGTAATTACCCAAATTTGAGAAATTTACTCGCAAATTATTCCATCGGGGAAGCTGCCTAATAACATCACAAACCCACTTGGCAGGGTAAAGCCCGCTTGCAAGGCTGTGGCTGCACAGGGGCAGCTGCCCCCAGTCCATGGAAACTGGTACTGATGTAGTTTACGAATCGCCATGGGCGGCATGGTGGCACATTGGTAAGTAACCCTTGCGCCTTGCAGCAAGAAAGCTGGGTTTGATTCCCGACTCGGGCGCGTTTCGGCGTGGAGTTGTCATCTTCTCTCCCCCTGTTCGTCAGAGTGTGTAAGTGCAATGAAGTGTTTGAGTGAGTGTGTGAGCGAGTGAGTTAGCGTGAATGTGTGAGTGTGTGAAGATTGTATGTTCTCCCCCTCTTCTGGGTCTCCTCCGTGTTCTCGAGTTTCCTCCCATAGTAAAAAAAATACCCAATACAACGAGTCTGGCATTGGGCAAAACATCCCAATACTGAAAAATCACCTGCAAATTACTCAATTGGGACTACACAGTGACAGCAAAAACTTTGCAGGACCCTCATGAAGAAGTCTTGAGTTTTTGCACAGTAAACAAATGTAATAATAAATCTTGACTTAAAGCTTTTGTAACTGCAGGAAGACATTCTTTGGGTCTTTCGGTAACGTCACGTAAATAGGTTCAAATGAAATAACCAAAAATAACAAAAAACTACGACGTTTCGATCACAACACAAGCTTTTGTCATCAGGAAGAAAAAAAGAGAGGGGGACAGCTGCTAAGGCAGACAGTCTGACTTATCTCAACCGGTGTTGTCCCTATCCTAGGTAAACTCTGTCTTAAATGAGTACCTGGTGCAGTGTGTAGACATGAGCACTGGGGAGACAGAGGTGGCTGCATGCGCGTAGTGCTGGCCACCCACCTCCTCGTGGGCCACGCCGCCTAACAGCAGCACAGTCTGTTAAGGCTTATTTGGGTGATCTTCATCTTTGTTGTACGCTTGTGCCATCTTGTGTGTCCGCTGTCACAGATTCCAGGCTACAACCCTCCGGAGTCCACCCCATGGGGCTCCCCTTCTCCCCGGCCCAAAAAACCCAGACAGTACTCGTGCATCATGCATGCGGTGTCAGCAAGAGGTAAGAGGTGCATGAGTGGGCACACACTCTGGGTTTTACATCTGCAGAGTTAGTTAAGTGTACAGTGTGCTCGCAAGCAGAGGTGAACAATAAAAAAATCAGTGGCGGTTATGAGAAACGCTACCCTGAAGTAACGGGCGGTTTGCACTCTGAACTTGCAATCCAGAAGTTACTGGTTCGTTTTCCCATCGCAGCGTTTGAAACAGTGGCGCAATTTTCTTAAATTTACAATTTTTACCTTGCCAACCAGTACAAACAGCCAGGTGAGGTGTATAAGCGTCACTATATATGAATAGTTTAGGACATCTTATGCTCACAAACTCACCCGTTCACGCACTCAACCACCAACTCAATCTCACTCAAATCACCAACTCACTCTCACTCAAACCACCAACTCACTCAACCATCAACTCACTCAACCCACCATCTCACTCAAACCACCAACTCACTCAACCATCAACTCACTCAACCCACCATCTCACTCAAACCACCAACTCACTCAAACCACCACCATCTCACTCAAACCACCAACTCACTCAAACCACTATCTCAAACCACCATCTCAAACCACCAACTCACTCAAACCACCATCTCACTCAAACCACCATCTCACTCAAACCACCATCTCACTGAAACCACCAACTCACTCAAACCACCAACTCACTCAAACCACCACCATCTCACTCAAACCACCATCTCACTCAAACCACCACCATCTCACACAAACCACCAACTCACTCAAACCACCATCTCACTCAAACCACCATCTCACTCAAACCACCATCTCACTCTAAAAGGTTGAAGGTTAAGGTGCAGGCAGCCCTGAAAATATATTGGCTCGTGCCACTGCAAGCTCCCTTCTGGAGGATATGTTGTTGAGCCAGACGTTTGGAAGAGGTGGGAGTAACCCACATTTTGCCCCACCACACACGACCTGCCGATGGACTACCCATTGACAGTGCTGAGTGGACAACGGCAGGGCCAGTGAGGGGGGATTTAAGAAACGGTTCAATCACCTGCCGCGCTTGGAGGATGAACCGGCGGCATTTGGGTTGCCAAGCCCAGTGTGATAACCGTCACATTATGGCAGCATCATAATCTGAATATTTTTCCTGGATCAATCCGATGAGCTATAAAGCTCTTTTTCACAGGTGTCCAGCACCACTTCATCATATGGATGAGGGGTTCCTGAATCAGGTGAGAGACAGATTTGTCCTCCTCTACCAGGTGAGGTCAGGCAATTTTACTTCTCACTTCACCTTCCTCACCTCAACTGGTAAGGTAGGAAAATCATTGCTCCTGAACTAGGTGAGAGCCCAATCAGGTGTGACCCGTGGTGCATAAGGGGACCACACCAATGATAAAAAAAATACTAAACTATTTTTTATTTTCTTGGTTCTTTCGGTAAAGTCTCGTAGGAGATAAATAATAAAAATATAAAACAATACAATTCTCACGACGTTTCGACTGCAACACAAGCAATCATCATTCCTTCTACGTGACTTTACCGAAAGAACCAAGAATATGAATGCCTGCAGTCACGAAAGCTTTAAATCAAAATGTATTTTTTATTTATTTACCAAGGTCACATCTATAACAGCAGCCACTATACCTGACCAGTGTTACTCATTTCTACTGTTACCTATTATTATGATTAGTGTGTGGACCCACCACAAAATTTCATACTTAACTTGCAGTTCATCAATCTTTGTAATAGCGTAATCAACCAGACTATGCGTTAATTGTGTTTTGACCGACCGTCTGTGTTGCTTTATATGGTTTCCAAATTTTGCTAAATACTGTTTGTTTGGTATGCTTCTCTCTCTGTGTCCCCTGTTGTATCTGTGTTAGTTTCCCCCTACTTGTGTGTCTGTATATACATATGGGGTTATGTGTTTCCTCTCTCTCGTAAATTTAGCTCTTCCGTACCTGATGATGGCTGCTTGTGTTGCAACCCGAAACGTCGTACGCTATTATGTTATTTTATTATTTCTTATTTATACGTGACTTTACCGAAAAAAAACAAAGAGTAATTCCTGCAGTCACGAAAGCTTTGAATCAAGTCTGTAGTGCCTCTTGTTAAACAGTGCTTCAGTTAAACAGGAAAATTAATAAATCCAGCAGGCATGACTTGAAAAGTAACACATTTACATTTTGGGTGGCACTCTAAATCGTCCGGTAAATCGTGTCGCCAATTATAATTTCTGCGTTTATCTGCGCGTGTCTGTGTACCCCCAGTGGAGGAATACGTGCGCAGCTTGCTGGACAACCCTGAGTTGATTGACCGTCTGGCACTGGCCTCGGAGCAGGTGAGACTCCGTATGCGTGCATCAGCTCTGCCCCCCCCCCCTCATATTTATGGTGCGGGCCTGTACCCTTGTCCGACCCCTCACTTCCGCGTTGCATCCAGCTGCCTCACTGAAGAAAGGGACACTTGCCTTGCGCTGAGTACGACGTTTCGCTGGTTGTAATCGCCAGGGAAACGATATACTCGATTTGTAAGTGTTGTGGGTTTACTCTCCAATACACTGGCGTGCTGCAGTAGTAACTAATTGACACGTTTGTTTTACGTAACAAACCTTACTAATTGTCTGTGCCGGGTTAACTATGCACATTTACGCGCTCTTACCCAAAAAACCTTTATTATGGATAATATTGGTCGCAAAAGAACACGTGTTAAACAGCTCCCGTTTAGAACGTCTCATCCTCACCATCAATGGTCAATCAATCAAATAAATCCTAGATTTATAACGTGGCATATTTACCAAAAAGCAGAGACGGAAGGGTGAAACTCTAGAGGTAGCTCTATGATATCCGCTTTTGTGGAACGTTCTCTAACACGGATGGCCGTACTGCTCTGAGATAAATCAGACTGGATCCTTCGTCTCGTTACGTGATGGCGGTTGCAAAATTGTTGTTGACGCGTGCATGTGCCGTGCGTGTGCTGTGTACGTGTGCAGGATGTGGTGGAGTCCCGGGTAATCTTCCCCGAACATCTCCCGCTGTCCCAGCTGCAGCAAGGTGTGCGCTCCGGCCGGTTTGTCCAGGGAACCTTCCTTGCGAGTCGTGAGAATTACCTGGAGGGGACTCTGAGGGTGCGAGGGGACGGTGACAGTGATAAAGAGGTACACGTTTCACAAGCCTGCGTCTGGAAGGAACAATGCTGTCCGATCGTATCTGTGTGAGTTTTAAAAACACATTTATAATTAAGCAGTGGCATAGCGTTCTTGGCATGAGCAGTAGCTCTTAACCTTTACTGCAAGGCTGCAGTAAAGGTTAAGAGCTACTGGGCTAAAATATTTGTATTTTGAACGTCTTTTGCACCCTACGTAGGTGTCATAGCCTGGCTCCTGCCCCCCCGGCCTGTGAGTCTTGGTGCAGTTGCACTGCCTGCACACTCGATAGCTACGCCACCACAACTACAGTATATACGTTAATTGTGACTACTTTAATAATAGGGTTTTTCCCTTTTTTTCTGGCAACAAAACTGAAACCTTTTACAAGGAATCATGTGTGCATTAACCACAATACTTGTGGTCAAAATGCAAACAAAAAACACACTATGATAATATATGCATTGTCCTTGAGACTGATTGGTTCACACCAGGGACGGCTTTCTTTTGAGCCTCGACCCAATTGGTGCGAGACCAGAGGACGCCAAAAGGCGTACGCATATATTGCAAATATTATCAGTGTGTTTTTGTTTGCATTTTGACCACAAGTATTGTGGTTAATGCACACCTGATTCCTTGTAAGAGGTTTCAGTTTTGTTGCCAGAAAAAAGGGGAAAAACCCTATTATATTTTGGTACTGGCAAAGGAGGTCTAATGATGGTTGTGACTACTTTGTTAACAAAATGAATGGTCTATTTCCACCTCCAAAATGTAACGTTAAATAACAATTATGTACATTGGCCCTTTTTTGGAAAAAAAAACCCAGTCTAGAAATTGCCCTACTTGAACATATGTTACTGAAAAACATTGGTTTCAGAAGATTCATGGGCTCATAGTCCTACATTTTAAATTGTTTATTCGTGGTATTAAAACTCTTGTACAGTAAAACCTTGGATTGCGAGCATAATTCGTTCCGGAAACGTGTTTGTAATCCAAAGCACTCGTATATCAAAGCACTCGTATATCAGTTGTGATCACGTGACGCTCGGCAGTACAAAGCTGCTCGTATTGCAAGACCCTCGCTCGTTTATCAAATTAATATTTATTAAAAATTTTGCTTGTCTTGTAAAACACTCGCAGACCAAGTTACTCGCAATCCAAGGTTGTACTGTATATGCTGCTCTCTAACAGCACTTGGCCCAGCGGTCTGTTAAGACTATACGGGGGATCTTTTTTGTCTGCGTGCAGGTGTTGATCCAGGGGCTGCAGCATTTAAACCGCGCGATGCACGACGACATCGTGTGCGTGGAGATGTTCCCCGAGGAGCGCTGGGTTGCCCCCTCCTCGCTGGTCCTGCACGATGAGGGCGTCGCAGGGGACGTTGCAGAAGAGAATGAAGAGGATGTGGTGAGTGGAGCGTCAACACTGCCGAACCAAAATCAAAACCAGACACCTGCAGTGTGCGTGTCTCTCTCCCCGTGGTCGCATGGATTTTTCTCCAGGTCCTCCGGCTTTTCCCTCCACAGTTACAATCTGACATGCACTTAGAGTATGTGGCTGCTATCAATTTCAAATGTGATAAGATACTTCACTGAACGATCATTTGTGGCCAGGTCACTTAAAAAGAGCTATAGAGCTCTCAGGGTCCTTACCTGGTAAAGTTATTTAGTTTATAGTTTTTAAATAGTTTTAATCTAAATTTTGATTTAAAACTTTCGTGACTGCAGTAATTCATATTCTTAGTTTTTTTTCGGTAAAGTCACGTTGAAGGGAAACAACAAAATAATAAAATATATAAAACAATAAAAAATTTCACGACGTTTCGACCATAACTCAAACGGTCGTCTTCAGGTGTGTTGGTTTGCATAAATTTATTTTTAAACGGCGCATTTATTTATTTATAAAAACGTTAGCGCCACGCGCAACGATTTGGCAGTTTATTTAGGACTAGCCCATCTATATTCTGAAAAGAGGAGGGGGGAGACGAAATTTTTTATAATGTATGCTGTCTGAAAGCCACTGTAAGCGTGAACAATCAATTAAGACCTGAAATGGTTTATCAAATCTTTCCAATGATTGCTAAGATAGAATCCATCTTCTCGGTTGAAATTGTCTCTGTGCTTGTATATGTGGATAGCCTCATGAACGAATCTCTCATGGAAGCCAGATGGCTTACAAAGAACCTCTGTCTTGGAAAAGTCAATGGCATGTGAGCCTACTGAATTAGAACAATGATCTGCCACGGCCGAGGTGTTGGTCCTACCGTGTTTAAGGTCTGCTTTGTGTTCACGAATGCGGTCCGAGACATGGCGTTTGGTTTCTCCAATGTAACTACTACCACAGAGGCAACTTAGTTTGTAGACACCAGGGTATTGTATGTCCGGAATCACATCTTTTACAGACGGAACCAGATCACGGATTTTATGTAATGTGTTGAAACGGACCTGGATCTTGTGTTTATTCAGGATTTTGGAGATCTTTTTTGTGACCCCCGCAATGTAGGGTAAAGTGATGGTTTTGAAAGGCTCCTCAAGAGGGTTCTTCTTCATGGTTTGAGTGATAGCTTTGTGGATTGTATAGTCGGAGTAACCATTAGCCCTAAGAGCTTGGTGTACGTGCTTGAGTTCACTGCTTATGTGTTCCTGGTCGGATATGCATTTATAAATAAATAAATGCGCCGTTTAAAAATAAATGTATGCAAACCAACACACCTGAAGACGACCGTTTGAGTTATGGTCGAAACGTCGTGAGAATTTTTTAGTGTTTTATATATATTTTATTATTTTGTTGTTTCCCTTCAATGTGACTTTACCGAAAAAACTAAGAATACCTCAATGTTATCAATAAACTCTATATACTCTCCAATCAGCTGAGCCACCAACAATAAGTCGTTATATATCACAATGCCATATTGCAAAAAATGGCGGTTTTTCTTCCCATCAACGACCAGCACCACGGACAACGAACGAGCTTCGTTCAGACGGACGACTCAATCCATGCTCGGGAACGGAAGAGGGAGAGAGACAGCCATAATGCGTTGTTATACTCCATGTTATAAACCATACCATTAACCGTGGTGTGAGAGGTATTAAGAGGCAATATCAGCGAAAGAGCTGCGGTCTGACGGTAACCGTAAAATACAATTAATTAAGAACCATTGTAAAGATGTTTTAAACCATTTCGGAACTTCATTAGATTTATTGGCTGGTTGGGGAGGCTATATTAAGTTTGCGAGGTCTGAAACTCCAGGCCAAACATAAACTTCCGTTATCTCCGAAAAAGTTAGATGGATTGATGACCAAGCTGTGGAGGTCTGCCTAAATTCATGAGATGTCCATTGTTTCACAAGAGATAGCATGACTCGGATAAGAAATACACTATTAATTCTTATACACTGGTCCATGCATACAATTAGTATATTAGTGGACTACGTTAGAGAAGGAGAAGATCAAGGGAGTAGATGAGAAGAGGAGGGCCGGGGTGCCCGGAGCCCAGAGAGTGCCCAGAGGGGCCAGAGAGCCAGGGGCAACCCTCATGTTTATGTTGGCTGGATAGCATGTGCTCCCGTGCATGTGAGGTTGCTCTCAACAGAAGTCGTTCCTTGCACGAGAATGGCTGAAACGCTGAGTAACCACTCAGAGGTATAGTGGTTAAGCAGTGGAGACGATATAGTGGAAAAACAGTGGAGATTTCTGAAATATAGAAGACTTAAAGTGTGTTGCTAAAAAAATCTTGGAGGAAAGAGAGGATACATGTGTGCCTCTTGGAGAAGGAAAGGCATTGCTCAAAACTGTGCTGCAAGGTCACGTGCCATGAATCACATGAGTTTAGAAAAAACGTGACTGTAAACCAACAAGCTTGTGAATAATTATCATGGTGAAGACACCTCTATACGTTGGATACTGAAGGAAAACCATCGTGCTACGCATCGTCAAAGCACAACAACACCTGACATTTGAGAAGTACAATTTCATCGTTCTACACATCGTCAATACCCTACAACACCTGGAAAGTCACCAGCTGCATCAAGCATCTGACTGTTGTATTGTTCGAAAGACACTGTGTGTAACGACTTTACATCCACCGGCACAGCGGATTTCTAAACGCCTGCCATGTCACCTTCTCAACACTAGCGTCAGAGACCGTCTGATACAGACTGAAAGCTGATTTCCTTTGTTGCACTGTTTGTCTTTTCATGAATGTCATATTGTGCACTGGGTTATGCCTTATTAACCAAAATTCTGAATTTAGCTATTCATGTATTTCTATTACAGTATCACATATTCTTTGGACCAAGTGTCAATTGCCTATTTGATGATTGGTACTCTGATTATTTTTTACAAATAAGGAACTTGTTTTATTTAAAATGTGTATGTGTGTGTGGTTGAACAGTGTAACAAATCCATGCGTTACATGTGTAGTGTTGCAGCGCCGACCTGGGCAAGGCCTATGATACAATCAGTAGGCCAGGGCTCTGGATTGTTATTCGTGTTTTCAGAGTCCCTTACCATCTGCTCACAATGAGTAAGGACCTTCACGATGGTGGGCAGGCCCGGATAAAGTTGCGTGCCCGGGAGTCAGATCAATTGCCTGTTTACAGTGGGGTGTGACAGGGATCTACAGTGAGGGAAAAAAGTATTTGATCCCCTGCTGATTTGTACGTTTGCCCACTGACAAATACATCATCAGTCTATAATTTTTATATTAGGTTTATTTGAACAGTGAGAGACAGAATAACAACAACAAAATCCAGTAAAACGCATGTCAAAGATGTTATAAATTGATTTGCATTTTAATGAGGGAAGTGAGTATTCGACCCCCTCTCAATCAGAAATATTTCTGGCTATCAGATGTATTTTATACAGGTAATGAGCTGAGATTAGGAGCACACTCTTAAAGGGAGTGCTCCTAATCTCAGCTTGTTACCTGTATAAAAAACACCTGTCCACAGAAGCAATCAATCAATCAGATTCCAAACTCTCCACCATGGCCAAGACCAAAGAGCTCTCCAAGGATGTCAGGGACAAGATTGTAAACCTACACAAGGCTGGAATGGGCTACAAGACCATTGCCAAGCAGCTTGGTGCGAAGGTGACAACAGTTGGTGTGATTATTCGCAAATGGAAGAAACACAAAAGAACTGTCAATCTCCCTCGGCCTGGGGCTCCATGCAAGATCTCACCTCGTGGAGTTGCAATGATCATGAGAACGGTGAGGAATCAGCCCAGAACTACACGGGAGGACCTTGTCAATGATCTCAAGGCAGCTGGGACCATAGTCACCAAGAAAACAATTGGCAACACACTACGCCGTGAAGGACTGAAATCCTGCAGCGCCCGCAAGGCCCCCCTGCTCAAGAAAACTCATATACATGCCCGTCTGAAGTTTGCCAATGAACATATGAATGATTCAGAGGACAACTGGGTGAAAGTGTTGTGGTCAGATGAGACCAAAATGGAGCTCTTTGGCATCAACTCAACTCACCGTGTTTGGAGGAGGAGGAATGCTGCCTATGACCCTAAGAACACCATCGCCACCGTCAAACATGGAGGTGGAAACATTATGCTTTGGGGGTGTTTTTATGCCAAGGGGACAGGACAACTTCACCGCATCAAAGGGACGATGGACGGGGCCATGTATAGTCAAATCTTGGGTGATAACCTCCTTCCCTCAGCCAGGGCATTGAAAATGGGTCATGGATGGGTATTCCAGCATGACAATGACCCAAAACACACGGCCAAGGCAACAAAGTAGTGGCTCAAGAAGAAGCACATTAAGGTCCTGGAGTGCCCTAGCCAGTCTCCAGACCTTAATCCCATAGAAAATCTGTGGAGGGAGCTGAAGTTTCGAGTTGCCAAACGTCAGCCTCGAAACCTTAATGACTTGGAGATGATCTGCAAAGAGCAGTGGGACAAAATCCCTCCTGAGATGTGTACAAACCTGGTGGTCCAACAACAAGAAACGTCGAACCTCTGTGATTGCCAACAAGGCTTTTGCCACCAAGTACTAAGTCATGTTTTGCACACGGGTCAAATGCTTATTTCCCTGATTAAAATGCAAATCAATTTATAACATTTTTTACATGCGTTTTTCTGGATTTTGTTGTTATTCTGTCTCTCACTGTTCAAATAAACCTACCATTAAAATTATAGACTGATCATTTCTTCGTCAGTGGGCAAACGTACTAAATCAGCAGGGGATCAAATACTTTTTCCCCTCAATGTATGTGAGGAGTCTGTGGGTCGCAACATCACGTACGGCTGGAAGTAGGACATTCCAGACTAAGAGGGTTAATGATGGCAATGTCAACGATACTGAACCAGCCAGCACAACTCACTGCCAATAACACATATCACATAATTCACCCTTAAGCAATTGTTCAATCAATTAATTGAATCACTACAATTAAAACCAAAGAATCTCCCAGAACAAACACTTCGCACTCTCCTCCGTCAGCCACCTGCATCGACAATAGAAACGCATCAGTCCAGCAGTGGATAAAACCTGGCGTCGGAGGTATGGGGGGGGCGGCGGCTTACACTTGCGGTGGACAGCAGGGGGGTGGCTGGATGCAGTAGCCATCGCAGATCAAGCGGTAGAACTTGTCATCGACTGCCATGCGCCAGGGTAATGGGCCTCTCCTACACCCACACACATCACACTGAGCGGCACACACGTCACACCGAGGAGCACGCACGTCACACACCGAGGAGCACGCACATCACACACCGAGCAGGTTGCACAGGTCTCCTTTATCAAGACAAACGTGGAGCAGATTACAACTACAACTCTTCTACGCCTGTCACAATGCCCCCCTCTCCCCCCCCCCCCCAGTTTATGGGGGGCCGCGGGCCTCACTCCACCCCTTCGCGTCAGCCCCCCCTAATAAATGGTCCGGTTGCATTGTGAATGCACCACTCGAATGACGTGCAGTCCCGTGGCGCACTGTAACGGGCTCGTGATTTACTCACTAAAATTCAATGTAAAAAAATAAAAACGATCCCAAGACATTATTTAAAATAAAGTATGGCCATCGTGTGTCAGCATCACAGGCGAAAATTGGCATGTAAAAAAAAACTTCACTCCGAATCACTCAATTGGGATTGCTCGCAGCAAAGAGCACTTGACCTGCTTGCAGGTTAGGTGCTGAATAACCGTGTGTCACACAGAGAACAGTTGCCACTGAGGGTGCCCTTTTAAAATGCTTGAGATGAGATGTGATTATCGCGTGTAAATGTGCACACTAAAATAAAAAAAATCATAATTATAAGCGAACTATTATCGTTTCAGGTGGCAGGGTGTTGCAGCGGTGATCTTTGACCCTCGCAACAAGAAGGGCCTTGGTTAATCATCCGACTGGCACTTTGCGGATGTATGGGTTATCCACTTTGCTCACGTAGCTAGAAAACACACAATCACAATGTAACTGGGTATTGGCCAAGCATCCCAATGCTAAAGTTACCTGCAAATTACTTCACTGGGATGACACTCGGCAGCAGAGCCGGATGATGACATTGCTGGGGCCCTATGCCATTGTCAAGCTTAAGAGGCCCCTTCTATGAATGCCTGTATATTTTTGTCAGCAGAATGAAATAACTGCTTTGGAGAGTCTTTTTTTCTCACCGATCTTAATTTTTTTAAACAATTATGTTAAAACTCGAAACCTCGTGTCCATTTCTTGTTTCGTATTTAGAGCCCCCCCCCCTCTCTTAATGCGAGGCCCTAAGCTGTAAGTGTAGCCGGTGTGAGCTCGCCTGTGATGAATAACACGTATAATTGCGCACTCTTATTTTCTATGGGTGGCCAGGAGAATGTATTATTATTTAAGTGAATGCAATGGTGATCAGGGGATTGGACCCAGAGCCCCACGTACACAGTAGAATACAAGGGAACACTCACAGTACAGATTTGAGCTGACCTCCGGATTGAGAAATTGAACTGTGTTGTGACGTGGAGGGTGTTTCTGAACGCTATTGTGACTGACCCGTCCCGACGGGAGGAGAGAGGACAGGGTGGACCGGCTGCATGAGCTTACTCTCCGGCACTGCACAGCACAACATCGCCTCCCTACTGCAAAAAAAACTCGGCAGGACCCTCCTGAAAATAAAAGTCTTCGGAATCAGTGAGGCCTGTCCTTGGGAGGACAGGCGTAGTCTTGGTCGTCACAAGCGAACATTTGTTTCTCCATATTAATTTGTATCTCCGGGTTACCATCAGGGCTGGGCGCTGCAAGCTTAGCTTCTGAGATCTGATGAGACTGGTAGCCGTTTTTTAAAAGGTAATTTCGGCACGTGGAGCCCAAGCATGCAACAACTTTATGCAACTTCTTGGTTCTTTCGGTAAAGTCACGTAGAATGGAAATAAAATAATAAAAAATAAAACATAAAAAAATTCTCACGATGTTTCGGCCACAACACAAGTAGCCTTCTTCAGGTGAAGGAACAGAACTGTCGGGACGACAGCGCTTCAATAACTGCTGCTAAGATTTGCAGCGTCTTTTAGGCTAGGTGTGAGAGGTAAAGCGCCTTGACAAAGGAGTTTACATATCAAACAGGAGAATTTAGCATTGAAATAGCTGTGTTAAAGTGTTGGATCAGCAGGGTGTTAAATTCAGAAATTAGCATGTAACTGGGAGATTAGCATGATGTTAATGTGAGGGTTTAGCATGTGACTGGTCACGGAAATAGCTATGTTAAAGTCAAAGTTTACATCTCAACAGAGGCATTTTGTATATGGACGCTAAAGGACTGCAACTACCCAACTATCATACAATAAACCGATGTGGAAAAAAACTAAGTATAAACTACATCAATGTCATCAATAAACTCTATATACTCTCCAATCAGCAGAGCGCTTCATTGAACGCTGCTAAGATTTGCAGCGCCTTTTAGGCTAGGTGTGAGAGGTAAAGCGCCTTGACAAAGGAGTTTACATATCAAACAGGATAATTTAGCATTGAAATAGCTGTGTTAAAGTGTTGGATCAGCAGGGTGTTAAAGTCAGAAATTAGCATGTAACTGGGAGATTAGCATGATGTTAATGTGAGAGATTAGCATGCGACTGGTCACGGAAATAGCTATATTAAAGTCAAAGTTTACATATCAAGCGAGGCATTTAGTATATGGACGCTAAAGGACTGCAACTACCCAACTATCATACAATAAACCGATGTGAAAAAAAACTAAGTATAAACTACATCAATATAATAAATGTACTCAATATATTTTTCAAAAATTTGAGCTATAAACATAAAGTAACTAGGTATACACTACACTATATAATGAATACCATATAGTAAACGAATTAATACAACTAAAATATAACTACATCAATGTTATCAATAAACTCTATATACTCTCCCATCAGCTGAACTACTAACAATAAGTCATTATACATTACAATGCCCTATGGCGAAAAAATGGGTGGCGGTTTTTTCCTTCTTTCAAACGTTAGCACCATGGAGAGCGACGAGCCTCGTTCAGACGGACGAGGGGGGAGAAACAGCCACGATGCGCTGCTCTGTCCTGTGTTGCGTTACAACCATGCCATAAACTAGACTACTATACATTGTAATGTTATACCTTCCAATCTAAACTACATTGTATAATATCGTATACACAGCCCAATGTAAGCTCGAACATTATGCATGATATTGATACGTCTCCAACTAAAATTTTCCAACATTACACGACTATTCACCATAATATACACTACCATAGACAAACCCACCCTTGAATTATACAATGCGTTACTTTACACTACCCTATACTTTAGACTGTAAAATGTTAGACTTGTAATATTACACTATGTATTATTCTACCAACCCTACTGTATACCACACTGCTTATATTCACTATACAATTACGATACTATATATTGCCTTATGAATTATGTTAAACATTACAATGTTATACTATTTATTATTATATAACATGCTATAAACCATACCATTGACCGTCGTGTGAAAGCTATTAAGAGGCAGTGCCAGCGAATGGACTGCGGTCTGAAAGTCACCATAAAATACAATCAATTAAGAACCGAAATGGTTTATAACATCTTTCCAATGGTTACTAAGCCAGAATCCATCTTCTCGGTTGAAATTGTCTCTGTGTTTGTATATGTGGATGGCCTCATGAACGAATCTCTCATGGTAGCCGGATGGCTTGCAGAGAACGTCCGTCTTGGAGAAGTCAATGTCATGTGAGCCCACTGAATTATAACAGTGATCTGCCATGGCTGAGGTGTTCGTCCTACCATGTTTCAAGTCTGCTTTATGTTCACGGATGCGGTCCGAGATATGTCGTTTGTTTTCTCCAATGTAACTGCTACCACAGAGGCAACTTAGTTTGTAGACGCCCGGGTACTGTATGTCTGGAACCACATCTTTTACAGACGGAACCAGATCACGGATTTTATGTACTGTGTTGAATCGGACCTGGATCTAGTGTTTATTCAGGATTTTGGAGATCTTTTTTGTGACCCCCGCAATGTAGGGTAAGGTGATGGTTTTGAATGGCTCCTCAAGAGGATTCTTCTTCATTGCTGGAGTGATGGCTTTGCGATTGTGTAGTCGGAGTAACCATTAGCCTTGAGAGCTTGGTGTACGTGCTTGAGTTCACTGGCAATGTGTTCCTGGTCGGAAATGCATTGGGCACTATGGTATAGAGTCTTGATGAGGGAGTTCTTCTGGGATGGATGGTGGTGGGAATCCGGTTTTAAGTAAGCATCCGTATGGGTAGCTTTCCTGTAGACAGAGTGGCTCATTGAACCATCAGGTCTCCTTTTAATAAGGACATACACAAAGGGTAGCTTGCCATCTTTTTCGACTTCCATGGTAAATCTGATGGCTGGGTGTATGGAATTGATGTGGTCGAGGAATTGGTCTAGAGCAGGCCGGCCATGTGGCCAGATGATAAAAGTGTCATCCACGTACCTCTTCCATAACGTCGGGCGTAGAGTGGCAGTCTGGATGGCATCAGTTTCAAATTTCTCCATGAAAACGTTGGCCCCCGTGGTGCCTCACCACAAACGTGGGGCCCGGTCAGCCGCGTCGACTGTCGTGATCGCGTACAGGTGGTGAAACTGCCACACATGAACCATGATACCTTGCTGATCTCGTGTCAAGGAGAATAAACCAGCAGCCCGTCGCTAGCAATGGGAATGATCGGTAAGGGAACACATTGGGCTCTACAGAGGCACTCCACTATTATACACCACTACTATACAGTAAACATTGGGCTCTATGGAGGCCTGTCGTTAAGGGATTACTCGTTAACATGGGGTGGTCGTTAAGAGGGGTTCTATTGTATATAACAAGTTTAAATATTTAATAAGTTAATAGAGAGTACTCAACTGAGATGGTGGAGGAGTTTGCTAAACTCACAATACAAAGACCACTGTCCCAGCCTCTGTGGTTGGACCATCTCTAGCTCCACCAACCTACCTTGATGCACCTATCTCAGGCCTATATAAGACCTTGTCTCAGCAACTTTCTCTCTCACCTGACCTGAAGACGATTGCTTGTGTTGCGATCGAAACGTCGTGATATATTTTTTTTTTATCTACGTGGCTTTACCAAAGGACCCATAGAATATAATCATAAACAGGTTACGTCCTCTCCATGGACCCCCCCCCCCTCATTATTAATCATGAACAGGTGACGTCCTCCAAATGGACACCCCCCTCCATTGATAATAATTAGCGGGTGACATCACTCCACATGGGGGGGGGGGCGAGGTGCCTCCTCTCCCCTCCTAAGCGTCAACTTATAAACTCACTACAAAGGCAGAACCCTCACGTAACGCGATCTCCATAACGCTATTGAGACATCTAAGTAAAAACAACGTCATGATGAACAAGGGATTATAACCTTTAAATGAAATAGGTCTGTCACCGCGGGCTTACAAATTGCACACAAATGGATGCAATGAATATCACTTCGCGGTCTGCTTTGCGCTTGCAAGTTTCAGATTTACTGCAATACACCCATGCTTGGACGGGCAAAAGGCTAGTAAACAAATAATCCCCTCGCCTGCTCCCCACCACGATATCACACGATGATATAGTACTTCCTTGTACAGTATACCCAATAAAGACCAAATCTAATCCCCATGATAGGTAAATTGATATACATAGAGCTTGCCGGCGATAGGTCTAAACCACGGACTATGAACTCGTGATATTCAAGGGTCTCCCGTATTTGGAGTTTGCATGTTCTCCCCATGGTCACGTTGGGATAATGACTGCTATGAATTTTCACATAAGCCACCTCGTTGAGCAATCATATGTGGCCAGGCTGCTTCTGGAAAAGAGCTATGTATCTCAGTGGGCCTTACCTGGTCAAATAAAAATAGGTTGCTTACAGGAGTTGAATGGATTGCCACATCACAGGGATGTGAGGAATCGCAGCATGGAGAGGGCTTTATCCAGCAGTGGATTGAGTGTTCTTGTTGAAACGTGTGTATTTAATATTTCTCTGATGTTCTTTTAGTCTCGTGCTGATCATTTGTCCTGTTTGCCCAACATAACATTTGCCACAAGTGCAGTTAATCCTGTACAAACCTTCTGTTGATAGCTTAGGTAATACATATTTTATACCAGAAGTCGAGTTCAAGAAACATAAGTACGTTTTTATTTCAACTGAAATGTATATATACATATATAAATATACATGTCCATACAACCACGTCTCAATGTCTATGTCTGGGAGAACACGCTAGTTTCTCCCTCTGTGGAGTCTCCACCACTTTTCTTTCTTCTTGTTTCCCAGCTCCTCGTCTTGGTGCTCCTTCCCTCTGTCTCCTCCTCGTTCATTCTCCTCTTCATCTTTCTCCAGCTGCCGTGTGCAGCACATGAAGCTCCAAATTGCCCAACGCCAGAAACTGTTATTTCTCTCTCCCTTAGAAGATGGGATGTGCTTAATCTCTTTCTTCTCTTCCTGAACACTCTCTGCCCTCCAAGGTTGCTCACATCTTCCTTCCTCATTCACCACTTCCTGCTTTGTATCGTCTTCAATCGTGTCGACCTCCTTCAGCTCTACCTCATTTGCCTCTAACTCAATAGCTCCTACTTCTTTTGCGTCTACCTCTATTGCCTCTACATCATTCGCCTCTACCAAAATCGCCTCACTCTCTTCCACCTCAATATCCCCTACCTTCACTTCTACCTCAATCACCTCTACGTCATTCGCCTCTAACTCATTCGGCTCTACCTCCATAACCACCTCCTGCTTGGCCTCTCCCTCAATCTCCTCTACCTCTTTTGCCACTTCCTGGATGGCATCTACTTCATATGCCTCAACCTCATTTGCCCCTTCCTGCTTTATTTCCTCCACCACGTTCTCAACTTTTGTTGCCATTTCCTGTTTGGCCTTTAGCTCATTCTTGTCTACCTCATTGATCAAGACCTGCATGGCCTTTTCTTCGATCGTGTCGACCTGAATTGCCTCGACCTGTTTCACCAATTCCTGCTTTGTATGTCTCGCAATCCCTTCTACGACATTGGCCACAACCTCTTTCACCACTTCCTGCTTGGCCACTGCATCTACCTCAATCACCGCTACCTCTACCTCACTCGCCACTTCCTTCTTGGGCTCTACATCATTCCCCTCTCCCTCAATCTCGTTTTCCTTCATCTCTTCTACTTCGCGAAATTTCATCTCAGTCCTTCGTAGCTTCCTATTCCTACGTTTCCTCTGAACACCATCCTCTCCTTCTTTCTTTGTCTCCACAACATCATCAACTTTCTTAGCCACTTCCTGTTTGGCTATTCCCTCATTCCCATCTACCTCACTTGCCTCTACCTCTTTCCCTAAGTCCTCCTTGGCATCTCTCTCAATCCCTTCTACGACATTGGCCACTACCTCTTTCACAAATTCCTGTGTGGCCACGGCATCTACCTCAATCACCGCTACCTCTACCTCATTTGCCTCTACCTCACTCGCCACTTCCTTCTTGGGTTCTCCATCATTCCCCTCTCTCTCAATCTCGTTTTCCTTCATCTCTTCTACTTCCCGAACTTTCATCTCAATCCTTCGTAGCTTCCTATTCCTACGTTTCCTCTGAACACAATCCTCTCCCTCTTTCTTTGTCTCCACAATATTCTCAACTTTCTCCGCCACTTCCTGTTTGGCCATTCCCTCATTCCGATCGACCTCATTTGGCTCTACCTCTTCTGCTAATACCTGTTTTGCATCTCTCTCAATCCCCTCTATGACATTGGCTGCTATATCTTTCACCACTTCCTGCTTGGCCACTGCTTCTACCTCAATCACCGCTACCTCTGCCTCATTCGCTAATTCCTGCTTGTCATCTCCTTCTAATACCTCTACCTTATTCAACTCTACCTCATTCATCACATCCTCCAAAGCCACTGCCTCAATCATCTCTACCTCAATCGTCCCAACCTCCACCACTTCCTGCATGGGCTCTCCCTCACTCCCCTCTCTCTCAGCCACCTCTTCTTTCACTGTCTCCAGAACTTTCTTCTTGTTCTTGTGTTTATTCCTATTCCTACGTTTCCTCTGAACACCATCCTCTCCCTCTTTCTTTGTCTCCACAACATTATCAACTTTCTTAGCCACTTCCTGTTTGGCTATTCCCTCATTCCCATCTACCTCACTTGCCTCTACCTCTTTCCCTAAGTCCTCCTTGGCATCTCTCTCAATCCCTTCTATGACATTGGCCACTACCTCTTTCACAAATTCCTGTGTGGCTACTGCATCTACCTCAATCACCGCTACCTCTACCTCATTTGCCTCTACCTCACTCGCCACTTCCTTCTTGAGCTCTACATCATTCCGCTCTCTCTCAATCTCGTTTACCTTCATCTCTCCTACTTCCCGAACTTTCATCTCAATCCTTCGTAGCTTCCTATTCCTATGTTTCCTCTGAACACAATCCTCTCCCTCTTTCTTTGTTTCCAAAACATTCTCAACTTTCTCCGCCACTTCCTGTTTGGCCATTCCCTCATTCCCATCGACCTCATTTGGCTCTACCTCTTCTGCTAATACCTGTTTTGCATCTCTCTCAATCCCCTCTATGACATTGGCCGCTATATCTTTCACCACTTCCTGCTTGGCCACTGCTTCTACCTCAATCACCGCTACCTCTGCCTCATTCGCTAATTCCCGCTTGCCATCTCCTTCTAACGCCTCTACCTTATTCAACTCTACCTCATTCATCACATCCTCCAAAGCCACTGCCTCAATCATCTCTACCTCAATCGTCCCAACCTCCACCACTTCCTGCATGGGCTCTCCCTCACTCCCCTCTCTCTCAGCCACCTCTTCTTTCACTGTCTCCAGAACTTTCTTCTTGTTCTTGTGTTTATTCCTATTCCTACGTTTCCTCTGAACACCATCCTCTCCCTCTTTCTTTGTCTCCACAACATTATCAACTTTCTTAGCCACTTCCTGTTTGGCTATTCCCTTATTCCCATTTACCTCACTTGACTCTACCTCTTTCCCTAAGTTCTCCTTGGCATCTCTCTCAATCACTTCTACGACATTGGCCACTACCTCTTTCACAAATTCCTGTGTAGCCACTGCATCTACCTCAATCACCGCTACCTCTACCTCACTCGCCACTTCCTTCTTGGGCTCTCCATCATTCCCCTCTCTGTCAATCTCGTTTTCCTTCACCTCTTCTACTTCCCGCACTTTCGTCTCAGTCCTTCGTAGCTTCCTATTCCTACGTTTCCTCTGAACACCATCCTCTCCCTCTTTCTTTGTCTCCACAACATTATCAACTTTCTTAGCCACTTCCTGTTTGGCTATTCCCTCATTCCCATCTACCTCATTTGCTTCTACCTCTTTCCCTAAGTCCTCCTTGGCATCTCTCTCAATCCCTTCTATGACATTGGCCACTACCTCTTTCACAAATTCCTGTGTGGCTACTGCATCTACCTCAATCACCGCTACCTCTACCTCATTCGCCTCTACCTCACTCGCCACTTCCTTCTTGAGCTCTACATCATTCCGCTCTCTCTCAATCTCATTTACCTTCATCTCTCCTACTTCCCGAACTTTCATCTCAATCCTTCGTAGCTTCCTATTCCTATGTTTCCTCTGAACACAATCCTCTCCCTCTTTCTTTGTTTCCAAAACATTCTCAACTTTCTCCGCCACTTCCTGTTTGGCCATTCCCTCATTCCCATCGACCTCATTTGGCTCTACCTCTTCTGCTAATACCTGTTTTGCATCTCTCTCAATCCCCTCTATGACATTGGCCGCTATATCTTTCACCACTTCCTGCTTGGCCACTGCTTCTACCTCATTCACCGCTACCTCTGCCTCATTCGCTAATTCCCGCTTGCCATCTCCTTCTAACACCTCTACCTTATTCAACTCTACCTCATTCATCACATCCTCCAAAGCCACTGCCTCAATCATCTCTACCTCAATCGTCCCAACCTCCACCACTTCCTGCATGGGCTCTCCCTCACTCCCCTCTCTCTCAGCCACCTCTTCTTTCACTGTCTCCAGAACTTTCTTCTTGTTCTTGTGTTTCTTCCTATTCCTACGTTTCCTCTGAACACCATCCTCTCCCTCTTTCTTTGTCTCCACAACATTATCAACTTTCTTAGCCACTTCCTGTTTGGCTATTCCCTCATTCCCATTTACCTCACTTTCCTCTACCTCTTTCCCTAAGTTCTCCTTGGCATCTCTCTCAATCCTTTCTACGACATTAGCCACTACCTCTTTCACAAATTCCTGTGTGGCCACTGCATCTACCTCAATCACCACTACCTCTACCTCACTCGCCACTTCCTTCTTGGGCTCTACATCATTCCCCTCTCCCTCAATCTCGTTTTCCTTCATCTCTTCTACTTCCCGCACTTTCATATCAGTCCTTCGTAGCTTCCTATTCCTACGTTTCCTCTGAAGACCATCCTCTCCCTCTTTCTTTGTCTCCAAAACATTCTCAACTTTCTCCGCCACTTCCTGTTTGGCCATTCCCTCATTCCGATCGACCGCATTTGGCTCTACCTCTTCTGCTAATACCTGTTTTGCATCTCTCTCAATCCCCTCTATGACATTGGCCGCTATATATTTCACCACTTCCTGCTTGGCCACTGCTTCTACCTCAATCACCGCTACCTCTGCCTCCTTCGCTAATTCCCGCTTGCCATCTCCTTCTAACACCTCTACCTTATTCAACTCTACCTCATTCATCACATCCTCCAAAGCCACTGCCTCAATCATCTCTACCTCAATCGTCCCAACCTCCACCACTTCCTGCATGGGCTCTCCCTCACTCCCCTCTCTCTCAGCCACCTCTTCTTTCACTGTCTCCTCCAGAACTTTCTTCTTGTTCTTATGTTTCTTCCTACTCCCACGTTTTTTCTTCATACCATTTCTCTCCCCCACTTTCTCCATCTCTTCGATCTCGTTCTCAACCTTGTTGCTATTCTGCATTGTCTGCTTCACATCCTCATTATTGGTGCTGACTTCTGCCTGCTGCTGCTCTTCTGCCTTTTGCTGCTGCTGCTGCTGCTGGTGGTGGATGATGAAGCTCTTCAGCTCGGTGCTGTTCTGGAATTGCAGCAGCTCCCGCTGATATTTGGCCTGCTGCTGTGCACAATGATCCAGCAGGATCATCTCAAGCTCCAGAATCTGGCGCTTAGCTTCTAGTCTTGTATCAACGAGGAACCTCTTTCGCTGCCCCTTCGAGCGACGGTCTGGGGAGTCACATGGGGAGGAGAGAGCAGCACCACAATTGATTCGTTAATGGGTATTTGAGTATTTCCTGTATGATAATAGGTTTTTCCCGTTTTTACTGGCAACAAAACAGGTGTTAAGATGTTAAAACACCAAACTGAAACCTTTTACAAGGAATCATGTCTGCATTAACCATGATGCTTGTGGTCAGAATGCAAACAAAAAACATACTCTGATAATATATGCATTGTCCTTGAAACTGATTGGTCCACACCAGGGACAGCTTTCTTTTGAGCCTCGTCTCAAACGGTGTTAGACCAGAGGACGCCAAAAGGCGTATTTCCTGTATGTTATTTTGGTAAAGAAACTTGGCACCATTGACAGGAATCTAACTTAACTTGAGACCGATGTAACAATGATAACACTGTAGGGAGGTCTGGAGGTTGACTCATGTGCCGGAGACACCTCCTCCTCCAAATAACTTCATTAGGATTATGGGCTGGTTGGGGAGGCCATATTAAGTTTGCGAGGTCTGGAAACTCCAGGCCAAACATAGATAAACTTCCGTTATCTCAGAAAAAGTAAGATGGATTTATGGGCAAGCTGTGGAGGTCTGGCTAAATTTAAAAGATGTCCATTGTTTCACAAGAGAGAACATGAATTGGATAAGAAATACACTATTAATTCTTATACACTGGTCCATTCATACAATTAGTATATTAGTGGGCTACGTTAGAAAAGATAAAGGGAGGAGAAGAGGAGGGTGCCCAAAGGGGCCAGAGAGCCAGGGGCAACCCTAATGTTTATGTTGGCTGGATAGCATGTGCTCCTGTGCATGTGAGGTTGCTCTCAACAGAAGTAATTCCTTGCACGAGAATGGCTGAAACGCTGAGTAACCACTCAGAGGTATAGTGGTTAAGCAGTGCAGACGGTATAGTGGTAAAACAGTGGAGATTTTAAAAGAAAAGTTTAAGATTTGCATTTGTCACTTTATATTGAGCCGATACATATGGCAAGTGAAATTAAGAAGACTTAAAGTGAGTTTTACAGAAAGAGAGGATACATGTGTGTCTCTTGGAGAAGGAAAGGCATTGCTCAAAACTGTGCTGCAAGGTCACGTGCCATGAATCACATGAGTTTAGAAAAAACGTGACTGTAAACCAACAAGCCTGTGAATAATTATCATGGTGAAGACACCTCTATACGTTGGATACTGAAGGAAATCCATCGTGCTACACATCGTCAAAGCCCGACAAAACCTGACATTCGAGAAAGACGTACAATTGCATCGTTCTACACATCGTCAATACCCCACCACATCTGGAAAGTCACCAGCTGCATCAAGCACCTGACTGTTGTATTGTTCGAAAGACACTGTGTGTAACGACTTTACATCTGCCGGCACTGCGGGTTTCTAAACGCCTGCCATGTCACCTTCTCAACACTAGCGTCTGAGACCGTCTGATACAGACTGAAAGCTTATTTCCTTTGTTGCACTGTTTGTCTTTTCATGAATGTCATATTGTGCACTGGGTTATGCCTTATTAACCTAAATTCTGAATTTAGCTATTCATGTATTTCTATTACAGTATCACATATTCTTTGGACCAAGTGTCAATTGCCTATTTGATGACTGGTACTCTGATTCTTTTTTTTTACAAATCAGGGACTTGTTTTAATTAAAATGTGTCAGTGTGTGTGGTTGAACGGTGTAACAAATCCATGCGTTACATGTGTAGTGTTGCAGCGCCGACCTGGTCAAGGCCTATGATACAATCAGTAGGCCAGGGCTCTGGATTGTTACTCGTATTTCCGGAGTCCCTAACCCTCTACTCACAATCATTAAGGACCTTCACGATGGTGGGCAGGCCCGGATAAAGTTGCGTGCCCAGGAGTCAGAGCAATTTCCTGTTTACAGTGGGGTGCGACAGGGATCTACTCTGGCTGACACATTATTTAGCATCATCTTCGACCACATAGTTCGAGAAGTTTTTTTTTTTTATGGCTGTACCGGTGGATTGTTTAATATTTGCTACAGATACAATGGGAGGCTGATTGATGCCTGGGTGAGGTCAAGGGATGGCTCCCTACTGGTCAACCATGTTATGTACACTGATCATTTGGAAGTTGATGCTCACACTGAAACATAGTTGGAGGTTCTGCTGCTAAGCCTGGAGCGTGTGACAAAGAGGTGGTGCCTTACCATCAGCCCCACCAAAACTAAGCACCCGCCTGAGTATTTTGTGTAATTTAATACTCCGCCCCCTCAACTACTCTTGAGTGATGGGGTAATTGTAGAGAGAAGTTTACGTACCTGGATAGTGTGCTTATGCAAAAATTCTGGTTTGGCAGCAGAGGTCTCACTCCGAATCGGTCAAGTGGCATATTTTCATCAGCTTCGTAACACTTTGGGGTATCTACCTGGTCTGTCACTCGACACAAAACGCTGGGTCTTCTTGGCCAATGATAGAATAAATGAAAAATCTGAACCAGCTTTACACTTTCAGACTGGCCTGCCTACGATCCACCCTGGGTTTAACTAGGCTGGAATGTGTGAACAGCTCACAGTGAGCTCCACTGGTGGGCAGGGCTGCATTGCCTGGGTCATGTAGCCTGCTTGCTCAGCCACCGCATCCCCAAGCAGCCTCTGTTTTTCCAGATAGAGGGGGCTAAATGGGCGTGGCACGGCCTGGAGAAGAGATGGACTGATGCAGTACAGGAGGATACGGAACTAAGTGGACTTGCCAAAGACTGGTACCACTGGTGTCAAGATCTGCCTCTATGGAGGAAGCTCGTGAAGGATGCTTATGGGAAGTTGGTGGCAGTTGCCCTCAAGCAAAAAAGGAGGGTGAGAGGAGCGACGCTCACAACAACAGACGGTGCACTGGATGACTAAAACGCAGCAAGTTGGCACAGTAGGATGCAAAGGTGGTGCGTCTGCCAGTCATCTCAGTCAGTCAACCCATCGCACTGGGGTCTGTCCCCTGATCTCCTGTCGGCAAGCCTTCGACACTTCAAGTGGCCTCGGAGTGCACCAGGCCTGGCACAAGCGCCATGGTGACGTCTCCGTCACTTAGTGGCGAATGAGGGCTGTTGTTGTTATCTGAGTCGGTTAGGGGCCTCCCCTAGGTCCACTCAGCCTCAAATAAGTATCTGATACGGTGTGTAAACATCGCCACTTGGGAGACAAAGACGGACAAGTGTGGTGCTGGCAACCCACCCCTCGTGTGCGGTGCCGGCCGTCATAGGTGCTCACTAACAGCACTTGCTCCTACAGTGTTTCAAGGCTATACACAAGATTTCTGTCTTTGTTTGTGTCTATGTGCAGTGTCTGTATGAGTGGTTGGGAGCAGTTGTGTCTGTGGGGATCGACCTGAGTTCGATTCCCATTCACAACCATCAGTGACTAATAAATAAAACCGGTCGTGTGCGTCCCCTACATCTACTCAAACTTAAAATAGTACCTCGTGCAACGTATAAACATCAAATGTGGGGAGACAAAGGCATCCGGATGCGGTGCTGACCACCCACCCCATCATAGGTGCTAACTCGCTAACAGCACTTGACTCAATAGTCTGTTAAGGCTATACGGGGATCTGTCTTTGTATACAGGTGCATGTGTCTGTGTGTATGTATGTGTGTGGAATTACAGTACTCACTTCCCGTCGGCTTGCTCATCTCTCCACCCTGCAACAAAATCACAGCAGCGCACGTGAGACTCTAATCATATCACAGCTTACAACCACCACCACCATCATCATTACCGTCCTCATCATTAAACATTTCGAACAGACACACATTCACATATAGATGTTCTCTCAGATTAATGTTATCCTGATACAGCGCGCGTGTGGATGTACTCACGGAAGACATCGCCTTGAAGGCAGAACGAGAAGTCACGGATGGTCACGTTTTGTCAATAGATTTCGTTAACTGTGTTAATGAAGTGTTCAACCTCACGGATGTTTGTCAATGAGGTTTACCAAGTAATTTAACCGCGTTATCGATGTTCACTGACAACGTTGTTGAAGTGTGCTCCCGAATGCGATCTTTAAGCACACAGAGCGCGCGTCCACCTCCGTCTGTAACGATCGACCGTTGCTAGGGAAGTGACGTCACTTGTTAAGGTAACGAACCCCGGAAACCACGTGGTCCACTGTATCCTCCAGGCCTGATTAGTTACACGACTGTCAAATTTTTACTTTAAACTTTCGTAACTTGCAGGAATTAATATTTTTGGTTCTTTCGGTAAAGTCACGTAGATAGAAAATAACATTTTAAGTGAAGGCAAAAAACCCACGAGGTTTCGGTAGCAACACAAGCGGTCTTCATCACGTGTTGCGATCGAAACGTCGTGGGTTTTTTTCTTTTATTTTAATTTATTTTTATTGTTATTATTTTCTATCTACGTGACTTTACCTGAAAGAACCAAGAATATAGTAAGGATTGTACCCTGGTCGCCACGGATGAAGAGGCCGAGCGGGCTCGGTTCGACTGTTGCCAGGTACCTCCACCACTCAGCTCGCAGCACACACACACACAGTGTCCACTATGTAAAAATCAGGCTAAACTAAACCTTTCTAGAAGTTACTAAAATAATGCTATAAAAACAATGCAACAGTGATCATAAGAAATGTGATTGAAAGTTAACAATAGCGACATATATAACATATATTACTAAACCTAGCATCCTTCGCTAGCTGTTTGAGTCAATCCATAATAGCAGGAGTAACAATTATGTATGTTGATTAACTGCGAATAACCCAATCAATAACAGATATCCATTGTAATTTACATCAATACATTACCCCCCCCCGTCTTCGTATCGGATCTGCTTACAAGCGACGACGTCACATTTATCCCCCGTCTACGTCTATTAAAGACCGAAACAGGGGAAGGATTGCACTACAACTCTGGCTGTCACCTGACGAGGCGGATTGTTGTAGTTACAGGCGAAACGTCACGGTACTTGAATTGTAAATGTTTTGGGTTTACTCTCCAACACACCGATGTGCTGAATTAGTCACTAATTGGCATGTTTTGTTTATGTGACAAACTTGACTAAGATTTACGCGATCTAACCCAAACAAACAAAAACACCCTCTAATAAGTAAATATTTGTATTAATTCCACGAATGGACCTTGGCCTGGGACTGTGCGGATTGAGAAGTTATGGATGCAGCTTCTGTTTGTGCTGCCATCAGAATGACCAACAAATAAAAAAATAATACACACGGATTGGTGACTACAGTACTAGACCCCCAGTGCTTTTATATTTAAAAGTGTATGTGCTTTGTGGTTGCTTTATTGCGCATGTTGTTCATACTGTGTAACACTTGTTTGAACGCAGGTGATGGGGTTGTCCATGTTGGGTGTCATTACAGCCAAAAACAAGCAGCAGTACGAAGACCAGGACGCCGTGGCCGACCATGAGGACGGAAATTGGCCTCGCCCGGTCACAACGTACGACAGCAGTACAGGTTTCCCTCCACACATGCACACACCTACGAGTTTCCCACTACAGAGGCGAAGATCCCCCATATAGCCTTAACAGACTGTTGTGGCAAGTGCTGTTCGCAAGCACCAATGAAGGTCGGCATGGTATACCAGGGGGTAGGTGGCCAACACCAAACCCGGCCGCCTTTGTCTCCCAAGTGGTGACGTATTACACACACCGCTTCAGGTATTCATTTGAGGTTGAATCGACCCAGGACCAGTTCAGATAAATAATCGTTATTGGTGTTGGCCATGAGCGGGACTCCAACTCGCATGTTTGCGGGGTTCGGAGCGTAGCGTACTATCACTGCGTCACTGCTACCCTCACATAACGCACACAGAAACAACACACAGGGACCCACACGCACGGACACACAGGGGCCTGCTCAACATTGAAATGTGCAGCCCTTGTGTGGCGGCCTGCATTGAATTGGGCGTTCATCTCGTCACCCATACAAAAGGTCTCGACACAATCAATGGCAGTCCCCCTTGCCCTGCCTGGCACGCACATCGGGCCAGTCACCCCACGCACAGCGCACACAACGTGCGCGTCGCGTATGCCAAATCAAGAGTTGTCCCCGAGTGTCCGGCAAATTGGACCGACTATCCCGGGCCCCGCGCTTCGGGGGAGGCCCCACGTGTAGACATCAGTGTCACATGTAATGCTTCCGGTTTAGTTTGAAGGCATCGGGGGGGGGCCCACGCACCCCCTATGGACGGCCCTGGTCAAAGCACACGGCAGCGCGGAGCACGCGCGTCACGCGCACGGGCCACGTGCGTCACGGGTACGTGACATCTACAAGGCAAGCACCTGCATCGCGTGGTCATCACTTGTAAGGCATGCCCTTTGTGCATGGGACGTGCGTAGTGTGTGCAACACGTGGCACATGTATGTCACACATGCACATCGCAATGTGATGTCATGTGTACGTGGACATTTGAATCGCATGTAGCTGTCTGGTGGGCAGGACGGATCTACGCGTGGGCAAGTAAGGGGGTGGCTGAGTAAGACTGATACGGAGACACGTCAAGCCACACACTCACCACACACTCACCGGCACACTCACACACACCACATTCACCACACACTCACTTACCGGCACACTCGCACACTGGCACTCACTGCACACTCACACACCGCACACTCACCACGCACTCACTTACCGGCACACTGGCTGCACACTCACACACCGCTCTCACCACGCACTCACTTACCGGCACACTGACTGCACATTGACACACACTCACCGCACATTCACCGCACACTCACCACGCACTCACTTACCGGCACACTGACTGCACTTTCACACACACCGAACACTCACCATGCACTCACTTACCGGCACTCTGACTGCACATTCACCCACACTCACCGCACACTCACCGCACACTCACCACGCACTCACTTACCGGCACTCTGACTGCACATTCACACACCCTCACTGCACACTCACCACGCACTCACTTACCGGCACACTGACTGCACTTTCACACACACCGCACTCACACCGCATTCACACACACTCACACACACACCGCACTCATTCACTCACACACACTCACTCACACACACTCACACACATTTACACACACTCACCGCACACTCACACACACTCACTTACACACACCGCACACACTCACACTCACCGGCACACTCGTGTGCAAGCACACTAGTGAGCTTCCACAAAATGTTCTGCACATTAGTGAGGCCACACACCAAAGAGCACACACCAGCAGGTTTACACATCAGTGAGCTTACACACTAGTGTGCACACACACAGTCGTAAGCTTACAGATTAGATAGCTTACACACCAGCTCACCAGTGAGGTGAGCTACACACTGGTGAGTTAACACACCCACCTGTTTGCGTGCGCAAAGCTCTTAACCCTAAAACGAATATATCCCAAATGTCATGGCTAAAGTTATTTTACATACGCACGTGCATACACACGCACGTGCATACACGCATGCGCATATGAAGGCATGCATGCACACATACGTGCACACAAACACACATGCACGCACATGTTTAAACATATACAATTCCATGGCGTTGGACTTGAGACTCCCAGAAGTGGAATCAGGACTCCTGAGTGTGCGATATAGCTTAGTGGGCCTTACTTGGTAAAATTGAAATAATTAATTTAGTTTCAGGATGTAGGGTTCTGAAGATATTTCATCTTTCAGTCCTTTCTGACCGTTTGAGTGTGGGTGAGTGAGTGACAACTACTTATGCATTTTTTTTTATTACAAATACAAGCATTTCCAGCTATTGACATGAAATGTATTAACTCTGGAAGATGATGGTGATACAGGTGGTGGGTAGCGGTAGTGTAGCGTTTAGCACGCTGCGCTATGAACCCGGCGACCCGAGTTAAATTCTCGCTCATGCCCAACGCAGGTAACGACTCTCTGAACCGGTCATGGGCCTCCCCTAGGTCGACTCAGCCTCAAATGAGTACCTGGTGTGGTGTAAACATCACTACTGGGGAGACAAAGGCGGCCGGGCGTGGCGTTGGCCACCCACCCCTCTTGTGCCATGCTGGCCTTCACAGGTACTCGCTAACAGCACTTGCCCCAACAGTCTATTCGGGCTATAAGGGGGTCTTTGCTTTGGTGGTGATGATACAGATGGTGATTGATTATACAGATGGTTGGGATGATGATAATGATACATTTGGTGATGATGGTGGTGATGATGGGACTGTAAGAGTGGTCCTTGAAGATATTTACTGTGTAATATTAAGACACACTAATATAAAATGTAATCATTAAAGCACAATATATAACATTTGTAATTTCTGTTGAAAGCATGTGCTTATAATGGTCACATGTATTTGTACGTGGTTGTGCATGAATGCACGTGTTTTTTATTTTCTGTATTAGGTGCTTGACGACAGCACTTGGCCCAACATTCTATATTGGTTGTACAGCAAATCTTTGTGTTTTGATTTGCGAATGTTCCATTCACGAAATTTAGTGAAAACGAAATTGACAAATTAAGGATACTTTTCGACTTACGAAATAGAATTTCAGCGGAAACAATATATCACATGGCACGCGCCATGAGATCATCAAGCAAGAAGCTGTCATCCATCCACGACAGTGTCACGGTATCCCCATAGTGCAAAAGTAACGCCTCGTCACCTCTCCAGTCACTCCAACATGCAGATCTTTTGGTGAGTTCCTTGAAGATGTTAATTATTTTTGTCTTAAATTGATTGTTATTCAACCGTTATAATATTTGTTCTTAATTATTTTTTGTATTGTGAAATATTGGTGTATATTTTGGGTTTAGGAGCATAGCAGAAATGACTGTCTGAAACACATCGCAAGTTTTTCGTATTCAATTAATGGGAAAAGCCATTCCGATTTACGATATTTTGTTTTGCGTGCATTTTCAGAAGAACGCATTCCTTTCGTAAATAGAGGCATACATGTACAGGAATCCATTGCCAACCACGAATTTACCAACCACGAGATTTTAGTAAACACGGATTGACTACTGGACACCTGTTTACTAAACACGAGCATCTCGCTTTGAGTATTCGCGAGTTGCGCCGAGTCGTGAAATCAAAACAACACGATGTACCTTATGGGGGGGGGGGGTTCTTGTATTTGTTCTTGTATTTGTACGAGCTGTTGTTTGTTTATGTTACCGATGTTTACGGGGAGCGTTAGTGCAGCGGGTTAGTGAGGTGTACTATGAAGCCATAAATCCTGGTATAATTCCTGCTCATGGCCAACACCAGTGGCAATTATCTGAACCATTCCTGGACCTACCCTCGGCCTCAAATGAGTACTTGGTGCATTGTGAAAACATCAGCACTGGCAGAGACAAACCCCATATGCTGTGCTGGCCTGCATAAGTGCTCATAACGGCACTTACCCAACAGTCTGTTACATGGGGGGATCTTAGTCTTGGCGTGTATGTGAGAGTTTGTGGACTTTGCATGTTCTTCCCCTGTTGTAATCTCAGCTCGTTACCTGTATCAAAGACATCTGGGAGCCAGAAATCTTTCTGATTGAGAGGGGGTCAAATACTTATTTCCCTCATTAAAATGCAAATCAATTTAATAACATTTTTGACATGCGTTTTTCTGGATTTTTTTGTTGTTATTCTGTCTCTCACTGTTCAAATAAACCTACCATTAAAATTATAGACTGATCATTTCTTTGTCAGTGGGCAAACGTACAAAATCAGCAGGGGATCGAATTCTTTTTTCCCTCATTGTATGTGAGGAGTCTGTGGGTCGCAACAGCACGTACGGCTGGAAGTAGGACATTCCAGACTAAGAGGGTTCATAATGGCCTTGTCAACGAGACTGAACCAGCCAGCACAACTCACTGCCAATAACACATCACGTAATTCACCCTTAAGCAATTGTTCAATCAATTAATTGAATCACTACAATTAAAATCAAAGAATATCCCAGAACAAACACTTCGCACTCTCCTCCGTCAGCCACCTGCATCCACAATAGAAACGCATCAGTCCAGCAGTGGATAAAACCTGGTGTGGGAGGTATGGGGGGGGCGGCTTACACTTGCGGTGGACAGCAGGGGGGTGGCTGCATGCAGTAGCCATCGCAGATCAAGCGGTAGAACTTGTCATCGACTGCCATGCGCCAGGGTAAGGGGCCTCTCCTACACCCACACACATCACACACCGAGCGGCACACACGTCACACCAAGGAGCACGCACATCACACACCGAGCAGGTTGCACAGGGCTCCTTTATCAAGACAAACGTGGAGCAGATTACAACTACAACTCTACGCCTGTCACAATGCCCCCCTCTCCCCCCCCCCCCAGTTTATGGGGGGGCGCGGGCCTCACTCCCCCCTTCGCATCAGCCCCCCCTAATAAATGGTCCGGTTGCATTGTGAATGCACCACTCGAATGACGTGCAGTCCCGTGGCGCACTGTAACGGGCTCGTGATTTACTCACTAAAATTCAACGTAAAAAAATAAAAACGATCCCAAGACATTTAAAATAAAGTATGGCCATCGTGTGTCAGCATCACAGGCGAAAATTGGCATGTAAAAATAAACTTCACTGCGACTCACTCAATTGGGATTGCTCGCAGCAAACAGCACTTGACCTGCTTACAGGTTAGGTGCTGAATAACCGTGTGTCACACAGAGAACAGTTGCCACTGAGGGTGCCCTTTTCAAATGCTGGAGATGTGATTATCGCGTGTAAATGTGCACACTAAAATAACGAAAAAATTCTAAGCGAACTATTATCGTTTCAGGTGGCAGGGTGGTGCAGCGGTGATCTTTGACCCTCGCAACAAGAAGGGCCTTGGTTAATTATCCGACTGGCACTTTGCGGAGTTTTCTATGTTCTCCCCTTTGTTCTCTATGGGTTATCCAGTTTGCTCACATAGCTAGAAAACACACAATCACAATGTAACTGGGTATTGGCCAAGCATCCCAATGCTAAAGTTACCTGGAAATTACTTCATTGGGATGACACTTGGCAGCAGAGCCGGATGATGGCATTGCTGGGGCCCTATGCCATTGTTAAGCTTAAGAGGCCCCTTCTATGAATGCCTGTATATTTTTGTCAGCAGAATGAAAATAACTGCTTTGGAGAGTCTTTTTTTCTCACCGATCTTAATTTTTTTAAACAATTATGTTAAAACTCGAAACATCGTGTCCATTTCTTGTTTCGTATTTAGAGACCCCCCCCCCTCTCTTAATGCGAGGCCCTAAGCTGTAAGTGTAGCCGGTGTGAGCTCGCCTGTGATGAATCACACGTATAATTGTGCACTCTTATTTTCTATGGGTGGCCAGGAGAATTTATTATTATTTAAGTGAATGCAATGGTGATCAGGGGATTGGATCCAGAGCCCCACGTACACAGTAGAGTACAAGGGAACGCCCACAATACAGATTTGAGCTGACCTCCGGATTGAGAAATTGACTGGCGGTGTTGTGACGTGGAGGGTGTTTCTGATCGCTATTGCGACCGTCCTGTCCCGACGGGAGGAGAGAGGACAGGGTGGACCGGCTGCATGAGCTTACTCTCCGGCACTGCACAGCACAACATCGCCTCCCTACTGCAAAAATACTCGGCAGGACCCTCCTGAAAATAAAAGTCTTCGGAATCAGTGAGGCCTGTCCTTGGGAGGACAGGCGTAGTCTTGGTCGTCACAAGCGAACATTTGTTTCTCCACATTAATTTGTATCCCCGGGTTACCATCAGGGCTGGGCGCTGCAAGCTTAGCTTCTGAGATCTGATGAGACTGGTAGCCGTTTTGTAAAAGGTAATTTCGGCATCTGGAGCCCAAGCATGCAACAACTCTATGCAACTTCTTGGTTCTTTTGGTAAAGTCACGTAGAATGGAAATAAAATAATAAAAATAAAACATAATAAAAAATTAAATTCTCACGACGTTTCGGCCACAACACAAGTAGTCTTCTTCAGGTGAAGGAACAGAACTCTAGGATGACAGCGCTTCAATAACTGCTGCTAAGATTCGCAGCGTCTTTTAAGCTAGGTGGGAGAGGTAAAGCGCCTTGACAAAGGAGTTTACATATCAAACAGGATAATTTAGCATTGAAATAGCTGTGTTAAAGTGTTGGATCAGCAGGGTGTTAAAGTCAGAAATTAGCATGTAACTGGGAGATTAGCATGATGTTAATGTGAGCGATTAGCATGCGACTGGTCACGGAAATAGCTATGTTAAGTCAAAGTTTCCATCTCAACAGAGGCATTTAGTATATGGACGCTAAAGGACTGCAACTACCCAACTATTATACAATTAACCGATGTGAAAAAAACTAAGTATAAACAACATCAATATAATAAATGTACTCAATATGTTCTTCAATACGTTGAGCTATAAACATAAAGTAACTGAGTATACACTACACTATATAATGAATACCATATAGTAAACGAATTAATAAAACTAAAATATAAACTACATCAATGTTATCAATAAACTCTATATACTCTCCAATCAGCTGAGCTACTAACAATAAGTCATTATACATTACAATGCCCTATGGTGAAAAAATGGGTGGCGGTTTTTTCCTTCTTTCCAACGTTAGCACCACGGAGAGCGACGAGCCTCGTTCAGACGGACGAGTCCATCCATGCTCGGAACGGAGGAGGGGGGAGAAACAGCCAAGATGCGCTGCTCTGTCCTGTGTTGCGTTACAACCATGCCATAAACTAGACTACTATACATTGTAATGTTATACTTTCCAATCTAAACTACATTGTATAATATCGTATACGCAGCCCAATGTAAGCTCTAACATTATGCATTATATTGATATGTCTTCAACTAAACTTTTTCCTACATTACATTACTATACACCGTAATATACACTACCATAGACAAACCCACCCTTGAATTACACAATGCGTTACTTTACACTACCCTATACTTTAGACTGTAAAATGTTAGACTTGTAATATTACACTATGTATTATTCTACCAACCCTACTGTATACCACACTGCTGTATATTCACAATACAATTACGATACTATATATTGCCTTATGAATTATGTTAAACATTACAATGTTATACTATTTATTATATAACATGCTATAAACCATACCATTGACCGTCGTGTGAAGAGGCAGTGCCAGCGAATGGACTGCAGTCTGAATGTCACCATAAAATACAATCAATTAAAAACTGAAATTGTTTATAACGTATTTCCAATGAAATTTTGATTTAAAGCTTTCGTGACTGCAGTAATTCATATGCTTAGTTCTTTCGGTAAAGTCACGTTGAAGGGAAACAACAAAATAATAAAATATATAAAACAATAAAAATTCTCACGATGTTTCGACCATAACACAAACCAATTCCTCGACCACATCAATTCCATACACCCAGCCATCAGATTCACCATGGAGGTCGAAAAAGATGGCAAGCTACCCTTTTTGGATGTCCTAATTAAAAGGAGACCTGATGGTTCAATGAGCCACTCTGTTGACAGGAAAGCTACGCATACGAATGCTTACTTAAAACCGGATTCCCACCACCATTCATGCCAGAAGAACTCCCTCATCAAGACTCTATACCATAGAGCCCAATGCATTTCCGACCAGGAACACATTGCCAGTGAACTTAAGCACGTACACCAAGCTCTCAAGGCTAATGGTTACTCCGACTACACAATCCGCAAAGCCATCACTCCAGCCATGAAGAAGGATCCTCTTGAGGAGCCATTCAAAACCATCACCTTACCCTACATTGCGGGGGTCACAAAAAAGATCTCCAAAATCCTGAATAAACGCAAGATCCAGGTCCGATTCAACACAGTACATAAAATCCGTGATCTGGTTCCGTCTGTAAAAGATGTGGTTCCAGACATACAGTACCCGGGCGTCTACAAACTAAGTTGCCTCTGTGGTAGCAGTTACATTGGAGAAACCAAACGACATATCTGGGACCGCATCCGTGAACATAAAGCAGACTTGAAACACGGTAGGACGAGCACCTCAGCCGTGGCAGATCACTTATAATTCAGTGGGCTCACATGACATTGACTTCTCCAAGACGGACGTTCTCTGCAAGCCATCCGGCTACCATGAGAGATTCGTTCATGAGGCCATCCACATATACAAACACAGAAACAATTTCAACCGAGAAGATGGATTCTGGCTTAGTAACCATTGGAAAGACGTTATAAACCATTTTGGTACTTAATTGATTGTATTTTATGGTGACTTTCAGATCGCAGTCCATTCGCTGCCACTGCCTCTTAATACCTTTCACACGACGGTCAATGGTATGGTTTATAGCAGGGGTGTCCAAACTTTTTTTCCCGAGGGCCACATACAGAAAAATATACGAAGGATTGGGCCACTCACTAGACGTGAGGTATACTGCCTCACTTCTCATGCACTAATATTGTCAAAATCAATCAAATGCAGGTAAATTACGTTTGATTATTGAACATGTTTGAAGAAAAAAAGCCTCCATCATAGCTCTTCATTAGTAGATATTAATTTTATTTTTTACAAAAAGGTTGGCAGGTAATTCTCTCAGTGACAGCCTCAGATTGGTTCTTAGGGTGCTGATCCCCCTTCATTGTCCATATGAAGGGAGAGACAAGAAGACAAATAGGGGATGTGGATATTTCAACCTTATTACACAAATAAATTATTGGGCTTGTTAACACATCAACTAACGTTTGTTAAAACAATTGTCATCAACTTTAATTGACTGAATTTATGAAGTAATTGGGCTTATTAACAAATGAAAACGGTGTGTATATTTTTAACTCACCTGTAATGGGAATAATGTTACGCTCAGTGGGAGCAGTGATGCTGCACTTTGGTCTGAAGGATAGCTGGCAGGTCAGGAGTAAGTTTGGTGGTTGAGATGCGAAGGACATCACGGAGATGGCTGTCGGTCGTTCTGGTTCTCAGCCTGCTTTTGTTCAGCGTTAACAGAGAGAATGTCTGCTCACTTATGTATGTTGAGCCGAACAGACTCATCATTCGTTTTGCATGGCGTCTCGTCGGAGGAAACTTGGCCTTTTCCAAACTCCGGTAGAAGTCAGGTAGGGAGAGAAGCTTATGCTGATTCTTCAGAGAATCATCGCACTGAATTTCGATCAGTTCTAATTGCAGACTCTCCTCCACTTCTTTTGCATCCATTGAAAACGGAGCCGCAAACAGTGTGATTTCCTTCTCAATGACAGCAAAATCTTGGAAGCGCTGACTGAATTCTGTCATGAGAGATGTGATCACAGACACATATTCTCCCATTTTTGCAGAGAGCTTGGCATTTGGAAATGCGCATTGATTTCGGTCAGCGTGGGGAAGTGCGCTACATTTAAGTTGCGCAGTTGTGACTCGAAGAGACGGAGCTTCGCACGGAATGCTTTCATGTGCACATACAGCTGTGGTACCAGCTGCTCTTTGCCTTGTAGTCTCGTGAGATCAACTAAAAAAGCCAGGCCTGCCAACCATAAAGGGTCACTGATCTCATGGAGAGGTCTGCCCTTTTCTTTCAAAAACTTGTCGATATTTGATCTCAGGGAATAAAACCACTGCAGCACGGAGCCGCGACTGAGCCAGCGCACTTGGGAATGGTAGAGTAGGTCCCCGTATTCAGCATCGACATCAGAGAGGAACGCTTGCAATTCTCTGTGGTAAAGCCCTCGGGCCATAATTTTTGACATTTTTCACAACTGTGTTCATCACATCGCCAAGCTGGATTATCTTGGCACAGAGGGCTTCTTGGTAGATGATACAGTGCATTTTAACAGTCTCACCTCCGCTCTCCTGCACCTTGGCACTCACCATAGAAGCCATTCCTTTGCGCTCGCCTGTCATTGCTGGAGCCCCATCCATTGTAATTCCACACAGCTTGTCCCATTTAAGTCCAGCCTGGTTAATTGAATCTGGCACAGCTTCAAAACATATCCTTCCCAGTTGTTGTCCCCTTTAGACTCCGAAGATCAAGCAGTTCCTCCGTAATGCAAAAATTCTCATCAACTCCCCGCAAAAAAATTAACAGCCGTGCAGTGTCCGTGGCATCTGTGCTCTCATCACATGCAATCGAGTAAAAATCGAAAGCACAAGCTTTATCTGACACTTGCTGTTTTAAGTTAGCCGACAAGTCTTCAATTCGCCGCACAACCTTATTTCTGGACATACTAACATCGTTAAAATCCTGCATTTTCTCCAGGCACATTCCCACGACTTTAGTGAGGCACTGTTTGATGAAGTCACCGTCTGAGAAAGGTTTCCCGTGTAGGGCAATGAGTTGAGCTACTTCATTGCTGGCTATTGTTGCATTTTCTTGAGCTTTGTTAGCACGGAAAAAAAACCCTGCTGCTGCGTTAGCAGGCTAGCTTGCCATTTGCTTTACCTTCTCTCTCCGCTCGGCGCCCGTGTAGGACGTGAAGGTCTGATGTTTCGTTTCATAATGCCGTCGTACATTGTACTCTTTCATCACGGCAACACTCTCATTACAAATCAAACAAACACACTTCCCCTTGGTTTCTATGAAAAAACATTCCATTTTTCCACCGAGTCTGAAATTTTCTGCACTCGCTTGCAATCTTGCGTCTCTTCGGTTCCGGCATTTCTGGTGACCCTGAGCAAATGTTTTCTTCGATTGCTTGCTTTGTGGAGACGCTGCCTTGTTCAAGACAATAGCGCCATCTAGTGTTTAAATTAAGAAATGCAATACAGTGGGCCATAGTCCATTATATTTTTAAACTTTGATACGGGCCAATTAAAAATGGATGGCGGGCCGCATTTGGCCCGCGGGCCGTAGTTTGGACACCCCTGGTTTATAGCATGTTATATAATAATGAATAGTATAACATTGTAATGTTTAACATAATTCATAAGGCAATATATAGTATTGTAATTTTATAGTGAATATACAGCTGTGTGGTATACAGTAGGGTTGGTAGAATAATACATAGTGTAATATTACAAGTCTAATATTTTACAGTCTAAAGTATAGGGTAGTCTAAAGTAACGCATTGTGTAATTCAAGGGTGGGTTTGTCTATGGTAGTGTATATTACGGTGTATAGTTGTGTAATGTAGGAAAAAGTTTATTTGGAGACATATCAATATAATGCATAATGTTAGAGCTTACATTGGGCTGTGTATACGATATTATACAATGTAGTTTAGATTGGAAGGTATAACATTACAATGTATAGTAGTCTAGTTTATGGCATGGTTGTAATGCAACACAGGACAGAGCAGCACATCGTGGCTGTTTCTCCCCCCTCCTCCGTTCCGAGCATGGATGGACTCGTCCGTCTGAACGAGGCTCGTCGCTCTCCGTGGTGCTAACGTTGGAAAGAAGGAAAAAACCGCCACCCATTTTTTTCGCCATATGGCATTGTAATGTATAACGACTTATTGTTAGTGGCTCAGCTGATGGAGAGTATATAGAGTTTATTGATGACATTGATGTAGTTTGTATTTTAGTTTTTTTATTAGTTTACTATATGGTATTCATTAGATAGTGTAGTGTATACCCAGTTACTTTATGTTTATAGCTCAATTTATTGAAGAATATATTGAGTACATTTATTATATTGATGAAGTTTCTACTTAGTTTTTTTTCACATCGGTTTATTGTATGATAGTTGGGTAGTTGCAGTCCTTTAGCATCCATATACTAAATGCCTCTGTTGAGATGGAAACTTTGACTTTAACATAGCTATTTCCGTGACCAGTCACATGCTAATCCCTCACATTAACATCATGCTAATCTCCCAGTTACATGCTAATTTCTGACTTTAACACCCTGCTGATCCAACACTTTAACGCAGCTATTTAAATGCTAAATTATCCTGTTTGATATGTAAACTCCTTTGTCAAGGCACTTTACCTCTCCCACCTAGTTTAAACGACACTGCGAATCTTAGCAGCAGTCATTGAAGTGCTGTCGTCCCGACAGTTCTGTTCCTTCACCTGAAGAAGGCTACTTATGTTGTGGCCGAAACGTCGTGAAAATTTTATTTTTTATTACGTTTTTTTTTCCATTCTACGTTACTTTACCGAAAGAACCAAGAAGATGAATCCCTGCAGTCACGAAAGCTTTAAATCTGAACTTTACGCAATTAAAAATCATAGTGTAAGATAAGACTACAATCGTTGTCTGCTGTGAGGATCTTCTGTACTCAGGGCCCCGAATGTTTGTGGCAAGTGAAAGTTTGTCTCAGCAAAATATAAGATTTCTCACAGTAGCATACCGTATGACCACACGTCGCTCTGCACCTTGTAGAGCCCATGGAACATGCTTTCTGAAGACATCCACTTTACAGGCAGAGGCACCTAATGGACATGACCGCATGGCCACAAGCACAACAACAATACGTTCAGTAAATTCAGTTCAGGCCGATGCATCGCGATTCGTCATACGTTTTTTGCGTCAGGCCATATTCATCTGGCCAAATTAGCGTCATCTAGCCCTCCACTACCCTGAAGGGTTAAATGTGTAGTGACATCACGGGATGGCACTGTGTAGTGCCGGGCCTAGAGAGGCACGGCGTGCGGTGTATTGACATCGCGGATACCACTCTGGTGTGGGTGTAGTACCGGCCCTAGAGGGGCTCGGTCAGCGCTGATTGATCCCGCTGGATGGCATCACGCTTGGCGTGCAGTGCCAACCCAACAGGATAGGGTGTGGGAGTGCCGACCGTAGGAAACGGGTTACTAAATGCCATGGCACTCTGGTTGACCCGAGAGGACACGTGACCGGTTAAGTCTACAAAGGGGCCCCAAGTGGGGGCTAGGGGTGGTCACGTGGTTGGGGTCCAGATCCTGCTGCTCGATGATTCTAGAAGGTGGTCGTGGCCAAGGGCGGAGCCAGCCACGCCACAGAGAATATAAGCTGGGTCCCCCAGAGGGACCGGCGTTGTTGGTCATCCTGAAGAAACCTTTGTCTACGTCTACGTTCTACCGAGTCTCCAACACATGGACTGGGACCCGAGCTGTGGTCCCGTTCTGTCGTAGCTAGTCATGTTGTAATTAGTGTAGTTAGCTTGGTGGTCACCACCACAGGTTGTTATTCTGGGCCAGTTACCCCGTGTACCACATGGGGGGGGAGGAGGAAGGGGATTTGTGAAATTGCCCCATATTTTTAACTGTCGGCAGAGAAGGGAGATTGAATCCAATTGCCGACCTCTGGATTGCAAATCCAGGGTGGGAGAGCCATTGAACCACCGTGTGTGGCAGCACCCCCACTCTTTTTTTCTTAGGGGCTGTGCAAAATAAAAGAAAAACATTGAGTACAATTAAAGTGATGGGCCTTCTATCCCGATGATGGTGATGACATTGGCGATACTGATAATGATGCTGATGATGCTAAGTAAGGTGAAGGACTCACATTGCCCTTCACCATGTAGTTGGGGTCAGTCTGGACGTCCCGTGCCAGCCCAAAGTCGCAAATCTTTGCGATGTGTCCATGCGTTACCAGCAATTTCCTCGCAGCCAGGTCGCGGTGGATGCACTAAAAAAAAGAAAAAAATTCCCTGTGTGGCCTTCAACCAACTTGGGGCAACTTCTGTGAAGGTCGGCCACGGTACACGACGGGGTGGGTGCCCAGCAACACGCCCGGCCGCCTTTGTCTCCCCAGTGTAGATGTTTACACACCGCACCAGGTACTCATTTGAGACTGAGTCCACCTGGGGAGGCCCAAGACCGGTTCAGATAATTGTCACTGATGTTGGCCGTGAGCGGGAATCTAACTCTGGCCGTTGGGTTCGTAGCACAGTGAACTAACCACTGAGCGACCACTCGCTACCCAGACAGCCATATTAAGGGCAACAAAGACGTGCACCACAGACACAGTCAAATACAAAGACACAGTTAAACACGCACAGTCACAGAGACACAGTTAAACATACTCTTTGGTTCTTTCGGTAAAGTAACATAGGTATAAAATAAAACAAATCACGACGTTTCGGGCGCTAAACCCTGTTTGTTTGGTATGCTTCTCTCTCTGTGTCCCCTGTTGTATCTGTGTTAGTTCCCCCCTACTTGTGTGTCTGTATATACATCTGGGGTTATGTGTTTCCTCTCGTAAATTTAGCTCTTCTGTACCTAATGATGGCTGCTTGTGTTGCAACCGAAACGTCGTACGCTATTATGTTATTTTATTATTTCTTATTTATACGTGACTTTACCGAAAAAAACAAAGAGTAATTCCTGCAGTCACAAAAGCTTCGAATCAAGTCTGAACCACCTCTACGGGGAGGTATGAGGTTTGTGTCTTTGTGTTGTCTCTGCTTGTGTATCTGCCTTTGTGTCTTGGCTTGGATTTGTGTCTCTGTGCTGTCTCTGCCTGTGTGTGGGCCTTGGTGTTTCCGAGTGTGTGCTGCTGCACCCCCTTTGCTCCATGCATACCTCATGCTAAATTGTCCCATTGTCTCTCAGCCTTACCTTCTCTGCCTATTTAAGGCGACTTCACTGTGTGCGTGTCTGTGCTGGTTCACTCTACCTGGATGTCTATGTGTGTGTGCGCGGTCTGTATTTTAAATTTCATACTTAACTTGCAATTTAGCAATCTTTGAAATAGCGTAATCAACCAGACTATGCGTTAATTGTGTTTTGACCGACCATCTGTGTTGCTTTATATGGTTTCCAAATTTTGCTAAACCCTGTTTGTTTGGTATGCTTCTCTCTCTGTGTCCCCTGTTGTATCTGTGTTAGTTCCCCCCTACTTGTGTGTATGTATATACATCTGGGTTTATGTGTTTCCTCTCTCTCGTAAATTTAGCTCTTCTGTACCTGATGATGGCTGCTTGTGTTGCAACCGAAACGTCGTACGCTATTATGTTATTTTATTATTTCTTATTTATACGTGACTTTACCGAAAAAAAAACAAAGAGTAATTCCTGCAGTCACGAAAGCTTTGAATCAAGTCTGTAGTGCCTCTTGTTAAACAGTGCTTTAGTTAAACAGGAAAATTAATAAATCCAGCAGGCATGACTTGAAAAGTAACAAATTTACATTTTGGGTGGCACTCTAAATCGTCCGGTAAATCGTGTCGCCAATTATAATGTCTGCGTTTATCTGCGCGTGTCTGTGTACCCCCAGTGGAGGAATACGTGCGCAGCTTGCTGGACAACCCTGAGTTGATTGACCATCTGGCACTGGCCTCGGAGCAGGTGAGACTCCGTATGCGTGCATCAGCTCTGCCCCCCCCCTCATATTTATGGTGCGGGCCTGTACCCTTGTCCGACCCCTCACTTCCGCGTTGCATCCAGCTGCCTCACTGAAGAAAGGGACACTTGCCTTGCGCTGAGTACGACGTTTCGCTGGTTGTAATCGCCAGGGAAACGATATACTCGATTTGTAAGTGTTGTGGGTTTACTCTCCAATACACTGGCGTGCTGCAGTAGTAACTAATTGACACGTTTTGTTTTACGTAGCAAACCTTACTAATTGGCTGTACCGGGTTAACTACACACATTTACGCGCTCTTACCCAAAAAACCTTTATTATGGATAATATTGGTCGCGAAAGAATACGTGTTAAACAGCTCCCTTTTAGAACGTCTCATCCTCACCAGCAATGGTCAATCAATCAAATAAATCCTAGATTTATAACGTGGAATATTTAGCAAAAAGCAGAGACGGAAGGGTGAAACTCTAGAGGTAGCTCTATGATATCTGCTTTTGTGGAACGTTCTCTAACACAGATGGCCGTACTGCTCTGAGATAAATCAGACTGGATCCTTCGTCTCGTTACGTGATGGCGGTTGCAAAATTGTTGTTGACGCGTGCATGTGCCGTGCGTGTGCTGTGTACGTGTGCAGGATGTGGTGGAGTCCCGGGTAATCTTTCCCGAACATCTCCCGCTGTCCCAGCTGCAGCAAGGTGTGCGCTCCGGCCGGTTTGTCCAGGGAACCTTCCTTGCGAGTCGTGAGAATTACCTGGAGGGGACTCTGAGGGTGCGAGGGGACGGTGACAGTGATAAAGAGGTACACGTTTCACAAGCCTGCGTCTGGAAGGAACAATGCTGTTCGATCGTATCTGTGTGAGTTTTAAAAACAAATTTATAATGAAGCAGTGGCATAGCGTTCTTGGCATGAGCAGTAGCTCTTAACCTTTACTGCAAGGCTGCAGTAAAGGTTAAGAGCTACTGGGCTAAAATATTTGTATTTTGAACGTCTTTTGCACCCTACGTAGGTGTCGTAGCCTGGCTCCTGCCGCCCCGGCCTGTGGGTCCTGGTGCAGTTGCACTGCCTGCACACTCGATAGCTACGCCACCACAACCACAGTATATACGTTATTGTGACTACTTTAATAATAGGGGTTTTCCCTTTTTCTGGCAACAAAACTGAAACCTTTTGCAAGGAATCATGTGTGCATTAACCACAATACTTGTGGTCAAAATGCAAACAAAAAACACACTATGATAATCCATGATAAGGCGATCTAACCCAAAAACCTTCATTATGAATAATATTGGTCGCGAAAGCCGACATGTTAAACACACTATGATAATATATGCATTGTCCTTGAGACTGATTGGTCCACACCAGGGACGGCTTTCTTTTGAGCCTCGACCCAATTGGTGCGAGACCAGAGGATGCCAAAAGGCATACGCATATATTGCAAATATTATCAGTGTGTTTTTCTTTGCATTTTGACCACAAGTATTGTGGTTAATGCACACATGATTCCTTGTAAAAGGTTTCAGTTTTGTTGCCAGAAAAAAGGGGAAAAACCCTATTATATTTTGGTACTGGCAAAGCAGGTCTAATGATGGTTGTGACTACTTTGTTAACAAAATGAATGGTCTATTTCCACGTCCAAAATGTAACGTTAAATAACAATTAGGTACATTGGCCCTTTGTTGGAGAAAAAACTCAGTCCAGAAATCGCCCTGCTTGAACATATGTTACTGAAAAACATTGGTTTCAGAAGATTGATAGGCTCATAGTCCTACATTTTAAATTGTTTATTCGTGGTATTAAAACTCTTGTACAGTAAAACCTTGGATTGCGAGCATAATTCGTTCCGGAAACGTGTTTGTAATCCAAAGCACTCGTATATCAAAGCACTCGTATATCAGTTGTGATCACGTGACGCTCGGCAGTACAAAGCTGCTCGTATTGCAAGACCCTCGCTCGTTTATCAAATTCATATTCATTAAAAATTTTGCTCGTCTTGTAAAACACTCGCAGACCAAGTTACTCGCAATCCAAGGTTTTACTGTATATGCTGCTCTCTAACAGCACTTGGCCCAGCGGTCTGTTCAGGCTATACGGGGGATCTTTTTTGTCTCCGTGCAGGTGTTGATCCAGGGGCTGCAGCATTTAAACCGCGCGATGCACGACGACATCGTGTGCGTGGAGATGTTCCCCGAGGAGCGCTGGGTTGCCCCCTCCTCGCTGGTCCTGCACGATGAGGGCGTCGCAGGGGACGTTGCAGAAGAGAATGAGGAGGATGTGGTGAGTGGAGCGTCAACACTGCTGAACCAAAATCAAACCCAGACACCTGCAGTGTGCGTGTCTCTCTCCCCGTGGTCGCATGGATTTTTCTCCAGGTCCTCCGGCTTTTCCCTCCACAGTTACAATCTGACATGCACTTAGAGTATTTGGCTGCTATCAATTTCAAATGTGATAAGATACTTCATTGAACGATCATTTGTGGCCAGGTCACTTAAAAAGAGCTATGTAGCTCTCAGGGTCCTTACCTGGTAAAGTTAAAATAGTTTATAGTTTTTAAATAGTTTTAATATAGTTTAAACAAAGAATAACAACAAAGACTCAACCACTTCAAGAGAGACCTTAAACATAATGAACACCGTGTGACCAGACAACAATCCACATTAGAGATGCTGTTAGCTTGATTTTGCGTTTATTAAATTACTTTACCTTACATTACTTCAAAATCAAGTCAGGAGTGCTAATCATTTCGTTCTTTTTTTGTATGTACGTAGGGGTTATTTGACCATACTTCGGTGCGGGTTGGTGAAGGGGGGGGGCATAGATCAGGAGCATAGAAGGACAGGACAACAGTTCATTTTGCTGTACTGCGCTCTGCTGCCAGCCATTTTGGCGCAGAGCCTATACCACCTGTTATGCATATCCAGGCTCAACACGGCGTCGCTTCCACGGTCTGAGCTGGGTCACAGGGTGGCCTCTATATTGAAAAGTAATTTCTTTAGAACTGCTTTTTGTATCTAGATTGTTGTCCTTTCCGCGCACCTCCGATTAGCATGATTGGCTGTGTACGGTGCGAAATAAGTTCTACATGCATACATACCACAGTGACAAAATGCAAAACATAATAAAGTACAGCAATGAAGTTAATTGAAATTGGCACGAAAACACCCGTGGTTTATGAAAAGTCGACAATTTTTCACAAACATAAACAAGTGTTAGATATTAAATCGCATGTAGTGCAAGTTGGCTTGGGCAGATTATTTATAGACTGATCATTGCACAGTTATACTTATAAAAACGTTACGTAAACATTAAACACATATAGGGTGACTGATGTGCTAAGCAGGTAAGAGAAAATGTCAATCAGTGAAATCATAAAGAATCGAGAGATTAAGCATCAAATTGTGAATTGGATGGGAGGGTAACCTTTGTTGTAGATAATATTGGTCGCAAAAGCCTACGCGGTTTTTTTTTTAACGTGTGGTATCTGATGGGCGTGTTCCGGTTGATTCTATCAATTGCCAGAACTGTTTTAACTTATCAATATTTACGGAGGACTCCTCACTGTGATCTTTTGTCATTTTAACAAAGCGTCAGTCTCATTATTGACATTGATGAGACACAGCATGAAACCACATCCGCAGGTTAAGCGCTATTGTTTTGGATTGCTCCTTCCCCTTCAAGCCAAATTGTATTGTGTTACGCAGTGAGTTGGAAAAAAAATAGTTAATTCATTATTTCAGTGTGTGAGAGAGACGCTACTGTGGTGACTGCTCATTTGAGTTTGCGTTGTCATCTCCCGGTGCTATCCCAGCTGCTGCTGCTGCTGTCGTCGCTCTTGCTTAGATTACGCAACACGATGTTTGTCCTTTGTTTTGGTCTCCAGCTGAAAGCCGAAAGTGGGAAGATGCGTCGGCCCACTGGCAAAGTGGTCGGCATCATCAAGCGGAACTCGAGGCCGCTGTGCGGCATCCTCATGCCCAGCCCAATCAAGGAGGTGGGCTGATCTGCATGTGTGTGTGTACGTGTGAGGAGCGGTGATGTAGCGGTTAGCGCGCTGCGCTACGAATTCTGGGACCCGAGTTGGATTATATTTATCGCTCATAACCAATAAACAGCGGCAAATGTCTGAACCTGTCTTGGGCCCTTCCCTAGGTCGACTCGGCCATAAATGAGTCTCTGATGTGGCATATAAACATCAGCGCTGTGGAGACAAAGGCGGTCGGGCATGGTGCTGGCCGTACCCACCCCGTCGTTTGCCGTACCAGCTTGAATAGGTGTGTGCTGACGGCACTCGCCCAAACAGTTTGTTGAATGCCTTACTGGGGGCTCTTTGTGTGTGTTGCAGGCCACCCGCCACCTGTTCACGCCCGCGGACCGCCGCATGCCACGAGTGCGGGTGGAGACAAGACAAGCAGCGTCCCTGCAGGCCCACCGCATCGTGGTGGCCATCGATGGCTGGCTGCGACACTCCTGCTACCCGAACGTTCGACTGCACCGTGACGCCCCGCACGCCGTGACACCTCATCCGTCCGTCCCGTGGTCGGCATCGTCGGGCTCATCCTTCTGTCTCTTGACGCACGGCCACGCGGCTCTGTATGCAATACAGCCGTCGAACCCAAAACACGAACGGTGACACGGTGAATTGGAAGTCAGGGTGGATGAGCTGGCACCACTGTGATTTTTTTGTTTGAAAGCATGGCAAACTCACCTGTGATTCAACCTAGGTTATTAAGGTGTTGTAAGTTGATAGTCTCAGCCCAGTCACCAATAACTGCACCAAAAACGATATTAAATTTGGTCGTGCACTTCGATTGTTGAATTTCCATCTCTGAGAAAACTACTGCTTTTGACTGCCATGTGATGAACATTACTTTGATTGGCAGAGTGGTTGGAAAAGCACTGCCCCCCTACAATTTGGACCGCATTTCACTTAATTGGATCTTAGAAGTAGCTCTGTTATGTGTGCTCCTGTGGGTCGTCCTTGACCACGAAGGGTGGTATAGATTGCTTGTCTTGTGTGATACCATTAACACAATGAGAAAAAAATTTGGGGAAAAGCTAAATATATTGTTAAGATGGATTATTTGGGTTGTATCTTTGTTTAAACAGATGCCGGTTAATATTCTACATCATGAACGTTAGGTACAAGGTTGGCATTGTGGTTGTGCTTTTCATACCTATTTGCCACTGCACAACCGAGCGGCACCACGGCTGGCACGGTTTAGTAGGCTGCAGGTTGTTTATTCACTGCAAAAGCGGATCCATGCCATGAACGGTCAATGCTTTGAACAAGTCTAGGCACGTGCAGATGACGCTGTGGTGCCACGTCCCCGTGGTGTACCGACTGCCGTCACCCAATTAACGTGTCGCTAGCCCCGCCCCTGGCCCTGCTCGGCCCCCGGATAGATTTGGATGCCTTGTGGGGCCAGCATATCACGGTTTGGTTCCGGTTCGACACGGCAAAAAGCCAGTGGGTGACCACAGACACCTCGAGAGATCTGCGCCGTCTGGGTTCTAATGTATCATTGGAAAAGGGATACCGGTGACGATTGGCCACGTATGTGCATATGCATGTTGAACTTCTTCCGTACCATACGTAAACAACCGTGCTAATCGTCGGTGTGCTTGTGCAGGGCCATTTTGCGCGCTCTCTGGGCGAATGTGGGGATAAGGAGACGGAGACAGAGGTGCTGCTGCTGGAGCACGACGTGCCACACCAGCCCTTCAGCCAGGCCGTACTTGCATGCCTGTCCCCTCCCACGTTCAGCATCACAGCAGAGGTACGCATGAGACGTGTGACGATATGTCAATTCATCGATTGAGTTCAATTCTTACGCCTGCGGTGTGTTGGTGTGTTTGGTCGTGCATGTGAGAATCCTTTACTTCAATGTTCTTTATTACAAGGCCCACGGGCCACTCGTAGCCTCTGGGTGGCCTTTGGTGTGGCCCATGACGTGTGGCCCCCGACAATAGACAAATGCGAAAACACCCCCCATCGTGCTGTCAAACCTCAATAGTTTCAAGATGTTTGGCCTGCGTAGAATACCTTCTAGAGGGGCTCTCTGGAGCTCTCCCTCCAGTCGAGGTCCTTCCGCTGCACTGGCATGAACGAGAAGCCACGGGGCTCTACACCTTTACCGCAGACCGTATATAGAAAAGCCGTCGACCTGAAAGAAAGTCGATGGCTCGGACACATCATCGTAAGAAGAGAGGAAATTCACATCGGAGGAAGGAAGGCGACGGACTTATGGAAGCACCAGGGCGGAGACCCGAGAGGCAGGCCTCGAGAGATGCGGATCAAAGTGGTGAGCCAGGATGTGGAGGACTCTGCAGTAGCCGTGGAGATGGTCCAGTACAGAAATGAATGGAGCAAGGGGACTACAAACTTTTTTCCTATAACGCTGTACTTGCGTTCCTGAAGAACACCGAATTGTGAAAAAATCGCATAATAAATAATATAGGGTAAAGCACAGTCCGCGATAACACGTGAGATGCGTACGCAGGCTTAACAAAGACTTTGGGTACGTGAGTAGCATCTAGAAGCATCCAGAAGCATCCCGCCTTGTGTGATGCTACACCGAGGCAACCGTACAACCGCTTATTCTGCCTCGCACAACGCAGTTCTGTTCACTCGATCGCCTTTTATCCAATTCGCATCCATGTTATGAAAAAAATGTGTTCCCTAATGCATTCATCGCATTATATCTAATTCACGATATGAAAACACACAGAGTTATAGGAGAACGGACTGTACTTTGAAAATATTCAGTCGCCTATTGAGAAGATAGAACGCCATTAGAATGAAGTTGGTTTACCCATGTATGGCTCACCCTGTGTTTTGTTTGTTGTAAGGCAGCGTTTTGTTGAACCTGGTGCTGTGTGTGTCCCGTACAAGGACCAGGCTGGCAGGGAGGACCTCCGTGCGTTGTCCATCTGCAGTGTGGATCCTCCAGGCTGCACAGACATCGACGATGCCCTACACTGCAAACCGCTCGACAATGGGAACACCGAGGTATTCATTTGGTGGTGGTAATCGTGGTCACGGTCGCGGTAATTCGTGCCTATTCCTTTCATGGTTTTGTCAATGCTAGCGGAGGTGACAAGGGGAGTTTAGTGGCACAATGATAAGTGCACTGCACATTCATCCTGTCAAGCTGGTTTAGTTCCAGTCATGGCTAACACCGGTACAGAGTGATATCTAAAAAAACTGCCCAAGTTCTCCCCTTCACCACATGCATTGACCATCGTAATAAAGCAAGGTCAAATGACAATCGCGACCCATTACGGCATGGAGAAGCCCTCATCCTGCAGTGGATTGACAAAGGGGTGGACAATATTCCTGTTATTAAGTTTCCAAACATTGTTGCCTTAGTGCCCGTATTCTTGGTCTCTGCTCGGCTCAGGACTGACTTCAACATGGCTCGGTTCTGGCTTGATCTGCTCCGTTGCCTCCAAAGAAGCATGAGTGGCTCAGCTGTGCCTTGGCTCAGGCTTAGCTCACGGAAATTCTGAGCGTGGCAGGGAGCATGCAGAGATATACGAGGAGGCACAAGAGACACAGAGGCTCAGGGCTGGAACCATGCTTAGAGGCAGCTCGGGTTTTAAGCGTTGCTTTGATGTGGATTATTGAGAATTATAATCATAATATTTATACTGGAGGAATCCGATGAGCTATAAAGCTATTTTTCACATGTCCAGCAGAGGCGGGTAAGAACGTTACAACAACAAACAGTACAAAAACATAATAGTAGTGCAAAGTACAAGAAAGATAAACAAATAACCCAAACACAAACAAATACAACGAAACCATCCCCATCCTACCAGGCAAAGCCCACTGAGGTATTGATTTATTTTTGATTAATGACCTGGCCACAAATGAATAGCTCAACAAAGTGGCCCATCATTTGGACATTTATAGCAGCCAAAATAATAGAAATAATCTCAATGCATGTTGCGCGAGAGCCAAGCCTGAGCCAAGCCATGGCTAAGACCCCACTGGCCTAAGTGTCCACGTCACTGGCCGAATGCCTGGTTCACAATGAATGCACCAGGTAGTAATGGGTGTGCATTTCATTTAACATTATTCTGCTTTGGTTGGAGTGGCTATGGTGGAGGTTATGCATGCATGTGGAGTGAGCGACTTCCGACAGACGTCTAGTAGAAGGCGTCTTATTTATTAAAAGCACACAGGGCGATACACTTCGTAACGCGGCTACACCTAGGCTGTACAAACACGCAGCCCATCTGCGTCCTGTGTAGCTACGCTGGCTGGTTAACGAGCGTAGCGGCGGAGACAGAGCTGCTCTTGCAGAAGAACCAGCCACGTGGTCGAAGACGAAGAGATGATGACGGTAGCGACGCAACCAGGACCCAGACCCCACGCTAACAGCCCCGAAGTTCTGATTCGGTGCTCTTTATATCTGCCTGGAGTGGCCAAGCTCCACCTCTGGCCACGCCCCCTTTCTAGAACCTTCTAGGCCCTTCGGGATGGTTCCCGGAGCTTCTCGACTGACTCCGCCGTTGACCTTTACCCCAGATACGCCCCTTCATAATAAGGCATTATGTAATGCAGCTATAACCTTAATTACCCTTACAGGCCGGCAGGTATCACCCTGTCATTACACATCCATGCATGTGAGGGTGGTGACGGTGTATTAATGTGTGTTCTAGGTTGGGGTACACATCGCCGATGTGAGCTACTTTATCCGGCCGGGGAATGCCTTGGATGACGAGGCATCTCTGCGTGGTACCACAGTTTACCTGTGTGAGAAGGTGAGATGTGGATTTCTTCTTGCCACAATATCAAGTGTTTTACGACCTGCCGATTTCATCTTTTCATTCTTAACTTTACGACATGATGTAAAATATTATGATGTAACGATCATCGCGGTACCAGTTTCCCCACAACTGTAATTGTATTTGACATTTTCACCACATTTTTTTGTGTGCTTTTCAGTACTTCCCGTATGAATAACGATAACTTAAAAATGAATTAGAATAAAAAAATGTGCAACAACAATGCTAAATATATCTCATGATGTTTTAAACGAGTTGATTTTTGCGGATTTCTTATCATATGATGTACCGTGACATCATGAGCGGCAGGCTATCGGCGCAGTGGTAACACTCGTGCCTTGCAGCAAGGAGACGCTGGGTTTGATTACTCAACTCTTGTGCCTTTTTGCTTGCAGTTTTGTTTGTTCTCCCCCCTGTTAGTGAATGGGTTTCCTCTGGATTCATCAGATTTCCTCTAAATAAAACCCATACAATCTTTACTGGCATTCGCGAAAACATCTCCTTGCTGAACAGTTACCTGCAGGTGACTTAATCATGTATGGGTTTGCTTGCAAAACACTCGTTGAGTTGGTGCATATGTATTTGCCAGATTGTGTTTATTGACAGATAAGTTGTTGTGTTTGTGTTTGTGCGCCTGCAGAGGATTGATATGGTGCCAGAGTTATTGAGCTCAAACCTGTGTTCCTTGAGATCCAACGTCGACCGGTGAGATGCACCAACAACTGTTAACTCGCGAGTGCGCACATTGCAACCCATACTCAGCAGCTAACGTGCGTTGTTGCCAGGTGCACATGTAATCCCATGATGCGTGGCACTGTTAAAGTGTCATTGTACAGATCCACACTAGCATGTGTACATACATAAGCAGCCAAACCAGGATGGCACAATGGTAACACGTGTCTCACAGCAAGAATGGCCTAGGATTGATGCCCAACTTGGTTGCCTTTCCATGTAGCTTTTGTATGTTCTCCCCCTATTTAGCATGGGTTGACTCCAGGTTATCAGGTTTCCTCTCATCGCTAACATAAACGTGTTATTACTACTATGATCCTTAACCAAGAAAAGCCTCACTGAATCTCATAACTTCGGTAGGGTACTGCAAAGCTTTTGTAGTCGAACAATGGTTGCTACATATATATTTCAGTTGAGTAATTTGTAACAACCCAAACCGGTATTTGGTCAAACATCCCACTGCTGAAAGAATGACTCGACTACCAAAAACTTGGCAAGACCCTCCTGAAAAAGAGTCTCGAGACTTTGCGAGGCTTTCCTGAGTGAACACCCTGCACCACTCCAATGACGACGACTCCGCCACTCGACGGTGAATGGCGACGGTGCATGTGCTGTGCGCGTGCAGGCTGGCGTTCTCGTGCATATGGGAGATGACTCCAAAGGCTGAGATCGTGAGCACACGTTTTACCAAGAGCATCATCAATTCCAAGGTGATTTCCCCCCCACAGACGTTCAGTTTTTGTAAAACTCTCGTTTGCTTTCACGTGTATTGTATCGGTGCCTTGCTATGTTAGTGCAGTTGAGGTTTCCGGATGGCTGAGAGGTCAGAGCGTTGAGCTTGCACCTCTGGGTTCACAAGTGTAGCGAGATGAACCGGGTTCACAAGTGGTAGTTTGTATGTTGAACTTCTTTTGCACCGTACGTAGCCAACTGTGCTAATCGGAGGTGCGAGGTAGGACATGAAAGTAGTGAGTTGATGGTCTCTGTCCAGTCAACAATCACTGCACAAAACACAGAACATACCAATTCGTCACGAGTACAGCACACCGGTGTGTTGTACCAGTGACGAATTGGCCACGTTCTGTTTATGTGACAACCCTTACTAGTCCTCTGTGGGGTGGTGGTGGGTTTAACGACATATTTATGTATTTACACAATCTAACCCAAAAAAACCTGTATTATGGATGATATTGGTCACGAAAGCCTACGTGTTAAACTCACTGCACAAAAGACCACCAAATTACATTGCACTAAATTTGGTTAAATTACAGCTTTGAGAATTCAAAAAATATCAATTTTGCTGTCTTTGGGTGAGCGTAACCCTCAGTGGTCATCGGGAGCCACGTAGACATCTGTTGAGTTCTGGCTTGGGCTTGGATCAGGCGTGGGCATTGTGTAATTGCGAGGACCCCATGGTTCACCCGTGGTGTGTTCATCGTATCCCCGCAGGCGTCTCTGACATACGCAGAGGCTCAGCTAATGATGGACGACGCCGGGCGGAAGGACCCGGTCACCAGCAGCTTGCGTGGCCTCCACTCCCTGGCCAAGATCCTCAAGCAGAGGCGCATTCAAAACGGGTAACTCATTGTCAAGATCCTCATCCCCTCCACCGCCTCTGGAGTGCTGAGCAGTATTAATGGGTGCACCACATTTAGTCGATCGGCAGGTCGCCTGTGGCGCGGTAAAGTGTGGTTACTCCCGTGTCTTCTAAGACATCCGGCCAGCGTGGAAGAGTAGGCTAAAATACATTGAGAGGGACTGTAAAAGGGTGTATCTCTAGAGGGGCCCCCTCTTATGGGAGCCCCCTTCTTCCAGCAGTGGCTTGAGCAAGCAATTGCAAGGCTGCACCTGTAGCTTTTTTTGACCCCATGATGCATGAGGCTTGGGTGAATACCATGCACAAAGAAGTGTTACAGGATTCATACTCTTTGTTTTTTTCAGTAAAGTCACGTATGTAAAACTATGAAATAAAATAACAACTAAATTAAATAACGAAGTTTCGGGCGCAACACAAGCGTCCTTCTTCAGGTGGGACAACCACAGCCAGAAACAATTGCTGAAGTGGGCAAAAAAGGGCTGTTGTAACAAGAGGCTATATAGGTAAGAGAGTGGGGGGGAGCAAGGGGGGAGAGATAGAGAGGGGGGGTGTGAGATAGGGGGGTGGGGTGCTGCTAGAGGGATTAAAGGGGCGAGCACGGCAAAATGCCAGGGGGGGGGGGAAGTGAGCGGGGCTGGGAGTGGGAGGCTGAAGAAGCTGGAGATGCAGAAATGAAGGCAACAATAAAGAAGTTAAGGTTTTACCTGGTTAATAACATCCTTCTAGATTGGAGTGTTACAGGCTGCTGCGGGGCTACATTGTGGGCAATAGAGGACAATGCAGTGACATAAATTGTTTTACTCTACTTAATGCTCCCATGTCTGTGCTCCCCCACCTTTGCCAACGCGTACTGACCACCACGGTTAAGTACGGTAAAACCACCCCACGACCCGCATGACATGGGGCGGCCGTCATCCAGCAGTGGATTGACTTAACGAGCTGTGCATGTTCAACTCAAATATCTGAGTTTGTGAAGTGTCTTATATTAAGATTCTGTGTTGTTTTGGCTGGACATGATAATCGCTCATGTCCCTTCTCCACCCGTAGGCCATTGACTCTGGCATCCCCTTGAGGTCCGATTCCACATGGACAGCGAAACCCATGACCCGATCGACCTGCAGACCAAGGAACTCAAGTGAGTCTCGTCAACAAGACACCTCCCATGACTGCAATCCGACTGTTGTGCAGATCTCTCTATCAGAATCAAAATATATATTTCTACTGGAAGAATCCGATGAGCTATAAAGCTCTTTTTTCACAGATGTCCAGTTGGGGCAGGTCACAACGTTACAACAACAAACAATACAAGCACACGTTAGGATTGCAAAGTATTGGAAAGGTAAACAAATAACTTAAACAAATATACAAATACAACTAAACTATTTTTATCTTAACAAGTAAAACCCTGACCACAAATGATAGCTGAACAAAGTGGCTTATCACGTGGGAAATTTATTATCAGCAAAATAATCTAAGATAAAGATTCTTGACCCTTGTGATTGATGTGTTGTGTTGGCGGAAACTGGTGCGTGTACACAGGGAGACCAACTCGATGGTGGAGGAGTTCATGTTGCTCGCCAACATCTCCGTGGCGGAGCGCATCGTAGGCGAATTCCCCGAGTGTGCGCTGCTCCGACGCCACCCGGCACCTCCGCCTTCCAACTACGACATCTTGGTGAATGCGGCCAAATCAAAGGTAGAGTTAGAACCCCTTTTAACGACCACCCTTGTTAACTAATCGCTTAACAACGGGCCTCCATAGAGCTCAATGTGTAGGCTTAACCGACCATTTCCCTGTTAACGACGGGCTGTTGTAGGTACAGTAAATATGAATTAATGCCACGTAGAAGGGAAACAATAAAATAATAAAAATATAAAACAATAAAATTATCACGACGTTTCGACTGCAACACAAGCAATAATCATCAGGTGTGAAAACCACAACAAGAAAATTTGAAAAAAGTGGCAGTTATTTTTAACGTTAGCACCACGGAGAGAGATTTGACAGTTTGTTCAGATGGACGAGTCCATCTATGTTCGGAAAAGAGGAGGGGGGAGACGAAAAATAATGGATGCGGTCTGAAAGCCACCTTAAGCGTGATCAATCAATTAAGACCCGAAATGGTTTATGAAATCTCTCTCCGTGGTGCTAACGTTAAAATAACCGCCACTTTTTTCAAATTTTATTGTTGTGGTTTTCACACCTGATGATGATTACTTGTGTTGCAGTCGAAACGTCGTGAGAATTTTATTGTTTTAAATGTTTATTATTTTATTGTTTCCCTTCTACGTGAATTTACCGAAAGAACCAAGAATATGAATCCCTGCAGTCACGAAAGCTTTAAATCAAAATGAATTAATGCATTTATTAACAGTGTTTATTTTAATATGATGTGTTTATAATGTTAGTATCTTTATGTATTCATATCCATTGTTTAAATATTATAAAGTACGTTTTTTGGGTGAACAAGGGAAACTTTTGATGCTATCGGAACGAATTAAGCTTTTAACACGTATTTCCTATACTTGCTTAATGACCAAATCCTTTAATGCTCGGGTTCGTGGAACCAATTACCTCAACAAAGAATTAAATTCATACATTAATAAAGCTAATTTCCACAAGCAGATGGTGCTAGAACGTGGTATGTCCAGAGTACAGTATTCTATCACAGCGTTAAATCCATCTGAGTCATTGTTTGAGTAGCTTTCTAGTGGATCGTGAAACCCGCTGAGATCCACCAGAATGAATCGCGGTGCTTGGTGGATTAATACCGCTGCTCCGTTGGCATCTCGTGGCCATACCGCAGCCTGTATCTACTGTAAATTTAATCTTCATATTAAATAGAGGCTACAACAAATGTGAATATTGTTGTTGTTGTCTCCCTGTACCGTTACAGATACTCGGATGTGATTGTGCACCGGCTGCTGGCCGTGTGCGTGGGCGCCGACCCCACGTACCCGGCGCTCACCGACAAGCAGAAGCAGCAGCAGCTCTGCAACAACCTCAACTACCGCCACAAGATGGCGCAGTACGCCCAACGCTCGTCTGTAGCTTTCCACACGCAGGTGGGAGGCGGAAGTGTGGGCCACGTGGAGCTTGCACGGCGTGTGCTTAGGCACCTGATAATGCGTCCATTCGTCTCTTGAAAACCATTTTTAAGGCCACGAAAGCAGGCATCGTATTGTGCGTGTAGTAAGAATCAATTGTTTTCTATTCACACGCTTACGTGTGGTGGTGCCGTGGCTGTACTGGTTGGCTACACTTGACATTGCTTTTCAGCATTCTTCTGTGTTTGCTGAAAAACCTAGTCACTTGGCACATTTGCCCATGATGTGACAACTTTATTTGATTGGCTCTGTCAGGTGATGGAGGATTATAGTCAATACAATTGACATTGTACCTTCACGATTGAACTCAAAATAATCCCCATGACATGATGCCAATAGCACAACTGGAATAAATTAGCGGGGGGATGCGGAAAATTACCTTAAATTTTGTTAACTAATTATGGGCTTGGTAAGTGATGCGCGTGTGTCTGCTCTTGGCCACGTAGCAGTGATTAACGGCTGTTGTTGTGGTCTCAATTGTTCTTCAAGAGCAAGGGAGTGGTGAGCGAAGAGGGCTTCGTGCTGTTTGTGCGCAAGAACGCCGTGGTGGTGCTCATTCCCAAGTACGGCTTGGAGGGGACGGTTTTCTTTGACTCCAAAGATCTCAAGCTCAACGTTACCTTCGACGAGGAGGTAGGGCATGTGTTCACTTAACCGGGAGGCATTGGCATTTCCCGAACGGCTGAATTCTGCATTTAAACCCAGGACTGGCTTAATGCACTGGGACCCAAGCCCCCTGACCATCTCTCTACGATTAGGTTTCTATCAGACACACAGACACTTGGTTTAAGGTGGAAGAACGCAGTGAGATACGAAGCTCCGTTTTTTTTTGCCATTTGGCAGTGTGGACTATTACAGAGGAAGTTACACCGGTGGATACATTAGAGCCGGATGGCTCACAGGGCTATACCAAAATAAACTGAAACTGAATTAAATGATGTAAATGCGTTTCAAATGTAAAACGGTCACAATTAAATATGCTTTGGAAATAACTGCCATGACTGAGCCCGTATTGTCACGGAGAGGACATCACATTAAAAATACAGTAAAATCCCTCAGGTCCGGGGGAATTAGAGAGAAAATCTAATGCTTTCTGTAAACAATGAGAAACTCGAAGGGCAGAAAAGTACTTGTAGAATAAAAACAAATGAGGGAAATAGTAGTTGATGCAAAAAGTGATCTCTAGATGGCAAAAAGCACATTTGTGACCATTTGATCCAGTCCTTTCCAGCATGCCTTGCATGCCGCATTACATTGTCACTCTGCGTGGATAAGTGGATAATGCACACAGCCTAATTTGGACCAGAAGCTCAAAAGGGTCAACATTTGCAGCCATATTTTAGGTATGTTCTTAACTGCAATTGTACACTCCATATAACCTAAGGGGGGTTGCATCTACTCCTTAATGATGGCCAAATAAGGCTTTAAAATTCCTTGGCTGGCCCGCACATCACGATCCCTCAGTTGGTTTGGTCATTGCAGCCATCGGCTTCTCATGCCTGGTTTTCAGCTCGCGGTGAGGTGGCCCAAGCGGTATTGCATTCGCTGTGTGTTGTGGAGGTTTGCGTTTCAAACTCGGTGGCCTCTCCGGTTAATACTGTGGTGTGTATTAAGCGTAAAATATTTATAGGATATCCGCTTTAACAGTGGACGTTAAAAGATCCTGTAACATTATTCGTGTGCCAGCATCATGGTCCAAGGTTGGCAAATTACATGCAAATTACTTATTTGGGGAGCACATATCAATCGTTCGCCTCCTTTTACAAAGACGTAGCAGTGACCTTGAATGCAAACGTTTTGAGAATCAGTGAGGCTTTTCTGAGTGACCCAGTAATAGTTGGAATAATAACGTTGGGTTTACGTCAATCCGTGCTTGTGTGCAGGGCACTTGGTAGAGAGCAGTCAGCGGTAGTGTAGCGGTTAGCGCTCTGCGCTACGATCCCAGCGACATGGGTTCGATTCCTTCGCACAGTCAACACCAGTGATGATTATCTGAACCGGTCCTGGGCCTCCCCTAGGTTGACTCGGAACTCAATTGAACGCCTGGTGCGGTGTGTAAACATCGCCACTGGGGAGACAAAGGCGGCCGGGCATGGCGCCGGCGACCCACCCCCTTGTGTGCCGTGCTGGCCTTCATCTGTGCTCCTCGCCAACAGCACTTGCCCCAACAGTCTGTTAAGGCTACATTGGAGATATGTCTTTGTGTTTTGTGTAGGGCCCCATGCTGTGCGTGGAGGGCATCGCGTTGAACATGTTCGACCGCGTGTGCGTGCGCGTGTCGCTGGATTCGTCCAACCTGCAGCACCAGCGGATCCGCATGCACCTCGTCCGCCCGGAGGTACTCACCGTGCGGCGCGACGCGAAACCTCGGAATACCACCGATTTGTATTATGACCATGCTGCTGTTGCTGCTTGCTGCGCCAGCAGTAGTGCACAGAAAACAAACGCTCGCCGCATCGGAACGTCAGCGGGCCGAAAATTAATGACACAAGCCACAGCATAGCGCTTGTTGCCATGCAACCCAAACTGTGGAACCGTATCGGAAACCCATAGAGACACAGAGATACATAGGAGATACAGAGCGACCCATTATGATTCCTAGAGATTCATAGAGACTCCAGCAGATACATAGCAGTGCATTAAAAACAAGCTACTGTACGATTGTGGCCATGCAACCCAAACTATGGACCACATTTTACACCACTGTAGTCTGCGCTCCTTCAATGGAGGGGGTGGCAAGATGACACAAACTCTCTCCTGAGGCTCTCCCGTGGCTATCAGACCCATCCATTGGCATTTAGCCCCTGAACGTAATACCCTTATAACACAGGAATAAAATATAAACTCTGGTCTTGGATGTAAAAAATATATGTATAGCTAGCATTTTGAGCTGCAGTCTGTTGTCCTATACCTCCTGTAACTGGCAAATTGGATATAACGCGATGATGAATGTATGAAGGAACGCATTTTTTGTATAACGCGGATCCAAACTGGATATAACTCGGTTGAATGAATGGAACTACGTCGCGCGAGTAGGAATAAGCGGTTGTAACGGCTGCCTCGGCGTAGCATCACACAAGGCGGGATGCTGCTGGATGCTGCTAGATGCTACCCAAGTTCCTTAGTCTTTGTTCAGCCTGTGTTACGCATCTCACGCGTTATTGCGGACTGCGCTTTACCCCATATAATATATTATTTATTATAACACGATTTTTCCAAAACGCGGTGTTCTTGAGGTACGCAACTACCGTATTATAGAACAGACTGTATATCCAAAGACTATGGGACACTATCCCTACCTATATCAGTTGTGACTGTTCGTGTGTTTAAATCCAGCTTGAAAACGTCGTTATTAATTGGCTTTTCCGGGATTCTGATTGGTTATTACTGTGAGGGGAATCATTATGATTAGCTTTTATTGCATTTTGCATGCTGTGTAAAGTGTCAGTATCACTGTCATTATTGTTATTATCGGCTTTTACTTTATTTCTATTGGCTTATATCTATACTTGAGTAGTTTTTTAATGTCCAGTGCTTTTTTGAGATATTTCGATATGCAAGGTGTTGTATAAAATAGATTTTTATTATGGCCCTAGTTCATTGCACAAGAAGGGCCATTATCTGAAACGTGACCTATTTAAATGATCGTTAGGGGCAGTTGTTGATGAATGCGAGTTCTCAAGATACCAAGCTAAGTCAGGGTGTGGGAGCCTTGGTAGATATCAGATTTCTTAACAAAACTCCATGAGTCTGTTCTGCATGGGTTTCCTCCGGGTTCTCTGTTTCCTCCCATATCTAAAAATAAGCATGCGTTGAAACTGGTATTAAGGTAGTTTACGTATTGCCATGGGCGGCAGGGTGGCACATTGGTAAACCCTTGCGTCTTGCAGCAAGAAAACTGGGTTTGATTCCCAACTAGAGTGTGTTACTGTGTGGAGTTGTCATCTTCTCTCCCCCTGTTCCTCAAAAGTCTTCAGACTTGGCGAAGTTTTTCAGTGTTATTAAGTGTAATAATAACGTATCACTTGTGTTGGAAATACTCACATGTGTGTGTGTGAGAGCATTGGTGTAGTGGTTAGCACGCTGCGCTATGAACCCGGCAACCCAATTCCCACTCACCGCCAACACCAATGAGGATTATCTGAACTGCTGTTTTGCCTACCCAAGGTCAACTCTTTCTTAAATGAGTACCTGGTGCAGTGTGTAAATATCAGCACTGGGGAGAGGTGTTGGCCACTTACCCCCTCGTGGGCTAACAGCAGCACAGTCTGTTAAAGGCTTATTTGGTTGACTATCTTTGTTGTACGTTTGTGCCATTTGTGTGTCCGCTGTCACAGATTCCAGGCTACAACCCTACGGAGTCCACCCCATGGGGCTCGCCTTCTCCCCGGCCTAAGAAACCCAGACAGCACTAGTGTATCGTGGATGCGGTGTCAACAAGATGCCGGAGGAGGTGCATGAGTGGGCACACACTCTGGGTTTTACATCTGCAGAGTTAATTAAGTGTACATTGTGCTCGCAAGCAGAGGTGAACAATTGAAAAAAAAGCAGTGGCGGTTATGAGAAATGCTACCCTGAAGTAACAGACGGTTTGCACTCTGAACTTGCAATCCAGAGGTCACCGGTTCTTCGTTCTCGTGTCGCAGCGGTTCAAATGGTAGCGCAATTTTTTTTTTTAGAATTTTTACCTTACCAACCAGTACAATCAGCCAATGAAGGTGTATACGCGTCAAGATGTATGAAAGGTTTAGGATATCTTATGCCCCACTTCTTTGCCAGCCAAGACACTGACCCCCTTGTGATGAAGGTGATTTCACAAAAATATTGGTTACTGAATCGGTGGTGTTTATTGACTAACGCAGCAGTGTCCAACCCACAAAGCACTGTGATCCATTCTGGTATATCTCAACATGTTCCGTGATCTACCAGCAATATATGACCAACAGTTACCCGGATGGATTTCACCGACTAATAGAACACTGTAGACATGCCAAGTGCTAGTGCGATCTATTGGTTTAAAATATATATTATTAATCCATTACTTCTTAGTCGAGGATTTTGTTTTGCCATCTGCTATAACAAGAATTGCTTTATATTAGAGGTGTTTAATCCTATTTGTCCCGAGATCCACAATAAAAAATCTTTTGCGATCATCCACCCATGGATCGCGATTCACATATCGGCTACCACTGATCTAACAGTTGAAAACCAGTTTAACACGTAGGCTTTCGCGACCAATATCCGTAACACGGGTTTTTTGGGTTAGATCGCGTAATAAATATTTAAATGTGTCGGTAAACCCGCCACCACCCGACACAGCCAATTCGAAAGGTTTGTCACATTAACAGAACGTGCCAATTCGTTACTAGTAACATCACACCGGTGTCTTGGAGAGCAAAGCCACAACATTTACAATCTGAGTACAATGTTTCACCAGTAATTACAACCAGCTTCATCAGGCGACAGCCAGATTCGTGGAGAATCCTCGTCCCTTAATGCGCATGCATAATGTTTGTTGATTAACATATAAATAACCCAATCGGAAATGGATACCCATAGTCATATGCATTCATTGATTCCCCTCCCAATTCGCGAAAGAAGTGCTCACAAGTGATGGCTGTCGCCTGATGAAGCTAGTTAGTGCTGGCGAAATGTTGTACTTAGATTGTAAATGGTGTGGCTTTGCTCTCCAACACACTGGTGGACTGTACTAGTAACGAATTGACATGTTCTGTTTACGCGACAAACCTTACTAATTGACTGTCGGGTGGTGGTGGGTTTAACAACACATTTATATATTTAAACGATCTAACCCATAAAACGTGTATTATAGTTGAAAACCTACAATTGTGCCAGGTTTGGCCTGTCGGAGTGGGCCATTAGGGTGGCCACTCAGAGGGCAAAGCTCTGGGGAATCCGAGCAAGAGCTTCGAAGTATGATTGTGCACGGTGACACCCGCAGGGGTCTCGTGATGGATGGCAAATGGAAGATTTTTTATCGCGAGAGGATTCCCTGCAAGGGATGTTAGGTTACTTATTCTTGTGAGGATGCCATTTACTGTATGAAGGGGCAGCGGTCAGCTGCATAGAACAGAGTATAAAATTACCCGAGCTGTTGCTGTTTAAATCGTCGGTTTAACGGAAAATTTCACCTCAGGTTTTTTTTACACAGCTGCCCCACCCCTCATCGGACTCTGTGCAATCACACAAGGAATGTTTTTGGAAAAAATGTCGGTGTCAGAAAATTTTAAGGTTTAATCGTTTACAAATGCGCATTTCGTTACAGCTTCTCTTGTCCTTTAGACGTGCAAAGAAAATTTCTGACAAAATATTGACACGTTTTCAAATTGTTTCGTAAATGGTTATAACTTTGCTCACGTATATACAGTACTTGGGCAATAATTCTAAGCTCCTGGAGTAGTGGTAAAGATTTAAGCGAGTTGATGTCTTTGCGACTTTGTGTAAATGTGTTTTACATTTTTTAGCTGAATCGTATATTTACAAGCATGTACACATGAGTTATATGCGTTTATATACAAAATTAGATCGATTTATTTTCCATGCATCTGTTATTTTGGTTACTTTAAGTTACGTTTTCCACTGCTGGATGAACATCTCGCCACGTGATGTTGGATGTCAGGTTTAGTTTGACCATACTTGACCATGCTGGTCACTGTTGGATGATAATAATGTCCACTTGCAATGCACCACCGCGCAGTATTCACTCGCCTTCGAATCGAGTCCTGCACCGCCGTTTCACATGCAAATTTGATTCTCAATCCCTGAGCCAACTTGCTCCTGATTAGCATGCGATTTGCCACATTTCGATCTCGGAGGTGATTAAATGCGCCGGCTTCCAGGCTTGTTGAGCCGCTCGGAGCCCAATTAACGAAAATTGTTGCCAAAGCAAAAGCGTGAGCTCGAATGTTTGTCCGTGTTCTTTTAAAACCACCAGTCGAACGCCGGCCTCTGCCCACTCCGACCATGCGGAGGCCCTGGCCGTCGGGGAGGCCCTCATGGTGCCTCGCGGCAAACGTGGGGCCCGGGTGGGCGCGTCGACGGTTGATCGCGTACAGGCGGTGCAACTCCCACAAATGAAACATCACACCTTGCTGATCTCGTGTCCAGGAGCATAAACGATCATCACGCAAACTCCGGTCATCCTCGCAGCAGCAGCTCTTGGCCATCGAACAAAGACGATCACCGCTTCCTTCCGATATTAGAAGCCACGAGCTATGAACGACTCGGAGGTTCGAGCAACCACAGCCGAGTGGGAAGGCAGCAGCAGCCCAGGCGGTGAGCCAGCTCCAAAATCCCCCAAGCACTGAAGTTCTCGATTTAGTACATTGAAAAACACGACGGTAAGTGAAACAACGTAAATCGAAACCAATTTTGCCATTCACTTGACGGGCCGTCCATAAATGACGTCACGCAATTTTTGACCTCTCGTCACTCGGCGTCACAAAAAGTCAGACCCCCCCCTCAAACATGACGTCACAAAGCTCTGCCCCCCCCCCCCAAAACCATATTTCCATCTTGAAAATAAAACATGCTTCAACTATTGTCATTGTAGTGCGTGGCACTGCACTGATGTTGTAGGAGTGTTATACCAATTAGTGTTATAACAATTCTATACTTAAAGTTGCGCATTTTGATGTGACGTCACATTTCTCAAACCTCCCCCTCGTCACACATCGTCACAAATGTCTGACCCCCCCCCCCCCCCCCGAGGTGCATGACCGCGTTACCGTGTTCATTCTGTGGTGAAGGGATGAGGAAAAGGAAGAGGGAAAAGCATCCAGTGTCGCCGCACGCAGGCAACGTGTTTATCACACAGTGGTCAAAATATAAAAATACATATATATGTAGTAGGTTCCACATAGACTGAAGACGTCTTTAGAGGCTACACGGTTTATTTGTAACTATGAACAGAACTCCCCTTAACTCCCACTATCTAGAGAGGTACAGACTCCAGGCTAGCGTGCCCTCGCACTGATCAAACCTGGCTCTCAGCCCTCTGGCTATCTGTGCCCTAGGGGAGGCTAACTGACCCGACCCAGCCAAGGTGCGGGTCCTGACCACTGGTCCGCGCTCGGCCCCGACCCTTATAAGGATGTCGGGTCCCAGGGTCCTAGCTAGGCTGGTCTTCTGTTCTTCGTCTTCGGAGCACTGCCCCGAGCTGTCCCGGAGGTGCCCCTTTAATACACCTCTCGGGGGCTCTCCGCCCCCGGTACCGCCCCCTCTCTAGAACCTTCCAGGGGGCTCTGGAAGAACCCCCCAACTCCTCACCTGGGGCCTGGCTCTCTCTGTCCTTCCCCAGCTCTGGGTGGCACCCTCTATGGGCTTGTGCCCGCAACTGCAGGTAAGTATACCGACGGTATAGGATGTGCATTTATTACGCTACATCTATGTGAGAGAGGTTGTCGACAGGAGTCTGCTCTGCGGGAAGCAAACATTGCCATACGAATGAGATGAGCTCGCGTTCGATGCGGGCAGTCTTGAGGACGACCGTCGACAGGCACGCGTGGAGGCACGCCGTGGTCACAGCGCAGCGCCGACTCGTGTAGGTGGTGATGGCCCAGTTGTAGAGAGGAATGCCGGAGCTTCGAGCAGATGTAGCCGAATGTAGGAGAGAGCATCTTGAGGAGCGTTGCCCTCGACCCCCTCCGGGAGGCCGTATGGTTTACTTGGCACTCCCGTCCCTTAGAGTCCAGTCTGATGTAAGCCTCCTCAGGTTCCAGCAGCCTGGCTTCGTAGGTCTTCATTGCACCGCTCTGCTCGTCTAGCATAGTCTGAAGGGTCATATGTGGCTGCCTCCTGAATCTTCACCCTCCTGCAAACCTTACTCGACATCTCGTTGAGGACCCGAAGAAGGGCAGTATTCTCTTTGTTTTTTTTTTTTACAAAAGGGCTTGTAAGAGCTCTCGTTCCTCCCACCGGGATCTCTGGTGTCAACTTGAACGTGGGGGGGGGGAGACAAAGCTATGGCTTTTTTCCCAGGGGATCGGTCTTCCATGGAGCACAAAGATACAGGCGGAAGGTCCCCTTGGCCTAGCCATGAGGTCAGGCTCAAGTTGCTTACTGAGGACTCTAGCACCTAAGGAGGCTGTGGATCGCCCTAGGAAGCTCCAAAGTAGAAAACCAGCTTTCCAAGGCCCCCTATAAAGTGCCTGAGGCCAGGTAGAAAAATAATAAAACTATCAAACAGGAAAGCGAGTGGTTATGTTGGGTCGAAAAAGGTATTGTTCTAATGTAGGGGTGGGAGCGGTCATTGCTGCTTACTCGGCCATGACGTCACTGCAACTCGTTTGATTAACACTTTTAAAATAAAAAATGACGACGCGTACTGAACATATTATTCCGAATCGGTTTTACCACCACTACTACCATGACACAGTGGCAAGGCTGGCACATCGCAGTGCAGCTGCTCGGCTGAATCATATGAATAAATATAATCAAATCTAGAAATATCCTTTATGTACCCAGGTGAGCCACATTGAGTCTCGAGACTCATTATTAGCTCCGTGCTGCATTAAGATGTTTGGACAATTTCAAGCATCAGGGTTCGGCACGTAGGAGGAAACCGGAGAAACGCGCAGATGTTGTGAAGCTGGCTTGGTGGTAGAAGTCAGTCCAGAACATTTGGCCCCACACCTATCACTGTAACGAATCAGTGTTCTACGGGGGCATTCTAAGCGAGGACTGATTGTATTAAAATCTACTTTGATCTACTAATCGTAATGTATCAATAATGTTAACGTGTAACATGCCCCACGGTTTTTCTTAATCTGGAAGGAGAGAACAACGGATGATCTGTGTGCTGATGATGTTGGTGATGATCTCGTAATGGCTGTTCACTTCGAGGAGTGGGAGAGTCTGATGGTGAACCTGGATCGTGCCAATAAGAGGTAGGGCCTTACCATTTGCCCTACCAAATAAATCAAAGCAGTACCTACCTTGATATTTTGTATGTCTTCAAGTACTCTACCCCCTCAACTCCGCATGATAGGTAGTTGTGGAAAGAGTGGAGGTATTCCCATATCTGGGCAGTTGTTTATGACCAGCTCCGATTTCAGAGCGGAGGTCTTACTCTGAATTAGTTCAGTGGCAGATCCTTTTTTTCAGCTGCTTAGCGCTGTATAAAAGTTACATGGCCTATCACTTCATACAAAGTTCTGGTTCTTTTCTGCCAAACTTGTCCTCTCCCTCCCAGCTATAACCTCCCGAAAGCAACATGTGACCTTTGTTTTGGCGTGACAAACACCAGTGAAAGCAAAACACCGAAAGTGTAATGACTACACGTAATGCAAGAATCTCAGTTGTATTTCTCAACGGGTATTGAATATGAAGTCCCAGGAGTGGTGAAGGTGCATCAGCCTGCAGACGCACAGGTGGCAGCGGTGGATTGGCCTGCAGACGTTGGGGTGGTGGTGGATTGGCATGCAGACGCTGGGGTGGTGGCGGTAGATCGGCCTGCAGACGCAGGGGTGTCGGTGGTGGATCGGCCTGCAGATGTAGGGGTAGCGGCGGTGGATCTTCCAGCAGTAGCCGACCAGTGAAGTTCTCGAATACATTTACGCAATTTGCCGAACCTGGTGGCTTTGGCACAGGCGGTGGTGGTGGTGGATCTCCCAGCAAAAGCTGGGGAGGCAGTGGTGCATCTGCCAGCATGAGCTGGGTTGGGATGACAGCGTTGGATCTCCCGGCAGCAGCCGGGGTGGTGGTGGCGGTGTTGGAGATGCCAGCAGCAGCCGGGGTGGCAGCGCTGAATCTGCCAACATCAAGCGCCATAGCGGTGGGGGTGAATAATATGCTAGAAGCAGTCGGGGTGGGGGTGTCGATGCATCTCCCAACAGCATCCCTGGTGGTGGTGGCGGAACTGCATGTGGCTGCCAGAATGGCGTTGGAGGCAGTAGTGGTGTTGGTGGTGACCGTGGCCGTGGCTTTCTCCAGCTCCTTGAGCTATCGACGCATCATTTCCAACTGCAGATGGCGCTCCACATTCTCCCATTTGTATACTTGAGTGCAGGGAAACATTCGACAGTTTGATCAACATTAGCCCCTACACGAGCCTTCTAATCATCGCAACTCTTCAAACTATATCGCTTATATAATGTACATCATTTCAGTCACAGCAAAAATTACATATAACACATCGGGGCTGTGAAAATTACGGCTTCGTATTACCAATATCTTGCCTGTCCAGAGAAGCCCATGAACTAACATTGTACATACAAACTCATAGACTCAGAGGCCCATAGACTGAGTCACAAATAGCAGTGGATAGGGCCCGGAACGGTGTGGTGGTAGGGAAAATATGAACCCAACTGCGTCCTTTTCAATGGAACCAGGGACCCAAGTGTCATCATAGGCTTTCCCTCGCAATCGAGGATTGCCTTCCAGTGAAAATTTTGATTTTCTGTGGGTCCAAAGATGGCTGAAGAGACCAATCTGGGATCGACAGATTCTGCCGCAACTCTGGCACATGTGTCCAGAAATAGTGGTGGGTGGAACTGCATTAGTAAGTCGGGCTGCAGGCTGTTGTTTCCGCCATTCCCACTTTTTCTGTTTCTGCTGTTAAGTTTTAAAATGTTTGGCTTCTTGAAATAGACTCTGCCTCCATCTGAGGTGATCCTGAGAAAGATACTCCCTTGAGTTAGTGTCGATGGAGCACTTCTTCATGTTGGACTTGAGGACATCCTTGAAGCACTTTCTCTGACGAACTACATTCTCCCACTTTTGGTTAATCAAGTTTGACAGTTTTTCATTGAGGCATTGGCGGAAGAGGTCTTGCTTAATGGAGTCCTATAAAGCTTCAATGTTAATCTTCTGTAGACATCTCTTCCGATGAAGCCGTCACTTGGGAGCCACTTTTATGAGCATGGTTGAGCAGATGAGTCGATGATCAGTCCAGCCACCAGCAGCTACTAGAATAGCCTGGATGATGCAGACATCTTTGGGATCCTGGGCATGGACAATGACGTAATCGATCAAGTGGCAGTGCTTATATCACAGATGATGCTATGATGTTTTGTATTTGTTTTTCTGGCGTAACAGGGTGTTGATGATTACTCCATTTTCCGTGCATTTAGTCAAGGGAAGGATGCCGTTGGAATTGACTTTACCCACTCCATCTTTCCCGATGGTTCCATTACAGAGGTTTATGTTTCTTCCAACTCTGGCATGCATATCACCGAGCAGAATAAGTTTGTCTCCCACAGGAACAGTAGAAAGGACCTGATCAAGGTTGATGTAACATTCATAATCGGAGTGAAGAATCAGGGCATATACGCTTATGACAGTAGAATATTGGCTCCCCACCAGTGTGAGACATAGAGTCATGAGGCGCTCACTCATCAAGTTCATTCTTGATGGAGAAACCAACTCTGTGCAGCCGCCGCTGTTCTTCCTGTCTGCCTTTACAGAAGAGGGTACAGCCAGCTCCTTGTTCCTTGAGCTGCCCCTCCTCTTCTCGTCGAGCATCATTGAGGGCAGCTACGTCAGTGTTGTGTCGTCTGAGTTTCTGGACCACGATTAAGGTGCAGCATTCTGGGCGTTCACTTTTAGTGTTGTCCATAAGGGTCCTGACATTCCAGTTCCCAAAGGTAATTATCTGACTTTTAGTTTTGTTTCCACCACAGTAATGGGGATCCTTCTGAACGTGGTTATCCAGTCGGGAAGGAGTGAGACAGACTATGTTTAGGGCCACTTTTCTAGCTCCTTCCCCACGTGGGGTGAGCAGAGTGGATCATTTGAAAGGACTTCTTAGTCGCAGGTACAGCTGCAGAAACACACTCTTGCTTCTGCTGAGTGTTAGACGACCTTCTTGTAGCTGCCACTAGAAGCTTCCAGACTTCACAATCATGCTCCCGTCGTCACTAGCTGGTCACCAAAAGCATTGTATTGAATGGGCCAGAAGATGTTGTTCCTTTAATGAAACACGCCTGTGCATGATTTATTTTATTGTGGAGAAGCTAATAATTGTTTTTTACCCTGTTATCTGGCAACAAAACTGACACCTTTTTTTTACAAGGAGTCATGTTTGCATTGACCACAATACCTGCGGTCGGAATGCAAACAAAAAACATAACTCTGATAATGTATGCACTGTCCTTGAAATTGATTGGTCCACACCCGAGACAGCTTTCCTTAGAGCCTAGTCTCACATGGTGTTGGACCAGATGACGCCAAAAAGCTGTTGTACAGTAGCTTCCACAGTTCTTGAGAGAATGGGACCATGAATCCAATGGCAAGGAGACCAGTACGATTGGCGATATCGTTCTGCTGCAGTCTTGGTCCGCCTTCACAGCTGTTGAGATGTTAACATCTTCCTCCTCCTGCTCTGCCGTTGAGGACTTGTTAACCCATGGCTGGTGGCAGACATGCTTATTATAATGGCGGCCTATACTCGCCATGCGGCAGCATCGTTAAAGGGTATATGTCGCTTTTCAAGAGGAAAACCATTGGCATTTTCAGTCCTAACCACACCCTGGTGGTGCTGTCACTGCTTGGTCCACAACTGCTTATCCGCCAGGGTTGCCGCTACTTATTTTGCAGCTAACGTTCACAGAAGGTCGTTCCACTATCCACCACCTGTGGACGCGCAGGGTCCCTGATATACAATACCCTGGCGTCTACAAACTAAGCCGTGTCTGGGGCAGTAGTTACATTGGGGAAACTAACCGACATGTCTCTGACTGTGTTCATGAGCATAAGGAAGATTTGAAACACGGTAGGACCAACACGGTAGCCTTGGCTGATCATTGTTTTAATGCGGTTGGCTCACACGCCAATTGATTTCTCTAAGACGAAGGTACTTTGTAAGCCCACTGGCTATCAAAAAAATTCGTTTATGAAGCCATCCACATATATAGACACAGTCACAATTTCAACCGAAAGGATGGGTACAAACTCAGCAATCATTGGAAGAACGTCATCAACCAGTTTAAGTCATAACTGGTGTTGTTCTCATCCTGCCACCTTCCGATGTTAGTTTTTATTATCCCCGTAGGTTCGGCTCTCCGATCTTACATTAACAGGTGAAACAAATTTCACACCATCATAGCCCCTTCCGCGTGCTGACCTCGACGTGGCGGCAGCTCTGCGATCTTACATTAACATGCCAATCTCTCACATTAACATAGCCACCTCCGCGCCCTCGTCATGGAGGCCGCTCTCCGATCTTACATTAATGTGCTAATTTCTCACATTAACATCACTAACCACGTCGTTTATGACCCTTGGGCTACACCCATTTTCAACCTTTAAAACAGTCTGCCTCAGCAGCTTTCCCCCTCTTTCTTCTTCTTGATGACGATCACTTGTGTTGTGATTAAAACGTCAGAGTTTTTTGTTTATTTTATTTTTATTAATTTGAACCTATCTACGTGACTTTACCGAAAGACCCAAATAATATGAATTCCTGCAGTCACGAAAGCTTTAAGTCAAGATTTATAGTAATGACTCTTCCTCAGATCTAATTAGATTAAATCATTACCAGATGTATTTGCACCATTCCTACAATGCAAGGCTCTCACGAAGGTGATATGTTTTACAGATGGGTAGAGTGTGCCATGGTTTCACATTAAGGGCAATGCTGCTCTGTGGTTTTAACCAATTGGATAATTGGAAAGTATTATTTAAAGTCTGGTAAATTTGGACTGTGGCACTGACGCAAATGGCCGGCTCTTTTTTGAATAACAACCACCATTAGTTTAACAAGCCTAACTGATCAAACCCAAATGGAAGCCGGTATAATTATATTGCTTAAAACAAATGCTGCTGGGGAATGTTGGTGGGAAAAGCCATTAGGCTGATGTATTTAAACATCGTATTCTGATTTATGTGGAGACACAAAAAGCGAGTTATGCTTCTACAGTATTTGCTTGTGCAAAGCATGGACAATCATTGCCACAGAGACAGAATCAGCTCGGTGGCTAGGAGATGTTAACTACCTCACCTGGTATGGAGGAGGCCGAGGGTTTGATCCCGACCCTGATGCCTTTATAAGGAGTACCTTGGATATCGAGGTGGTTACATTTTTGGAAAGTGCAGCAAAAGCCAAAAGCGTGATATTCAATACTTAAGCTTGACCTAAATAATGAGCTTACATACACGGCAACCAAAAATAGACACATCACAATAGAAATGTGCTGTACAGATTACCAAATGTACTACTATAATGAGCCAAGAATGTCTGTGTCCCGCGCGTGACGTCACTCCACGTCGAGCAGGCCCCCTCATTAATACTCATGAATAGACTAATCTCTCACAATACAAAGGCCACTGCCACAGCCATTGACATGCTAATCTCACAATACAAAGGCCACTGCCCCAGCCTCTGTGGTTGGACCATCTCTAGCTCCACCCACCTACCTTGATGCACTCATCTCAGGCCTATATAAGACCTTGTCTCAGCAACTTTCGGGTGACGTCACTCCACATGGGGGGGCGAGGTGCCTCCTACCCCCTCCTCAGCGTCAACTTAGAAACTCACTACAAAGGCAGAACCCTCACGTCACGCGATCTCCCTAACGCTATTGAGACATCGAAGTAGAAAGGACGTCATGATGAGCAAGGGATTATAACCTTTAAATGAAATAGGTCTGTCACCGCGGCCTTACAAATTGCACACAAATGGATGCAATGAATATAACTTCGCGGTCTGATTTACTGCAATAGATTTACTGCAATACACCCATCCTTGGACGGGCAAAAGGCTAGTAAACAAATAATCCCCTCGCCCGCTCCCCACCACAATATCACACAATGATATAGTACTTCCTTGTACAGTATACCCGCTAAAGACCAAAACTAATCCCCATGATAGGTAAATTGATATACATAGAGCTTGCCGGCGATAGGTCTAAACCACGAACTATGAACTCGTGATATTCAAGGGTCTCCCGTATTTGGAGTGTGCATGTTCTCCCCATGGTCACGTATCCTTTTCTCCAGGTCCTCCGGTTTTTTTCTCCACATCTAAAAACATGCGTTAAGATAATTACTGCTATAAATATTCACAAAAGCCACTACGTTGAGCAACCATATGTGGCCAGGCTGCTTCTGGAAAAGAGCTATATATCTCAGTGGGCCTTACCTGGTCAAATAAAAATAGGTCGCTTACAGGAGCTGAATGGATTGCCACATCACAGGGACGCAAGGAATTGCAGCATGGAGAGGGCTTCATCCAGCAGTGGATTGATCCTGGTTTATGTTTTGCAAATAGTAAACTTCAGCATGCACTTCCAAATGAAGGTGTTTAAAGTGTCTGTTTATCTTATTTGGTTCTTTCGGGAAAGTCACGTAGAATGAGAATAAAATAATAAAATAAAAATAAGACAATAAAATTCTCACGACGTTTCGGCCACAACACAAGCGGCCTTCTTCAGGTGAAAGAACAGAACTGTCGGGACGACAGTGCTTCAATGAGTGCTGCTGAGATTCGTGGCATCTTTTAAGCTCGGTGATAGGTGTGAATGACCTAGAAAGCAGGAGAATTTAGCATTGAAATAGCTAGGGATTAGCTTGTGACAAAAAATAGCTGTGTTAAAGTCAAAGTTTACATATCAACAGAGGCATTTAGTATATGGACGCTAAAGGGCCTCCAACTACCCAACTATCATACAGTAAACCAATGTGAGAAAAAACGAAGTCTATATTACCTCAGTATAATAATTGTACTTGATATGTGCTTCAATAAGCTGAGCTATTAATCACAAAGCAACTGGGTATACACTACACTATATAAACAGGTCCCTGCAGGGTGGGCTGGTAGGAACATTGGAATTTTGTCTATTGCAGGCTGGTACACTCAGTTTACAACTTCGTTCCTTCCAGTATTAATACCATATAGTAAAACCAATGAAAACCCAAATATAAACTACCTCAATGTTATCAATAAACTCTATATACTCTCCAATCAGCTGAGCCACCAACAATAAGTCGTTATATATCACAATGCCATATTGCGAAAAATGGCGGTTTTTCTTCCCATCAACGACCAGCACCACGGACAACGAACGAGCTTCGTTCAGACGGACGACTCAATCCATGCTCGGGAACGGAAGAGGGAGAGAGACAGCCATAATGCGTTGTTATACTCCATGTTATAAACCATACCATTAACCGTGGTGTGAGAGGTATTAAGAGGCAATATCAGCGAAAAAGCTGCGGTCTGACGGTAACCGTAAAATACAATAAATTAAGAACCATTGGAAAGATGTTTTAAACCATTTCGGAACTTCATTAAATTTATTGGCTGGTTGGGGAGGCCATATTAAGTTTGCGAGGTCTGAAACTCCAGGCCAAACATAAATAAACTTCCGTTATCTCCGAAAAAGTAAGATGGATTGATGACCAAGCTGTGGAGGTCTGCATAAATTTATAAGATGTCCATTGTTTCACAAGAGATAGCATGAATCGGATAAGAAATACACTATTAATTCTTATACACTGGTCCATTCATACAATTAGTATATTAGTGGGCTACATTAGAGAAGATAAAGGGAGGAGAGGAGAAGAGGAGGGCCGGGGTGCCCGGAGCCCAGAGAGTGCCCAGAGGAGCCAGAGAGCCAGGGGCAACCCTGATGTTTATGTTGGCTGGATTGCATGTGCTCCCATGCATGTGAGGTTGCTCTCAACAGAAGTCGTTCCTTGCACGAGATTGGCTGAAACGCTGAGTAACCACTCAGAGGTATAGTGGTTAAGCAGTGGAGACGGTATAGTGGAAAAACAGTGGAGATTTCTGAAGCAAAGTTTAAGATTTGCAGTTGTCAAATTATATTGAGCCGATCCATATGGCAAGTGAAAGAAAGAAGACTTGAAGTGTGTTGCTAAAACAATCTTGGAGGAAAGAGAGGATACATGTGTGCCTCTTGGAGAAGGAAAGGCATTGCTCAAAACTGTGCTCCAAGGTCACGTGCCATGAATCACATGAGTTTAAAAAAACGTGACTGTAAACCACAAGCTTGTGAATAATATTCATGGTGAAGACACCTCTATACGTTGGATGCTGCACTTTGTCTTTTCATGAATGTCATATTGTGCACTGGGTTATGCCTTATTAACATAAATTCTGAATTTAGCTATTCATGTATTTCTATTACAGTATCACATATTCTTTGGACCAAGTGTCAATTGCCTATTTGATGACTGGTACTCTGATTATTTTTTGCAAATAAGGGACTTGTTTTATTTAAAATGTGTCTGTGTGTGTAGTTGAACAGTGTAACAAATCCATGCGTTACATGTGTAGTGTTGCAGCGCCGACCTGGGCAAGGCCTATGATACAATCAGTAGGCCAGGGCTCTGGATTGTTATTCGTGTTTTCAGAGTTCCTTACCCTCTGCTCACAATGATTAAGGACCTTCACGATGGTGGGCAGGCCCGGGTAAAGTTGCGTGCCCGGGAGTCAGAGCAATTTCCTGTTTACAGTGGGGTGTGACAGGGATCTACAGTGAGGGAAAAAAGTATTTGACCCCCTGCTGATTTGTACGTTTGCCCACTGACAAATAAATCATCAGTCTATAATTTTAATGGTACGTTTATTTGAACAGTGAGAGACAGAATAACAACAACAAAATCCAGAAAAACGCATGTCAAAAATGTTATAAATTGATTTGCATTTTAATGAGGGAAGTAAGTATTTGACCCCCTCTCAATAAGAAAGATTTCTGGCTCCCAGATGTATTTTATACAGGTAATGAGCTGAGATTTTGAGCACACTCTTAAAGGGAGTGCTCTTAATCTCAGCTTGTTACCTGTATAAAAAAACACCTGTCCACAGAAGCAATCAATCAATCAGATTCCAAACTCTCCACCATGGCCAAGACCAAAGAGCTCTCCAAGGATGTCAGGGACAAGATTGTAGACCTACACAAGGCTGGAATGGGCTACAAGACCATTGCCAAGCAGCTTGGTGCGAAGGTGACGACAGTTGGTGTGATTATTCGCAAATGGAAGAAACACAAAAGAACTGTCAATCTCCCTCGGCCTGGGGCTCCATGCAAGATCTCACCTCGTGGAGTTGCAATGATCATGAGAACGGTGAGGAATCAGCCCAAAACTACACGGGAGGAGCTTGTCAATGATCTCAAGGCAGCTGGGACCATAGTCACCAAGAAAACAATTGGTAACACACTACACCGTGAAGGACTGAAATCCTGCAGCGCCCACAAGGTCCCCCTGCTCAAGAAAGCTCATATACATGCCCGTCCGAAGTTTGCCAATGAACATCTGAATGATTCAGAGGACAACTGGGTGAAAGTGTTGTGGTCAGATGAGACCAAAATGGAGTTCTTTGGCATCAACTCAACTTACCGTGTTTGGAGGAGGAGGAATGCTGCCTATGACCCCAAGAACACCATCCCCACCGTCAAACATGGAGGTGGAAACATTATGCTTTGGGGGTGTTTTTCTGCCAAGGGGACAGTACAACTTCACCGCATCAAAGGGACGATGGACGGGACCATGTACCCTCCTTCCCTCAGCCAGGGCATTGAAAATGGGTCATGGATGGGTATTCCAGCATGACAATGACCCAAAACACACGGCCAAGGCAACAAAGGAGTGGCTCAAGAAGAAGCACATTAAGGTCCCGGAGTGGCCTAGCCAGTCTCCAGACCTTAATCCCATAGAAAATCTGTGGAGGGAGCTGAAGGTTCGAGTTGCCAAACGTCAGCCTCGAAACCTTAATGACTTGGAGAAGATCTGCAAAGAGGAGTGGGACAAAATCCCCCCTGAGATGTGTGTAAACCTGGTGGTCCAACTACAAGAAACGTCTGACCTCTGTGATTTCCAACAAGGCTTTTGCCACCAAGTACTAAGTCATGTTTTGCAGAGGGGTCAAATACTTATTTCCCTGATTAAAATGCAAATCAATTCATAACATTTTTTACATGCGTTTTTCTGGATTTTGTTGTTGTTATTCTCTCTCACTGTTCAAATAAACCTACCATTAAAATTATAAACTGATCATTTCTTCGTCAGTGGGCAAACGTACAAAATCAGCAGGGGATCAAATACTTTTTTCCATCACTTTATGTGAGGAGTCTGTGGGTGGCAACATCACGTACGGCTGGAAGTAGGACATTCCAGACTAAGAGGGTTCATGATGGCAATGTCAACGACACTGAACCAGCCAGCACAACTCACTGCCAATAACACATATCACATAATTCACTCTTAACTAATTGTTCAATCAATGAATTGAATCACTACAATTAAAACCAAAGAATCTCCCAGAACAAACACTTCGCACTCTCCTCCGTCAGCCACCTGCATCGACAATAGAAACGCATCAGTCTAGCAGTGGATAAAACCTGGCGTGGGAGGTATGGGGGGGGGGCGGCTTACACTTGCGGTGGACAGCAGGGGGGTGGCTTGATGCAGTAGCCATCGCAGATCAAGCGGTAGAACTTGTCATCGACTGCCATGCGCCAGGGTAATGGGCCTCTCCTACACCCACACACATCACACTGAGCGGCACACACGTCACACCGAGGAGCACGCACGTCAAACCAAGGAGCACGCACATCACACATCCAGCGGCACGCACGTCACACACACAGGTTGCACAGGTCTCCTTTATCAAGACAAACGTGGAGCAGATTACAACTACAACTCTACGCCTGTCACAATGCCCCCCTCTCCCCCCCCCCCAGTTTATGGGGGGCCGCGGGCCTCACTCCCCCCTTCGCGTCAGTCCCCCCTAATAAATGGTCCGGTTGCATTGTGAATGCACCACACGAATGACGTGCAGTCCCGTGGCGCACTGTAACGGGCTCGTGATTTACCCACTAAAATTTAATGTAAAAAAATAAAAACGATCCCAAGACATTATTTAAAATAAAGTATGGCCATCGTGTGTCAGCATCACAGGCGAAAATTGGCATGTAAAAAAAACTTCACTGGGAATTACTCATTTGGGATTGCTCGCAGCAAACAGCACTTGACCTGCTTGCAGGTTAGGTGCTGAATAACCGTGTGTCACACAGAGAACAGTTGCCACTGAGGGTGCCCTTTTCAAATGCTTGAGATGAGATGTGATTATCGCGTGTAAATGTGCACACTAAAATAAAAAAAATCATAATTATAAGCGAACTATTATCGTTTCAGGTGGCAGGGTGTTGCAGCGGTGATCTTTGACCCTCGCAACAAGAAGGGCCTTGGTTAATCATCCGACTGGCACTTTGCGGATGTATGGGTTATCCAGTTTGCTCACGTAGCTAGAAAACACACTATCACAATGTAACTGGGTATTGGCCAAGCATCCCAATGCTAAAGTTACCTGCAAATTACTTCACTGGGATGACACTCGGCAGCAGAGCCGGATGATGGCATTGCTGGGGCCCTATGCCATTGTCAAGTTTAAGAGGCCCCTTCTATCAATGCCTGTATATTTTTGTCAGCAGAATGAAAATAACTGCTTTGGAGAGTCTTTATTTCTCACCGATCTTTATTTTTTAAACAATTATGTTAAAACTCGAAACCTCGTGTCCATTTCTTGTTTCGTATTTAGAGACCTCCCCCCCTCTCTTAATGCGAGGCCCTAAGCTGTAAGTGTAGCCGGTGTGAGCTCGCCTGTGATGAATAACACGAATAATTGTGCACTCTTATTTTCTATGGGTGGCCAGGAGAATGTATTATTATTTAAGTGAATGCAATGGTGATCAGGGGATTGGAACCAGAGCCCCACGTACACAGTAGAGTACAAGGGAACGCCCACAGTACAGATTTGAGCTGACCTCCGGATTGAGAAATTGAACTGTGTTGTGACGTGGAGGGTGTTTCTGAACGCTATTGTGACCGACCCGTCCCGACGGGAGGAGAGAGGACAGGGTGGACCGGCTGCATGAGCTTACTCTCCGGCACTGCACAGCACAACATCGCCTCCCTACTGCAAAAAACTCGGCAGGACCCTCCTGAAAATAAAAGTCTTCGGAATCAGTGAGGCCTGTCCTTGGGAGGACAGGCGTAGTCTTGGTCGTCACAAGCGAACATTTGTTTCTCCATATTAATTTGTATCCCCGGGTTACCATCGGGGCTGGGCGTTGCAAGCTTAGCTTCTGATATCTGATGAGACTGGTAGCCGTTTTTTAAAAGGTAATTTCGGCATCTGGAGCCCAAACATGCAACAACTTTATGCAACTTCTTGGTTCTTTCGGTAAAGTCACGTAGAATGGAAATAAAATAATAAAAATAAAACATAAAAAAAATTCTCACGACGTTTCGGCCACAACACAAGTAGCCTTCTTCAGGTGAAGGAACAGAACTGTCGGGACGACAGCGCTTCAATAACTGCTGCTAAGATTCGCAGCGTCTTTTAGGCTAGGTGTGAGAGGTAAACCGCCTTGACAAAGGAGTTTACATATCAAACAGGAGAATTTAGCATTGAAATAGCTGTGTTAAAGTGTTGGATCAGCAGGGTGTTAAATTCAGAAATTAGCATGTAACTGGGAGATTAGCATGATGTTAATGTGAGGGATTAGCATGTGACTGGTCACGGAAATAGCTATGTTAAAGTCAAAGTTTACATCTCAACAGAGGCATTTTGTATATGGACGCTAAAGGACTGCAACTACCCAACTATCATACAATAAACCGATGTGGAAAAAAAACTAAGTATAAACTACATCAATGTCATCAATAAACTCTATATGCTCTCCAATCAGCAGAGCACTTCATTGAACGCTGCTAAGATTCGCAGCGCCTTTTCGGCTAGGTGTGAGAGGTAAAGCGCCTTGACAAAGGAGTTTACATATCAAACAGGATAATTTAGCATTGAAATAGCTGTGTTAAAGTGTTGGATCAGCAGGGTGTTAAAGTCAGAAATTAGCATGTAACTGGGAGATTAGCATGATGTTAATGTGAGGGATTAGCATGCGACTGGTCACGGAAATAGCTATGTTAAAGTCAAAGTTTCCATCTCAACAGAGGCATTTAGTATATGGACGCTAAAGGACTGCAACTACCCAACTATTATACAATTAACCGATGTGAAAAAAAACGAAGTATAAACTACATCAATATAATAAATGTACTCAATATGTTCTTCAATACGTTGAGCTATAAACATACAGTAACTGGGTATACACTACACTATATAATGAATACCATATAGTAAACGAATTAATGAAACTAAAATATAAACTACATCAATGTTATAGTCTTAGTTTTTTCGGTAAAGTCACGTTGAAGAGAAACAACAAAATAATAAAATATATATAAAACAAAACAAAAAAATTCTCACGACGTTTCGACCATAACTCAAACGGTCATCTTCAGGTGTGTTGGTTTGCATAAATTATTTTTTAAACGGCACATTTATTTATTTATAAAAAAACGTTAGCGCCACGCGCAGCGATTTGGCAGTTTACCCAGGACTAGTTCATCTATATTCTGAAAAGAGGAGGGGGGAGACGAAATGTTTTATAATGTATGCTGTCTGAAAGCCACTGTAAGCGTCAACAATCAATTAAGAACTGAAATGGTTTATCAAATCTTTCCAATGATTGCTATGTGGTATACAGTAGGGTTGGTAGAATAATACATAGTGTAATATTACAAGTCTAATATTTTACAGTCTAAAGTATAGGGTAGTCTAAAGTAACGCATTGTATAATTCAAGGGTGGGTTTGTCTATGGTAGTGTATATTACGGTGTATAGTTGTGTAATGTAGGAAAAAGTTTAGTTGGAGACATATCAATATACTGCATAATGTTCGAGCTTACATTGGGCTGTGTATACGATATTATACAATGTAGTTTAGATTGGAAGGTATAACATTACAATGTATAGTAGTCTAGTTTATGGCATGGTTGTAACGCAACACAGGACAGAGCAGCGCATCGTGGCAGTTTCTCCCCCCTCCTCCGTCCCGAGCATGGATGGACTCGTCCGTCTGAACGAGGCTCGTCGCTCTCCGTGGTGCTAACGTTGGAAAGAAGGAAAAAACCGCCACCCATTTTTTTCGCCATATGGCATTGTAATGTATAACGACTTATTGTTAGTAGCTCAGCTGATGGAGAGTATATAGAGTTTATTGATGACATTGATGTAGTTTGTATTTTAGTTTTTTTATTAGTTTACTATATGGTATTCATTAGATAGTGTAGTGTATACCCAGTTACTTTATGTTTATAGCTCAATTTATTGAAGAATATATTGAGTACATTTATTATATTGATGAAGTTTCTACTTAGTTTTTTTTCACATCGGTTTATTGTATGATAGTTGGGTAGTTGCAGTCCTTTAGCGTCCATATACTAAATGCCTCTGTTGAGATGGAAACTTTGACTTTAACATAGCTATTTCCGTGACCAGTCACATGCTAATCCCTCACATTAACATCATGCTAATCTCCCAGTTACATGCTAATTTCTGACTTTAACACCCTGCTGATCCAACACTTTAACGCAGCTATTTCAATGCTAAATTATCCTGTTTGATATGTAAACTCCTTTGTCAAGGCGCTTTACCTCTCCCACCTAGTTTAAACGACACTGCGAATCTTAGCAGCAGTCATTGAAGTGCTGTCGTCCCGACAGTTCTGTTCCTTCACCTGAAGAAGGCTACTTGTGTTGTGGCCGAAACGTCATGAAAATTTTATTTTTTATTACGTTTTTTTTATTATTTTATATCCATTCTACGTTACTTTACCGAAAGAACCAAGAAGATGAATCCCTGCAGTCACGAAAGCTTTAAATCTGAACTTTACGCAATTAATAATCATAGTGTAAGATAAGACTACAATCGTTGTCTGCTGTGAGGATCTTCTGTACTCAGGGCCCCGAATGTTTGTGGCAAGTGAAAGTTTGTCTCAGCAAAATATAAGATTTCTCACAGTAGCATACCGTATGACCACACGTCGCTCTGCACCTTGTAGAGCCCATGGAACATGCTTTCTGAAGACATCCACTTTACAGGCAGAGGCACCTAATGGACATGACCGCATGGCCACAAGCACAACAACAATACGTTCAGTAAATTCAGTTCAGGCCGATGCATCGCGATTCGTCATACGTTTTTTGCGTCAGGCCACATTCATCTGGCCAAATTAGCGTCATCTAGCCCTCCACTACCCTGAAGGGTTAAATGTGTAGTGACATCACGGGATGTCACTGTGTAGTGCCGGCCCTAGAGAGGCACGGCGTGCGGTGTATTGACATCGCGGATACCACTCTGGTGTGGGTGTAGTACCGACCCTAGAGGGGCTCGGTCAGCGCTGATTGATCCCGCTGGATGGCATCACGCTTGGCGTGCAGTGCCAACCCAACAGGATAGGGTGTGGGAGTGCCGGCCGTAGGAAACGGGTTACTAAATGCTATGGCACTCTGGTTGACCCGAGAGGACACGTGACCGGTTAAGTCTACAAAGGGGCCCCAAGTGGGGTCTAGGGGTGGTCACGTGGTCGGGGTCCAGATCCTGCTGCTCGATGATTCTTGAAGGTGGTCGTGGCCAAGGGCGGAGCCAGCCACGCCACAGAGAATATAAGCTGGGTCCCCCAGAGGGACCGGCGTTGTTGTTCATCCTGAAGAACCTTTGTCTACGTCTACGTTCTACCGAGTCTCCAACACATGGACTGGGACCCGAGCTGTGGTCCCGTTCTGTCGTAGCTAGTCATGTTGTAATTAGTGTAGTTAGCCTGGTGGTCACCACCACAGGTTCTTATTCTGGGCCAGTTACCCCGTGTACCACATGGGGTGGGGAGGAGGAAGGGGATTTGTGAAATTGCCCCATATTTTGAACTGTCGGCAGAGCAGGGAGATTGAATCCAATTGCCGACCTCTGGATTGCAAGTCCAGGGTGGGAGAGCCATTGCACCACCGTGTGTGGCAGCACCCCCGCTCTTTTTTTATTAGGGGCTGTGCAAAATAAAATAAAAACATTGAGTACAATGAAAGTGATGGGCCTTCCATTCCGATGATGGTGATGACATTGGCGATACTGATAATGATGCTGATGATGCTAAGTAAGGTGAAGGACTCACTTTGCCCTTCACCACGTAGTTGGGGTCAGTCTGGACGTTCCGTGCCAGCCCAAAGTCGCAAATCTTGGCGATGTGTCCATGCGTTACCAGCAAATTCCTCGCAGCCAGGTCGCGGTGGATGCACTAAAAAAAAGAAAAAAATTCCCTGTGTGGCCTTCAACAAACTTGGGGCAACTTCTGTGAAGGTCGGCCATGGTACACGACGGGGTGGGTGCCCAGCACCACGCCCGGCCGCCTTTGTCTCCCCAGTGTAGATGTTTATACACCGCACCAGGTACTCATTTGAGACTGAGTCAATCTGGGGAGGCCCATGACCGGTTCAGATAATTGTCACTGGTGTTGGCCGTGAGCGGGAATCGAACTCTGGCCATTGGGTTCGTAGTGCAGTGAACTAACCACTGAGCGACCACTCGCCACCCAGACAGACATATTAAGGGCAACAAAGACGTGCACCACAGACACAGTCACATACAAAGACACAGTTAAACACGCACAGTCACAGAGATACAGTTAAACATACTCTTTGGTTCTTTCGGTAAAGTAACATAGGTATAAAATAAAACAAATCACGACGTTTCGGGCGCAACACAAGTGTCCCTCATCAGGTGGGAAAGCATGATCTGCTGCTGAGGCAGACTGTTTTAAAAGGTTTGAAATAGGTGTAGCCTAAGGGTCATAAAGAAGTGGGCGGGGCTAGTGATGTTAATGTGAGAAATTAGCATGTAAATGTAAGATCGGAGAGCGGCCTCCTCGACGAGGGCTTCAAATCAAGACCGTTAAACACGTGCAGTCACACATGGTCAAATTGAAACACAGAGGTGAATTTCCGGAGGTTCTTAAAGATGGTCATGGCCCTGTAGGGATAGAGACAGACAGGCACGGAGATACATACAGAGAGACACAGAGACAGGTTAAAATCATCACGTATTTTCATCATTATGTTCCACCACTCTTTTAACCGAGGAGAGAGGCTCACTGCTGATTCACTCCTCTCGCGACTCACGTTCTTGTGAGCGAGGAAGGCCATACCGCTCGCGACCTGCTCCGAGAAGCTCGGGAGGTTGTCCACCCCGGATGGAGTAGAGTCGCTCACGATCGCTTCTCTCTCCGACGACGACGCGTCCCAGCCTGCGGCGCACAAGGAAGCCCGGACGATTCAGAAATGCCCTAACTATAGAGTATCTATAGTAGATCATCGATTATTCGGCGGCTACGGGGGGGAAGGGGACGCCAAATTTTTTAACAACGCCGGATATTCACTACATAATAATTTTAAAAAGCTAATTTTTTGCACATTCTTGCATAGCATTGTTTTTAAATGTTGTGAATGTTTTGTTGTCTTTTAAATTAGTTTACTATATGAAATTGGTGTGAATAAACATACAAATACACAGAAATAAATATCCTACTGTAAAATGTAACCTATTTACTGTACCGTACTTACCAATCCAATCTCGAAGACTCTGAATGGAGTGATGTATATACGTGCAGTATTGTCATTTTTTAAAGTTGTATTTAGTGTATAATGTACCGTCCGTAATATTTAACACTGAAATGAAGTCGGTGGCTGCTCTGGTTAATAACGCGGTCTACTTCGCAGTAGACACAGTTAGAGCGAACACGTACATGATTAGAAAAAGAGAGTCGGCCAAGTGTTGTGTGGTGTAATTACCCAAATTTGAGAAATTTACTCGCAAATTATTCCATCGGGGAAGCTGCCTAATAACATCACAAACCCACTTGGCAGGGTAAAGCCCGCTTGCAAGGCTGTGGCTGCACAGGGGCAGCTGCCCCCAGTCCATGGAAACTGGTACTGATGTAGTTTACGAATCGCCATGGGCGGCATGGTGGCACATTGGTAAGTAACCCTTGCGCCTTGCAGCAAGAAAGCTGGGTTTGATTCCCGACTCGGGCGCGTTTCGGCGTGGAGTTGTCATCTTCTCTCCCCCTGTTCGTCAGAGTGTGTAAGTGCAATGAAGTGTTTGAGTGAGTGTGTGAGCGAGTGAGTTAGCGTGAATGTGTGAGTGTGTGAAGATTGTATGTTCTCCCCCTCTTCTGGGTCTCCTCCGTGTTCTCGAGTTTCCTCCCATAGTAAAAAAAATACCCAATACAACGAGTCTGGCATTGGGCAAAATATCCCAATACTGAAAAATCACCTGCAAATTACTCAATTGGGACTACACAGTGACAGCAAAAACTTCGCAGGACCCTCATGAAGAAGTCTTGAGTTTTTGCACAGTAAACAAATGTAATAATAAATCTTGACTTAAAGCTTTTGTAACTGCAGGAAGACATTCTTTGGGTCTTTCGGTAACGTCACGTAAATAGGTTCAAATGAAATAACCAAAAATAACAAAAAACTACACGTTTCGATCACAACACAAGCTTTTGTCATCAGGAAGAAAAAAAGAGAGGGGGACAGCTGCTGAGGCAGACAGTCTGCCTTATCTCAACCGGTGTTGTCCCTATCCTAGGTAAACTCTGTCTTAAATGAGTACCTGGTGCAGTGTGTAGACATGAGCACTGGGGAGACAGAGGTGGCTGCATGCGCGTAGTGCTGGCCACCCACCTCCTCGTGGGCCACGCCGCCTAACAGCAGCACAGTCTGTTAAGGCTTATTTGGGTGATCTTCATCTTTGTTGTACGCTTGTGCCATCTTGTGTGTCCGCTGTCACAGATTCCAGGCTACAACCCTCCGGAGTCCACCCCATGGGGCTCCCCTTCTCCCCGGCCCAAAAAACCCAGACAGTACTCGTGCATCATGCATGCGGTGTCAGCAAGAGGTAAGAGGTGCATGAGTGGGCACACACTCTGGGTTTTACATCTGCAGAGTTAGTTAAGTGTACAGTGTGCTCGCAAGCAGAGGTGAACAATAAAAAAAATCAGTGGCGGTTATGAGAAACGCTACCCTGAAGTAACGGGCGGTTTGCACTCTGAACTTGCAATCCAGAAGTTACTGGTTCGTTTTCCCATCGCAGCGTTTGAAACAGTGGCGCAATTTTCTTAAATTTACAATTTTTACCTTGCCAACCAGTACAAACAGCCAGGTGAGGTGTATAAGCGTCACTATATATGAATAGTTTAGGACATCTTATGCTCACAAACTCACCCGTTCACGCACTCAACCACCAACTCAATCTCACTCAAATCACCAACTCACTCTCACTCAAACCACCAACTCACTCAACCATCAACTCACTCAACCCACCATCTCACTCAAACCACCAACTCACTCAACCATCAACTCACTCAACCCACCATCTCACTCAAACCACCAACTCACTCAAACCACCACCATCTCACTCAAACCACCAACTCACTCAAACCACTATCTCAAACCACCATCTCAAACCACCAACTCACTCAAACCACCATCTCACTCAAACCACCATCTCACTCAAACCACCATCTCACTGAAACCACCAACTCACTCAAACCACCAACTCACTCAAACCACCACCATCTCACTCAAACCACCACCATCTCACTCAAACAACCACCATCTCACACAAACCACCAACTCACTCAAACCACCATCTCACTCAAACCACCATCTCACTCAAACCACCATCTCACTCTAAAAGGTTGAAGGTTAAGGTGCAGGCAGCCCTGAAAATATATTGGCTCGTGCCACTGCAAGCTCCCTTCTGGAGGATATGTTGTTGAGCCAGACGTTTGGAAGAGGTGGGAGTAACCCACATTTTACCCCACCACACACGACCTGCCGATGGACTACCCATTGACAGTGCTGAGTGGACAACGGCAGGGCCAGTGAGGGGGGATTTAAGAAACGGTTCAATCACCTGCCGCGCTTGGAGGATGAACCGGCGGCATTTGGGTTGCCAAGCCCAGTGTGATAACCGTCACATTATGGCAGCATCATAATCTGAATATTTTTCCTGGATCAATCCGATGAGCTATAAAACTCTTTTTCACAGGTGTCCAGCACCACTTCATCATATGGATGAGGGGTTCCTGAATCAGGTGAGAGACAGATTTGTCCTCCTCTACCAGGTGAGGTCAGGCAATTTTACTTCTCACTTCACCTTCCTCACCTCAACTGGTAAGGTAGGAAAATCATTGCTCCTGAACTAGGTGAGAGCCCAATCAGGTGTGACCCGTGGTGCATAAGGGGACCACACCAATGATAAAAAAAATACTAAACTATTTTTTATTTTCTTGGTTCTTTCGGTAAAGTCTCGTAGAAGATAAATAATAAAAATATAAAACAATACAATTCTCACGACGTTTCGACTGCAACACAAGCAATCATCATTCCTTCTACGTGACTTTACCGAAAGAACCAAGAATGTGAATGCCTGCAGTCACGAAAGCTTTAAATCAAAATGTATTTTTTTTATTTATTTACCAAGGTCACATCTATAACAGCAGCCACTATACCTGACCAGTGTTACTCATTTCTACTGTTACCTATTATTATGATTAGTGTGTGGACCCACCACAAAATTTCATACTTAACTTGCAGTTCATCAATCTTTGTAATAGCGTAATCAACCAGACTATGCGTTAATTGTGTTTTGACCGACCGTCTGTGTTGCTTTATATGGTTTCCAAATTTTGCTAAATACTGTTTGTCTGGTATGCTTCTCTCTCTGTGTCCCCTGTTGTATCTGTGTTAGTTTCCCCCTACTTGTGTGTCTGTATATACATATGGGGTTATGTGTTTCCTCTCTCTCGTAAATTTAGCTCTTCTGTACCTGATGATGGCTGCTTGTGTTGCAACCGAAACGTCGTACGCTATTATGTTATTTTATTATTTCTTATTTATACGTGACTTTACCGAAAAAAAACAAAGAGTAATTCCTGCAGTCACGAAAGCTTTGAATCAAGTCTGTAGTGCCTCTTGTTAAACAGTGCTTCAGTTAAACAGGAAAATTAATAAATCCAGCAGGCATGACTTGAAAAGTAACACATTTACATTTTGGGTTGCACTCTAAATCGTCCGGTAAATCGTGTCGCCAATTATAATTTCTGCGTTTATCTGCGCGTGTCTGTGTACCCCCAGTGGAGGAATACGTGCGCAGCTTGCTGGACAACCCTGAGTTGATTGACCGTCTGGCACTGGCCTCGGAGCAGGTGAGACTCCGTATGCGTGCATCAGCTCTGCCCCCCCCTCATATTTATGGTGCGGGCCTGTACCCTTGTCCGACCCCTCACTTCCGCGTTGCATCCAGCTGCCTCACTGAAGAAAGGGACACTTGCCTTGCGCTGAGTACGACGTTTCGCTGGTTGTAATCGCCAGGGAAACGATATACTCGATTTGTAAGTGTTGTGGGTTTACTCTCCAATACACTGGCGTGCTGCAGTAGTAACTAATTGACACGTTTTGTTTTACGTAACAAACCTTACTAATTGTCTGTGCCGGGTTAACTACGCACATTTACGCGCTCTTACCCAAAAAACCTTTATTATGGATAATATTGGTCGCAAAAGAACACGTGTTAAAAAGCTCCCGTTTAGAACGTCTCATCCTCACCATCAATGGTCAATCAATCAAATAAATCCTAGATTTATAACGTGGCATATTTACCAAAAAGCAGAGACGGAAGGGTGAAACTCTAGAGGTAGCTCTATGATATCCGCTTTTGTGGAACGTTCTCTAACACGGATGGCCGTACTGCTCTGAGATAAATCAGACTGGATCCTTCGTCTCGTTACGTGATGGCGGTTGCAAAATTGTTGTTGACGCGTGCATGTGCCGTGCGTGTGCTGTGTACGTGTGCAGGATGTGGTGGAGTCCCGGGTAATCTTCCCCAAACATCTCCCGCTGTCCCAGCTGCAGCAAGGTGTGCGCTCCGGCCGGTTTGTCCAGGGAACCTTCCTTGCGAGTCGTGAGAATTACCTGGAGGGGACTCTGAGGGTGCGAGGGGACGGTGACAGTGATAAAGAGGTACACGTTTCACAAGCCTGCGTCTGGAAGGAACAATGCTGTCCGATCGTATCTGTGTGAGTTTTAAAAACAAATTTATAATGAAGCAGTGGCATAGCGTTCTTGGCATGAGCAGTAGCTCTTAACCTTTACTGCAAGGCTGCAGTAAAGGTTAAGAGCTACTGGGCTAAAATATTTGTATTTTGAACGTCTTTTGCACCCTACGTAGGTGTCATAGCCTGGCTCCTGCCCCCCCGGCCTGTGAGTCTTGGTGCAGTTGCACTGCCTGCACACTCGATAGCTACGCCACCACAACTACAGTATATACGTTAATTGTGACTACTTTAATAACAGGGTTTTTCCCTTTTTTTTCTGGCAACAAAACTGAAACCTTTTACAAGGAATCATGTGTGCATTAACCACAATACTTGTGGTCAAAATGCAAACAAAAAACACACTATGATAATATATGCATTGTCCTTGAGACTGATTGGTTCACACCAGGGACGGCTTTCTTTTGAGCCTCGACCCAATTGGTGCGAGACCAGAGGACGCCAAAAGGCGTACGCATATATTGCAAATATTATCAGTGTGTTTTTGTTTGCATTTTGACCACAAGTATTGTGGTTAATGCACACCTGATTCCTTGTAAGAGGTTTCAGTTTTGTTGCCAGAAAAAAGGGGAAAAACCCTATTATATTTTGGTACTGGCAAAGGAGGTCTAATGATGGTTGTGACTACTTTGTTAACAAAATGAATGGTCTATTTCCACCTCCAAAATGTAACGTTAAATAACAATTAGGTACATTGGCCCTTTGTTGGAAAAAAAAACCCAGTCTAGAAATTGCCCTACTTGAACATATGTTACTGAAAAACATTGGTTTCAGAAGATTCATGGGCTCATAGTCCTACATTTTAAATTGTTTATTCGTGGTATTAAAACTCTTGTACAGTAAAACCTTGGATTGCGAGCATAATTCGTTCCGGAAACGTGTTTGTAATCCAAAGCACTCGTATATCAAAGCACTCGTATATCAGTTATGATCACGTGACGCTCGGCAGTACAAAGCTGCTCGTATTGCAAGACCCTCGCTCGTTTATCAAATTAATATTTATTAAAAATTTTGCTTGTCTTGTAAAACACTCGCAGACCAAGTTACTCGCAATCCAAGGTTTTACTGTATATGCTGCTCTCTAACAGCACTTGGCCCAGCGGTCTGTTAAGACTATACGGGGGATCTTTTTTGTCTGCGTGCAGGTGTTGATCCAGGGGCTGCAGCATTTAAACCGCGCGATGCACGACGACATCGTGTGCGTGGAGATGTTCCCCGAGGAGCGCTGGGTTGCCCCCTCCTCGCTGGTCCTGCACGATGAGGGCGTCGCAGGGGACGTTGCAGAAGAGAATGAAGAGGATGTGGTGAGTGGAGCGTCAACACTGCCGAACCAAAATCAAACCCAGACACCTGCAGTGTGCGTGTCTCTCTCCCCGTGGTCGCATGGATTTTTCTCCAGGTCCTCCGGCTTTTCCCTCCACAGTTACAATCTGACATGCACTTAGAGTATGTGGCTGCTATCAATTTCAAATGTGATAAGATACTTCACTGAACGATCATTTGTGGCCAGGTCACTTAAAAAGAGCTATAGAGCTCTCAGGGTCCTTACCTGGTAAAGTTATTTAGTTTATAGTTTTTAAATAGTTTTAATATAAATTTTGATTTAAAGCTTTCGTGACTGCAGTAATTCATATTCTTAGTTTTTTTTCGGTAAAGTCACGTTGAAGGGAAACAACAAAATAATAAAATATATAAAACAATAAAAAAAATTCTCACGACGTTTCGACCATAACTCAAACGGTCGTCTTCAGGTGTGTTGGTTTGCATAAATTTATTTTTAAACGTCGCATTTATTTATTTATAAAAACGTTAGCGCCACGCGCAACGATTTGGCAGTTTATTTAGGACTAGCCCATCTATATTCTGAAAAGAGGAGGGGGGAGACGAAATTTTTTATAATGTATGCTGTCTGAAAGCCACTGTAAGCGTGAACAATCAATTAAGACCTGAAATGGTTTATCAAATCTTTCCAATGATTGCTAAGATAGAATCCATCTTCTCGGTTGAAATTGTCCCTGTGCTTGTATATGTGGATAGCCTCATGAACGAATCTCTCATGGAAGCCAGATGGCTTACAAAGAACCTCTGTCTTGGAAAAGTCAATGGCATGTGAGCCTACTGAATTAGAACAATGATCTGCCACGGCCGAGGTGTTGGTCCTACCGTGTTTAAGGTCTGCTTTGTGTTCACGAATGCGGTCCGAGACATGGCGTTTGGTTACTCCAATGTAACTACTACCACAGAGGCAACTTAGTTTGTAGACACCAGGGTATTGTATGTCCGGAATCACATCCTTTACAGACGGAACCAGATCACGGATTTTATGTAATGTGTTGAAACGGACCTGGATCTTGTGTTTATTCAGGATTTTGGAGATCTTTTTTGTGACCCCCGCAATGTAGGGTAAAGTGATGGTTTTGAAAGGCTCCTCAAGAGGGTTCTTCTTCATGGTTTGAGTGATAGCTTTGCGGATTGTATAGTCGGAGTAACCATTAGCCCTAAGAGCTTGGTGTACATGCTTGAGTTCACTGCTTATGTGTTCCTGGTCGGATATGCATTGGGCTCTATGATACAGAGTCTTGATGAGAGAATTCTTCTGTGATGGATGGTGGTGGGAATCCGGTTTCAGATAAGCATCCGTATGGGTAGCTTTCCTGTAGACAGAGTGGCTCATTGAACCATCAGGTCTCTTTTTAATTAGGACATCCAAAAAAGGTATCTTGCCATCTATTTCGACTTCCATGGTAAATCTGATGGCTGGGTGTATGGAATTGATGTGGTCGAAGAATTGGTCTAGAGCAAGCCGGCCATGTGGCCAGATGACAAAAGTGTCATCCACGTACCTCTTCCATAAGGTTGGGCGCAGAGTGGCAGTCTGGATGGCGTCAGTCTCAAATTTCTCCATGAAAATGTTAGCTATAACTGGAGAAAGGGGGGAGCCCATTGGGGTGCCCTCAGTTTGTTTGTAGAAAGTTCCATTCCAAGTGAAGTATGTATTGGTTAAACAGTGTCTCACCAGGGGGGGTACCTCAGTGTTTAGTCCTTGATGAACCAAGTCTTCAATGATTGCAATGGTGTCAGGTACAGGAACCTTGGTGAATAAGGAAACTACATCAAAACTGATAAGCAGGTCGTCTGGGGACAGGGAAATACCCTTGATTGTCGATACCAGGTGAGTCGAATTTTGTACCACAGAGGTGGTCTTTCCAGTGAAAGGACGCAGGATTTCAGACAAAAAACGAGCTAGTTTGTAGGTGGGGGAGCCGATAGTAGAGACTATGAGACGAAGGGGTGTATCTACTTTATGTATTTTTGGTAAGCCGTATAATCTTGGTGGCCTGGCAGCAGAAGGTTTCAACGAAAACTGTTTAGATTGATCAATTAATGCGGTTGAATCAGAAATTATTTTGTTGGTTTGTGTGACGAGGCTGTTGGTGGGATCTCTTTTTATTTTTGTATAACTACCATCGTCGAGTAATTCTTTAATTTTGTTGTTGTATTCTATTTTATCCATGATGACAGTAGCATTGCCTTTGTCAGCTGAGAGGACTACAATATAATTCCTCTTTTTTAATTTATATAATTCAAAACGCTCATCTTTGCTGAGGTTGCTAGCTGGCATCTTAGCGTTTTTGAGGGTTGCAGCGATTTCAGATCTTGCTACGTCTGCAGCGATGTGACCCAGGCCCCTGAGAGCAACGTCTACTTGGGCAATTATATCATTAACTGGTATGTGTTTAGGTGTGACTGCAAAGTTTAGACCTTTAGCTAAAACGGATTTCAGACTATCGGAAATAGAACTGTTACTGCGATTAATTACGACTTTGTTAACGTCTAACTATAAATGCACCGTTTAAAAATAAATTTATGCAAACCAACACACCTGAAGACGACCGTTTGAGTTATGTTCGAAACGTCGTGAGAATTTTTTTATTGTTTATATATATTTTATTATTTTGTTGTTTCCCTTCAACGTGACTTTACCGAAAAAAAAAACTAAGATTATAGTTTTAATATAGTTTAAACAAAGAATAACAACAAAAACTCAACCACTTCAAGAGAGACCTTAAACATAATGAACACCGTGTGACCAGACAACAATCCACATTAGAGATGCTGTTAGCTTGATTTTGCGTTTATTAAATGACTTTACATTACATTACTTCAAAATCAAGTCAGGAGTGCTAATCATTTCGTACTATTTTTGTATGTACGTAGGGGTTATTTGACCATACTTCGATGCGGGTTGGTGAACGGGGGGGGGGCATAGATCAGGAGCATAGAAGGACAGGACAACAGTTCATTTTGCTGTACTGCGCTCTGCTGCCTGCCATTTTGGCGCAGAGCCTATACCACCTGTTATGCATATCCAGGCTCAACACGGTGGCGCTTCCACGGTCTGAGCTCCTTTTTAATGTTTATTTTAATTAACTTAATTAGAACTCAAGAGATCAGGACACGTATCATTTGCGAGAGTGACCTGGGTCACAGGGTGGCCTCTATATTGAAAACTAATTTCTTTAGAACTGCTTTTTGTATTTAGATTGTTGTCCTTTCCGCGCACCTCCGATTAGCATGGTTGGCTGTGTACGGTGCGAAATAAGTTCTACATGCATACATACCACAGTGACAAAATGCAAAACATAATAAAGTACAGCAATGAAGTTAATTGAAATTGGCACGAAAACAACTGTGGTTTATGAAAAGTCGACAATATTGCACAAACATAAACAAGTGTTAGATATTAAATCGCATGTAGTGCAAGTTGGCTTGGGCAGATTATTTATAGGCTGATCATTGCACAGTTATACTTATTAAAACGTTACGTAAACATTAAACACATATAGGGTGACTGATGTGCTAAGCAGGTAAGAGAAAATGTCAATCAGTGAAATCATAAAGAATCGAGAGATTAAGCATCAAATTGTGAATTAGATGGGAGGGTAACCTTTGTTGTAGATAATATTGGTCGCAAAAGCTTACGCGTTTTTTTTTAAACGTGTGGTATCTGATGGGCGTGTTCCGGTTGATTCTATCAATCGCCAGAACTGTTTTAACTTATAAATATATACGGAGGACTCCTCACTGTGATCTTTTGTCATTTTAACAAAGCGTCAGTCTCATTATTGACATTGATGAGACACAGCATGAAACCACATCCGCAGGTTAAGCGCTATTGTTTTGGATTGCTCCTTCCCCTTCAAGCCAAATTGTATTGTGTTATGCAGTGAGTTGGTTAAAAAAATAGTTATTTCATTATTTCAGTGTGTGAGAGAGACGCTACTGTGGTGAGTGCTCATTTGAGTTTGCGTTGTCATCTCCCGGTGCTATCCCAGCTGCTGCTGCTGCTGCTGTCGTCGCTCTTGCTTAGATTACGCAACACGATGTTTGTCCTTTGTTATGGTCTCCAGCTGAAAGCCGAAAGTGGGAAGATGCGTCGGCCCACTGGCAAAGTGGTCGGCATCATCAAGCGGAACTCGAGGCCGCTGTGCGGCATGCTCATGCCCAGCCCAATCAAGGAGGTGGGCTGATTTCAATGTGTGTGTGTACGTGTGGGGAGCGGTAATGTAGCGGTTAGCGCGCTGCGCTACGAATCCTGGGACCCGAGTTGGATTATATTTATCGCTCATAACCAATAAACAGCGCCAAATGTCTGAACCTGTCTTGGGCCCTTCCCTAGGTCGACTCGGCCATAAATGAGTTTCTGATGTGGCATGTAAACATCAGCGCTGTGGAGACAAAGGCGGTCGGGCATGGTGCTGGCCGTACCCACCCCGTCGTTTGCCGTACCAGCTTGAATAGGTGTGTGCTGACGGCACTTGCCCAAACAGTTTGTTGAATGTTTTACTGGGGGCTCTTTGGGCGTGTTGCAGGCCACCCGCCACCTGTTCACGCCCACGGACCGCCGCATGCCACGAGTGCGGGTGGAGACAAGACAAGCAGCGTCCCTGCAGGCCCACCGCATCGTGGTGGCCATCGGTGGCTGGCTGCGACACTCCCGCTACCCGAACGTACGACTGCACCGTGACGCCCCGGACGCCGTGACACCTCACCCATCTGTCCCGTGGTCGGCATCGTCGGGCTCATCCTTCTGTCACTTGACGCGCGGCCACGCGGCTCTGTATGCAATACAGCCGTTGAACCCAAAACACGAACGGTGACACGGTGAATTGGAAGTCAGGGTGGATGAAGTGGCACCACTGTGATATTTTTTTGTTTGAAAGCATGGCAAACTCACCAGTGATTCAACCTAGGTTATTAAGGTGTTGTAAGTTGATAGTCTCAGCCCAGTCACCAATAACTGCACCAAAAACGATATTAAATTTGGTCGTGCACTTCGATTGTTTGATTTCCATCTCTGAGAAAACTACTGCGTTTGACTGCCATGTGATGAACATTACTTTGATTGGCAGAGTGGTTGGAAAAGCACTGCCCCCCTACAATTTGGACTGCATTTCACTTCAATGGATCTTAGAAGTAGCTCTGTTATGTCTGCTCCTGTGGGTCGTCCTTGACCACGAAGGGTTTGTATAGATTGCTTGTCTTGTGCGATACCATTAACACAATGAGAAACAAAATTGGTGAAAAGTTAAATATATTGTTAAGATGTATTCTTTGGGTTGTATCTTTGTTTAAACAGATGTCGGTTAATATTCTACATAATGTACGTTAGGTACAAGGTTGGCATTGTGGTTGTGCTTTTCATACCTATTTGCCACTGCACAACCGAGCGACACCATGGCTGGCACGGTTTAGTAGGCTGCAGGTTGTTTATCCACTGCAAAAGCGGATCCATGCCATGGACGGTCAATGCTTTGAACAAGGCTAGGCACGTGCAGATGACGCTGTGGTGCCACGTCCCCGCGGTGTACTGACTGCCGTCACACAATTAACGTGTCGCTAGCCCCGCCCCTGGCCCTGCTCGGCCCCCGGATATATTTGGATGGCTTGTGGGGCCAGCATACTACGATTTGGTTCTGGTTCGACATGGCAAAAAGCCAGTGGGTGACCACAGACACTTCGAGAGATCTGCACTGTCTGGGTTCCAATGTACCAGTGGAAAAGGGATACCGGTGACGATTGGCCACGTATGTGCATATGCATGTTGAACTTCTTCCGTACCATACGTAGACAACCGTGCTAATCGTCGGTGTGCTTGTGCAGGGCCATTTTGTGCGCTCTCTGGGCGAATGTGGGGATAAGGAGACGGAGACGGAGGTGCTGCTGCTGGAGCACGACGTGCCACACCAGCCCTTCAGCCAGGCCGTACTTGCATGCCTGCCCCCTCCCACGTTCAGCATCACAGCAGAGGTACGCATGAGACGTGTGACGATATGTCAATTCATCGATTGAGTTCAATTCTTACGCCTGCGGTGTGTTGGTGTGTTCGGTCGTGCATGTGAGAATCCTTTACTTCAATGTTCTTTATTACAAGGCCCACGGGCCACTGGTGGCCCCTGGGTGGCCTTTGGTGTGGCCCATGACGTGTGGCCCCGGACGTATAGGCCCCCGACAATAGACAAATGCGAAAACACCCCCCATCATCATCATCGTGCTGTCAAACCGCAATAGTTTCAAGATGTTTGGCCTGCGTAGAATACCTTCTAGAGGACCTCTCTGGAGCTCTCCCTCCAGTCGAGGTCCTTCCGCTGCACTGGCATGAACGGGAAGCCACGGGGCTCTACGCCTTTACCGCAGACCGTATATAGAAAAGCCGTCGACCTGAAAGAAAGTCGATGGCTCGGACACATCATCGTAAGAAGAGAGGAAATTCACATCGGAGGAATGAAGGCGATGGACTTATGGAAGCACCAGGGCGGAGACCCGAGAGGCAGGCCTCGAGAGATGCGGATCAAAGTGGTGAGCCAGGATATGGAGGACTTTGCAGTAGCCGTGGAGATGGTCCAGTACATAAATGAATGGAGCAAGGGGACTACAGACTTTTTTCCTATAACGCTGTACTTGCGTTCCTGAAGAACACCGAATTGTGGAAAAATCGCATAATAAATAATATAGGGTAAAGCACAGTCCGCGATAACACGTGAGATGCGTACGCAGGCTTAACAAAGACTTCGGGTACGTGAGTAGCATCTAGAAGCATCCAGAAACATCCCGCCTTGTGTGATGCTACACCGAGGCAACCGTACAACCGCGTATTCTGCCTCGCACAACGCAGTTCTGTTCACTCGATCGCCTTTTATCCAATTCGCATCCATGTTATGAAAAAATGTGTTCCCTAATGCATTCATCGCATTATATCTAATTCACGATGTGAAAACACGCAGAGTTATAGGAGAACGGACTGTACTTTCAGAATATTCAGTCGCCTATTGAGAAGATAGAACGCCATTAGAATGAAGTTGGTTTACCCATGTATGGCTCACCCTGTGTTTTGTTTGTTGTAAGGCAGCGTTTTGTTGAACCTGGTGCTGTGTGTGTCCCGTACAAGGACCAGGCTGGCAGGGAGGACCTTCGTGCGTTGTCCATCTGCAGTGTGGATCCTCCAGGCTGCACAGACATCGACGATGCCCTACACTGCAAACCGCTCGACAATGGGAACACCGAGGTATTCATTTGGTGGTGGTAATCGTGGTCACGGTCGCGGTAATTCGTGCCTATTCCTTTCATGGTTTTGTCAATGCTAGCGGAGGTTACAAGGGGAGTTTAAGTGGCAGAATGATAAGTGCACTGCACATTCATCCTGTCAAGCTGGTTTAGTTCCAGTCATGGCTAACACCGGTACAGAGTGATATCTAAAAAAAACTGCCCAAGTTCTCCCCTTCACCACCTGCATTGACCATCGTAACAAAGCAAGGTCAAATGACAATCGCAACCCATTACGGCATGGAGAAGCCCTCATCCTGCAGTGGATTGACAAAGGGGTGGACAATATTCCTGTTATTAAGTTTCCAAACATTGTTGCCTTAGTGCCCGTATTCTTGGTCTCTGCTCGGCTCAGGACTGACTTCAACATGGCTTGGTTCTGGCTTGATCTGCTCCGTTGCCTCCAAAGAAGTATGAGTGGCTCAGCTGTGCCTTGGCTCAGGCTCAGCTCACGGAAATTCTGAGCGTGGCTGGGAGCATGCAGAGATATACGTGGAGGCACAAGGGACACGGAGGCTCAGGGCTGGAACCATGCTTAGAGGCAGCTTGGGTTTTAAGCGTTGCTTTGATGTGGCTTATTGAGAATTAGAATCAGAATATTTATACTGGAGGAATCCAATGAGCTATAAAGCTATTTTTCACATGTCCAGTAGAGGCGGGTAAGAACGTTACAACAGCAAACAGTACAAAAACATAATGGTAGTGCAAAGTACAAGAAAGATCAACAAATAACCCAAACACAAACAAATACAACTAAACCATCCCCATCTTACCAGGAAAAGCCCACTGAGGTATTGATTTATTTTTGATTAGTGACCTGGCCACAACTGAATAGCTCAACAAAGTGGCCCATCATTTGGACATTTATAGCAGCCAAAATAATAGAAATAATCTCAATGCATGTTGCGCGAGAGCCAAGCCTGAGCCAAGCCATGGCTAAGACCCCACTGGCCTAAGTGTCCACGTCACTGGCCGAATGCCTGGTTCACAATGAATGCACCAGGTAGTAATGGGTGTGCATTTCATTTCACATTATTGTGCTTTGGTTGGAGTGGCTATGGTGGAGGTTATGCATGCATGTGGAGTGAGCGACTTCCGCCAGACGTCTAGTAGAAGGCGTCTTATTTATTAAAAGCACACAGGGCGATACACTTCGTAACGCGGCTACACCTAGGCTGTACAAACAGCCTAGGTGTATGCAGCTATAACCTTAATTACCCTTACAGGCCGGCAGGTATCACCCTGTCATTACACATCCATGCATGTGAGGGTGGTGACGGTGTGTTAATGTGTGTTCTAGGTTGGGGTACACATCGCCGATGTGAGCTATTTTATCCGGCCGGGGAATGCCTTGGATGAGGAGGCATCTCTGCGTGGTACCACAGTTTACCTGTGTGAGAAGGTGAGATGTGGATTTCTTCTTGCCACAATATCAAGTGTTTTACAACCCGCCGATTTCATCCTTTCATTCTTAACTTTACGACATGATGTAAAATATTACGATGTAACGATCATCGCGGTACCAGTTTCCCCACAACTTTGTAATTGTATTTGACATTTTCACCACATTTTTTTGCGTGCTTTTCAGTACTTCCCGTATGAATAACGATAACTTAAAAATGAATTAGAATTTAAAAAATGTGCAACAACAATGCTAAATATCTCTCATGATGTTTTAAACGAGGTGATTTTTGTGGATTTCTTATAATATGATGTACCGTGACATCATGAGCGGCAGGCTATCGGCGCAGTGGTAACACTCGTGCCTTGCAGCAAGGAGACGCTGGGTTTGATTACTCAACTCTTGTGCCTTTTTGCTTGCAGCTTTGTTTGTTCTCCCCCCTGTTAGTGAATGGGTTTCCTCTGGATTCATCAGATTTCCTCTAAATAAAACCCATACAATCTTAACTGGCATTCGCGAAAACATCCCCTTGCTGAACAGTTACCTGCAGGTGACTTAATCATGTGTGGGTTTGCTTGCAAAACACTCGTTGAGTTGGTGCATATGTATTTGCCAGATTGTGTTTATTGACAGAGAAGTTGTTGCGTTTATGTGTTTGTGCGCCTGCAGAGGATTGATATGGTGCCAGAGTTATTGAGCTCAAACCTGTGTTCCTTGAGATCCAACGTCGACCGGTGAGATGCACCAACAACTGTGAACTCGCGAGTGTGCACATTGCAACCCATACTCAGCAGCTAACGTGCGTTGTTGCCAGGTGCACATGTAATCCCATGATGCGTGACACTGTTTAAGTGTCATTGTACAGATCCACACAAGCATGTGTACATACATAAGCAGCCAAACCAGGATGGCACAATGGTAACACATGTCTCACAGCAAGAATGGCCTAAGATTGATGCCCGACTTGGTTGCCTTTCCATGTAGATTTTGTATGTTCTCCCCCTATTTAGCATGGGTTGACTCCAGGTTATCAGGTTTCCTCTCATCGCTAACATAAACGTGTTATTACTACTATGATCCTTAACCATGGAAAGCCTCACTGAATCTTATAACTTCGGGAGGGTACTGCAAAGCTTTTGCAGTCGAACAATGGTTGCTACATATATATTCCAGTTGAGTAATTTGTAACAACCCAAACCGGTATTTGGCCAAACATCCCGCTGCTGAAAGAATGACTCGACTACCAAAAACTTGGAAAGACCCTCCTGAAAAAGAGTCTCGAGACTTTGCGAGGCTTTCCTGAGTGAACACCCTGCACCACTCCAATGTCGACGACTCTGCCACTCGACGGTGAATGGCGATGGTGCATGTGCTGTGCGCGTGCAGGCTGGCGTTCTCGTGCATATGGGAGATGACTCCAAAGGCTGAGATTGTGAGCACACGTTTTACCAAGAGCATCATCAATTCCAAGGTGATTCCCCCCCCCCCCCCCACAGACGTTCAGTTTTTGTAAAACTCTCGTTTGCTTTCACGTCTATTGTATCGGTGCCTTGCTATGTTAGTGCAGTTGAGGTTTCCGGATGGCTGAGAGGTCAGAGCGTTGAGCTTGCACCTCTGGGTTCACAAGTGTAGCGAGATGAAACGGGTTCACAAGTGGTAGTATGTATGTTGAACTTCTTTCGCACCGTACGTAGCCAACTGTGCTAATCGGAGGTGCGAGGTAGGACTTGAAAGTAGTGAGTTGATGGTCTCTGTCCAGTCAACAATCACTGCACAAAACACAGGTTTGTTTTTTTAGGTTAGATCGTGTAAATATGTAAATGTGTCATTAAACCCACCCCCACCGACACAGCCAACTAATAAGGGTTGTCACGTAAACAGAACATGCCAATTCGTCACGAGTACAGCACACCGGTGTGTTGTACCAGTGACGAATTGGCCACGTTCTGTTTATGTGACAACCCTTACTAGTCGGCTGTGTCGGGTGGTGGCGGGTTTAACGACACATTTATGTATTTACACAATCTAACCCAAACAACCTGTATTATGGATGATATTGGTCACGAAAGCCTACGTGTTAAACTCACTGCACGAAAGACCACCAAATTACATTGCACTAAATTTGGTTAAATTTCAGCTTTGAGAATTAAAAAAAATATATCAATTTTACTTTCTTTGGGTGAGCGTAACCCTCAGTGGTCATCGGGAGCCACGTAGACATCTGTTGAGTTCTGGCTTGGGCTTGGATCAGGCGTGGGCATTGTGTAATTGCGAGGACCCCATGGTTCACCCGTGGTGTGTTCATCGTATCTCCGCAGGCGTCTCTGACGTACGCAGAGGCTCAGCTAATGATGGACGACGCTGGGCGGAAGGATCCGGTCACCAGCAGCTTGCGTGGCCTCAACTCCCTGGCCAAGATCCTCAAGCAGAGGCGCATTCAAAACGGGTAACTCATTGTCAAGATCCTCATCCCCTCCACCGCCACTGGAGCGATGAGCCGTATTAATGTGTGCACCGCATTTAGTCGATCGGCAGGTCGCCTGTGGCGCGGTAAAGTGTGGTTACTCCCGTGTCTTCTAAGACATCCGGCCAGCGTGGAAGAGTAGGCTAAAATACATTGAGAGGGACTGTAAAAGGGTGTATCCCTAGAGGGGCCGCCTCTTATGGGAGCCCCCTTCTTCCAGCAGTGGCTTGAGCAAGCAATTGCAAGGCTGCACCTGTTGCTTTTTTGACCCCATGATGCATGAGGCTTGGGTGAATATCATGCACAAACAAGTGTTACAGGATTCATACTCTGTTTTTTTTCGGTAAAGTCACGTAGGTAAAACTATAAAATAAAATAACAACTAAATTAAATCACGACGTTTCGGGCGCAACACAAGCGTCCTTCAGGTGGGACAACCACAGCCAGAAACAATTGCTGAAGTGGGCAAAAAAGGGCTGTTATAACAAGAGGCTATATAGGTAAGAGAGTGGGGGGGGAGCAAGGGGGGAGAGATAGAGATGGGGGGTGTGGGGTAGGGGAAGTGGGGTGCTGCTAGAGGGATTAAAGGGGCGAGCACGGCAAAATGCCGGGGGGGGGGGGGGGGGAAGTGAGTGGGGCTGGGAGTGGGAGGCTGAAGAAGCTGGAGATGCGGAAATGAAGGCAACAATAAAGAAGTTAAGGTTTTACCTGGTTAATAACATCCTTCTAGATTGGAGTGTTACAGGCTGCTGCGGGGCTACATTGTGGGCAATAGAGGACAATGCAGTGACATAAATTGTTTTACTCTTCTTAATGCTCCCATGTCTGTGCTCCCCCACCTTTGCCAACGCGTACTGACCACCACGGTTAAGTACGGTAAAACCACCCCACGACCCGTATGACATGGGGCGGCCCTCATCCAGCAGTGGATTGACTTAACGAGCTGTGCATGTTCAACTCAAATATCTGAGTTTGTGAAGTGTCTTATATTAAGATTCTGTGTTGTTTTGTCTGGACATGATAATCGCTCATGTCCCTTCTCCACCCGTAGGGCATTGACTCTGGCATCCCCTGAGGTCCGATTCCACATGGACAGCGAAACCCACGACCCGATCGACCTGCAGACCAAGGAACTCAAGTGAGTCTCGTCAACAAGACACCTCCCATGACTGCGATCCGACTGTTGTGTAGATCTCTCTATCAGAATCAAAATATATATTTCTACTGGAAGAATCCGATGAGCTATAAAGCTCTTTTTTCACAGATGTCCAGTTGGGGCAGGTCACAACGTTACAACAACAAACAATACAAGCACACGTTAGGATTGCAAAGTATTGGAAAGGTAAACAAATAACTTAAACAAATATACAAATAAAACTAAACTATTTTTATCTTACCAAGTAAAACCCTGACCACAAATGATAGCTGAACAAAGTGGCTTATCACGTGGGAAATTTATTATCAGCAAAATAATCTAAGATAAAGAATCTTGACCCTTGTGGTTGATGTGTTGTGGTGGCGGAAACTGGTGCGTGTACACAGGGAGACCAACTCGATGGTGGAGGAGTTCATGTTGCTCGCCAACATCTCCGTGGCGGAGCGCATCGTAGGCGAATTCCCCGAGTGTGCGCTGCTCCGACGCCACCCGGCGCCTCCGCCTTCCAACTACGACATCTTGGTGAAGGCGGCGAAATCAAAGGTAGAGTTAGAACCCCTTTTAACGACCACCCTTGTTAACTAATCGCTTAACAACGGGCCTCCATAGAGCTCAATGTGTAGGCTTAACCGACCATTTCCCTGTTAACGACGGGCTCTTGTAGGTACAGTAAATATGAATTAATGCCACGTAGAAGGAAAACAATAAAATAAATATAAAACAATAATATTATCACGACGTTTCGACTGCAACACAAGCAATCATCATCAGGTGTGAAAACCACAACAAGAAAATTTGAAAAAAGTGGCAGTTATTTTTAACGTTAGCACCACGGAGAGAGATTTGACAGTTTGTTCAGATGGACGAGTCCATCTATGTTCGGAAAAGAGGAGGGGGGAGACAAAAAATAATGGATGCGTTCTGACAGCCACCTTAAGCGTGATCAATCAATTAAGACCCGAAATGGCTTATCAAATCTCTCTCCGTGGTGCTAACGTTAAAATAACCGCCACTTTTTTCAAATTTTCTTGTTGTGGTTTTCACACCTGATGATGATTGCTTGTGTTGCAGTCGAAACGTCGTGAGAATTTTATTGTTGTATATTTTTATTATTTTATTGTTTCCCTTCTACGTGAATTTACCGAAAGAACCAAGAATATGAATCCCTGCAGTCACGAAAGTTTTAAATCAAAATGAATTCATGCATTTATTAACAGTGTTTATTTTAATATGATGTGTTTATAATGTTAGTATCTTTATGTATTAATATCCATTGTTTAAATATTATAAAGTACGTTTTTTGGGTGAACAAGGAAAACTTTCGATGCTATCGGAACGAATTAAGCTTTTAACACGTATTTCCTATACTCGCTTAATGACCAAATCCTTTAATGCTCGTGTTCGTGGAACCAATTACCGTCTTTAAGAGGGGTTCTACTGTCTCTAGATTGCTGTTAACCTTCCTTCAATATCATCCTCCTCGCAAGGAATTCAGAGGTCGTCGGGTGGCTCAAATTTTTGTTTGAGGTCTTTTGGTTTAACCGGGTGAGAACTCAAGGGAACATAATAGTCTCATTTGCAAGGGTCACCTGGGTCACCCTATGACCCAGAGATTACAGCTGGGACCCTGGCTTCAAAATCCAGCAGCCACATTGAACATACTGTGTTATCAAGTGTAGGGAGTTGAAGGACTCGGCTCGTTTCCCAGCTACTCCACAGAAATAAGCAACAAAAAACCATCACGATAAATGTAGTACTGTATTTAATTTTAGATAAATTCCAGCACTGAAATGTTGAAATATCAGGTCGACTTATTGTGATGAACATTATGCTCAAAATGGGTGGGAATGTGCTACCCCCTACTGTGAAGCAGAGGTGTCTTGAAACGATGTCAGTATTGGCCTGAGCGAGCAATTGCAGGGCTGCACCTTTTACCTTTATCTTGAGATGTAGCCGTATAGTTTCCACTCGCCCTTAGAGGCAGAACAACTCAAAAGGTGTGACGAACCACAGACAACGCTGGAAGGCAGCCAGGCACTGTGCCAGATGTAGATTAATCCACTTGCTGTACTGCCTTCTCCTGGCAAGCCAGGTTATGGAAACCTGTATGCCCACAGGAAGTGCGCTGAATAACGTTTTCTTTCCAATACACCACAACCCTTGCTGCTTCCCCAGCACTGAACTACAAGCCACGTGCGGGATAGTCACCTCACAAACGCCGGTGTGCCCGATTTTTTTGCGCAGAACATCGAGATCCAGGTGGACTCGGTTAAGGCGTTGGCCGAGTCCCTGGACCGGGCGGCGGTGCCGGGAGCGCCACCATACCTCAACACTCTGCTGCGCATCCTGGCCACGCGCTGCATGATGCAGGCCATCTACTTCTGCTCCGGCATGGAGCCCGACACCCACCACTACGGGCTCGCCACCGCCATCTACACCCACTTCACGTCGCCCATTCGACGGTGACGTGCTCTGGCGTCAGGCACACGCGTGAAATCGACCTTCGCGATTATTGAGGGGACTATGTTGTTGTCTTGGTGTGGTCTGGGACTGTGCTGCCTTTCCCAAGTTTAGGAATTTATTTATTAATTGATGTACTTATTCAATGTTAACTTGTGATTACGGCACACCTCCAATTAGCACGGTTGGCTACGTACGGTGCGAATTAAGTTTAACATACAACTTGTATATCTTTTTTCTATTATTTACTTTTACTGATTTGTTTACCTTTCCTCTTCTTAGCACTCCTATCATATACCTACTGGACATCTGTCAAAACGAGCTTTTATCGCGAATCGGATTTCTCCAGGATAAAGATTCAGATTTTGAGTTATTTTTCTAAAAGGTCCTATAAACGGGAAGTTTGGCCAATTCCTTAAATGGTTGTGTGGCTTGTGTTGGGGAAAAACTAGAGGATCCGGAGAACACCAACGCCTACAAAGAGGGTGACAGTGTTCCACGTGCAGAATCAAGAATCCATTGCCGTGTTGCAGCGGCGGCCAAAAGTGAAATGCAATCTGCCATGGATCGCTAACGATTTTGTTGTGGATCTTAAATAAGAACACAGATATGAGCAGGAAGCAATTTGCGCTACATCTGTTGACAAATAAAAAATCCTCAACAAAGAATTAAATTCATACATTAACAAAGATCATTTCCACCGGCAGATGGTGCTAGAACGTGGTATGGCCAGAGTACAGTATTCTATCACAGCGTTAAATCCATCTGAGTCATTGTTTGCGTAGCTTTCTGGTGGATCGTCAAACCCGCTGAGATCCACCAGAATGAATCGCGGTGCTTGGTGGATTAATACCGCTGCTCCGTTGGCATCTCGTGGCCATACCGCAGCCTGTATCTACTGTAAATTTAATCTTCATATTAAATAGAGGCTACAACAAATGTGAATATTGTTGTTGTTGTCTCCCTGTACCGTTACAGATACTCAGATGTGATTGTGCACCGGCTGCTGGCCGTGTGCGTGGGCGCCGACCCCACGTACCCGGCGCTCACCGACAAGCAGAATCAGCAGCAGCTCTGCAACAACCTCAACTACCGCCACAAGATGGCGCAGTACGCCCAACGCTCGTCTGTAGCTTTCCACATGCAGGTGGGAGGCGGAAGTGTGGGCCACGTGGAGCTTGCACGGTGTGTGCTTAGGCACCTGATAATGCGTCCATTCGTCTCTTGAAAACCATTTTTAAGGTCACGAAAGCAGGCATCGTGTTGTGCGTGTAGTAAGAATCAATTGTTTTCTATTCGCACGCTTACGTGTGGTGGTGCCGTGGCTGTACTGGTTGGCTACACTTGACATTGCTTTTCAGCATTCTTCTGTGTTTGCTGAAAAACCTGGTTACTTGGCACATTTGCCCATGATGTGACAACTTTATTTGATTGGCTCTGTCAGGTGATGGAGGATTATAGTCAATACAATTGACATTATACCTTCACGATTGAACTCAAAATAATCCCCATGACATGATGCCAATAGCACAACTGGAATTAATTAGCGGGGGGATGCAGAAAAATACCTTAAATTTTGTTAAATAATTGTGGGCCTGGTAAGTGATGCGCGTGTGTCTGCTCTTGGCAACGTAGCGGTGATTAACGGCTGCTGTTGTTGTGGTCTTAGTTGTTCTTCAAGAGCAAGGGAGTGGTGAGCGAAGAGGGCTTCGTGCTGTTTGTGCGCAAGAACGCCGTGGTGGTGCTCATTCCCAAGTATGGCTTGGAGGGGACGGTTTTCTTTGACTCCAAAGATCTCAAGCTCAACGTTACCTTCGACGAGGAGGTAGGGCATGTGTTCACTTAACCGGGAGGCATTGGCATTTTCCGAACGGCTGAATTCTGCATTTAAACCCAGGACTGGCTTAATGCACTGGGACCCAAGCCCCCTGACCATCTCTCTACGATTAGGTTTCTATCAGACACACAGACACTTGGTTTAAGGTGGAAGAACGCAGTGAGATACGAAGCTCCGTTTTTTTGCCATTTGGCAGTGTGGACTATTACAGAGGAAGTTACACCGGTGGATACATTAGAGCCGGATGGCTCACAGGGCTATACCAAAATAAACTGAAACTGAATTTAATGATGTAAATGCGTTTCAATTATAAAACGGTCACAATTAAATATGCTTTGGAAATAACTGCCATGACGGAGCCCGTATTGTCACGGAGTGGACATCAGATTAAAAATACAGTAAAATCCCTCAGATCCGGAAGAATTATAGAGAAAATCTAATGCTTTCTGTAAACAATGAGGAACTCAAAGGGCAGAAAAGTACTTGTAGAATAAAAACAAATAAGGGAAATAGTAGTTGATGCAAAAAGTGATCTCTAGATGGCAAAAAGCACATGTGTGACCAGTGGATCCGGTCCTTTCCAGCATGCCTTGCATGCCGCATTACATTGTCACTCTGCGTGGATAATGCACACAGCCTAATTTGGACCAGAAGCTCAAAAGGGCTTCTCATGCCTGGTTTTCAGCTCGCGCTGAGGTGGCCCAAGCGGTATTGCATTCGCTGTGTGTTGTGGAGGTTTGCGTTTCAAACTCGGTGGCCACTCCGGTTAATACTGTGGTGTGTATTAAGCGTAAAATATTTACAGGCTATCCGCTTTAACAGTGTACGTTAAAAGATCCTGTAACGTTATTCGTGTGCCAGCATCATGGTTCAAGGTTGGCAAATTACATGCAAATTACTTATTTGGGGAGCACATATCAATCGTTCGCCTCCTTTTACAAAGACGTAGCAGTGACCTTGAATGCAAACGTTTTGAGAATCAGTGAGGCTTTTCTGAGTGACCCATGTAATAGTATGAATAATAACGTTGGGTTTACGTCAATCCGTGCTTGTGTGCAGGGCACTTGGCAGAGAGCAGTCAGCGGTAGTGTAGTGGTTAGCGCTCTGCGCTACGATCCCGGCGACTTGGGTTCAATTCCTTCGCACGGTCAACACCAGTGATGATTATCTGAACCGGTCCTGGGCCTCCCCTAGGTTGACTCGGAACTCAATTGAATGCCTGGTGCGGTGTGTACACATCGCCACTGGGAAGACAAAGGCGGCCGGGCATGGCGCTGGCGACCCACCCCCTTGTGTGCCGTGCCGGCCTTCATCTGTCCTCCTCGCCAACAGCACTTGCCCCAACAGTCTGTTAAGGCTACATTGGAGATATGTCTTTGTGTTTTGTGTAGGGCCCCACGCTGTGCGTGGAGGGCATCGCGCTGAACATGTTCGACCGCGTGTGCGTGCGCGTGTCGCTGGATTCGTCCAACCTGCAGCACCAGCGGATCCGCATGCACCTCGTCCGCCCGGAGGTACTCACCGTGCGGCGCGACACGCAACCTCGGAATACCACCGATTTGTATTGTGACCATGCTGCTGTTGCTGCTTGCTGCGCCAGCAGTAGTGCACAAAAAACAAACGCTCGCCGCATCGGAACGTCAGCGGGCCGAAAATTAATGACACAAGCCACAGCATAGCGCTTGTTGCCACTCAACCCAAACTGTGGGACCGTATAGTAAACCCATAGAGACACAGAGATACATAGGAGATACAGAGAGACCCATTATGATTCCTAGAGATTCATAGAGACTCATACAGATACATAGCAGTGCATTAAAAACAAGCTACTGTACGATTGTGGCCATGCAACCCAAACTATGGACCACATTTTACACCACTGTAGTCTGCGCTCCTTCAATGGAGGGGGTGGCAAGATGACACAAACTCTCTCCTGAGGCTCTCCCGTGGCTATCAGACCCATACATTGGCATTTAGCCCCTGAACGTAATACCCTTATAACACAGGAATAAAATATAAACTCTGGTCTTGGATGGAAAAAATATGTTTAGCTAGCATTTTGAGCTGCAGTCTGTTGTCCTATACCTCCTGTAACTGGCAAATTGGATATAACGCGATGATGAATGTATGAAGGAATGCATTTTTTGTATAACGCGGATCCGAACTGGATTTAACTCGGTTGAATGAATGGAACTACGTCGCGCGAGTAGGAATAAGCGGTCGTAACGGCTGCCTCGGCGTAGCATCACACAAGGCGGGATGCTGCTGGATGCTTCTAGATGCTACCCACGTTTCTTAGTCTTTGTTCAGCCTGTGTTACGCATCTCACGCGTTATTGCGGACTGCGCTTTACCCCATATAATATATATTATTTATTATAACACGATTTTTCCAAAACGTGGTGTTCTTGAGGTACGCAACTACCGTATTATAGAACAGACTGTATATCCAAAGACTATGGGATACTATCCCTACCTATATCAGTTGTGACTGTCCGTGTGTTTAAATCCAGCTTGAAAACGTCGTTATTAATTGGCTTTTCCTGGATTCTGATTGGTTATTACTGTGAGGGGAATCATTATAATTAGCTTTTATTGCATTTTGCATGCTGTGTAAAGTGTCAGTATCACTATCATTGTTATTATCGGCTTTTACTTTATTTGTATTGGCTTGTATCTATACTTGAGTAGTTTTTTAATGTCCAGTGCTTTTTTGAGATGTTTCGATATGCAAGGTGCTGTATAAAATAGATTTTTATTATGGCCCTAGTTCATTGCACAAGAAGGGCCATTATCTGAAACGTGACCTATTTAAATGATCGTTTGGGGCTGTTGTTGATGAATGCGAGTTCTCAAGATACCAAGCTAAGTCAGGGTGTGGGAGCCTTGGTAGATATCAGATTTCTTAACAAAACTCCATGAGTCTGTTCTGCATGGGTTTCCTCCAGGTTCTCTGGTTTCCTCCCATATCTAAAAATAAGCATGCGTTGAAACTGGTATTAAGGTAGTTTACGTATCGCCATGGGTGGCAGGGTGGCACATTGGTAAACCCTTGCGTCTTGCAGCAAGAAAACTGGGTTTGATTCCCAACTAGAGTGTTACTGTGTGGAGTTGTTAAGTTTTTCAGTGTTAATAAGTGTAATAATAACGTATCACTTGTGTTGGAAATACCCGCATGTGTGTGTGTGAGAGCATTGGTGTAGTGGTTAGCACGCTGCGCTATGAACCCGGCAACCCAATTCCCACTCACCGCCAACACCAGTGAGGATTATCTGAACTGCTGTTTTGCCTACCCAAGGTCAACTCTTTCTTAAATGAGTACCTGGTGCAGTGTGTAAACATCAGCACTGGGGAGAGGTGTTGGCCACTTACCCCCTCGTGGGCCATGCCGTCTAACAGCAGCACAGTCTGTTAAAGGCTTATTTGGGTGACTATCTTTGTTGTACGTTTGTGCCATTTGTGTGTCCGCTGTCACAGATTCCAGGCTACAACCCTGCGGAGTCCACCCCATGGGGCTCGCCTTCTCCCCGGCCTAAGAAACCCAGACAGCACTAGTGTATCGTCGATGCGGTGTCAACAAGATGTCGGAGCAGGTGCATGAGTGGGCACACACTCTGGGTTTTACATCTGCAGAGTTAATTAAGTGTACATTGTGCTCGCAAGCAGAGGTGAACAATTGAAAAAAGCAGTGGCGGTTATGAGAATTGCTACCCTGAAGTAACAGACGGTTTGCACTCTGAACTTGCAATCCAGAGGTCACCGGTTCTTTGTTCTCCTGTCGCAGCGGTTCAAACGGTAGCGCAATTTTTTTATTTAGAATTTTTACCTTGCCAACCAGTACAATCAGCCAATTAAGGTGTATACGCATCAAGATGTATGAAAGGTTTAGGATATATTCTTAGTTCTTTCGGTAAAGTCGCGTTGAAGGGAAACAATAAAATAATATATATTTTATTATTACGTTGAAGGGAAACAATAACATAATAAAATATATATTTTATTATTATTTTATTGTTTCCTTTCAACGTGACTTTATCGAAAGAACTAAGAATATGAATTACTGCAGTCACGAAAGCTTTAAATCAAAGGTTTAGGATATCTTATGCCCAACTTCTTTGCCAGCCAAGACACTGACCCCCTTGTGATGAAGGTGATTTCACAAAAATATTGGTTACTGAATCGGTGGTGTTTATTGACTAACGCAGCAGCGTCCAACCCACAAAGCACTGTGATCCATTCTGGTATATCTCAACATGTTCCGTGATCTACCAGCAATATATGACCAGCAGTTACCCGGATGGATTTAACCGACTAATAGAACACTGTAGACATGCCAAGTGCTAGTGCAATCTATTGGTTTAAAATATATATTATTAATCCATTAATTCTTAGTCGGGGATTTTGTTTTGCCATCTGCTATAACAAGAAATGCTTTATATTAGAGGTGTTTATTCCTATTTGTCCCGAGATCCACAATCAAAATCTTTTGCGATCATCCACCCATGGATCGCGATTCACATATCGGCTACCACTGATCTAACAGTTGAAAACCAGTTTAACACGTAGGCTTTCGCGACCAATATCCATAACACGGGTTTTTTGGGTTAGATCGCGTAATAAATATTTAAATGTGTCGGTAAACCCGCCACCACCCGACACAGCCAATTCGAAAGGTTTGTCACATTAACAGAACGTGCCAATTCGTTACTAGTAACATCACACCGGTGTCTTGGAGAGCAAAGCCACAACATTTACAATCTGAGTACAATGTTTCACCAGTAATTACAACCAGCTTCATCAGGCGACAGCCAGATTCGTGGAGAATCCTCGTCCCTTAATGCGCATGCATAATGTGTGTTGATTAACATATAAATAACCCAATCGGCAATGGATACCCATAGTCAATGCATTCATTGATTCCCCTCCCAATTCGCGAAAGAAGTGCTCACAAGTGATGGCTGTCGCCTGATGAAGCTAGTTAGTGCTGGCGAAATGTTGTACTTAGATTGTAAATGGTGTGGCTTTGCTCTCCAACACACTGGTGGACTGTACTAGTAACGAATTGACATGTTCTGTTTACGTGACAAACCTTACTAATTGGCTGTCGGGTGGTGGTGGGTTTAACAACACATTTATATATTTACACGATCTAACCCATAAAATGTGTATTATAGTTGAAAACCTACAATTGTGCCAGGTTTGGCCTGTCGGAGTGGGCCATTAGGGTGGCCACTCGGAGGGCAAAGCTCTGGGGAATCCGAGCAAGAGCTTCGAAGTATGATTGTGCACGGTGATACCCGCAGGGGTCTCGTGATGGATGGCAAATTGAAGATTTTTAATCGCGAGAGGATTCCCTGCAAGGGATGTTAGGTTACTTATTCTTGTGAGGATGCCATTTACTGTATGAAGGGGCAGCGGTCAGCTGCATAGAACATAGTATAAAATTCCCCGAGCTGTTGCTGTTTAAATCGTCGGTTTAACGGAGAATTTCACCTCAGGTTTTTTTTACACAGCTGCCCCACCCCTCATCAGACTGTGCAATCACACAAGGAATGTTTTTGGAAAAAATGTCGGTGTCAGAAAATTTTAAGGTTTAATCGTTTACAAAAAATAAAACATGCTTCAACTATTGCCATTGTAGTGCGTGGCGCTGCACTGATGTAGGAGTGTTATAACAATTAGTGTTATAACAATTCTATACTTAAAGTTGCGCATTTTTATGTGACGTCACATTTCTCAAACCCCCCCCCTCCCCCACGTCACACATCGTCACAAATGTCTGACCCCTGACCCCCCCCCCCCCCCCGAGGTGCATGACCGCGTTACCGTGTTCATTCTGTGGTGAAGGGATGAGGAAAAGGAAGAGGGAAAAGCATCCAGCGTCGCCGCACGCAGGCAACGTGTATATCACAGTGGTAAAAATATAAAAATACACATATGTAGTGGGTTCCACGGAGACTGGAGACGTCTTTAGAGGCAACACGGTTTATTTGTAACTATGAACAGAACTCCCCTTAACTCCCACTATCTAGGGAGGTACAGCCTCCGGGCTAGCGTGCCCTCGCACTGATCAAACCTGGCTCTCAGCCCTCTGGCTATCTGTGCCCTAGGGGAGGCTAACTGACCCGACCCAGCCAAGGTACGGGTCCTGACCACTGGTCCGAGCTCGGCGCGGCCCTTACAAGGACGTTGGGCTCGAGGTCCCAGGGTCCTAGCTAGGGAGGCTACTCTGACCCGACCCAGCCAAGGTGCGGGTCCTGACCACTGGTCCGCGCTCGGCCCCGACCCTTATAAGGATGTCGGGTCCCAGGGTCCTAGCTAGGATGGTCTTCTGTTCTTCGTCTTCGGAGCACTGCCCCGAGCTGTCCCAGAGGTGCCCCTTTAATACACCTCTCGGGGGCTCTCCGCCCCCGGTGCCGCCCCCTCTCTAGAACCTTCCAGGGGGCTCTGGAAGAACCCCCCAACCCCTCACCTGGGGCCTGGCTCTCTCTGTCCTTCCCCAGCTCAGGGTGGCACCCCCTATGGGCTTGTGCCCGCAACTGCAGGTAAGTATACCGACGGTATAGGATGTGCATTTATTACGCTACATCTATGCGAGAGAGGTTGTGGACAAGAGTCTGCTCTGCGGGAAGCAAGCATTGCCATACGAATGAGATGAGCTCGCGTTCGATGCGGGCAGTCTTGAGGACGACCGTCGACAGGCACGCGTGGAGGCACGCCGTGGTCACAGCGCAGCGCCGACTAGTGTAGGTGGTGATGGCTCAGTTGTAGAGAGGAATGCCGGAGCTTCGAGCAGATGTAGCCGAATGTAGGATAGAGCATCTTGAGGAGCGTTGCACTCGACCCCCTCCGGGAGGCCGTATGGTTTACTTGGCACTCCCGTCCCTTAGAGTCCAGTCTGATGTAAGCCTCCTCAGGTTCCAGCAGCCTGGCTTCGTAGGTCTTCATTGCACCGCTCTGCTCGTCTAGCATAGTCTGAAGGGTCATATGTGGCTGCCTCCTGAATCTTCACCCTCCTGCAAACCTTACTCGACATCTCGTTGAGGACCCGAAGAAGGGCAGTATTCTCTTTGTTTTTTTTTTTTTACAAAAGGGCTTGTAAGAGCTCTCGTTCCTCCCACCGGGATCTCTGGTGTCAACTTGAACGGGGTGGAGGGGGGGGAGACAAAGCTATGGCTTTTTTCCCAGGGGATCTGTCTTCCATGGAGCACAAAGATACAGGCGGAAGGTCCCCTTGGCCAAGCCATGAGGTCAGGCTCGAGTTGCTTACTGAGGACCCTACACCTAAGGAGGCTGTGGATCGCCCTAGGAAGCTCCATAGTAAAAAAAAACAGCTTTCCAAGGCCCCCTATAAAGTGCCTGAGGCCAGGTAGAAAAATAAGAAAACTATCAAACAGGAAAGCGAGTGGTTATGTTGGGTCGAAAAAGGTAATGTTCTAATGTAGGGGTTGGAGCGGTCATTGCTGCTTACTCGACCATGACGTCACTGCAACTCGTTTGATTAACACTTTTAAAAGAAAAAATCACAACGCGCACTGAACATATTATTCCGAATCGGTTTTACCACCACTACCACCATGACACAGTGGCAAGGCTGCCACATCGCAGTGCAGCTGCTAGGCTGAATCATATGAATAAATATAATCAAATCTAGAAATATCCTGTATGTACCCAGGAGAGCCACATTGAGTCTCGAGACTCATTATTAGCTCCGTGCTGCATTAAGATGTTTGGACAATTTCAAGCATCAGGGTTCGGCACGTAGGATGAAACCGGAGAAACGCGCAGATGTTGTGAAGCTGGCATGGTGGTAGAAGTCAGTCCAGAACATTTGGCCCCACACCTATCACTGTAACGAATCAGTGTTCTACGGGAGCATTCTAAGCGAGGACTGATTGTATTAAAATCTACTTTGATCTACGAATCATAATGTATCAATAATGTTAACGTGTAACATGCCCCATGGTTTTTCTTAATCTGGAAGGAGGGAACAACGGATGATCTGTGTGCTGATGATGTTGGTGATGATCTCGTAATGGCTGTTCACTTCAAGGAGTGGGAGAGTCTGATGGTGAACCTGGATCGTGCCAATAAGAGGTAGGGCCTTACCATTCGCCCTACCAAACAAATCAAAGCAGTACCTGCCTTGATATTTTGTATGTCTTCAAGGACTCCACCCCCTCAACTCCACATGATAGGTAGTTGTGGAAAGAGTGGAGGTATTCCCATATCTGGGCAGTTGTTTATGACCAGCTCCGATTTCAGAGCGGAGGTCTTACTCTGAATTAGTTCAGTGGCATATCCTTTTTTTCAGCTGCTTAGTGCTGTATAAAAGTTACATGGCCTATCACTTCATACAAAGCTCTGGTTCTTTTCTGCCACACTTGTCCTCTCCCTCCCAGCTATAACCTCCCGAAAGCAACATTTGACCTTTGTTTTGGCGTGACAAACACCAGTGAAAGCAAAACACCGAAAGTGTAATGACTACACGTAATGCAAGAATCTCAGTTGTATTTCTCAACGGGTATTGAATATGAAGTCCCAGGAGTGGTGAAGGTGCATCAACCTGCAGACCCACAGGTGGCAGCGGTGGATTGGCCTGCAGACGTTGGGGTGGTGGTGGATTGGCCTGCAGACCTTGGGGTGGTGGTGGATTGGCCTGCAGACGCTGGGGTGGCGGCGGTAGATCGGCCTGCAGATGTAGGGGTAGCGGCGGTGGATCTTCCAGCAGTAGCCGACCAGTGAAGTTCTCGAATAAATTTACGCAATTTGCCGAACCTGGTGGCTTTGGCACAGGCGGTGGTGGATCTCCCAGCAAAAGCTGGGGAGGCAGTGGTGCATCTGCCAGCATGAGCTGGGTTGGGATGACAACGTTGGATCTCCCGGCAGCAGCCGGGGCGGTGGTGGCGGTGTTGGAGATGCCAGCAGCAGCCGGGGTGGCAGCGCTGAATCTGCCAACATCAAGCGCCATGGCGGTGGGGGTGAATAATATGCCAGAAGCAGTCGGGGTGGGGGTGTCGATGCATCTCCCAACAGCATCCCTGGTGGTGGCGGCGGAACTGCATGTGGCTGCCAGGATGGCGTTGGAGGCAGTGGTGGTGTTGGTGGAGACCGTGGCCGTGGCTTTCTCCAGCTCCTTGAGCTATCGACGCATCATTTCCAACTGCAGATGGCGCTCCACATTCTCCCGTTTGTATACTTGAGTGCAGGGAAACATTCGACAGTTTGATCAACATTAGCCCCTACACGAGCCTTCTAATCATCGCAACTCTTCAAACTATATCGCTTATATAATGTACATCATTTCAGTCACAACAAAAATTACATAAACACATCGGGGCTGTGAAAATTACGCCTTCGTATTACCAATATCTTGCCTGTCCAGAGAAGCCCATGAACTAACGTTGTACATACAAACTCATAGACTCAGAGGCCCATAGACTGAGTCACAAATAGCAGTGGATAGGGCCCGGAACGGTGTGGTGTTAGTGAAAATATGAACCCAACTGCGTCCTTTTCAATGGAACCAGGGACCCAAGTGTCATCATAGGCTTTCCCTCGCAATCGAGGATTGCCTTCCAGAGAAAATTTGGATTTTCTGTGGGTCCAAAGATGACTGAAGAGACCAATCTGGGATCGACAGATTCTGCCGCAACTCTGGCACATGTGTCCAGAAATAGTGGTTGGTGGAACTGCATTAGTCGGGCTGCAGGCTGTTGTTTCCGCCATTCCCACTTTTTCTGTTTCTGCTATTAAGTTTTAAAATGTTTGGCTTCTTGAAATAGACTGTCTCCATCTGAGGTGATCCTGGGAAAGATACTCCCTTGAGTTAGTGTCGATGGAGCACTTCTTCATGTTGGACTTGAGGACATCCTTGAAGCACTTTCTCTGACGAACTACATTCTCCCACTTTTGGTTAATCAAGTTTGACAGTTTTTCATTGAGGCATTGGTGGAAGAGGTCTTGCTTAATGGAGTCCTATAAAGCTTCAATGTTAATCTTCTGTAGACATCTCTTCTGATGAAGCCGTCACTTGCGAGCCAGTTTTATGAGCATGGTTGAGCAGATGAGTCAATGATCTGTCCAGCCACCAGCAGCTACTAGAACAGCCTGGATGATGCAGACATCTTTGGGATCCTGTTCATGGACAATGACGTAATCGATCAAGTGGCGGTGCTTAGATCACGGATGATGCTATGATGTTTTGTATTTGTTTTTTCTGGCGTAACAGGGTGTTGATGATGATGACTCCATTTTCCGTGCATTTAGTCAAGGGAAGGATGCCGTTGGAATTGACTTTACCCACTCCTTCTTTCCCGATGGTTCCATTACAGAGGTTTATGTTTCTTCCAACTCTGGCATGCATATCACCGAGCAGAATAAGTTTGTCTCCCACAGGAACAGTAGAAAGGACCTGATCAAGGTTGACGTAACATTCATAATCGGAGTGAAGAATCAGGGCATATACGCTGATGACAGTAGAATATTGGCTCCCCACCAGTTTGAGACATAGAGTCATGAGGCGCTCACTCATCAAGTAAATTCTTGATGGAGAAACCAACTCTGTGCAGCCGCCGCTGTTCTTCCTGTCTGCCTTTCCAGAAGAGGGTACAGCCAGCTCCTTGTTCCTTGAGCTGCCCCTTCTCTTCTCGTCGAGTATCATTGAGGGCAGCTACGTCAGTGTTGTGTCGTCTGAGTTTCCGGGCCACGATTAAGGTGCAGCATTCTGGGCGTTCACTTTTAGTCTTGTCCATAAGGGTCCTGACATTCCAGTTCCCAAAGGTAATTATCTGACTTTTAGTTTTGTTTCCACCACAGTAATGGGGATCCTTCTGAACGTGGCTATCCAGTCCGGAAGAAGTGAGACAGACTATGTTCAGGGCCACTTTCCTAGCTCCTTCCCCACGTGGGGTGAGCAGAGTGGATCATTTGAAAGGACTTCTTAGTCGCAGGTACAGCTGCAGAAACACACTCTTGTTTCTGCTGAGTGTTAGACGACCTTCTTGTAGCTGCCACTAGAAGCTTCCAGACTTCACAATCAAGCTCCCGTCGTCACTAGCTGGTCACCAAAAACACTGTATTGAATGGGCCAGAAGATGTTGTTCCTTTAATGAAACACGCCTGTGCATGATTTATTTTATTGTGGAGAAGCTAATAATTGTTTTTTTACCCTGTTATCTGGCAACAAAACTGACATCTGTTTTTTATAAGGAGTCATGTTTGCATTGACCACAATATCCGCGGTCGGAATGCAAACAAAAAACATAACTCTGATAATGTATGCACTGTCCTTGAAATTGATTGGTCCACACCCGAGACAGCGTTCCTTAGAGCCTAGTCTCACATGGTGTTGGACCAGATGACGCCAAAAAGCTGTTGTACAGTAGCTTCCACACAGTTCTTGAGAGAATGGGACCATGAATCCAATGGCAAGGAGACCAGTACGATTGGAGATATCGTTCTGCTGCAGTCTTGGTCCGCCTTCACAGCTGTTGAGATGTTAACATCTTCTTCCTCCTGCTCTGCTGTTGAGGACTTGTTAACCCATGACTGGTGGCAGACATGCTTATTATAATGGCGGCCTATACTCGCCATGTGGAAGCATCGTTAAAGGGTATATGTCGCTTTTCAAGAGGAAAACCATTGGCATTTTCAGTCCTAACCACACCCTGGTGGTGCTGTCACTGCTTGGTCCACAACTGCTTATCCGCCAGGGTTGCCGCTGCTTATTTTGCAGCTAAAGTTCACAGAAGGTCGTTCCACTATCCACCACCTGCGGATACGCTGGGTCCCTGATATACAATACCCTGGCGTCTACAAACTAAGCCGTGTCTGTGGCAGTAGTTACATTGGGGAAACTAACCGACATGTCTCGGACTGTGTTCATGAGCATAAGGAAGATTTGAAACACGGTAGGACCAACACGGTAGCCTTGGCTGATCATTGTTTTAATGCGGTTGGCTCACACGCCAATTGATTTCTCTAAGACGAAGGTACTTTGTAAGCCCACTGGCTATCAAAAAAATTCGTTCATGAAGCCATCCACATATACAGACACAGTCACATTTTCGACCGAGACGATGGGTACAAACTCAGCAATCATTGGAAGAACGTCATCAACCAGTTTAAGTCATAACTGGTGTTGTTCTCATCCTGCCACCTTCCGATGTTAGTTTTTATTTTCCCCGTAGGTTCGGCTCTCCGATCTTACATTAACAGGTGAAACAAATTTCACACCAACATAGCCCCTTCCGCATGCTGACCTAGACGTGGCGGTAGCTCTGCGATCTTACATTAACATGCCAATCTCTCACATTAACCTAACCACCTCCACGCCCTCGTCATGAAGGCCGCTCTCCGATCTTACATTAATGTGCTAATTTCTCACATTAACATCACTAGCCACGTCGTTTATGACCCTTGGGCTACACCCATTTTCAACCTTTAAAACAGTCTGCCTCAGCAGCTTTCCCCCTCTTTCTTCTTCCTGATGACGATCACTTGTGTTGTGATTAAAACGTCAGAGCTTTTTTGTTTATTTTATTTTTATTAATTTGAACCTATCTACGTGACTTTACCGAAAGACCCAAATAATATGAATTCCTGCAGTCACGAAAGCTTTAAGTCAAGATTTATAGTAATAACTCTTCCTCAGATCTAATTAGATGAAATCATTACCAGATGTATTTGCACCATTCCTACAATGCAAGGCTCTCACGAAGGTGATATGTTTTACAGATGGGTAGAGTGTGCCATGGTTTCACATTAAGGGCAATGCTGCTCTGTGGTTTTAACCAATTGGATAATTGGAAAGTATTATTTAAAGTCTGGTAAATTTGGACTGTGGCACTGACGCAAATGGCCGGCTCTTTTTTGAATAACAACCACCATTAGTTTAACAAGCCTAACTGATGAAACCCAAATGGGAGCCGGTATAATTATATTGCTTAAAACAAATGCTGCTGGGGAATGTTGGTGGGAAAAGCCATTAGGCTGATGTATTTAAACATCGTATTCTGATTTATGTGGAGACACAAAAAGCGAGTTATGCTTCTACAGTATTTGCTTGTGCAAAGCATGGACAATCATTGCCACAGAGACTGAATCAGCTCGGTGGCTAGGAGATGTTAACTACCTCACCTGGTATGGAGGAGGCCGAGGGTTTGATCCCGACCCTGATGCCTTTATAAGGAGTACCTTGGATATCGAGGTGGTTACATTTTTGGAAAGTGTAGCAAAAGCCAAAAGCGTGATATTCAATACTTAAGCTTGACCTAAATAATGAGCTTACATACACGCAACCAAAAATAGACACATCACAATGGAAATGTGCTGTACTGAATGCCAAATTTACTACTATAATGAGCCAATAATGTCTGTGTCCCGCACGTGACGTCACTCCACGTCGAGCAGGCCCCCTCATTAATACTCATGAATAGACTAATCTCTCACAATACAAAGGCCACTGCCACAGCCATTGACATGCTAATCTTACAATACAAAGGCCACTGCCCCAGCCTCTGTGGTTGGACCATCTCTAGCTCCACCCACCTACCTTGATGCACTCATCTCAGGCCTATATAAGACCTTGTCTCAGCAACTTTCTCTCTCACCTGACCTGAAGACGATTGCTTGTGTTGCGATCGAAACGTCGTGATATTTTTATTATTTTTTATCTACGTGGCTTTACCAAAGGACCCATAGAATATAATCATAAACAGGTTACGTCCTCTACATGGACCCCACCCCCCCTCATTATTAATCATGAACAGGTGACGTCCTCCAAATGGACACCCCCCTCCATTGATAATAATTAGCGGGTGACATCACTCCACATGGGGGGGGGCGAGGTGCCTCCTCTCCCCTCCTAAGCGTCAACTTATAAACTCACTACAAAGGCGATCTCCATAACGCTATTGAGACATCTAAGTAAAAACAACGTCATGATGAACAAGGGATTATAACCTTTAAATGAAATAGGTCTGTCACCGCGGGTTTACAAATTTCACACAAATGGATGCAATGAATATCACTTCGCGGTCTGCTTTGCGCTAGCAAGTTTCAGATTTACTGCAATACACCCATGCTTGGACGGGCAAAAGGCTAGTAAACAAATAATCCCCTCGCCTGCTCCCCACCACGATATCACACGATGATATAGTACTTCCTTGTACAGTATACCCAATAAAGACCAAATCTAATCCCCATGATAGGTAAATTGATATACATAGAGCTTGCCGGCGATAGGTCTAAACCACGAACTATGAACTCGTGATATTCAAGGGTCTCCCGTATTTGGAGTTTGCATGTTCTCCCCATGGTCACGTTGGGATAATGACTGCTATGAATTTTCACATAAGCCAACTCGTTGAGCAATCATATGTGGCCAGGCTGCTTCTGGAAAAGAGCTATGTATCTCAGTGGGCCTTACCTGGTCAAATAAAAATAGGTTGCTTACAGGAGTTGAATGGACTGCCACATCACAGGGATGTGAGGAATCGCAGCAGGGAGAGGGCTTTATCCAGCAGTGGATTGAGTGTTCTTGTTGAAACGTGTGTATTTAATATTTCTCTGATGTTCTTTTAGTCTCGTGCTGATCATTTGTCCTGTTTGCCCAACATAACATTTGCCACAAGTGCAGTTAATCCTGTACAAACCTTCTGTTGATAGCTTAGGTAATACATATTTTATACCAGAAGTCGAGTTCAAGAAACATAAGTACGTTTTTATTTCAACTGAAATGTATATATACATATATAAATATGCATGTCCATACAACCACGTCTCAATGTCTATGTCTGGGAGAACACGCTAGTTTCTCCCTCTGTGGAGTCTCCACCACTTTTCTTTCTTCTTGTTTCCCAGCTCCTCGTCTTGGTGCTCCTTCCCTCTGTCTCCTCCTCGTTCATTCTCCTCTTCATCTTTCTCCAGCTGCCGTGTGCAGCACATGAAGCTCCAAATTGCCCAACGCCAGAAACTGTTCTTTCTCTCTCCCTTAGAAGATGGGATGTGCTTAATCTCTTTCTTCTCTTCCTGAACACTCTCTGCCCTCCAAGGTTGCTCACATCTTCCTTCCTCATTCACCACTTCCTGCTTTGTATCGTCTTCAATCGTGTCGACCTCCTTCAGCTCTACCTCATTTTCCTCTAACTCAATAGCTCCTACTTCTTTTGCGTCTACCTCTATTGCCTCTACATCATTCGCCTCTACCAAAATCGCCTCACTCTCCTCCACCTCAATATCCCCTACCTTCACTTCTACCTCAATCACCTCTACGTCATTCGCCTCTAACTCATTCGGCTCTACCTCCATAACCACCTCCTGCTTGGCCTCTCCCTCAATCTCCTCTACCTCTTTTGCCACTTCCTGGATGGCATCTACTTCATATGCCTCAACCTCATTTGCCCCTTCCTGCTTTATTTCCTCCACCACGTTCTCAACTTTTGTTGCCATTTCCTGTTTGGCCTTTAGCTCATTCTTGTCTACCTCATTGATCAAGACCTGCATGGCCTTTTCTTCGATCGTGTCGACCTGAATTGCCTCGACCTGTTTCACCAATTCCTGCTTTGTATGTCTCGCAATCCCTTCTACGACATTGGCCACAACCTCTTTCACCACTTCCTGCTTGGCCACTGCATCTACCTCAATCACCGCTACCTCTACCTCACTTGCCACTTCCTTCTTGGGCTCTACATCATTCCCCTCTCCCTCAATCTCGTTTTCCTTCATCTCTTCTACTTCGCGAAATTTCATCTCAGTCCTTCGTAGCTTCCTATTCCTACGTTTCCTCTGAACACCATCCTCTCCTTCTTTCTTTGTCTCCACAACATCATCAACTTTCTTAGCCACTTCCTGTTTGGCTATTCCCTCATTCCCATCTACCTCACTTGCCTCTACCTCTTTCCCTAAGTCCTCCTTGGCATCTCTCTCAATCCCTTCTACGACATTGGCCACTACCTCTTTCACAAATTCCTGTGTGGCCACTGCATCTACCTCAATCACCGCTACCTCTACCTCATTTGCCTCTACCTCACTCGCCACTTCCTTCTTGGGTTCTCCATCATTCCCCTCTCTCTCAATCTCGTTTTCCTTCATCTCTTCTACTTCCCGAACTTTCATCTCAATCCTTCGTAGCTTCCTATTCCTACGTTTCCTCTGAATACAATCCTCTCCCTCTTTCTTTGTCTCCACAATATTCTCAACTTTCTCCGCCACTTCCTGTTTGGCCATTCCCTCATTCCGATCGACCTCATTTGGCTCTACCTCTTCTGCTAATACCTGTTTTGCATCTCTCTCAATCTCCTCTATGACATTGGCTGCTATATCTTTCACCACTTCCTGCTTGGCCACTGCTTCTACCTCAATCACCGCTACCTCTGCCTCATTCGCTAATTCCTGCTTGTCATCTCTTTCTAATACCTCTACCTTATTCAACTCTACCTCATTCATCACATCCTCCAAAGCCACTGCCTCAATCATCTCTACCTCAATCGTCCCAACCTCCACCACTTCCTGCATGGGCTCTCCCTCACTCCCCTCTCTCTCAGCCACCTCTTCTTTCACTGTCTCCAGAACTTTCTTCTTGTTCTTGTGTTTATTCCTATTCCTACATTTCCTCTGAACACCATCCTCTCCCTCTTTCTTTGTCTCCACAACATTATCAACTTTCTTAGCCACTTCCTGTTTGGCTATTCCCTTATTCCCATTTACCTCACTTGACTCTACCTCTTTCCCTAAGTTCTCCTTGGCATCTCTCTCAATCACTTCTACGACATTGGCCACTACCTCTTTCACAAATTCCTGTGTAGCCACTGCATCTACCTCAATCACCGCTACCTCTACCTCACTCGCCACTTCCTTCTTGGGCTCTCCATCATTCCCCTCTCCCTCAATCTCGTTTTCCTTCATCTCTTCTACTTCCCGCACTTTCATCTCAGTCCTTCGTAGCTTCCTATTCCTACGTTTCCTCTGAACACCATCCTCTCCCTCTTTCTTTGTCTCCACAACATTATCAACTTTCTTAGCCACTTCCTGTTTGGCTATTCCCTCATTCCCATCTACCTCACTTGCCTCTACCTCTTTCCCTAAGTCCTCCTTGGCATCTCTCTCAATCCCTTCTATGACATTGGCCACTACCTCTTTCACAAATTCCTGTGTGGCTACTGCATCTACCTCAATCACCGCTACCTCTACCTCATTTGCCTCTACCTCACTCGCCACTTCCTTCTTGAGCTCTACATCATTCCGCTCTCTCTCAATCTCGTTTACCTTCATCTCTCCTACTTCCCGAACTTTCATCTCAATCCTTCGTAGCTTCCTATTCCTATGTTTCCTCTGAACACAATCCTCTCCCTCTTTCTTTGTTTCCAAAACATTCTCAACTTTCTCCGCCACTTCCTGTTTGGCCATTCCCTCATTCCCATCGACCTCATTTGGCTCTACCTCTTCTGCTAATACCTGTTTTGCATCTCTCTCAATCCCCTCTATGACATTGGCCGCTATATCTTTCACCACTTCCTGCTTGGCCACTGCTTCTACCTCAATCACCGCTACCTCTGCCTCATTCGCTAATTCCCGCTTGCCATCTCCTTCTAACACCTCTACCTTATTCAACTCTACCTCATTCATCACATCCTCCAAAGCCACTGCCTCAATCATCTCTACCTCAATCGTCCCAACCTCCACCACTTCCTGCATGGGCTCTCCCTCACTCCCCTCTCTCTCAGCCACCTCTTCTTTCAATGTCTCCAGAACTTTCTTCTTGTTCTTGTGTTTCTTCCTATTCCTACGTTTCCTCTGAACACCATCCTCTCCCTCTATCTTTGTCTCCACAACATTATCAACTTTCTTAGCCACTTCCTGTTTGGCTATTCCCTCATTCCCATTTACCTCACTTGCCTCTACCTCTTTCCCTAAGTTCTCCTTGGCATCTCTCTCAATCCTTTCTACGACATTGGCCACTACCTCTTTCACAAATTCCTGTGTGGCCACTGCATCTACCTCAATCACCGCTACCTCTACCTCACTCGCCACTTCCTTCTTGGGCTCTCCATCATTCCCCTCTCCCTCAATCTCGTTTTCCTTCATCTCTTCTACTTCCCGCACTTTCATATCAGTCCTTCGTAGCTTCCTATTCCTACGTTTCCTCTGAAGACCATCCTCTCCCTCTTTCTTTGTCTCCACAACATTATCAACTTTCTTAGCCACTTCCTGTTTGGCCATTCCCTCATTCCGATCGACCTCATTTGGCTCTACCTCTTCTGCTAATACCTGTTTTGCATCTCTCTCAATCCCCTCTATGACATTGGCTGATATATCTTTCACCACTTCCTGCTTGGCCACTGCTTCTACCTCAATCACCGCTACCTCTGCCTCATTCGCTAATTCCCGCTTGCCATCTCCTTCTAACACCTCTACCTTATTCAACTCTACCTCATTCATCACATCCTCCAAAGCCACTGCCTCAATCATCTCTACCTCAATTGTCCCAACCTCCACCACTTCCTGCATGGGCTCTCCCTCACTCCCCTCTCTCTCAGCCACCTCTTCTTTCACTGTCTCCAGAACTTTCTTCTTGTTCTTGTGTTTATTCCTATTCCTACGTTTCCTCTGAACACCATCCTCTCCCTCTTTCTTTGTCTCCACAACATTATCAACTTTCTTAGCCACTTCCTGTTTGGCTATTCCCTTATTCCCATTTACCTCACTTGACTCTACCTCTTTCCCTAAGTTCTCCTTGGCATCTCTCTCAATCACTTCTACGACATTGGCCACTACCTCTTTCACAAATTCCTGTGTAGCCACTGCATCTACCTCAATCACCGCTACGTCTACCTCACTCGCCACTTCCTTCTTGGGCTCTCCATCATTCCCCTCTCCCTCAATCTCGTTTTCCTTCATCTCTTCTACTTCCCGCACTTTCGTCTCAGTCCTTCGTAGCTTCCTATTCCTACGTTTCCTCTGAACACCATCCTCTCCCTCTTTCTTTGTCTCCACAACATTATCAACTTTCTTAGCCACTTCCTGTTTGGCTATTCCCTCATTCCCATCTACCTCATTTGCTTCTACCTCTTTCCCTAAGTCCTCCTTGGCATCTCTCTCAATCCCTTCTATGACATTGGCCACTACCTCTTTCACAAATTCCTGTGTGGCTACTGCATCTACCTCAATCACCGCTACCTCTACCTCATTTGCCTCTACCTCACTCGCCACTTCCTTCTTGAGCTCTACATCATTCCGCTCTCTCTCAATCTCGTTTACCTTCATCTCTCCTACTTCCCGAACTTTCATCTCAATCCTTCGTAGCTTCCTATTCCTATGTTTCCTCTGAACACAATCCTCTCCCTCTTTCTTTGTTTCCAAAACATTCTCAACTTTCTCCGCCACTTCCTGTTTGGCCATTCCCTCATTCCCATCGACCTCATTTGGCTCTACCTCTTCTGCTAATACCTGTTTTGCATCTCTCTCAATCCCCTCTATATTGGCCGCTATATCTTTCACCACTTCCTGCTTGGCCACTGCTTCTACCTCAATCACCGCTACCTCTGCCTCATTCGCTAATTCCCGCTTGCCATCTCCTTCTAACACCTCTACCTTATTCAACTCTACCTCATTCATCACATCCTCCAAAGCCACTGCCTCAATCATCTCTACCTCAATCGTCCCAACCTCCACCACTTCCTGCATGGGCTCTCCCTCACTCCCCTCTCTCTCAGCCACCTCTTCTTTCAATGTCTCCAGAACTTTCTTCTTGTTCTTGTGTTTCTTCCTATTCCTACGTTTCCTCTGAAAACCATCCTCTCCCTCTTTCTTTGTCTCCACAACATTATCAACTTTCTTAGCCACTTCCTGTTTGGCTATTCCCTTATTCCCATTTACCTCACTTTCCTCTACCTCTTTCCCTAAGTTCTCCTTGGCATCTCTCTCAATCACTTCTACGACATTGGCCACTACCTCTTTCACAAATTCCTGTGTGGCCACTGCATCTACCTCAATCACCGCTACCTCTACCTCACTCGCCACTTCCTTCTTGGGCTCTCCATCATTCCCCTCTCCCTCAATCTCGTTTTCCTTCATCTCTTCTACTTCCCGCACTTTCATATCAGTCCTTCGTAGCTTCCTATTCCTACGTTTCCTCTGAAGACCATCCTCTCCCTCTTTCTTTGTCTCCACAACATTATCAACTTTCTTAGCCACTTCCTGTTTGGCCATTCCCTCATTCCGATCGACCTCATTTGGCTCTACCTCTTCTGCTAATACCTGTTTTGCATCTCTCTCAATCCCCTCTATGACATTGGCCGCTATATCTTTCACCACTTCCTGCTTGGCCACTGCTTCTACCTCAATCACCGCTACCTCTGCCTCCTTCGCTAATTCCCGCTTGCCATCTCCTTCTAACACCTCTACCTTATTCAACTCTACCTCATTCATCACATCCTCCAAAGCCACTGCCTCAATCATCTCTACCTCAATCGTCCCAACCTCCACCACTTCCTGCATGGGCTCTCCCTCACTCCCCTCTCTCTCAGCCACCTCTTCTTTCACTGTCTCCTCCAGAACTTTCTTCTTGTTCTTATGTTTCTTCCTACTCCCACGTTTTTTCTTCATACCATTTCTCTCCCCCACTTTCTCCATCTCTTCGATCTCGTTCTCAACCTTGTTGCTATTCTGCATTGTCTGCTTCACATCCTCATTATTGGTGCTGACTTCTGCCTGCTGCTGCTCTTCTGCCTTTTGCTGCTGCTGCTGCTGGTGGTGGATGATGAAGCTCTTCAGCTCGGTGCTGTTCTGGAATTGCAGCAGCTCCCGCTGATATTTGGCCTGCTGCTGTGCACAATGATCCAGCAGGATCATCTCAAGCTCCAGAATCTGGCGCTTAGCTTCTAGTCTTGTGTCAACGGGGAACCTCTTTCGCTGCCCCTTCGAGCGACGGTCTGGGGAGTCACATGGGGAGGAGAGAGCAGCACCACAATTGATTCGTTAATGGGTATTTGAGTATTTCCTGTATGATAATAGGTTTTTCCCGTTTTTACTGGCAACAAAACAGGTGTTAAGATGTTAAAACACCAAACTGAAACCTTTTACAAGGAATCATGTCTGCATTAACCATGATGCTTGTGGTCAGAATGCAAACAAAAAACATACTCTGATAATATATGCATTGTCCTTGAAACTGATTGGTCCACACCAGGGACAGCTTTCTTTTGAGCCTCGTCTCAAACGGTGTTAGACCAGAGGACGCCAAAAGGCGTATTTCCTGTATGTTATTTTGGTAAAGAAACTTGGCACCATTGACAGGAATCTAACTTAACTTGAGACCGATGTAACAATGATAACACTGTAGGGAGGTCTGGAGGTTGACTCATGTGCCGGAGACACCTCCTCCTCCAAATAACTTCATTAGGATTATGGGCTGGTTGGGGAGGCCATATTAAGTTTGCGAGGTCTGGAAACTCCAGGCCAAACATAGATAAACTTCCGTTATCTCAGAAAAAGTAAGATGGATTTATGGGCAAGCTGTGGAGGTCTGGCTAAATTTAAAAGATGTCCATTGTTTCACAAGAGAGAACATGAATTGGATAAGAAATACACTATTAATTCTTATACACTGGTCCATTCATACAATTAGTATATTAGTGGGCTACGTTAGAAAAGATAAAGGGAGGAGAAGAGGAGGGTGCCCAAAGGGGCCAGAGAGCCAGGGGCAACCCTAATGTTTATGTTGGCTGGATAGCATGTGCTCCCGTGCATGTGAGGTTGCTCTCAACAGAAGTCATTCCTTGCACGAGAATGGCTGAAACGCTGAGTAACCACTCAGAGGTATAGTGGTTAAGCAGTGGAGACGGTATAGTGGTAAAACAGTGGAGATTTTAAAAGCAAAGTTTAAGATTTGCATTTGTCACTTTATATTGAGCCGATACATATGGCAAGTGAAATTAAGAAGACTTAAAGTGAGTTTTACAGAAAGAGAGGATACATGTGTGTCTCTTGGAGAAGGAAAGGCATTGCTCAAAACTGTGCTGCAAGGTCACGTGCCATGAATCACATGAGTTTAGAAAAAACGTGACTGTAAACCAACAAGCCTGTGAATAATTATCATGGTGAAGACACCTCTATACGTTGGATACTGAAGGAAATCCATCGTGCTACACATCGTCAAAGCCCGACAACACCTGACATTCGAGAAAGAAGTACAATTGCATCGTTCTACACATCATCAATACCCCACCACATCTGGAAAGTCACCAGCTGCATCAAGCACCTGACTGTTGTATTGTTCGAAAGACACTGTGTGTAACGACTTTACATCTGCCGGCACTGCGGGTTTCTAAACGCCTGCCATGTCACCTTCTCAACACTAGCGTCTGAGACCGTCTGATACAGACTGAAAGCTTATTTCCTTTGTTGCACTGTTTGTCTTTTCATGAATGTCATATTGTGCACTGGGTTATGCCTTATTAACCTAAATTCTGAATTTAGCTATTCATGTATTTCTATTACAGTATCACATATTCTTTGGACCAAGTGTCAATTGCCTATTTGATGACTGGTACTCTGATTCTTTTTTTTACAAATCAGGGACTTGTTTTAATTAAAATGTGTCTGTGTGTGTGGTTGAACGGTGTAACAAATCCATGCGTTACATGTGTAGTGTTGCAGCGCCGACCTGGTCAAGGCCTATGATACAATCAGTAGGCCAGGGCTCTGGATTGTTACTCGTATTTCCGGAGTCCCTAACCCTCTGCTCACAATCATTAAGGACCTTCACGATGGTGGGCAGGCCCGGATAAAGTTGCGTGCCCAGGAGTCAGAGCAATTTCCTGTTTACAGTGGGGTGCGACAGGGATCTACTCTGGCTGACACATTATTTAGCATCATCTTCGACCACATAGTTCGAGAAGTTTTTTTTTTATGGCTGTACCGGTGGATTTTTTAATATTTGCTACAGATACATTGGGAGGCTGATTGATGCCTGGGTGAGGTCAAGGGATGGCTCCCTACTGGTCAACCATGTTATGTACACTGATCATTTGGAAGTTGATGCTCACACTGAAAAATAGTTGGAGGTTCTGCTGCTAAGCCTGGAGCGTGTGACAAAGAGGTGGTGCCTTACCATCAGCCCCACCAAAACTAAGCACCCGCCTGAGTATTTTGTGTAATTTAATACTCCGCCCCCTCAACTACTCTTGAGTGATGGGGTAATTGTAGAGAGAAGTTTACGTACCTGGATAGTGTGCTTATGCAAAAATTCTGGTTTGGCAGCAGAGGTCTCACTCCGAATCGGTCAAGTGGCATATTTTCATCAGCTTCGTAACACTTTGGGGTATCTACCTGGTCTGTCACTCGACACAAAACGCTGGGTCTTCTTGGCCAATGATAGAATAAATGAAAAATCTGAACCAGCTTTACACTTTCAGACTGGCCTGCCTACGATCCACCCTGGGTTTAACTAGGCTGGAATGTGTGAACAGCTCACAGTGAGCTCCACTGGTGGGCAGGGCTGCATTGCCTGGGTCATGTAGCCTGCTTGCTCAGCCACCGCATCCCCAAGCAGCCTCTGTTTTTCCAGATAGAGGGGGCTAAATGGGCGTGGCACGGCCTGGAGAAGAGATGGACTGATGCAGTACAGGAGGATACGGAACTAAGTGGACTTGCCAAAGACTGGTACCACTGGTGTCAAGATCTGCCTCTATGGAGGAAGCTCGTGAAGGATGCTTATGGGAAGTTGGTGGCAGTTGCCCTCAAGCAAAAAAGGAGGGTGAGAGGAGCGACGCTCACAACAACAGACGGTGCACTGGATGACTAAAACGCAGCAAGTTGGCACAGTAGGATGCAAAGGTGGTGCGTCTGCCAGTCATCTCAGTCAGTCAACCCATCGCACTGGGGTCTGTCCCCTGATCTCCTGTCGGCAAGCCTTCGACACTTCAAGTGGCCTCGGAGTGCACCAGGCCTGGCACAAGCGCCATGGTGACGTCTCCGTCACTTAGTGGCGAATGAGGGCTGTTGTTGTTATCTGAGTCGGTTAGGGGCCTCCCCTAGGTCCACTCAGCCTCAAATAAGTATCTGATACGGTGTGTAAACATCGCCACTTGGGAGACAAAGACGGACAAGTGTGGTGCTGGCAACCCACCCCTCGTGTGCGGTGCCGGCCGTCATAGGTGCTCACTAACAGCACTTGCTCCTACAGTGTTTCAAGGCTATACACAAGATTTCTGTCTTTGTTTGTGTCTATGTGCAGTGTCTGTATGAGTGGTTGGGAGCAGTTGTGTCTGTGGGGATCGACCTGAGTTCGATTCCCATTCACAACCATCAGTGACTAATAAATAAAACCGGTCGTGTGCGTCCCCTACATCTACTCAAACTTAAAATAGTACCTCGTGCAACGTATAAACATCAAATGTGGGGAGACAAAGGCATCCGGATGCGGTGCTGACCACCCACCCCATCATAGGTGCTAACTCGCTAACAGCACTTGACTCAATAGTCTGTTAAGGCTATACGGGGATCTGTCTTTGTATACAGGTGCATGTGTCTGTGTGTATGTCTGTGTGTGGAATTACAGTACTCACTTCCCGTCGGCTTGCTCATCTCTCCACCCTGCAACAAAATCACAGCAGCGCACGTGAGACTCTAATCATATCACAGCTTACAACCACCACCACCATCATCATTACCGTCCTCATCATTAAACATTTCGAACAGACACACATTCACATATAGATGTTCTCTCAGATTAATGTTATCCTGATACAGCGCGCGTGTGGATGTACTCACGGAAGACATCGCCTTGAAGGCAGAACGAGAAGTCACGGATGGTCACGTTTTGTCAATAGATTTCGTTAACTGTGTTAATGAAGTGTTCAACCTCACGGATGTTTGTCAATGAGGTTTACCAAGTAATTTAACCGCGTTATCGATGTTCACTGACGACGTTGTCGAAGTGTGCTCCCGAATGCGATCTTTAAGCACACAGAGCGCGCGTCCACCTCCGTCTGTAACGATCGACCGTTGCTAAGGAAGTGACGTCACTTGTTAAGGTAGCAAAACCCGGAAACCACGTGGTCCACTGTATCCTCCAGGCCTGATTAGTTACACGACTGTCAAATTTTTACTTTAAACTTTCGTAACTTGCAGGAATTCATAATTTTTGGTTCTTTCGGTAAAGTCACGTAGATAGAAAATAAAATTTTAAGTGAAGGCAAAAAACCCACGAGGTTTCGGTGGCAACACAAGCGGTCTTCATCACGTGTTGCGATCGAAACGTCGTGGGTTTTTTGCTTTTATTTTAATTTATTTTTATTTTATTGTTATTATTTTCTATCTACGTGACTTTACCTGAAAGAACCAAGAATATAGTAACGATTGTACCCTGGTCGCCACGGATGAAGAGGCCGAGCGGGCTCGGTTCAACTGTTGCCAGGTACCTCCACCACTCAGCTCGCAGCACACACACACACAGTGTCCACTATGTAAAAATCAGGCTAAACTAAACCTTTCTAGAAGTTACTAAAATAATGCTATAAAAACAATGCAACAGTGATCATAAGAAATGTGATTGAAAGTTAACAATAGCGACATATATAACATTACTAAACCTAGCATCCTTCGCTAGCTGCTTGAGTCAATCCATAATAGCAGGAGTAACAATTATGTATGTTGATTAACTGCGAATAACCCAATCAATAACAGATATCCATTGTAATTTACATCAATACATTACCCCCCCCCCCCCGTCTTCGTATCGGATCTGCTTACAAGTGACGACGTCACATTTATCCCCCGTCTACGTCTATTAAAGACCGAAACAGGGGAAGGATTTCACCACAACTCTGGCTGTCACCTGACGAGGCGGGTTGTTGTTGTAGTTACAGGCGAAACGTCACGGTACTTGAATTGTAAATGTTGTGGGTTTACTCTCCAACACACCGATGTGCTGAATTAGTCACTAATTGGCATGTTTTGTTTACGTGACAAACTTGACTAAGATTTACGCGAGCTAACCCTAACAAACAAAAACACCCTCTAATAAGTAAATATTTGTATTAATTCCATGAATGGACCTTGGCCTGGGACTGTGCGTATTGAGAAGTTATGGATGCAGCTTCTGTTTGTGCTGCCATCAGAATGACCAATAAATAAATAAATAATACACACGGATTGGTGACTACAGTACTAGACCCCCAGTGCTTTTATATTTAAAAGTGTATGTGCTTTGTGGTTGCTTTATTGCGCGTGTGTACGTACTGTGTAACACTTGTTTGAACGCAGGTGATGGTGTTGTCCATGTTGGGTGTCATTACAGCCAAAAACAAGCAGCAGTACGAAGACCAGGACGCCGTGGCCGACCATGAGGACGGAAATTGGCCTCGCCCGGTCACAACGTACGACAGCAGTACAGGTTTCCCTCCACACATGCACACACCTACGAGTTTCCCACTACAGAGGCGAAGATCCCCCATATAGCCTTAACAGACTGTTGTGGCAAGTGCTGTTCGCAAGCACCAATGAAGGTCGGCATGGTATATCAGGGGGTAGGTGGCCAACACCACACCCGGCCGCCTTTGTCTCCCAAGTGGTGACGTATACACACACCGCTCCAGGTATTTATTTGAGGTTGAGTAGACCCAGGACCGGTTCAGATAAATAATCGTCACTGGCGTTGGCCATGAGCGGGACTCCAACTCGCATGTTTGCGGGGTTTGGAGCGTAGCATACTATCCACTGCGCCACTGCTACCTTCACATAACGCACACAGAAACAACACACAGGGACCCACACGCACGGACACACAGGGACCTGCTCAACATTGAAATGTGCAGCCCTTGTGTGGCGGCCTGCGTTGAATTTGGGCGTTCATCTCGTCACCCATACAAAAGGTCTCGACAATCAATGGCAGTCCCCCTTGCCCTGCCTGGCACGCACATCGGGCCAGTCACCCCACGCACAGCGCACACAACGTGCGCGTCGCGTATGCCAAATCAAGAGTCGTCCCCGAGTGTCCGGCAAATTGGACCGACTATCCCGGGCCCCGCGCTTCGGGGGAGGCCCCACGTGTAGACATCAGTGTCACATGTAATGCTTCCGGTTTAGTTTGAAGGCATCGGGGGGGGGGCCCACGCACCCCCTATGGACGGCCCTGGTCAAAGCACACGGCAGCGCGGAGCACGCGCGTCACGCGCACGGGCCACGTGCGTCACGGGTACGTGACATCTACAAGGCAAGCACCTGCATCGCGTGGTCATCACTTGTAAGGCATGCCCTTTGTGCATGGGACGTGCGTAGTGTGTGCAACACGTGGCACATGTATGTCACACATGCGCATCGCAATGTGATGTCATGTGTACGTGGACATTTGAATCGCATGTAGCTGTCTGGTGGGCAGGACGGATCTACGCGTGGGCAAGTAAGGGGGTGGCTGAGTAAGACTGATACGGAGACACGTCAAGCCACACACTCACCACACACTCACCGGTACACTCACACACACCACATTCACCGCACACTCACTTACCGGCACACTCGCACACTGGCACTCACTGCACACGCACACACCGCACACTCACCATGCACTCGCTTACCGGCACACTGACTGCACATTCACACACACTCACCGCTCTCACCACGCACTCACTTACCGGCACACTGACTGCACATTCACACTCACACACCGCACACTCACCACGCACTCACCGGCACACTGACTGCACATTCACACACACTCAGCGCTCTCACCATGCACTCACTTACCGGCACACTGACTGCACATTCACACACACTCACCGCACACTCACTTACCAACACTCTGACTGCACATTCACACACACCGCACTCACACCGCATTCACACACACTCACACACACTCACACCGCACTCATTCACTCACACACTCTCACTCACACACACTCACACAAATTTACACACACTCACCACACACTCACACACACTCACACTCACTGGCACACTCGTGTGCAAGCACACTAGTGAGCTTCCACAAGATGTGCTGCACATTAGTGAGGCCACACACCAGCAGGTTTACACATCAGTGAGCTTACACACTAGTGTGCACACACACAGTCGTAAGCTTACAGATTAGATAGCGTACACACCAGCTCACCGGTGAGGTGAGCTACACACTGGTGAGTTAACACACCCACCTGTTCACGTGCGCAAAGCTCTTAACCCTAAACCTAACATATCCCAAATGCCATGGCTAAAGTTATTTTACACACGCACGTCCATACACGCATGCGCATATGAAGGCACGCATGCACACATACGTGCACACAAACACACATGCACGCACATGTTTAAACATATACAATTCCATGGCGTTGGACTTGAGACTCCCAGAAGTGGAATCAGGACTCCTGAGTGTGCGATATAGCTCAGTGGGCCTTACTTGGTAAAATTTAAATAATTAATTTAGTTTCAGGATGTAGGGTTCTGAAGATATTTCATCTTTCAGTCCTTTCTGACCGTTTGAGTGTGGGTGAGTGAGTGACAACTACTTATGCATTTTTTGTTATTACAAATACAAGCATTTCCAGCTGTTGACATGAAATGTATTAACTCTGGAAGATGATGGTGATACAGGTGGTGGGTAGCGGTAGTGTAGCGTTTAGCACGCTGCGCTACGAACCCGGCGACCCGAGTTAAATTCTCGCTCATGCGCAACGCAGGTAACGACTCTCTGAACCGGTCATGGGCCTCCCCTAGGTCGACTCAGCCTCAAATGAGTACTTGGTGGGGTGTAAACATCACTACTGGGGAGACAAAGGCGGCCGGGCGTGGTGTTGGCCACCCACCCCTCGTGGGCCATGCTGGCCTTCACAGGTACTTGCTTACAGGACTTGCCCCAATAGTCTATTCGGGCTATACGGGGAGTCTTTGCTTTGGTGGTGATAATACAGATGGTGATTGATTATACAGATGGTTAGGATGATGATAATGATACATTTGGTGATGATGGTGGTGATGATGGGACTGTAAGAGTGGTCCTTGAAGATATTTACTGTGTAATATTAAGACACACTAATATAAATGTAATCATTAAAGCACAATATATAACACTTGTAATTTCTGTTGAAAGCATGTGCTTTTAATGGTCACGTGTATTTGTACGTGGTTGTGCATGAATGCACGTGTTTTTATTTTCTGTATTAGGTGCTTGACGACAGCCCTTGGCCCAACAGTCTATATTGGTTGTACAGGAAATCTTTGTGTTTTGATTTACGAATGTTCCATTCACGAAATGTAGTGAAAACGAAATTGACAAATTAAGGATACTTTTCGACTTACAAAATAGAATTTCAGCGGAAACAATATATCACATGGCACGCGCCATGAGATCATCAAGCAAGAAGCTGTCATCCATTCACGACAGTGTCACGGTATCCCCATAGTGCAAAAGTAACGCCTCGTCACCTCTCCAGTCATTCCAACATGCAGATCTTTTGGTGAGTTCCTTGAAGATGTTAATTATTTTTGTTTTAAATTGATTATTATTCAACCGTTGTAATATTTGTTCTCTATTATTTTTTGCATTGTGAAATATTGGTGTTTATTTTGGGTTTATAGTAGAAATGACTGTCTGAAACACATCGCAAGTTTTTCGTATTCAATTAATGGGAAAAGCCATTCCGATTTGCGATATTTTGTTTTACGGGCGTTTTTAGAAGAACGCATCCCTTTCGTAAGTAGAGGCATACATGTACAGGAATCCATTGCCAACCGCTAATTTACCAACCACGAAATTTTAGTAAACACGGATTGACTACTGGACACCTGTTTACTAACCACGAGCATCTCGCTTTGAGTATTCGCGAGTCGCGCCGAGTAGTGAAATCAAAACAACACGATGTACCTTATGGAGGGGGGGGGGGGGGGGGGTTCTTGTATTTGTTCTTGTATTTGTACGAGCTGTTGTTTGTTTATGTTACCGATGTTTACGGGGAGTGTTAGTGCAGCGGGTTAGCGAGCTGTACTATAAAGCCATAAATCCTGGTATAATTTCTGCTCATGGCCAACACCAGTGGCAATTATCTGAACCATTCCTGGACCTACCCTCGGCCTCAAATTAGTACTTGGTGCATTGTGAAAACATCAGCACTGGCAGAGACAAACCCCATATGCTGTGCTGGCCTGCATAAGTGCTCATAACGGCACTTACCCAACAGTCTGTTACATGGGGGGATCTTAGTCTTGGCGTGTAAGTGAGAGTTTGTGGACTTTGCATGTTCTTCCCCTGTTGTGCACGCGTTTTCTCAGGGTTCTCAGCTTTCAAAAAAGAACAACCAATTCTAACTGTAAGATATTACCTGCAAATTACTTAAACAAGGATTACACACCGTGGCAACATCGCCCCCTTCTGTGAAAGCTGGACAGGACCCTCCTGCAAAAGAGTGAGACTTCTCTGAATAAACAAATGTAGCACGGCAATCTTTGAGATAATAAAAAAAAACTATTCACCCCTAGAGTGGACAAGGTAGCGAGGGCGATCCTAGCAAGCGAGGGAGCTGTACTCAGACGGAACGGACGACGGCTCCCAGCCGACCTCTTCGCCTTTGTCGATCTTGTCATCGTTGGAGGCCGGTCTCAGCTCTGCGAGGATCGCCTCAAACTTGGGGCGCTCTAACGGCGCGTGGCTCCAGCAGCGGTGCATCACCTTGCGGCTGTGGGGCGAGGGGAGGGTGCAGTGAGGGTGCGAGGAAGGCGAATCGCGCACAAGCTCGGACTGCGCTTTCACCTCTTCCAGTGTGCGTTCGTTCTCAGAATGGTTGAATGAGTGCCGATGATGTTAATGACGTCACAGAGGGGGATGAAGGGGGTCAGGTGGCGAGGGGGGTGAGGGGGGGGTGAGTAGGTAGAGGGTCATGAAGGCATAAAATATCTACAGAATGGATTCACACAGCGGCGTCTAAATGCCACTGCATCTCCATACGTAGTGCAGAAACACTGATCATGTTTATCTTGTAGAGCAGGGGTCGGGAACCTTTTTGACTAAGAGAGCCATGAAAGCAAAAAATTTGGAAATTTATTTCAGTGAGAGCCATATAATATATTTTAAAAGTGAATTCAACTAAATGTCAGTATAATAAGCCTCTGAATTTATTCTTTTAAATAATGTTGTTATAACACTCACCATTAATGCGACTTCTGGTGCTGCATGGATTTGCTGATGTCTTTGTAGTCGGGTTGGTACTTGGTGAGGTTAAGCTTCATGCAAGCGTTGAGGCTTTCATCCGTTAAACGTGATCGTAGGTTGGACTTGATGTTTTTAAGATGTGAGAATGACTGCTCACATGCATACGTAGATCCAAACATGGTCAATACAGCAATACTCACACGCTGCAGTGTGTGGTATGTGACAGGAAGCGCGTTCCAAGTTTTGAGAATCAGCTGGTCTTCGGGTTGGAGTTTTTTCATTTCTGTCCACATGTGCTTGCTCGCCAACTCCGCTTTCTGTCGTGTGATTCTTTCCAAATCTTCATTCAGTGACTTGAACTTATTCACCCACATGTCTGAGGCCTTCAGGTCAGCCACTTCTGCTTCAAAATCTCTGACGGAGACACCAGGGATGTAATTCAGGTCGGCTGTGTTCAGTGAACACTCGTTTGGATGGGTGATGAACTTAAAAAGACGAGTGCTCACGAAATTCTCCAAAGCGTGCTTTGAAGGACTGTAGGAGACTGGATGTGCAGCCAGCTAGCTGGTGGAGATCAAGGTTTTGAATGGGCTCACTTGCTGTGCATGCATCTTTAAATTGGCTCAGTTTTTCAAAATGTAGTAAACGACCTGTTTCAAGATCCGTGATGAAAAGCTCCAGCTTGTTTTCAAAAGCAAATACAGCTTGTTGAAGGGATAACACTGTATTTCCAATGCCTTGCATTTTCACGTTGAGCTGGTTCAGATGTTCAGTCAGATCTACGAGATAGTAAAACTTGAGGAGCCACTCGGTGTCGGCTAGCTCAGGATGCCCGACGCCTTTCATTTCAAGGAAAGTCCGGATTTCGTTCAGGCAAGCCGCAAAACGGCTAAGCACCTTCCCTCTTGACAACCAACGCACATTGCTGTGCAAAAGCAGACCAGGATAGTTATTTACAACTTCATCCAGCAGTGTTTTAAACTGGCGATCATTTAAGGCTCGGGCAACAATAAAGTTGATCACACGAATGACCAGCGACATCACTTCGCCACACTGCCTGTCACACATCTGAGCACAAAGTGCCTCCTGGTGTATAATGCAATGGAAACTTAGGATGGGTCTATTTTCATGTTCACGGAGAAGCGCCACAAATCCTTTGTTTTTCCCCACCATACACGGAGCACCATCAGTACACACTGAGAGAAGTTTATCCATAGGTAGACTTTTTTCTTGAGCAAACTCCATGAAAGACTTGAATAAATCCTCACCTCTTGTGGACCCTTTTAATGGCAGAACAGCAAGACTTTCTTCGCGCAGTGTGTCACCAACAGCATATCTTGCAATCACGCTGAACTGCGACAAATGGCTCACGTCTGTTGACTCATCCAAAGCCAGAGAAAAGAACGGCGCTGCATTTATGTCCTTCACTTGCGTTTCCTCCACTTTGTTTGCCATCACGATGGTACGATCATGAACAGTTCTTGCCGACAGAGGCATGTCTTGTATCCGTTTGATTATCTTGTCTTTGTTCGGAAGATCATCAAAAAGTTCATTGGCTACATCCAGCATGAACGTTTTAGCATACTCGCCATCTGTGAATGGTTTTCCGTTCCTCACTATTGCTAAAGAACCAGCAAAGCTAGCCGAATTATAGTCACCTTGCCGGGTCCATACGCGGAGTTGCTGCTGGCTAGCTTGCACCCTGCTCAGAAGCTCTTGGCACGCTTTCTTTCTGCTGTCTCCCGCAGGGTATTTTGATGCAAAGGTAGCGTGGCGCGTGTCGAAGTGCCGCTTTACATTCGACCGTTTCAACGATGTAATTTTGTCATTGCAAATTAGACACACCGCAGAACCCGCTCTCTCCACAAAGGCGAATTCTTCGGTCCATTCGTCCTGAAATGTACGATACTCGTCGTCTTTTTTTCTTTTCGCCATCTTCTTCGTCGAAGGGTTAGCTTTGAGCTAATGACCGAGCAGACGCAGTCTCAGACTGATTCAAAAGGGGGCGTTTACCTGTTTTACCCAGCAACGGCAAACGTAGGCCAGTATCATCCAATTAAAATAATGGACAATTGCTCCTGCAGCCCTGAACAGGACATGCACAGTGAAAAATCGATGGATGGATTAAAACAAGTGAGAATATTTTGTTTTATCTGCGAGCCATATGCAATCATCAAAAGAGCCACATCTGGCTCGCGAGCCATAGGTTCCCGACCCCTGTTGTAGAGAGAGAAGCAGTCTGTGGGTCTCTACAGTGAGGGAAAAAAGTATTTCATCCCCTGCTGATTTTGTACGTTTGCCCACTGACAAAGAAATGATCAGTCTATCATTTTAATTGTAGGTTTATTTGAACAGTGAGAGACAGAATAACAACAAAAAATCCAGAAAAACGCATGTCAAAAATGTTATGAATTTATTTGCATTTTAATGAGGGAAATAAGTATTTGACCCCTCTGCAAAACATGACTTAGTACTTGGTGGCTAAACCCTTGTTGGAAATCACAGAGGTCAGACGTTTCTTGTAGTTGGCCACCAGGTTTGCACACATCTCAGGAGGGATTTTGTCCCACTCCTCTTTGCAGATCTTCTCCAAGTCATTAAGGTTTCGAGGCTGACGTTTGGCAACGCGAACCTTCAGCTCCCTCCACAGATTTTCTATGGGATTAAGGTCTGGAGACTGGCTAGGCCACTCCAGGACCTTAATGTGTTTCTTCTTGAGCCACTCCTTTGTTGCCTTGGCCGTGTGTTTTTGGTTATTGTCATGCTGGAATACCCATCCACGACCCATTTTCAATGCCCTGGCTGAGGGAAGGAGGTTCTCACCCAAGATTTGATGGTACATGGCCCCGTCCATCGTCCCTTTGATGCGGTGAAGTTGTCCTGTCCCCTTAGCAGAAAAACACCCCCAAAGCATAATGTTTCCACCTCCATGCTTGACGGTGGGGATTGTGTTCTTGGGGTCATAGGCAGCATTCCTCCTCCTCCAAACACGGCGAGTTGAGTTGATGCCAAAGAGCTCCATTTTGGTCTCATCTGACCACAACACTTTCACCCAGTTGTCCTCTGAATCATTCAGATGTTCATTGGCAGGGAAAAAAGTATTTGATCCCCTGCTGATTTTGTACGTTTGCCCACTGACAAAGAAATGATGAGTCTATATTTTTAATGGTAGGTTTATTTGAACAGTGAGAGACAGAATAACAACAAAAAAATCCAGAAAAATGCATGTCAAAAATGTTATAAATTAATTTGCATTTTAATGAGGGAAATAAGTATTTGACCCCCTCTCAATCAGAAAGATTTCTGGCTCCCAGGTGTCTTTTATACAGGTAACGAGCCGAGGTTAGGAGCACACTCTTAAAGGGAGTGCTCCTAATCTCAGCTTGTTACCTGTATAAAAGACACCTGTCCACAGAAGCAATCAATCAATCAGATTCCAAACTCTCCACCATGGCCAAGACCAAAGAGCTCTTCAAGGATGTCGGACAAGATTGTAGACCTACACAAGGCTGGAATGGGCTACAAGACCATTGCCAAGCAGCTTGGTGAGAGGTGAGAAGAGTTAAAGCGATTATTCGCAAATGGAAGAAACACAAAAGAACGGTCAATCTCCCTTGGTCTGGGGCTCCATGCAAGATCTCACCTCGTGGAGTTGCAATGATCATGAGAACGGTGAGGTCGTGGATGGGTATTCCAGCATGACAATGACCCAAAACACACGGCCAAGGCAACAAAGGAGGGGCTCAAGAAGAAGCACATTAAGGTCCTGGAGTAGCCTAGCCAGTCTCCAGACCTTAATCCCATGGAAAATCTGTGGAGGGAGCGGAAGGTTCGAGTTGCCAAACGTCAGCCTCGAAACCTTAATGACTTGGAGAAGATCTGCAAAGAGGAGTGGGACAAAATCCCTCCTGAGATGTGTGCAAACCTGGTGGCCAACTACAAGAAACGTCTGACCTCTGTGATTGCCAACAAGGGTTTTGCCACCAAGTGCAGAGGGGTCAAATACTTATTTCCCTCATAATGCAAATCAATTCATAACATTTTTGACATGCATTTTTCTGGATTTTGTTGTTATTCTGTCTCTCACTGTTCAAATAAACCTACCATTAAAAATATAGACTGATCATTTATTTGTCAGTGGGCAAACGTACAAAATCAGCAGGGGATCAAATACTTTTTTCCCTCAATGTATATGTGCTTTCTTGAGCAGGGGGACCTTGCGTGCGCTGCAGGATTTCAGTCCTTAACGGCGTAGTGTGTTACCAATTGTTTTCTTGGTGACTATGGTCCCAGCTGCCTTGAGATCATTGACAAGATCCTCCCGTGTAGTTCTGGGCTGATTCCTCACCGTTCTCATGATCATTGCAATTCCACGAGGTGAGATCTTGCATGGAGCCCCAGGCCGAGGGAGATTGACAGTTCTTTTGTGTTTCTTCCATGATGCGCACCAACTGTTGTCACCTTCTCACCAAGCTGCTTGGCAATGGTCTTGTAGCCCATTCCAGCCTTGTGTAGGTCTATAATCTTGTCCCTGACATCCTTGGAGAGCTCTTTGGTCTTGGCCATGGTGGAGAGTTTGGAATCTGATTGATTGATTGCGTCTGTGGACAGGTGTCTTTTATACAGGTAGCAAGCTGACATTAGGAGCACTCCATTTAAGAGTGTGCTCCTAATCTCAGCTCGTTACCTGTATAAAAGACACCTGGGAGCCGCTTTCTGATTGAGAGGGGGTCAAATACTTATTTCCCTCATTAAAATGCAAATCAATTTATAACATTTTTGACATGCGTTTTTCCGGATTTTTTTGTTGTTTTTCTGTCTCTCACTGTTCAAATAAACCTACCATTAAAATTATAGACTGATAATTTCTTTGTCAGTGGGCAAACGTACAAAATCAGCAGGGGATCAAATACTTTTTTCCCTGATTAAAATGCAACTCAATTTATAACATTTTTGACATGCGTTTTTCTGGATTTTGTTCTTATTCTGTCTCTCACTGTTCAAATAAACCTACCATTAAAATTATAGACTGATCATTTCTTCGTCAGTGGGCAAACGTACAAAATCAGCAGGGGATCAAATACTTTTTTCCCTCACTGTATGTGAGAAGTCTGTGGGTCGCAACATCACGTACGGCTGGAAGTAGGACATTCCAGACAAAGAGGGTTCATGATGGCAATGTCAACGACACTGAACCAGCCAGCACAACTCACTGCCAATAACACATATCCACATAATTCACTCTTAAGCAATTGTTCAATCAATTAATTGAATCACTACAATTAAAACCAAAGAATCTACCAGAACAAACACTTCGCACTCTCCTCCGTCAGCCACCTGCATCGACAATAGAAACGCATCAGTCCAGCAGTGGATAAAACCTGGCGTGGGAGGTATGGGGGGGGGGGGCGGCTTACACTTGCGGTGGACAGCAGGGGGGTGGCTGGATGCAGTAGCCATCGCAGATCAAGCGGTAGAACTTGTCATCGACTGCCATGCGCCAGGGTAATGGGCCTCTCCTACACCCACACACATCACACTGAGCGGCACACACGTCACACCGAGGAGCACGCACTTCAAACCAAGGAGCACGCACATCACACATCCAGCGGCACGCACGTCACACACCGAGGAGCACGCACGTCACACACCGAGCAGGTTGCACAGGTCTCCTTTATCAAGACAAACGTGGAGCAGATTACAACTACAACTCTTCTACGCCTGTCACAATGCCCCCCTCCCCCCCCCCCCCCCAGTTTATGGGGGGGCGCGGGCCTCACTCCCCCCTTCGCGTCAGCCCCCCCTAATAAATGGTCCGGTTGCATTGTGAATGCACCACTCGAATGACGTGCAGTCCCGTGGCGCACTGTAACGGGCTCGTGATTTACTCAATAAAATTCAACGTAAAAAAATAAAAACGATCCCAAGACATTATTTAAAATAATGTATGGCCATCGTGTGTCAGCATCACAGGCGAAAATTGGCATGTAAAAAAAAACTTCACTGCGACTCACTCAATTGGGATTGCTCGCAGCAAACAGCACTTGACCTGCTTACAGGTTAGGTGCTGAATAACCGTGTGTCACACAGAGAACAGTTGCCACTGAGGCTGCCCTTTTCAAATGCTTGAGATGAGATGTGATTATCGCGTGTAAATGTACACACTAAAATAACGAAAAAATTATAAGCGAACTATTATCTTTTCAGGTGGCAGGGTGGTGCAGCAGTGATCTTTGACCCTCGCAACAAGAAGGGCCTTGGTTAATGATCCGACTGGCACTTTGCGGAGTTTTCTACGTTCTCACCTTTGTTCTGTATGGGTTATCCAGTTTGCTCACATAGCTAGAAAACACACAATCACAATGTAACTGGGTATTGGCCAAGCATCCCAATGCTAAAGTTACCTGCAAATTACTTCATTGGGATGACACTCGGCAGCAGAGCCGGATGATGGCATTGCTGGGGCCCTATGCCATTGTCAAGTTTAAGAGGCCCCTTCTATGAATGCCTGTATATTTTTGTCAGCAGAATGAAAATAACTGCTTCGGAGAGTCTTTTTTTCTCACCGATCTTTATTTATTAAGCAATTATGTTAAAACTCGAAACCTCGTGTCCATTTCTTGTTTCGTATTTAGAGATCCCCCCCCTCTCTTAATGCGAGGCCCTAAGCTGCAAGTGTGGCCGGTCTGAGCTCGCCTGTGATGAATCACACGTATAATTGTGCACTCTAATTTTCTATGGGTGGCCAGGAGAATTTATTATTATTTAAGTGAATGCAATGGTGATCAGGGGATTGGATCCAGAGCCCCACGTACACAGTAGAGTACAAGGGAACGCCCACAATACAGATTTGAGCTGACCTGCGGATTGAGAAATTGAACTGTTTTGTGACGTGGAGGGTGTTTCTGACCGCTATTATGACCGACCCGTCCCGACGGGAGGAGAGAGGACAGGGTGGACCGGCTGCATGAGCTTACTCTCCGGCACTGCACAGCACAACATCGCCTCCCTACTGCAAAAATACTCGGCAGGACCCTCCTGAAAATGAAAGTCTTCGGAATCAGTGAGGCCTGTCCTTGGGAGGACAGGCGTAGTCTTGGTCGTCACAAGCGAACATTTGTTTCTCCACATGAATTTGTATCCCCGGGTTACCATCAGGGCTGGGCGCTGCAAGCTTAGCTTCTGAGATCTGATGAGACTGGCCGTTTTTTAAAAGGTAATTTCGGCATCTGGAGCCCAAGCATGCAACAACTTTATGCAACTTCTTGGTTATTTTGATAAAGTCACGTAGAATGGAAATAAAATAATAAAAATAAAACATAATAAAAAATAAAATTCTCACGACGTTTCTGCCAAAACACAAGTAGCCTTCTTCAGGTGAAGGAACAGAACTGTCGGGACAACAGTGCTTCAATAACTGCTGCTAAGATTCCCAGCGTCTTTTAAGCTAGGTGGGAGAGGTAAAGCGCCTTGACAAAGGAGTTTACATATCAAACAGGAGAATTTAGCATTGAAATAGCTGTGTTAAAGTGTTGGATCATCAGGGTGTTAAAGTCAGAAATAAGCATGTAACTGGGAGATTAGCATGATGTTAATGTGAGGGATTAGCATGTGACTGGTCACGGAAATAGCTATGTTAAAGTCAAAGTTTACATCTCAACAGAGGCGTTTAGTATATGGACGCTAAAGGACTGCAACTACCCAACTATCATACAATAAACCGATGTGAAAAAAATAAGTATAAACAACATCAATATAATAAATGTACTCAATATGTTCTTCAATACGTTGAGCTATAAACATAAAGTAACTGAGTATACACTACACTATATAATGAATACCATATAGTAAACGAATTAATAAAACTAAAATATAAACTACATCAATGTTATTAATAAACTCTATATACTCTCCAATCAGCTGAGCTACTAACAATAAGTCATTATACATTACAATGCCATATGGCGAAAAAAGGGTGGCGGTTTTTTCCTTCTTTCCAACGTTAGCACCACGGAGAGCGACGAGCCTCGTTCAGACGGACGAGTCCATCCATGCTCGGAACGGAGGAGGGGGGAGAAACAGCCACGATGTGCTGCTCTGTCCTGTGTTGCGTTACAACCATGCCATAAACTAGACTACTATACATTGTAACGTTATACCTTCCAATCTAAACTACATTGTATAATATCGTATACACAGCCCAATGTAAGCTCGAACATTATGCAGTATATTTATATGTCTTCAACTAAACTTTTTCCTACATTACACGACTATACACCGTAATATACACTACCATAGACAAACCCACCCTTGAATTATAAAATGCGTTACTTTACACTACCCTATACTTTAGACTGTAAAATGTTAGACTTGTAATATTACACTATGTATTATTCTACCAACCCTACTGTATACCACACTGCTGTATATTCACAATACAATTATGATACTATATATTGCCTTATGAATTATGTTAAACATTACAATGTTATACTATTTATTATTATGTAACATGCTATAAACCATACCATTGACCGTCGTGTGAAGAGGCAGTGCCAGCGAATGGACTGCAGTCTGAATGTCACCATAAAATACAATCAATTAAGAACTGAAATTGTTTATAACGTCTTTCCAATGAAATTTTGATTTAAAGCTTTCGTGACTGCAGTAATTAATATGCTTAGTTCTTTCGGTAAAGTCACGTTGAAGGGAAACAACAAAATAATAAAATATGTATAAAACAATAAAAATTCTCACGACGTTTCGACCATAACACAAACCAATTCCTCAACCACATCAATTCCATACACCCAGCCATCAGATTCACCATGGAGGTCGAAAAAGATGGCAAGCTACCCTTTTTGGATGTCCTAATTAAAAGGAGACCTGATGGTTCAATGAGCCACTCTGTCCACAGGAAAGCTACGCATACGAATGCTTACTTAAAACTGGATTCCCACCACCATCCATGTCAGAAGAACTCCCTCATCAAGACTCTATAGCATAGAGCCCAATGCATTTCCGACCAGGAACACATTGCCAGTGAACTTAAGCACGTACACCAAGCTATCAAGGCTAATGGTTACTCCGACTACACAATCCGCAAAGCCATCACTCCAGCCATGAAGAAGGATCCTCTTGAGGAGCCATTCAAAACCATCACCTTACCCTACATTGCGGGGGTCACAAAAAAGATCTCCAAAATCCTGAATAAACACAAGATCCAGGTCCGATTCAACACAGTACATAAAATCCGTGATCTGGTTCCGTCTGTAAAAGATGTGGTTCCAGACATACAGTACCCGGGCGTCTACAAACTAAGTTGCCTCTGTGGTAGCAGTTACATTGGAGAAACCAAACGACATATCTGGGACCGCATCCGTGAATATAAAGCAGACTTGAAACACGGTAGGACGAGCACCTCAGCCGTGGCAGATCACTGTTATAATTCAGTGGGCTCACATGACATTGACTTCTCCAAGACGGACGTTCTCTGCAAGCCATCCGGCTACCATGAGAGATTCGTTCATGAGGCCATCCACATATACAAACACAGAAACAATTTCAACCGAGAAGATGGATTCTGGCTTAGTAACCATTGGAAAGATGTTATAAACCATTTTGGTACTTAATTGATTGTATTTTATGGTGACTTTCAGATCGCAGCCCATTCGCTGCCACTGCCTCTTAATACCTTTCACACGACGGTCAATGGTATGGTTTATAGCAGGGGTGTCCAAACTTTTGTTTCCCGAGGGCCACATACAGAAAAATATACGAAGGATTGGGCCACTCACTAGACGTGAGGTATACTGCCTCACTTCTCATGCACTAATATTGTCAAAATCAATCAAATGCAGGTAAATTACGTTTGATTATTGAACATGTTTGAAGAAAAAAAGCCTCCATCATAGCTCTTCATTAGTAGATTTTAATTTTATTTTTTACAAAAAGGTTGGCAGGTAATTCTCTGAGTGACAGCCTCAGATTGGTTCTTAGGGTGCTGATCCCCCTTCATTGTCCATATGAAGGGAGAGACAAGAAGACAAATAGGGGATGTGGATATTTCAAGCTTATTACACAAATAAATTATTGGGCTTGTTAACACATCAACTAACGTTTGTTAAAAAAATTGTCATCAACTTTAATTGACTGAATTTATGAAGTAATTGGGCTTATTAACAAATGAAAACGGTGTGTATATTTTTAACTCACCTGTAATGGGAATAATGTTACGCTCAGTGGGAGCAGTGATGCTGCGCTTTGGTCTGAAGGATAGCTGGCAGGTCAGGAGTAAGTTTGGTGGTTGAGATGCGAAGGACGTCACGGAGATGGCTGTCGGTCGTTCTGGTTCTCAGCCTGCTTTTGTTCAGCGTTAACAGAGAGAATGTCTGCTCACATATGTATGTTGAGCCGAACAGACTCATCATTCGTTTTGCATGGCGTCTCGTCAGAGGAAACTTGGCCTTTTCCAAACTCCGGTAGAAGTCAGGTAGGGAGAGAAGCTGATGCTGATTCTTCAGAGAATCATCACACTGAATTTCGATCAGTTCTAATTGCAGACTCTCCTCCACTTCTTTTGCATCCATTGAAAACGGAGCCGCAAACAGTGTGATTTCCTTCTCAATGACAGAAAAATCTTGGAAGCGCTGACTGAATTCTGTCATGAGAGATGTGATCACAGACACATATTCTCCCATTTTTGCAGAGAGCTTGGCATTTGGAAATGCGCATTGATTTCGGTCAGCGTGGGGAAGTGCGCTACATTGAAGTTGCGCAGTTGTGACTCGAAGAGATGGAGCTTCGCACGGAATGCTTTCATGTGCACATACAGCTGTGGTACCAGCTGCTCTTTGCCTTGTAGTCTCTTGTTCGGGGTGTTGAGATGATCAGTCATTGCTGGAGCCCCATCCGTTGTAATTCCACACAGCTTGTCCCATTTAAGTCCAGCCTGGTTAATTGAATCTGACACAGCTTCAAACATGTCCTTCCCAGTTGTTGTCCCCTTTAGACTCTGAAGATCAAGCAGTTCCTCCATAATGCAAAAATTCTCATCAACTCCCTGCAAAAAAATTAACAGCCGTGCAGTGTCCGTGGCATCTGTGCTCTCATCACATGCAATCGAGTAAAAATCGAAAGCACAAGCTTTATCTGACACTTGCTGTTTTAAGTTAGCCGACAAGTCTTCAATTCGCCGCACAACCTTATTTCTGGACAACACTAACATCGTTAAAATCCTGCAATTTCTCCAGGCACATTCCCACGACTTTTGTGAGGCACTGTTTGATGAAGTCACCGTCTGAGAAAGGTTTCCCGTGTAGGGCAATGAGTTGAGTTACTTCATTGCTGGCTATTGTTGCATTTTCTTGAGCTTTGTTAGCACGGAAAAAAAAACCCTGCTGCTGCGTTAGCAGGCTAGCTTGCCATTTGCTTTACCTTCTCTCTCCGCTCGGCACCAGTGTAGGACGTGAAGGTCTGATGTTTCGTTTCATAATGCCGTCGTACATTGTACTCTTTCATCACGGCAACACTCTCATTACAAATCAAACAAACACACTTCCCCTTGGTTTCAATGAAAAAAAATTCATTTTTCCACCGAGTCTGAAATTTTCTGCACTCGCTTGCAATCTTGCGTCTCTTCGGTTCTGGCATTTCTGGTGACCCTGAGCAAATGTTTTCTTCGATTGCTTGCTTTGTGGAGACGCTGCCTTGTTCAAGACAATAGCGCCATCTAGTGTTTAAATTAAGAAATGCAATACAGTGGGCCATAGTCCATTATATTTTTTAACTTTGATACGGGCCAATTAAAAATGGATGGCGGGCCGCAGTTGGCCCGCGGGCCGTAGTTTGGACACCCCTGGTTTATAGCATGTTATATAATAATAAATAGTATAACATTGTAATGTTTAACAATTCATAAGGCAATATATAGTATTGTAATTTTATAGTGAATATACAGCTGTGTGGTATACAGTAGGGTTGGTAGAATAATACATAGTGTAATATTACAAGTCTAATATTTTACAGTCTAAAGTATAGGGTAGTCTAAAGTAACGCATTGCATAATTCAAGGGTGGGTTTGTCTATGGTAGTGTATATTACGGTGTATAGTTGTGTAATGTAGGAAAAAGTTTATTTGGAGACATCAATATAATGCATAATGTTAGAGCTTACATTGGGCTGTGTATACGATATTATACAATGTAGTTTAGATTGGAAGGTATAACATTACAATGTATAGTAGTCTAGTTTATTGCATGGTTGTAACGCAACAGGACAGAGCAGCACATCGTGGCTGTTTCTCCCCCCTCCTCCGTTCCGAGCATGGATGGACTCGTCCGTCTGAACGAGGCTCGTCGCTCTCCGTGGTGCTAACGTTGGAAAGAAGGAAAAAACCGCCACCCATTTTTTTCGCCATATGGCATTGTAATGTATAACGACTTATTGTTAGTAGCTCAGCTGATGGAGAGTATATAGAGTTTATTGATAACATTGATGTAGTTTGTATTTTAGTTTTTTTATTAGTTTACTATATGGTATTCATTAGATAGTGTAGTGTATACCCAGTTACTTTATGTTTATAGCTCAATTTATTGAAGAATATATTGAGTACATTTATTATATTGATGAAGTTTCTACTTAGTTTTTTTTCACATCGGTTTATTGTATGATAGTTGGGTAGTTGCAGTCCTTTAGCGTCCATATACTAAATGCCTTTGTTGAGATGGAAAATTTGACTTTAACATAGCTATTTCCGTGACCAGTCACATGCTAATCCCTCACATTAACATCATGCTAATCTCCCAGTTACATGCTAATTTCTGACTTTAACACCCTGCTGATCCAACACTTTAACGCAGCTATTTCAATGCTAAATTATCCTGTTTGATATGTAAACTCCTTTGTCAAGGCGCTTTACCTCTCCATCCTAGTTTAAACGACACTGCGAATCTTAGCAGCAGTCATTGAAGTGCTGTCGTCCTGACAGTTCTGTTCCTTCACCTGATGAAGGCCACTTGTGTTGTGGCCGAAACGTCATGAGAATATTATTGTGTTATTTTATTTTATCAATTTATTATTTTATTCTCATTCTACGTGACTTTACCGAAAGAACCAAAGATTAACAAAGATAATTTCCACCAGCAGATGGTGCTAGAACGTGGTATGTCCAGAGTACAGTATTCTATCACAGCGTTAAATCCATCTGAGTCATTGATTGCGTAGCTTTCTGGTGGATCGTGAAACCCGCTGAGATCCACCAGAATGAATCGCGGTGCTTGGTGGATTAATACCGCTGCTCCGTTGGCATCTCGTGGCCATACCGGAGCCTGTATCTACTGTAAATTTAATCTTCATATTAAATAGAGGCTACAACAAATGTGAATATTGTTGTTGTTGTTGTCTCCCTGTACCGTTACAGATACTCGGATGTGATTGTGCACCGGCTGCTGGCCGTGTGCGTGGGCGCCGACCCCACGTACCCGGCGCTCACCGACAAGCAGAAGCAGCAGCTCTGCAACAACCTCAACTACCGACACAAGATGGCGGAGTACGCCCAACGCTCGTCTGTAGCTTTCCACACGCAGGTGGGAGGCGGAAGTGTGGGCCACGTGGAGCTTGCACGGCGTGTGCTTAGGCACCTGATAATGCGTCCATTCGTCTCTTGAAAACCATTTTTAAGGTCACGAAAGCAGGCATCGTATTGTGCGTGTAGTAAGAATCAATTGTTTTCTATTCGCACGCTTACGTGTGGTGGTGCCGTGGCTGTACTGGTTGGCTACACTTGACATTGCTTTTCAGCATTCTTCTGTGTTTGCTGAAAAACCTAGTCACTTGGCACATTTGCCCATGATGTGACAACTTTATTTGATTGGCTCTGTCAGGTGATGGAGGATTATAGTCAATACAATTGACATTGTACCTTCACGATTGAACTCAAAATAATCCCCATGACATGATGCCAATAGCACAACTGGAATAAATTAGCGGGGGGATGCAGGAAAATTACCTTAAATTTTGTTAAATAATTATGGGCTTGGTAAGTGATGCGCGTGTGTCTGCTCTTTGCCACGTAGTGGTGATTAACGGCTGTTGTTGTTGTGGTCTCAGTTGTTCTTCAAGACTAAGAGAGTGGTGAGCGAAGAGGGCTTCGTGCTGTTTGCGCGCAAAAACGCCGTGGTGGTGCTCATTCCCAAGTACGGCTTGGAGGGGACGGTTTTCTTTGACTCCAAAGATCTCAAGCTCAACGTTACCTTCGACGAGGAGGTAGGGCATGTGTTCACTTAACCGGGAGACATTGGCATTTCCTGAACGGCTGAATTCTGCATTTAAACCCAGGACTGGCTTAATGCACTGGGACCCAAGCCCCCTGACCATCTCTCTACGATTAGGTTTCTATCAGACACACAGACACTTGGTTTAAGGTGGAAGAACGCAGTGAGATACGAAGCTCCGTTTTTTTTGCCATTTGGCAGTGTGGACTATTACAGAGGAAGTTACACCGGTGGATACATTAGAGCCGGATGGCTCACAGGGCTATACCAAAATAAACTGAAACTGAATTAAATGATGTAAATGCGTTTCAAATATAAAACTGTCACAATTAAATTTGCTTTGGAAATAACTGCCATGACGGAGCCCGTATTGTCACGGAGAGGACATCACATTAAAAATACAGTAAAATCCTTCAGATCCGGAAGAATTATAGAGAAAATCTAATGCTTTCTGTAAACAATGAGAAACTCGAAGGGCAGAAAAGTACTTGTAGAATAAAAACAAATGAGGGAAATAGTAGTTGATGCAAAAAGTGATCTCTAGATGGCAAAAAGCACATTTGTCATCAGTGGATCCGGTCCTTTCCAGCATGCCTTGCATGCCGCATTACATTGTCACTCTGCGTGGATAATGCACACAGCCTAATTTGGACCAGAAGCTCAAAAGGGTCAACATTTGCAGCCATATTTTAGGTATGTTCTTAACTGCAATTGTGCACTCCATATAACCTAAGGGGGGTTGCATCTACTCCTTAATGATGGCCAAATAAGGCTTTAAAATTCCTTGGCTGGCCCGCACATCACGATCCCTCGGTTGGTTTGGTCATTGCAGCCATCGGCTTCTCATGCCTGATTTTCAGCTCGCGGTGAGGTGGCCCAAGCGGTATTGCATTCGCTGTGTGTTGTGGAGATTTGTGTTTCAAACTCGGTGGCCACTCCGGTTAATACTGTGGTGTGTCTTCTTTGGTTCTTTCGGTAAAGTCACGTAGAATGAGAATAAAATAATAAATTGATAAAATAAAATAGCACAATAATATTCTCACGACGTTTCGGCCACAACACAAGCGGCCTTCATCAGGTGAAGGGACGAGACTGTGTTGTGGCCGAAACGTCGTGAGAATATTATTGTGTTATTTTATTTTATCAATTTATTATTTTATTCTCATTCTACGTGACTTTACCGAAAGAACCAAAGAAGATGAATCCTTGCAGTCACGAAATCTTTAAATCGAAACTGTGGTGTGTATTAAGCGTAAAATATTTACAGGCTATCCGCTTTAACAGTGGACGTTAAAAGATCCTGTAACGTTATTCGTGTGCCAGCATCATGGTCCAAGGTTGGCAAATTACATGCAAATTACTTATTTGGGGAGCACATATCAATCGTTCGCCTCCTTTTACAAAGACGTAGCAGTGACCTTGAATGCAAACGTTTTGAGAATCAGTGAGGCTTTTCTGAGTGACCCATGTAATAGTATGAATAATAACGTTGGGTTTACGTCAATCTGTGCTTGTGTGCAGGGCACTTGGCAGAGAGCAGTCAGCGGTAGTGTAGCGGTTAGCGCTCTGCGCTACGATCCCGGCGACTTGGGTTCGATTCCTTCGCACGGTCAACATCAGTGATGATTATCTGAACCGGTCCTGGGCCTCGCCTAGGTTGACTTGGAACTCAATTGAATGCCTGCTGCGGTGTGTAAACATCGCCACTGGGGAGACAAAGGCGGCCGGGCATGGCGCTGGCAACCCACCCCCTTGTGTGCCGTGCCGGCCTTCATCTGTGCTCCTCGCCAACAGCACTTGCCCCAACAGTCTGTTAAGGCTACATTGGAGATATGTCTTTGTGTTTTGTGTAGGGCCCCACGCTGTGCGTGGAGGGCATCGCGCTGAACATGTTCGACCGCGTGTGCGTGCGCGTGTCGCTGGATTCGTCCAACCTGCAGCACCAGCGGATCCGCATGCACCTCGTCCGCCTGGAGGTACTCACCGTGCGGCGCGATGCGCAACCTCGGAATACCACCGATTTGTATTGTGACCATGCTGCTGTTGCTGCTTGCTGCGCCAGCAGTAGTGCACAAAAAACAAACGCTCGCCGCATCGGAACGTCAGCGGGCCGAAAATTAATGGCACAAGCCACAGCATAGCGCTTGTTGCCATGCAACCCAAACTGTGGGACCGTATAGTAAACCCATAGAGACACAGAGATACATAGGAGATACAGAGAGACCCATTATGATTCCTAGAGATTCATAGAGACTCATACAGATACATAGCAGTGCATTAAAAACAAGCTCCTGTACGATTGTGGCCATGCAACCCAAACTATGGACTACATTTTACACCACTGTAGTCTGCGCTCCTTGAATGGAGGGGGTGGCAAGATGACACAAACTCTCTCCTGAGGCTCTCCCGTAGCTATCAGACCCATACATTGGCATTTAGCCCCTGAACGTAATACCCTTATAACACAGGAATAAAATATAAACTCCGGTCTTGGATGGAAAAAATATATGTATAGCTAGCATTTTGAGCTGCAGTCTGTTGTCCTATACCTCCTGTAACTGGCAAATTGGATATAACGCGATGATGAATGTATGAAGGAATGCATTTTTTGTATAACGCGGATCCAAACTGGATATAACTCGGTTGAATGAATGGAACTACGTCGCGCGAGTAGGAATAAGCGGTCGTAACGGCTGCCTCGGCGTAGCATCACACAAGGCGGGATGCTGCTGGATGCTTCTAGATGCTACCCACGTTCCTTAGTCTTTGTTCAGCCTGTGTTACGCATCTCACGCGTTATTGCGGACTGCGCTTTACCCCATATAATATATTATTTATTATAACACGATTTTTCCAAAACGCGGTGTTCTTGAGGTACGCAACTACTGTATTATAGAACAGACTGTATATCCAAAGACTATGGGACACTATCCCTACCTATATCAGTTGTGACTGTCCGTGTGTTTAAATCCAGCTTGAAAACATCGTTATTAATTGGCTTTTCCTGGATTCTGATTGGTTATTACTGTGAGAGGAATCATTATGATTAGCTTTTATTGCATTTTGCATGCTGTGTAAAGTGTCAGTATCACTGTCATTATTGTTATTATCGGCTTTTACTTTATTTCTATTGGCTTGTATCTATACTTGAGTAGTTTTTTAATGTCCAGTGCTTTTTTGAGATATTTCGATATGCAAGGTGCTGTATAAAATAGATTTTTATTATGGCCCTAGTTCATTGCACAAGAAGGGCCATTATCTGAAACGTGACCTATTTAAATGATGAATGCGAGTTCTCAAGATACCAAGCTAAGTCAGGGTGTGGGAGCCTTGGTAGATATCAGATTTCTTAACAAAACTCCATGAGTCTGTTCTGCATGGGTTTCCTCCGGGTTCTCTGGTTTCCTCCCATATCTAAAAATAAGCATGCGTTGAAACTGGTATTAAGGCAGTTTACGTATCGCCATGGGCGGCAGGGTGGCACATTGGTAAACCCTTGTGTCTTGCAGCAAGAAAACTGGGTTTGATTCCCAACTAGAGTGTGTTACTGTGTGGAGTTGTCATCTTCTCTCCCCGTGTTCCTCAAAAGTCTTCAGACTTGGCGAAGTTTTTCAGTGTTAATAAGTGTAATGATAACGTATCACATTTGTTGGAAATACTCGCATATGTGTGTGTGAGAGCATTGGTGTAGTGGTTAGCACGCTGCGCTATGAACCCGGCAACCCAATTCCCACTCACCGCCAACACCAATGAGGATTATCTGAACTGCTGTTTTGCCTACCCAAGGTCAACTCTTTCTTAAATGAGTACCTGGTGCAGTGTGTAAACATCAGCACTGGGGAGAGGTGTTGGCCACTTACCCCCTCGTGGGCCATGCCGCCTAACAGCAGCACAGTCTGTTAAAGGCTTATTTGGGTGACTATCTTTGTTGTACGTTTGTGCCATTTGTGTGTCCGCTGTCACAGATTCCAGGCTACAACCCTGCGGAGTCCACCCCATGGGGCTCGCCTTCTCCCCGGCCTAAGAAACCCAGACAGCACTAGTGTATCGTGGATGCGGTGTCAACAAGATGTCGGAGGAGGTGCATGAGTGGGCACACACTCTGGGTTTTACATCTGCAGAGTTAATTAAGTGTACATTGTGCTCGCAAGCAGAGGTGAACAATTGAAAAAAAAAGCAGTGGCGGTTATGAGAAATGTTTCCCTGAAGTAACAGACGGTTTGCACTCTGAACTTGCAATCCAGAGTTCACCGGTTCTTCGTTCTCCTGGCGCAGCGGTTCAAATGGTAGCGCATTTTTTTTTTTTAGAATTTTTACCTTGCCAACCAGTACAATCAGCCAATTAAGGTGTATACGCGTCAAGATGTATGAAAGGTTTAGGATATCTTATGCCCCACTTCTTTGCCAGCCAAGACACTGACCCCCTTGTGATGAAGGTGATTTCACAAAAATATTGGTTACTGAATCGGTGGTGTGTATTGACTAACGCAGCAGTGTCCAACCCACAAAGCACTGTGATCCATTCTGGTATATCTCAACATGTTCCGTGATCTACCAGCAATATATGACCAACAGTTACCCGGATGGATTTAACCGACTAATAGAACACTGTAGACATGCCAAGTGCTAGTGCGATCTATTGGTTTAAAATATATATTATTAATCCATTAATTCTTAGTCGGGGATTTTGTTTTGCCATCTGCTATAACAAGAATTGTTTTATATTAGAGGTGTTTATTCCTATTTGTCCTGAGATCCACAATCAAAATCGTTTGCGATCATCCACCCATGGATCGCGATTCACATATCGGCTACCACTGATCTAACAGTTGAAAACCAGTTTAACACGTAGGCTTTCGCGACCAATATCCATAACACTGGTTTTTTGGGTTAGATCGCGTAATAAATATTTAAATGTGTCAGTAAACCCGCCACCACCCGACACAGCCAATTCGAAAGGTTTGTCACATTAACAGAACATGCCAATTCGTTACTAGTAACATCACACCGGTGTCTTGGAGAGCAAAGCCACAACATTTACAATCTGAGTACAATGTTTCACCAGTAATTACAACCAGCTTCATCAGGCAACAGCCAGATTCGTGGAGAATCCACGTTCCTTAATGCGCATGCATAATGTGTGTTGATTAACATATAAATAACCCAATCGGCAATGGATACCCATAGTCATATGCATTCATTGATTCCCCTCCCAATTCGCGAAAGAAGTGCTCACAAGTGATGGCTGTCGCCTGATGAAGCTAGTTAGTGCTGGCGAAATGTTGTACTTAGATTGTAAATGGTGTGGCTTTGCTCTCCAACACACTGGTGGACTGTACTAGTAACGAATTGACATGTTCTGTTTACGTGACAAACCTTACTAATTGGCTGTCGGGTGGTGGTGGGTTTAACAACACATTTATATATTTAAACGATCTAACACATAAAACGTGTATTATAGTTAAAAACCTACAATTGTGCCAGGTTTGGCCTGTCGCAGTGGGCCATTAGGGTGGCCACTCGGAGGGCAAAGCTCTGGGGAATCCGAGCAAGAGCTTCGAAGTATGATTGTGCACGGTGACACCCGCAGGGGTCTCGTGATGGATGGCAAATGGAAGATTTTTTATCGCGAGAGGATTCCCTGCAAGGGATGTTAGGTTACTTATTCTTGTGAGGATGCCATTTACTGTATGAAGGGGCAGCGGTCAGCTGCATAGAACAGAGTATAAAATTCCCCGAGCTGTTGCTGTTTAAATCGTCGGTTTAACGGAGAATTTCACCTCAGGTTTTTTTACACAGCTGCCCCACCCCTCATCGGACTCTGTGCAATCACACAAGGAATGTTTTTGGAAAAAATGTCGGTGTCAGAAAATTTTAAGGTTTAATCGTTTACAAATGCGCATTTCGTTACAGCTTCTCTTGTCCTTTAGACGTGCAAAGATAATTTCTGACAAAATATTGACACGTTTTCAAATTTTTTCGTAAATGGTCGTAACTTTGCTCACGTATATACAGTACTTGGGCAATAATTCTGAGCTCCTGGAGTAATGGTAAAGATTTAAGCGAGTTGATGTCTTTGCGACTTTGTGTAAATGTGTTTAACATTTTTTAGCTGAATCGTATATTTACAAGCATGTACACATGAGTTATACGCGTTTATATACAAAATTAAACCGATTTATTTTCCATGCATCTTCTGTTATTTTGGTTACTTTAAGTTACGTTTTTCACTGCTGGATGAACATCTCGCCACGTGATGTTGGATGTCAGGTTTAGTTTGACCATACTTCACCATGCTGGTCACTGTTGGATGATAATAATGTCCACTTGCAATGCACCACTGCGCAGTATTCACTTGCCTTCGAATCGAGTCCTGCACCGCCGTTTCACATGCAAATTTGATTCTCAATCCCTGGGCCAACTTGCTCCTGATTAGCATGCGATTTGCCACATTTCGATCTCAGAGGTGATTAAATGCGCCGGCTTCCAGGCTTGTTGAGCCGCTCGGAGCCCAATTAACGAAAATTGTTGCCAAAGCAAAAGCGTGAGCTCGAATGTTTGTCCGTGTTCTTTTCAAACCACCAGTCGAACGCCGGCCTCTGCCCACTCCGACCGTGCGGAGGCCCTGGCCGTAGGGGAGGCCCTCATGGTGCCTCACGGCAAACGTGGGGCCCGGGTGGGCGCGTCGACGGTTGATCGCGTACAAGCGGTGCAACTCCCACAAATGAAACATCACACCTTGCTGATCTCGTGTCCAGGAGCATAAACGATCATCACGCAAACTCCGGTCATCCTCGCAGCAGCAGCTCTTGGCCATCGAACAAAGACGATCACCGCTTCCTTCCGATATTAGAAGCCACGAGCTATGAACGACTCGGAGGTTCGAGCAACCACAGCCGAGTGGGAAGGCAGCAGCAGCCCAGGCGGTGAGCCAGCTCCAAAATCCCCCAAGCACTGAAGTTCTCGATTTAGTACATTGAAAAACACGACGGTAAGTGAAACAACGTAAATCGAAACCAATTTTGCCATTCACTTGAGGGGCCGTTCATGAATGACGTCACGCAATTTTTGACCTCTCGTCACTCGGCGTCACAAAAAGTCAGACCCCCCCCTCAAATATGACGTCACACAGGTCTGCCCCCCCCCCCCCAAAACCATATTTCCATTTTGAAAATAAAACATGCTTCAACTATTGTCATTGTAGTGCGTGGCGCTGCACTGATGTTGTAGGAGTGTTATAACAATTAGTGTTATAACAATTCTATACTTAAAGTTGCGCATTTTGATGTGACGTCACATTTCTCAAACCCCCCCCCCTCCCCCTCGTCACACATCGTCACAAATGTCTGACCCCCCCCCCCCCAAGGTGCATGACCGCGTTACCGTGTTCATTCTGTGAAGGGATGAGGAAAAGGAAGAGGGAAAAGCATCCAGCGTCGCCGCACGCAGGCAAGGTGTTTATCACACAGTGGTCAAAATATAAAAATACATATATGTAGTGGGTTCCACGGAGACTGGAGACGTCTTTAGAGGCAACGCAGTTTATTGGTAACTATGAACAGAACTCCCCTTAACTCCCACTATCTAGGGAGGTACAGCCTCCGGGCTAGCGTGCCCTCGCACTGATCAAACCTGGCTCTCAGCCCTCTGGCTATCTGTGCCCTAGGGGAGGATAACTGACCCGACCCAGCCAAGGTACGGGTCCTGACCACTGGTCCGCGCTCGGCCCCGACCCTTATAAGGATGTCGGGTCCTAGGGTCCTAGCTAGGCTGGTCTTCTGTTCTTCCTCTTCGGAACACTGCCCCGAGCTGTCCCAGAGGTGCCCCTTTAATACACCTCTCGGGGGCTCTCCGCCCCCGGTACCGCCCCCTCTCTAGAACCTTCCAGGGGGCTCTGGAAGAACCCCCCAACCCCTCACCTGGGGCCTGCCTCTCTCTGTCCTTCCCCAGCTCAGGGTGGCACCCCCTATGGGCTTGTGCCCGCAACTGCAGGTAAGTATACCGACGGTATAGGATGTGCATTTATTACGCTACATCTATGCGAGAGAGGTTGTGGACAAGAGTCTGCTCTGCGGGAAGCAAGCATTGCCATACGAATGAGATGAGCTCGCGTTCGATGCGGGCAGTCTTGAGGACGACCGTCGACAGGCACGCGTGGAGGCACGCCGTGGTCACAGCGCAGCGCCGACTCGTGTAGGTGGTGATGGCTCAGTTGTAGAGAGGAATGCCGGAGCTTCGAGCAGATGTAGCCGAATGTAGGATAGAGCATCTTGAGGAGCGTTGCCCTCGACCCCCTCCGGGAGGCCGTATGGTTTACTTGGCACTCCCGTCCCTTAGAGTCCAGTCTGATGTAAGCCTCCTCAGGTTCCAGCAGCCTGGCTTCGTAGGTCTTCATTGCACTGCTCTGCTCGTCTAGCATAGTCTGAAGGGTCATATGTTGCTGCCTCCTGAATCTTCACCCTCCTGCAAACCTTACTCGACATCTCGTTGAGGACCCGAAGAAGGGCAGTATTCTCTTCGTTTTTTTTTTTACAAAAGGGCTTGTAAGGGCTCTCGTTCCTCCCACCGGGATCTCTGGTGTCAACTTGAACGGGGGGGGGGGGGGGGGGAGACAAAGCTATGGCTTTTTTCCCAGGGGATCTGTCTTCCATGGAGCACAAAGATACAGGCGGAAGGTCCCTTTGGCCTAGCCATGAGGTCAGGCTCGAGTTGCTTACTGAGGACCCTACACCTAAGGAGGCTGTGGATCGCCCTAGGAAGCTCCAAAGTAGAAAACCAGCTTTCCAAGGCCCCCTATAAAGTGCCTGAGGCCAGGTAGAAAAATAAGAAAACTATCAAACAGGAAAGCGAGTGGTTATGTTGGGTCGAAAAAGGTAATGTTCTAATGTAGGGGTTGGAGCGGTCATTGCTGCTTACTCGGCCATGACGTCACTGCAACTCGTTTGATTTACACTTTTAAAATACAAAAATCACGACGTGTACTGAACATATTATTCCGAATCGGTTTTACCACCACTACCACCATGACACAGTGGCAAGGCTGGCACATCGCAGTGCAGCTGCTAGGCTGAATCATATGAATAAATATAATAAAATCTATGAATATCCTTTATGTACCCAGGAGAGCCACATTGAGTCTCGAGACTCATTATTAGCTCCGTGCTGCATTAAGATGTTTGGACAATTTCAAGCATCAGGGTTCGGCACGTAGGAGGAAACCGGAGAAACGCGCAGATGTTGTGAAGCTGGCTTGGTGGTAGAAGTCAGTCCAGAACATTTGGCCCCACACCTATCACTGTAACGAATCAGTGTTCTACGGTGGCATTCTAAGCGAGGACTGATTGTATTAAAATCTACTTTGATCTACTAATCGTAATGTATCAATAATGTTAACGTGTAACATGCCCCACGGTTTTTCTTAATCTGGAAGGAGAGAACAACGGATGATCTGTGTGCTGATGATGTTGGTAATGATCTCGTAATGGCTGTTCACTTCGAGGAGTGAGAGAGTCTGATGGTGAACCTGGATCGTGCCAATAAGAGGTAGGGCCTTACCATTCGCCCTACCAAATAAATCAAAGCAGTACCTGCCTTGATATTTTGTATGTCTTCAAGGACTCCACCCCCTCAACTCCGCATGATAGGTAGTTGTGGAAAGAGTGGAGGTATTCCCATATCTGGGCAGTTGTTCATGACCAGCTCCAATTTCAGAGCGAAGGTCTTACTCTGAATTAGTTCAATGGCATATCCTTTTTTCAGCTGCATAGCGCTGTATAAAAGTTACATGGCCTATCACTTCATAAAAAGCTCTGGTTCTTTTCTGCCAAACTTGTCCTCTCCCTCCCAGCTATAACCTCCCGAAAGCAACATGTGACCTTTGTTTTGGCGTGACAAACACCAGTGAAAGCAAAACACCGAAAGTGTAATGACTACACGTAATGCAAGAATCTCAGTTGTATTTCTCAACGGGTATTGAATATGAAGTCCCAGGAGGGGGTGTCGATGCATCTCCCAACAGCATCCCTGGTGGTGCTGGGGAATGTTGGTGGGAAAAGCCATTAGGCTGATGTATTTAAACATCGTATTCTGATTTATGAGGAGACACAAAAAGCGAGTTATGCTTCTACAGTATTTGCTTGTGCAAAGCATGGACAATCATTGCCACAGAGAAAGAATCAGCTCGGTGGCTAGGAGATGTTAACTACCTCACCTGGTATGGAGGAGGCCGAGGGTTTGATCCCGACTCTGATGCCTTTATAAGGAATACCTTGGATATCGAGGTGGTTACATTTTTGGAAAGTGCAGCAAAAGCCAAAAGCGTGATATTCAATACTTAAGCTTGACCTAAATAATGAGCTTACATACACGGCAACCAAAAATAGACACATCACAATAGAAATGTGCTGTACTGAATGCCAAATTTACTACTATAATGAGCCAAGAATGTCTGTGTCCCGCGCGTGACGTCACTCCACGTCGAGCAGGCCCCCTCATTAATACTCATGAATAGACTAATCTCTCACAATACAAAGGCCACTGCCACAGCCATTGACATGCTAATCTCACAATACAAAGGCCACTGCCCCAGCCTCTGTGGTTGGACCATCTCTAGCTCCACCCACCTACCTTGATGCACTCATCTCAGGCCTATATAAGACCTTGTCTCAGCAACTTTCGGGTGACGTCACTCCACATGGGGGGGGGGCGAGGTGCCTCCTCCCCCCTCCTCAGCGTCAACTTAGAAACTCACTACAAAGGCAGAACCCTCACGTCACGCGATCTCCCTAACGCTATTGAGACATCGAAGTAAAAAGGACGTCATGATGAACAAGGGATTATAACCTTTAAATGAAATAGGTCTGTCACCGCGGCCTTACAAATTGCACACAAATGGATGCAATGAATATCACTTCGCGGTCTGATTTACTGCAATAGATTTACTGCAATACACCCATCCTTGGACGGGCAAAAGGCTAGTAAACAAATAATCCCCTTGCCCGCTCCCCACAACGATATCACACAATGATACAGTATCTCCTTGTACAGTATACCCGCTAAAGACCAAAACTAATCCCCATGATAGGTAAATTGATATACATAGAGCTTGCCGGCGATAGGTCTAAACCACGAACTATGAATTCGTGATATTCAAGGGTCTCCCGTATTTGGAGTGTGCATGTTCTCCCCATGGTCACGTATCCTTTTCTCCAGGTCCTCTGTTTTTTTTCTCCACATCTAAAAACATGCGTTAAGATAATTACTGCTATAAATATTCACAAAAGCCACTACGTTGAGCAACCATATGTGGCCAGGCTGCTTCTGGAAAAGAGCTATATATCTCAGTGGGCCTTACCTGGTCAAATAAAAATAGGTCACTTACAGGAGCTGAATGGATTGCCACATCACAGGGACGCAAGGAATCGCAGCATGGAGAGGGCTTCATCCAGCAGTGGATTGATCCTGGTTTATGTTTTGCAAATAGTAAACTTCAGCGTGCACTTCCAAATGAAGGTGTTTAAAGTGTCTGTTTATCTTATTTGGTTCTTTCGGTAAAGTCACGTAGAATGAGAATAAAATAATAAAATAAAAATAAGACAATAACATTCTCACGACGTTTCGGCCACAACACAAGCGGCCTTCTTCAGGTGAAAGAACAGAACTGTCGGGACGACAGTGCTTCAATGAATGCTGCTGAGATTCGTGGCGTCTTTTAAACTCGGTGATAGGTGTGAATGACCTAGAAAGCAGGATAATTTAGCATTGAAATAGCTAGGGATTAGCTTGTGACAAAAAATAGCTGTGTTAAAGTCAAAGTTTACATATCAACAGAGGCATTTAGTATATGGACGCTAAAGGGCCTCCAACTACCCAACTATCATACAGTAAACCAATGTGAGAAAAAAAAGAAGTCTGTATTACATCAGTATAATTATTGTACTTGATATGTTCTTCAATAAGCTGAGCGATTAATCACAAAGCAACTGGGTATACACTACACTATATAAACAGGTCCCTGCAGGGTGGGCTGGTAGGAACATTGGAATTTTGTCTATTGCAGGCTGGTACACTCAGTTTACAACTTCGTTCCTTCCAGTATTAATACCATATAGTAAAACCAATGAAAACCCAAATATAAACTACCTCAATGTTATCAATAAACTCTATATACTCTCCAATCAGCTGAGCCACCAACAATAAGTCGTTATATATCACAATGCCATATTGCGAAAAATGGCGGTTTTTCTTCCCATCAACGACCAGCACCACGGACAACGAACGAGCTTCGTTCAGACGGACGACTCAATCCATGCTCGGGAACGGAAGAGGGAGAGAGACAGCCATAATGCGTTGTTATACTCCATGTTATAACCCATACCATTAACCGTGGTGTGAGAGGTATTAAGAGGCAATATCAGCGAAAGAGCTGCGGTCTGACGGTAACCGTGAAATACAATTAATGAAGAACCATTGGAAAGATGTTTTAAACCATTTTGGAACTTCATTAAATGTATTGGCTGGTTGGGGAGGCCATATTAAGTTTGCGAGGTCTGAAACTCCAGGCCAAACATAAATAAACTTCCGTTATCTACGAAAAAGTAAGATGGATTGATGACCAAGCTGTGGAGGTCTGCCTAAATTTATAAGATGTCCATTGTTTCACAAGAGATAGCATGAATCGGATAAGAAATACACTATTAATTCTTATACACTGGTCCATTCATACAATTAGTATATTAGTGGGCTACATTAGAGAAGATGAAGGGAGGAGAGGAGAAGAGGAGGGCCGGGGTGCCCGGAGCCCAGAGAGTGCCCAGAGGGGCCAGAGAGCCAGGGGCAACCCTGATGTTTATGTTGGCTGGATAGCATGTGCTCCCGTGCATGTGAGGTTGCTCTCAACAGAAGTCGTTCCTTGCACGAGATTGGCTGAAACGCTGAGTAACCACTCAGAGGTATAGTGGTTAAGCAGTGGAGACAGTATAGTGGAAAAACAGTGGAGATTTCTGAAGCAAAGTTTAAGATTTGCAGTTGTCAAATTATATTGAGCCGATCCATATGGCAAGTGAAAGAAAGAAGACTTAAAGTGTGTTGCTAAAAAAATCTTGGAGGAAAGAGAGGATACATGTGTGCCTCTTGGAGAAGGAAAGGCATTGCTCAAAACTGTGCTGCAAGGTCACGTGCCATGAATCACATGAGTTTAAAAAACGTGACTGTAAACCAACAAGCTTGTGAATAATATTCATGGTGAAGACACCTCTATACGTTGGATGCTGCACTTTGTCTTTTCATAAATGTCATATTGTGCACTGGGTTATGCCTTATTAACCTAAATTCTGAATTTAGCTATTCATTGCCAATTTGATGACTGGTACTCTGATTATTTTTTGCAAATAAGGGACTTGTTTTATTTAAAATGTGTGTGTAGTTGAACAGTGTAACAAATCCATGCGTTACATGTGTAGTGTTGCAGCGCCGACCTGGGCAGGGCCTATGATACAATCAGTAGGCCAGGGCTCTGGATTGTTATTCGTGTTTTCAGAGTTCCTTACCCTCTGCTCACAATGATTAAGGACCTTCACGATGGTCGGCAGGCCCGGATAAAGTTGCGTGCCCGGGAGTCAGAGCAATTTCCTGTTTACAGTGGGGTGTGACAGGGATCTACAGTGAGGGAAAAAAGTATTTGACCCCCTGCTGATTTGTACGTTTGCCCACTGACAAATAAATCATCAGTCTATAATTTTAATGGTACGTTTATTTGAACAGTGCGAGACAGAATAACAACAACAAAATACAGAAAAACGCATGTCAAAAATGTTATAAATTGATTTGCATTTTAATGAGGGAAGTAAGTTTTCGACCCCCTCTCAATAAGAAAGATTTCTGGCTCCCAGATGTATTTTATACAGGTAATGAGCTGAGATTTTGAGCACACTCTTAAAGGGAGTGCTCTTAATCTCAGCTTGTTACCTGTATAAAAAAACACCTGTCCACAGAAGCAATCAATCAATCAGATTCCAAACTCTCCACCATGGCCAAGACCAAAGAGCTCTCCAAGGATGTCAGGGACAAGATTGTAGACCTACACAAGGCTGGAATGGGCTGCAAGACCATTGCCAAGCAGCTTGGTGCGAAGGTGACAACAGTTAGTGTGATTATTCGCAAATGGAAGAAACACAAAAGAACTGTCAATCTCCCTCGGCCTGGGGCTCCATGCAAGATCTCACCTCGTGGAGTTGCAATGATCATGAGAACGGTGAGGAATCAGCCCAGAACTACACGGGAGGACCTTGTCAATGATCTCAAGGCAGCTGGGACCATAGTCACCAAGAAAATAATTGGTAACACACTACGCCGTGAAGGACTGAAATCCTGCAGCGCCCGCAAGATCCCCTGCTCAAGAAAGCTCATATACATGCCCGCCTGAAGTTTGCCAATGAACATCTGAATGATTCAGAGGACAACTGGGTAAAAGTGTTGTGGTCAGATGAGACCAAAATGGAGCTCTTTGGCATCAACTCAACTCACCGTGTTTGGAGGAGGAGGAATGCTGCCTATGACCCCAAGAACACCATCCCCACCGTCAAACATGGAGGTGGAAACATTATGTTTTGGGGGTGTTTTTCTGCCAAGGGGACAGGACAACTTCACCGCATCAAAAGGACGATGGGCGGGGCCATGTACCATCAAATCTTGGGTGAGAACCTCCTTCCCTCAGCCAGGGCATTGAAAATGGGTCGTGGATGGGTATTCCAGCATGACAATGACCCAAAACACACGGCCAAGGCAACAAGGGAGTGGCTCAAGAAGAAGCACATTAAGGTCCTGGAGTGGCCTAGCCAATCTCCAGACCTTAATCCCATAGAAAATCTGTGGAGGGAGCTGAAGGTTCGAGTTGCCAAACGTCAGCCTCGAAACCTTAATGACTTGGAGAAGATCTGCAAAGAGGAGTGGGACAAAATCCCTCCTGAGATGTGTGCAAACCTGGTGGTCCAACTACAAGAAACGTCTGACCTCTGTGATTGCCAACAAGGCTTTTGCCACCAAGTACTAAGTCATGTTTTGCAGAGGGATCAAATACTTATTTCCCTGATTAAAATGCAACTCAATTTATAACATTTTTGACATGCGTTTTTCTGGATTTTGTTCTTATTCTGTCTCTCACTGTTCAAATAAACCTACCATTAAAATTATAGACTGATCATTTCTTCGTCAGTGGGCAAACGTACAAAATCAGCAGGGGATCAAATACTTTTTTCCCTCACTGTATGTGAGAAGTCTGTGGGTCGCAACATCACGTACGGCTGGAAGTAGGACATTCCAGACAAAGAGGGTTCATGATGGCAATGTCAACGACACTGAACCAGCCAGCACAACTCACTGCCAATAACACATATCCACATAATTCACTCTTAAGCAATTGTTCAATCAATTAATTGAATCACTACAATTAAAACCAAAGAATCTACCAGAACAAACACTTCGCACTCTCCTCCGTCAGCCACCTGCATCGACAATAGAAACGCATCAGTCCAGCAGTGGATAAAACCTGGCGTGGGAGGTATGGGGGGGGGGGGCGGCTTACACTTGCGGTGGACAGCAGGGGGGTGGCTGGATGCAGTAGCCATCGCAGATCAAGCGGTAGAACTTGTCATCGACTGCCATGCGCCAGGGTAATGGGCCTCTCCTACACCCACACACATCACACTGAGCGGCACACACGTCACACCGAGGAGCACGCACTTCAAACCAAGGAGCACGCACATCACACATCCAGCGGCACGCACGTCACACACCGAGGAGCACGCACGTCACACACCGAGCAGGTTGCACAGGTCTCCTTTATCAAGACAAACGTGGAGCAGATTACAACTACAACTCTTCTACGCCTGTCACAATGCCCCCCTCTCCCCCCCACCAGTTTATGGGGGGCCGCGGGCCTCACTCCCCCCTTCGCGTCAGCCCCCCCTAATAAATGATCCGGTTGCATTGTGAATGCACCACTCGAATGACGTGCAGTCCTGTGGTGCACTGTAATGGGCTCGTGATTTACTCACTAAAATTCAATGTAAAAAAATAAAAACGATCCCAAGACATTATTTAAAATAAAGTATGGCCATCGTGTGTCAGCATCACAGGCGAAAATTGGCATGTAAAAAAAAACTTCACTCCGAATCACTCAATTGGGATTGCTCGCAGCAAACAGCACTTGACCTGCTTACAGGTTAGGTGCTGAACAACCGTGTGTCACACAGAGAACAGTTGCCACTGAGGGTGCCCTTTTCAAATGCTTGAGATGAGATGTGATTATCGCGTGTAAATGTACACACTAAAATAACGAAAAAATTCTAAGCGAACTATTATCGTTTCAGGTGGCAGGGTGGTGCAGCGGTGATCTTTGACCCTCGCAACAAGAAGGGCCTTGGATAATTATCCGACTGGCACTTTGCGGAGTTTTCTACGTTCTCCCCTTTGTTCTGTATGGGTTATCCAGTTTGCTCACATAGCTAGAAAACACACAATCACAATGTAACTGGGTATTGGCCAAGCATCCCAATGCTAAAGTTACCTGCAAATTACTTCATTGGGATGACACTCGGCAGCAGAGCCGGATGATGCCATTGCTGGGGCCCTATGCCATTGTCAAGTTTATGAGGCCCCTTCTATGAATGCCTGTATATTTTTGTCAACAGAATGAAAATAACTGCTTTGGAGAGTCTTTTTTTCTCACCGATCTTTATTTATTAAGCAATTATGTTAAAACTCGAAACCTCGTGTCCATTTCTTGTTTCGTATTTAGAGATCCCCCCCTCTCTTAATGCGAGGCCCTAAGCTGCAAGTGTGGCCGGTGTGAGCTCGCCTGTGATGAATCACACATATAATTGTGCACTCTAATTTTCTATGGGTGGCCAGAAGAATGGTGATCAGGGGATTGGATCCAGAGCCCCACGTACACAGTAGAGTACAAGGGAACGCCCACAATACAGATTTGAGCTGACCTGCGGATTGAGAAATTTAACTGTTTTGTGACGTGGAGGGTGTTTCTGAACGCTATTGTGACCGACCCGTCCCGACGGGAGGAGAGAGGACAGGGTGGACGGGCTGCATGAGCATACTCTCCGGCACTGCACAGCACAACATCGCCTCCCTACTGCAAAAATACTCGGCAGGACCCTCCTGAAAATGAAAGTCTTCGGAATCAGTGAGGCCTGTCCTTGGGAGGACAGGCGTAGTCTTGGTCGTCACAAGCGAACATTTGTTTCTCCACATTAATTTGTATCCCCGGGTTACCATCAGGGCTGGGCGCTGCAAGCTTAGCTTCTGAGATCTGATGAGATTGGTAGCCGTTTTTTAAAAGGTAATTTCGGCATCTGGAGCCCAAGCATGCAACAACTCTATGCAACTTCTTGGTTCTTTTGGTAAAGTTACGTAGAATAGAAATAAAATAATAAAAATAAAACATAATAAAAAAATAAATTCTCACGACGTTTCGGCCACAACACAAGTAGCCTTCTTCAGGTGAAGGAACAGAACTGTCGGGACGACAGCGCTTCAATAACTGCTGCTAAAATTCGCAACGTCTTTTAAACTAGGTGGGAGAGGTAAAGCACCTTGACAAAGGAGTTTACATATCAAACAGGAGAATTTAGCATTGAAATAGCTGTGTTAAAGTGTTGGATCAGCAGGGTGTTAAAGTCAGAAATTAGCATGTAACTGGGAGATTAGCATGATGTTAATGTGAGCGATTAGCATGCGACTGGTCACGGAAATAGCCATCTCAACAGAGGCATTTAGTATATGGACGCTAAAGGACTGCAACTCCCCAACTATTATACAATTAACCGATGTGAAAAATAACTAAGTATAAACTACATGAATATAATAAATGTACTCAATATGTTCTTCAATACGTTGAGCTATAAACATAAAGTAACTGTGTATACACTACACTATATAATGAATACCATATAGTAAACGAATTAATAAAACTAAAATATAAACTACATCAATGTTATTAATAAACTCTATATACTCTCCAATCAGCTGAGCTACTAACAATAAGTCATTATACATTACAATGCCATATGGCGAAAAAATGGGTGGCGGTTTTTTCCTTCTTTCCAACGTTAGCACCACGGAGAGCGACGAGCCTCGTTCAGACGGACGAGTCCATCCATGCTCGGAACGGAGGAGGGGGGAGAAACAGCCACGATGTGCTGCTCTGTCCTGTGTTGCGTTACAACCATGCCATAAACTAGACTACTATACATTGTAACGTTATACCTTCCAATCTAAACTACATTGTATAATATCGTATACACAGCCCAATGTAAGCTTGGACATTATGCAGTATATTTATATGTCTTCAACTAAACTTTTTCCTACATTACACGACTATACACCGTAATATACACTACCATAGACAAACCCACCCTTGAATTACACAATGCGTTACTTTACACTACCCTATACTTTAGACTGTAAAATGTTAGACTTGTAATATTACACTATGTATTATTCTACCAACCCTACTGTATACCACACTGCTGTATATTCACAATACAATTACGATACTATATATTGCCTTATGAATTATGTTAAACATTACAATGTTAGGGTAAGGTGATGGTTTTGAAAGGCTCCTCAAGAGGATCCTTCTTCATGGCTGGAGTGATGGCTTTGCGGATTGTGTAGTCGGAGTAACCATTAGCCTTGAGAGCTTGGTGTACGTGCTTAAGTTCACTGGCAATGTGTTCCTGGTCGGAAATGCATTGGGCTCTATGGTATAGAGTCTTGATGAGGGAGTTCTTCTGGCATGCATGGTGGTGGGAATCCGGTTTTAAGTAAGCATTCGTATGCGTAGCTTTCCTGTCGACAGAGTGGCTCATTGAACCATCAGGTCTCCTTTTAATTAGGACATCCAAAAAGGGTAGCTTGCCATCTTTTTCGACCTCCATGGTGAATCTGATGGCTGGGTGTATGGAATTGATGTGGTCGAGGAATTGGTTTGTGTTATGGTCGAAACGTCGTGAGAATTTTTATTGTTTTATATATATTATTATTTTGTTGTTTCCCTTCAACGTGACTTTACCGAAAGAACTAAGATTATGAATTACTGCAGTCACGAAAGCTTTAAATCAAAATTTCATTGGAAAGACGTTATACACAATTTCAGTTCTTAATTGATTGTATTTTATGGTGACATTCAGACTGCAGTCCATTCGCTGGCACTGCCTCTTCACACTACGGTCAATGGTATGGTTTATAGCATGTTATATAATAATAAATAGTATAACATTGTAATGTTTAACATAATTCATAAGGCAATATATAGTATTGTAATTGTATTGTGAATATACAGCAGTGTGGTATACAGTAGGGTTGGTAGAATAATACATAGTGTCATATTACAAGTCTAACATTTTACAGTCTAAAGTATAGGGTAGTGTAAAGTAACGCATTGTGTAATTAAAGGGTGGGTTTGTCTATGATAGTGTATATTACGGTGTATAGTCGTGTAATGTAGGAAAAAGTTTAGTTGAAGACATATAAATATACTGCATAATGTCCAAGCTTACATTGGGCTGTGTATACGATATTATACAATGTAGTTTAGATTGATGGTTTTGAAAGGCTCCTCAAGAGGATCCTTCTTCATGGCTGGAGTGATGGCTTTGCGGATTGTGTAGTCGGAGTAACCATTAGCCTTGAGAGCTTGGTGTACGTGCTTAAGTTCACTGGCAATGTGTTCCTGGTCGGAAATGCATTGGGCTCTATGGTATAGAGTCTTGATGAGGGAGTTCTTCTGGCATGCATGGTGGTGGGAATCCGGTTTTAAGTAAGCATTCGTATGCGTAGCTTTCCTGTCGACAGAGTGGCTCATTGAACCATCAGGTCTCCTTTTAATTAGGACATCCAAAAAGGGTAGCTTGCCATCTTTTTCGACCTCCATGGTGAATCTGATGGCTGGGTGTATGGAATTGATGTGGTCGAGGAATTGGTTTGTGTTATGGTCGAAACGTCGTGAGAATTTTTATTGTTTTATATATATTATTATTTTGTTGTTTCCCTTCAACGTGACTTTACCGAAAGAACTAAGATTATGAATTACTGCAGTCACGAAAGCTTTAAATCAAAATTTCATTGGAAAGACGTTATACACAATTTCAGTTCTTAATTGATTGTATTTTATGGTGACATTCAGACTGCAGTCCATTCGCTGGCACTGCCTCTTCACACTACGGTCAATGGTATGGTTTATAGCATGTTATATAATAATAAATAGTATAACATTGTAATGTTTAACATAATTCATAAGGCAATATATAGTATTGTAATTGTATTGTGAATATACAGCAGTGTGGTATACAGTAGGGTTGGTAGAATAATACATAGTGTCATATTACAAGTCTAACATTTTACAGTCTAAAGTATAGGGTAGTGTAAAGTAACGCATTGTGTAATTAAAGGGTGGGTTTGTCTATGATAGTGTATATTACGGTGTATAGTCGTGTAATGTAGGAAAAAGTTTAGTTGAAGACATATAAATATACTGCATAATGTCCAAGCTTACATTGGGCTGTGTATACGATATTATACAATGTAGTTTAGATTGGAAGGTATAACATTACAATGTATAGTAGTCTAGTTTATGGCATGGTTGTAACGCAACACAGGACAGAGCAGCACATCGTGGCTGTTTCTCCCCCCTCCTCCGTTCCGAGCATGGATGGACTCGTCCGTCTGAATGAGGCTCGTCGCTCTCCGTGGTGGTAACGTTGGAAAGAAGGAAAAAACCGCCACCCATTTTTTTCGCCATATGGCATTGTAATGTATAACGACTTATTGTTAGTAGCTCAGCTGATGGAGAGTATATAGAGTTTATTGATAACATTGATGTAGTTTGTATTTTAGTTTTTTATTAGTTTACTATATGGTATTCATTAGATAGTGTAGTGTATACCCAGTTACTTTATGTTTATAGCTCAATTTATTGAAGAATATATTGAGTACATTTATTATATTGATGAAGTTTCTACTTATTTTTTTTCACATCGGTTTATTGTATGATAGTTGGGTAGTTGCAGTCCTTTAGCGTCCATATACTAAACGCCTCTGTTGAGATGTAAACTTTGACTTTAACATAGCTATTTCCATGACCAGTCACATGCTAATCCCTCACATTAACATCATGCTAATCTCCCAGTTACATGCTAATTTCTGACTTTAACACCCTGCTGATCCAACACTTTAACGCAGCTATTTCAATGCTAAATTATCCTGTTTGATATGTAAACTCCTTTGTCAAGATGCTTTACCTCTCCCACCTAGTTTAAACGACACTGCGAATCTTAGCAGCAGTCATTGAAGTGCTGTCGTCCCGACAGTTCTGTTCCTTCACCTGAAGAAGGCTACTTGTGTTGTGGCCGAAACGTCGTGAAAATTTTATTTTTTATTACGTTTTATTTTTTTTATTTTTTTTCCATTCTACGTTACTTTATCGAAAGAACCAAGAAGATGAATCCCTGCAGTCACGAAAGCTTTAAATCTGAACTTTACGCAATTAAAAATCATAGTGTAAGATAAGACTAAAATCGTTGTCTGCTGTGAGGATCTTCTGTACTCAGGGCCCCGAATGTTTGTGGCAAGTGAAAGTTTGTCTCAGCAAAATATAAGATTTCTCACAGTAGCATACCGTATGACCACACGTCGCTCTGCACCTTGTAGAGCCCATGGAACATGCTTTCTGAAGACATCCACTTTACAGGCAGAGGCACCTAATGGACATGACCGCATGGCCACAAGCACAACAACAATACGTTCAGTAAATTCAGTTCAGGCCGATGCATCGCGATTCGTCATACTTTTTTTGCGTCAGGCCACATTCATCTGGCCAAATTAGCGTCATCTAGCCCTCCACTACCCTGAAGGGTTAAATGTGTAGTGACATCACGGGATGTCACTGTGTAGTGCCGGCCCTATTGACATCGCGGATACCACTCTGGTGTGGGTGTAGTACCGGCCCTAGAGGGGCTCGGTCAGCGCTGATTGATCCCGCTGGATGGCATCACGCTTGGCGTGCAGTGCCAACCCAACAGGATAGGGTGTGGGAGTGCCGGCCGTAGGAAACGGGTTACTAAATGCCATGGCACTCTGGTTGACCCGAGAGGACACGTGACCGGTTAAGTCTACAAAGGGGCCCCAAGTGGGGGCTAGGGGTGGTCACGTGGTCGGGGTCCAGATCCTGCTGCTCGATGATTCTAGAAGGTGGTCGTGGCCAAGGGCGGAGCCAGCCACGCCACAGAGAATATAAGCTGGGTCCCCCAGAGGGACCGGCGTTGTTGTTCATCCTGAAGAACCTTTGTCTACGTCTACGTTCTACCGAGTCTCCAACACATGGACTGGGACCCGAGCTGTGGTCCCGTTCTGTCGTAGCTAGTCATGTTGTAATTAGTGTAGTTAGCCTGGTGGTCACCACCACAGGTTGTTATTCTGGGCCAGTTACCCCGTGTACCACACGGGGGGGGGAGGAGGAAGGGGATTTGTGAAATTGCATCCATATTTTGAACTGTCGGCAGAGCAGGGAGATTGAATCCAATTGCCGACCTCTGGATTGCAAGTCCAGGGTGGGAGAGCCATTGCACCACCGTGTGTGGCAGCACCACCCACTCTTTTTTTCTTAGGGGCTGTGCAAAATAAAATAAAAACATTGAGTACAATTAAAGTGATGGGCCTTCCATTCCGATGATGGTGATGACATTGGCGATACTGATAATGATGCTGATGATGCTAAGTAAGGTGAAGGACTCACTTTGCCCTTCACCACGTAGTTGGGGTCAGTCTGGACGTTTGAAATAGGTGTAGCCCAAGGGTCATAAAGAAGTGGGCGGGGATAGTGATGTTAATGTGAGAAATTAGCATGTAAATGTAAGATCGGAGAGCAGCCTCCTCAACGAGGGCTTCAAATCAACACAGTTAAACACGCGCAGTCACACATGGTCAAATTGAAACACAGAGGTGAATTTCCGGAGGTTCTTAAAGATGGTCATGGCCCTGTAGGGATAGAGACAGACAGGCACGGAGATACATACAGAGAGACACAGAGACAGGTTAAAATCATCACGTATTTTCATCATTATGTTCCACCACTCTTTCAACCGAGGAGAGAGGCTCACTGCTGATTCACTCATCTCGCGACTCACGATCTTGTGAGCGAGGAAGGCCATACCGCTCGCGACCTGCTCCGAGAAGCTCGGGAGGTTGTCCACCCCGGATGGAGTAGAGTCGCTCACGATCGCTTCTCTCTCCGACGACGACGCGTCCCAGCCTGCGGCGCACAAGGAAGCCCGGCTATTCAGAAATTCCCTAACTATAGAGTATCTATAGTAGATCATCGATTATTCGGCGGCTACTGGGGGGAAGGGGACGCCAATTTTTTTTTAACAACGCCGGATATTCACTACATAATAATTTTTAAAAAGCTAATTTTTTGCACATTCTTGCATAGCATTGTTTTTAAATGTTGTGAATGTTTTGTTGTCTTTTAAATTAGTTTACTATATGAAATTGGTGTGAATAAACATACAAATACACAGAAATAAATATCCTACTGTAAAATGTAACCTATTTACTGTACCGTACTTACCAATCCAATCTCGAAGACTCTGAATCGAGTGATGTATATACGTGCAGTATTGTCATTTTTTAAAGTTGTATTTAGTGTATAATGTACCGTCTGTAATATTTAACACTGAAATGAAGTCGGTGGCCGCTCTGGTTAATAACGCGGTCTACTTCGCAGTAGACACAGTTAGAGCGAACACGTACATGATTAGAAAAAGAGAGCCGGCCAAGTGTTGTGTGGTGTAATTACCCAAATTTGAGAAATTTACTCGCAAATTATTCCATCGGGGAAGCTGCCTAATAACATCACAAACCCACTTGGCAGGGTAAAGCCCGCTTGCAAGGCTGTGGCTGCACAGGGGCAGCTGCCCCCAGTCCATGGAAACTGGTACTGATATAGTTTACGAATCGCCATGGGCGGCATGGTGGCACATTGGTAAGTAACCCTTGCGCCTTGCAGCAAGAAAGCTGGGTTTGATTCCCGACTCGGGCGCGTTTCGGCGTGGAGTTGTCATCTTCTCTCCCCCTGTTCGTCAGAGTGTGTAAGTGCAATTAAGTGTTTGAGTGAGTGTGTGAGCGAGTGAGTTAGCGTGATTGTGTGAGTGTGTGAAGATTGTATGTTCTCCCCCTCTTCTGGGTCTCCTCCGTGTTCTCGAGTTTCCTCCCATAGTAAAAAAATACCCAATACAACGAGTCTGGCATTGGGCAAAACATCCCAATACTGAAAAATCACCTGCAAATTACTCAATTGGGACTACACAGTGACGGCAAAAACTTCGCAGGACCCTCATGAAGAAGTCTTGAGTTTTTGCACAGTAAACAAATGTAATAATAAATCTTGACTTAAAGCTTTTGTAACTGCAGGAAGACATTCTTTGGGTCTTTCGGTAACGTCACGTAAATAGGTTCAAATGAAATAACCAAAAATAACAAAAAACTACGACGTTTCGATCACAACACAAGCTTTTGTCATTAGGAAGAAAAAAAGAGAGGGGGACAGCTGCTGAGGCAGACAGTCTGCCTTATCTCAACCGGTGTTGTGCCTATCCTAGGTAAACTCTGTCTTAAATGAGTACCTGGTGCAGTGTGTAGACATGAGCACTGGGGAGACAGAGGTGGCTGCATGCGCGTGGTGCTGGCCACCCACCTCCTCGTGGGCCATGCCGCCTAACAGCAGCACAGTCTGTTAAGGCTTATTTGGGTGATCTTCATCTTTGTTATACGCTTGTGCCATCTTGTGTGTCCGCTGTCACAGATTCCAGGCTACAACCCTCCGGAGTCCACCCCATGCGGCTCCCCTTCTCCCCGGCCCAAAAAACCCAGACAGTACTCGTGCATCATGTATGCGGTGTCAGCAAGAGGTAAGAGGTGCATGAGTGGGCACACACTCTGGGTTTTACATCTGCAGAGTTAGTTAAGTGTACATTGTGCTCGCAAGCAGAGGTGAACAATACAAAAATCAGTGGCGGTTATGAGAAACGCTACCCTGAAGTAACGGGCGGTTTGCACTCTGAACTTGCAATCCAGAAGTTACTGGTTCGTTTTCCCATCGCAGCATTTGAAACAGTATCGCAATTTCCTTAAATTTACAATTTTTACCTTTCCAACCAGTACAAACAGCCAGGTGAGGTGTATAAGCGTCACTATGTATGAATAGTTTAGGACATCTTATGCTCACAAACTCACCCATTCACGCACTCAACCACCAACTCAATCTCACTCAAACCACCAACTCACTCTCACTCAAACCACCAACTCACTCAACCATCAACTCACTCAACCCATCATCTCACTCAAACCACCAACTCACTCAAACCACCAACTCACTCAAACCACCATCTCATTCAAACCACCATCTAACTCAAACCACCATCTCAAACCACCATCTCACTCAAACCACCATCTCACTCAAACCACCATCTCAAACCACCATCTCACTCAAACCACCAACTCACTCAAACCACCAACTCACTCAAACCACCAACTCACTCAAACCATCAACTCACTCAACCACCAACTCACTCAAACCATCAACTCACTCAGCCACCATCTCACTCAAACCACCATCTCACTCAAACCATCAACTCACTCAACCACCATCTCACTCAAACCACCATCTCACTCAAACCACCATCTCACTCAAACCAACAACTCACTCAAACCATCAACTCACTCAAACCACCATCTCACTCAAACCAGCATCTCACTCAAACCACCACCTCACTCAACCATAAACTCACTCAACCCACCAACTCACTCAACCATCAACTCACTCAAACCACCATCTCACTCAAACCACCATCTCACTCAAACCACCATCTCACTCAAACCACCAACTCACTCAAACCACCAACTCACTCAAACCACCAACTCACTCAAACCACCAACTCACTCAAACCATCAACTCACTCAACCACTATCTCACTCAAACCACCAACTCACTCAAACCACCATCTCACTCAAACCACCAACTCACTCAAACCATCAACTCACTCAAACCACCAACTCACTCAAACCACCATCTCACTCAAACCACCAACTCACTCAACCACCAACTCACTCAAACCACCATCTCACTCAAACCAGCATCTCACTCAAACCACCATCTCACTCAACCACCAACTCACTCAAACCACCATCTCACTCAAACCACCATCTCACTCAAACCACCAACTCACTCAAACCACCAACTCACTCAACCACCATCTCACTCAAACCACCATCTCACTCAAACCACCATCTCACTCGAACCATTAACTCACTCAAACCACCATCTCACTCAAACTACCAACTCACTCAGACCACCATTTCACTCAAACCACAAACTCACTCAAACCACCAACTCACTCAAACCACCAACTCACTCAAACCACCACCATCTCACTCAAACCACCATCTCATTCAAACCACCATCTCACTCAAACCACCAACTCACTCAAACCACCAAACTCACTCAAACCACCAACTCACTCAAACCACCAAACTCACTCAAACCACCAACTCACTCAAACCACCAAACTCACTCAAACCACCATCTCACTCAAACCACCATTTCACTCTAAAAGATTGAAGGTTAAGGTGCAGGCAGCCCTGAAAATATATTGGCTCGCGCCACTGCAAGCTCCCTTCTGGAGGATATGTTGTTGAGCCAGACGTTTAGAAGAGGTGGGAGTAACCCACATTTTACCCCACCACACACGAACTGCCGATGGACTACCCATTGACAGTGCTGAGTGGACAACGGCAGGGCCAGTGAGGGGGGATTTAAGAAACAGTTCAATCACCTGCCGCGCTTGGAGGACGAACTGGCGGCATTTGGGTTGCCAAGCCCAGTGTGATAACCATCACATTATGGCAGCATCATAATCTGAATATTTTTCCTGTATCAATCCGATGAGCTATAAAGCTCTTTTTCACAGATGTCCAGCACCACTTCATCATTTGGATGAGGGGTTCCTGAATCAGGTGAGAGACAGATTTGTCCTCCTCTACCAGGTGAGGTCGGGCAATTTTACTTCTCACTTCACCTTCCTCACCTCAACTGGTAAGGTAGGAAAATCATTGCTCCTGAACTAGGTGAAAGCCCAATCAGGTGTGACCTGTGGTGCATAAGGGGACCACACCAATGATAAAAAAATACTAAACTAATTTTTTTATTTTCTTGGTTCTTTCGGTAAAGTCTCGTAGAAGGGAAATAATAAAAATATAAAACAATACAATTCTCACGACGTTTCGACTGCAACACAAGCAATCATCATCGCTTCTACGTGACTTTACCGAAAGAACCAAGAATATGAATCCCTGCAGTCACGAAAGCTTTAAATCAAAATATTTTTATTTATTTATTTACCAAGGTCACATCTATAACAGCAGCCACTATTCCTGACCAGTGTTACTCATTTCTACTGTTACCTATTATTATGATTAGTGTGTGGACCCACCACAATGCGTTATACCCCTGCTACAACTTTATCACCTTAGTTCTCATCTGATCTCCGATGCTAAGCAGAGTTAAGCCTGGGCTTGCCCTGAGCTACAGACGTGTGACTGTCAGGTGACCAGGGGATGGCAGTGCTGAGTGTTTTCTTCAGCTGCAAGCCGAATGTGGGGAGTTGTGTCGACTGACAGGCAAAGCTGTACCAGCTCAGCGCTCAGACCTCTTGAGACACACACCCACATTACGATCATATGATATAATAATGTTTAGTTTTAGGTGGAGCGCCGTTCATGCAAATTGCATGAACAATGTCACTGCAGCCAAGCGGTGAGCCAGCACCAACAATTGCCCAAGCTCTATATACCAATATATTCCAGCCAATGTATGCGTGTTTATTCACGTGGGGGGGGGGGGGGGGGGGGGCAACACTTTATCCCATACAGAAGGGACAGATAATATTAGTCCACATTTTGCTCTGCTGCCTTTTGGCATATCCAGGGTATGGCACTTCCTGCATGCTCACGGGAAAGAAGTTTCGCAACATTTGCGTGATCCATGAATCTTCGCCTCAACGGTGCTGGATTACAGGCATGCACCACCGCCGCCCCGCTAATGAATGCTCCCCTCGTGTGTACGTTTGCGTGTGTGCTTGCTTCTCAGATTGACCTGCTGGAGGACCCGTGCCTGCTTAACGTGGTGATTCTACAGACGGTGTTGCAGGAGATCCGCCATCGCTCCGCTCCTGTCTACAAGAGACTTTGCGACATCATCTCCACTCCGCAGAAACACTTCTACGCCTTCACCAATGAGCACCATCGGTAGGCGCAGCTCTCCAACCGGTCCTAGCCATCTCGCCAATCCAGTGTGCACGGCACACGAATTGACGCCTCTTTACTTCTGAACTGTGGCACACGGTGGCGGTTGGTGGCGCAAAGTCTCGTTGGGACTGTTTCCCAGTGCCATGAGGGCCAGCAGAGTTGGTGGCGTAGTGGCGTTGTGCATAAGGCTGCCCCTGTCCAGATGGCCAAGGATTGGTAGCTGATTTTTTCGCCAGGGCTGAAATTAATTGCACTCCCTTTATTGAATTTTGGCACTCTGTGGGGTGGGGTTTGCATTGTATGTATGTTGAACTTCCTTCACACAGTACATAGCCAACTGTGCTACGTACAGTTGAGATAATAAACTGTGCATCTGATTCGGCTCGTGGGACTGAACGCCCCCGTGGCTTGAGTTACCGAGCAGAAAGGCGTTTTATAAATGTAATTCATGATTATTAAATAAATTTCTTGTCATTAAAACTGGATTCCTGAAGACGTTTCCAGCACTCGGAGGGAAACCTCTGACATGCCTAACAACTCACGGAACTACATGACTTACACTTCTCGCAGAGCTGTGCTCATTTTACTGCCCCAGAAGAGGTACAAATTTCCTAGTCGACCTCTTAAGCGCCATTTCAACTCCACAACTTTGTTACTGTGACTCGCGTGCAAGTGATTACACAGCAACGCCCAGTGTGATTGTCTAACAGCGCCGTAACTTGATTGTCGTGTGTCTCAGAGACACGTACGTGGAGCAGGAGAAGGGGGAGTCTTCCAATGACCGTAACGACCGAGCCATCCGATATTCTGCGTTGACTATTCCACCTGAAGACAGAAGCTTGTGTTGCCTCCGAAACGTCGTGATTGAATTGTTTTCTTTTATTTGTTTTATTTTATCTACGTGACTTTACCGAATAAAACCAAAGAGTATGAATCCTTGCAGTCACGAAAACTTCAAATCTTGTCACACTGCTTTGCACATGTAACAGCCCTCTTATTTCAATCCACTGCTGGGTGTGGGCCTCGTTCTGTGCGAGGTTGTGCAAGGTTGTTTGACCGTACGGTAGATCCCCGTTGAATGCGCGTTCACACTACGCGTTTTGGCTTTAACACGGTTTTACCATTTTATGGAAAGTTTTTAGATTTTAACGCTCAACCGCACTCGCTACATTGCTAGTATAGCGCGTGGTCACGGACTACTTTTCTGAGCGGCGTCGGTGTTAGCAGTGTTGTTGGATGATGCTGGAAGCTGTAGTACTGATGTATGCTGTGATACCCAGCGTACCTTCCTCTTCCTCGGTCTTTGTTCCAGCAGGATCTTTGTGCGCGGAGCGTCATCTCGCTCCATTATATTTTTCACTCACCATATCTCTCATTTGAGATTTAATTAAAGGAGTGTCATACTTAGCATATTGATAGAGATACTATATAAATACAACACATTTTAAAATGAACATGTAAAACAGTGTACTGTGCTATCAAAAACAATTAAATTACGGGCTGGAACGGCACCCCCACCTTTACCGTTATTTGTTATGGGAAAATTACTCCCGTTGAACGCGGATTCGTTTCACTTAGCAATTGTCAGGAACGCAACCCCCGTGTTAAGCGAGGACTTGCTGTATCTCACAACTTTGGTCAGTGCGGGTTGGTGACGACGATAGCGCGGAACAAAACAATGGACATTGCTTCACCGCCATATGCTGCCCACCACAGCCTATAACAATCTGCTGCGGTCGACTTTATCAAAGGATGCTTTATAATACTCCAATGGCATGACAACAATACGATGATAATATCCGAGTAGATGGGAGCCTCGGAAAGAACGATTTGCCCCCCAGCTTCACGATTAAATGAATACCATGGCTCGGGGCCGTGATGCCTTTTAAGGATCCCTCTCTTTAACAGTGGTAAATGTAGTGCCTCTTGTTAAACAGTGCTTCGGTCATTGAAGTGCTGTCGTCCCGACAGTTCTGTTCCTTCACCTGAAGAAGGCCACTTGTGTTGTGGCCGAAACATCGTGATTTTTGTTGTTTTATTTTTTACCTATGTGACTTTACCGAATAGAACCAAAGATTATGTATCCTTGTAGTCACAAAAGCTTCAAATCTAGAAGTGCTTCAGTTAAACAAGAAAATCAATAAATCCAGCAGGCATGACTTGAAAAGTAACAAATTTACATTTTGGGTGGCACTCTAAATCGTCCGGTAAATCGTGACGCCAATTATAATTTCTGTGTTTATCTGCGCGTGTCTGTGTACCCCCAGTGGAGGAATACGTGCGCAGCTTGCTGGACAACCCTGAGTTGATTGACCGTCTGGCACTGGCCTCGGAACAGGTGAGACTCCGTATGCGTGCATCAGCTCTGCCCCCCTCATATTTATGGTGCGGGCCTGTACCCTTGTCCAACCCCTCACTTCCGTGTTGCATCCAGCTGCCTCACTGAAGAAAGGGACACTTGCCTTGCGTTGAGTATGACGTTTCGCTGGTTGTAATCGCCAAGGAAACGATATACTCGATTTGTAAGTGTTGTGGGTTTACTCTCCAATACACTGGCGTGCTGCAGTAGTAACTAATTGACACGTTTTGTTTTACGTAACAAACCTTACTAATTGGCTGTACCGAGTTAACTACACACATTTACGCGCTCTTACCCAAAAAACCTTTATTATGGATAATATTGGTCGCAAAAGAATACGTGTTAAACAGCTCCCTTTTAGAACGTCTCATCCTCACCAGCAATGGTCAATCAATCAAATAAATCCTATATTTATAACGTGGAATATTTAGCAAAAAGCAGAGACGGAAGGGTGAAACTCTAGAGGTAGCTCTATGATATCCGCTTTTGTGGAACGTTCTCTAACACGGATGGCCGTACTGCTCTGAGATAAATCAGACTGGATCCTTCGTCTCGTTACGTGATGGCGGTTGCAAAATAGTTGTTGACGCGTGCATGTGCCGTGCGTGTGCTGTGTACGTGTGCAGGATGTGGTGGAGTCCCGGGTAATCTTCCCCGAACATCTCCCGCTGTCCCAGCTGCAGCAAGGTGTGCGCTCCGGCCGGTTTGTCCAGGGAACCTTCCTTGTGAGTCGTGAGAATTACCTGGAGGGGACTCTGAGGGTGCGAGGGGACGGTGACAGTGATAAAGAGGTACACGTTTCACAAGCCTGCGTCTGGAAGGAACAATGCTGTTCGATCGTATCTGTGTGAGTTTTAAAAACAAATTTATAATCAAGCAGTGGCATAGCGTTCTTGGCATGAGCAGTAGCTCTTAACCTTTACTGCAAGGCTGCAGTAAAGGTTAAGAGCTACTGGGCTAAAATATTTGTATTTTGAACGTATTTTGCACCCTACGTAGGTGTCGTAGCCTGGCACCTGCCCCCCCGGCCTTTGGGTCCTGGTGCAGTTGCACTGCCTGCACACTCGATAGCTACGCCACCACAACCACAGTATATACGTTAATTGTGACTACTTTAATAATAGGGTTTTTCCCTTTTTTCTGGCAACAAAACTGAAACCTTTTACAAGGAATCATGTGTGCATTAACCACCCCAGGGACGGCTTTCTTTTGAGCCTCGACCCAATTGGTGCGAGACCAGAGGACGCCAAAAGGCGTACGCATATATTGCAAATATTATCAGTGTGTTTTTCTTTGCATTTTGACCACAAGTATTGTGGTTAATGCACACATGATTCCTTATAAAAGGTTTTAGTTTTGTTGCCAGAAAAACGGGGAAAAACCATATTATATTTTGGTACTGGCAAAGGAGGTCTAATGATGGTTGTGACTACTTTGTTAACAAAATGAATGGTCTATTTCCACCTCCAAAATGTAACGTTAAATAACAATTAGGTACATTGGCCCTTTGTTGGAAAAAAAAAACCCAGTCTAGAAATTGCCCTACTTGAACATATGTTACTGAAAAACATTGGTTTCAGAAGATTCATGGGCTCATAGTCCTACATTTTAAATTGTTTATTCGTGGTATTAAAACTCTTGTACAGTAAAACCTTGGATTGCGAGCATAATTCGTTCCGGAAACGTGTTTGTAATCCAAAGCACTCGTATATCAAAGCACTCATTTATCAGTTGTGATCACGTGACGCTCGGCAGTACAAAGCTGCTCGTATTGCAAGACTCTCGCTCGTTTATAAAATTAATATTTATTAAAAATTTTGCTCTTCTTGTAAAACACTCGCAGACCAAGTTACTCGCAATCCAAGGTTTTACTGTATATGCTGCTCTCTAACAACACTTGGCCCAGCGGTCTGTTCAGGCTATATCGGGGATCTTTTTTGTCTCCGTGCAGGTGTTGATCCAGGGGCTGCAGCATTTAAACCGCGCGATGCACGACGACATCGTGTGCGTGGAGATGTTCCCCGAGGAGCGCTGGGTTGCCCCCTCCTCGCTGGTCCTGCACGATGAGGGCGTCGCAGGGGACGTTGCAGAAGAGAATGAGGAGGATGTGGTGAGTGGAGCGTCAACACTGCCGAACCAAAATCAAACCCAGACACCTGCAGTGTGCGTGTCTCTCTCCCCGTGCTCGCATGGATTTTTCTCCAGGTCCTCCGGCTTTTCCCTCCACAGTTACAATCTGACATGCACTTAGAGTATTTGGCTGCTATCAATTTCAAATGTGATAAGATACTTCATTGAACGATCATTTGTGGCCAGGTCACTTAAAAAGAGCTATATAGCTCTCAGGGTCCTTACCTGGTAAAGTTATTTAGTTTATAGTTTTTAAATAGTTTTAATATAGTTTAAACAAAGAATAACAACAAAGACTCAACCACTTCAAGAGAGACCTTAAACATAATGAACACCGTGTGACCAGACAACAATCCACATTAGAGATGCTGTTAGCTTGATTTTGCGTTTATTAAATGACTTTACATTAGATTACTTCAAAATCAAGTCAGGAGTGCTAATCATTTCGTACAATTTTTGTATGTACGTAGGGGTTATTTGACCATACTTCGGTGCGGGTTGGTGAAGAGGGGGGGGGGCATAGATCAGGAGCATAGAAGGACAGGACAGCAGTTCATTTTGCTGTACTGCGCTCTGCTGCCAGCCATTTTGGCGCAGAGCCTATACCACCTGTTATGCATATCCAGGCTCAACACGGCGTCGCTTCCATGGTCTGAGCTGGGTCACAGGGTGGCCTCTATATTGAAAACTAATTTCTTTAGAACTGCTTTTTGTATTTAGATTGTTGTCCTTTCCGCGCACCTCCGATTAGCATGGTTGGCTGTGTACGGTGCGAAATAAGTTCTACATGCATACATACCACAGTGACAAAATGCAAAACATAATAAAGTACAGCAATGAAGTTAATTGAAATTGTCACGAAAACAACCGTGGTTTATGAAAAGTCGACAATATTGCACAAACATAAACAAGTGTTAGATATTAAATCGCATGTAGTGCAAGTTGGCTTGGGCAGATTATTTATAGACTGATCATTGCAGTTATACTTATAAAAACGTTACGTAAACATTAAACACATATAGGGTGACTGATGTGCTAAGCAGGTAAGAGAAAATGTCAATCAGTGAAATCATAAAGAATCGAGAGATTAAGCATCAAATTGTGAATTAGATGGGAGGGTAACCTTTGTTGTAGATAATATTGGTCGCAAAAGCTTATGCGTTTTTTTTTAAACGTGTGGTATCTGATGGGCGGGTTCCGGTTGATTCTATCAATTGCCAGAACTGTTTTAACTTATCAATATTTACGGAGGACTCCTCACTGTGATCTTTTGTCATTTTAACAAAGCGTCAGTCTCATTATTGACATTGATGAGACACAGCATGAAACCACATCCGCAGGTTAAGCGCTATTGTTTTGGGTTGCTCCTTCCCCTTCAAGCCAAATTGTATTGTGTTACGCAGTGAGTTGGTTAAACAATAGTTATTTCATTATTTCAGTGTGTGAGAGAGAAGCTACTGTGGTTAGTGCTCATTTGAGTTTGCGTTGTCATCTCCCGGTGCTATCCCAGCTGCTGCTGCTGTCGTCGCTCTTGCTTAGATTGCGCAACACGATGTTTGTCCTTTGTTTTGGTCTCCAGCTGAAAGCCGAAAGTGGGAAGATGCGTCGGCCCACTGGCAAAGTGGTCGGCATTATCAAGCAGAACTCGAGGCCGCTGTGCGGCATGCTCATGCCCAGTTACGAATCCTGGGAACCGCTTCTTGGGAAGCAAGCTGATCCAAAAATGATCGCCTGGCCATAAATGATAGCGCAACTATAGTAGTTGGCCACCAGGTTTGCACACATCTCAGGAGGGATTTTGTCCCACTCCTCTTTGCAGATCTTCTCCCAAGTCATTAAGGTTTCGAGGCTGACGTTTGGCAACTCGAACCTTCATCTCCCTCCACAGATTTTCTATGGGATTAAGGTCTGGAAACTGGCTAGGCCACTCCAGGACCTTAATGTGCTTCTTCTTGAGCCACTCCTTTGTTGTCTTGGCCGTGTGTTTTGGGTCATTGTCATGCTGGAATACCCATCCACGACCCATTTTCAATGCCCTGGCTGAGGGAAGGAGGTTCTCACCCAAGATTTGATGGTACATGGCCCCGTCCATCGTCCCTTTGATGCGGTGAAGTTGTCCTGTCCCCTTAGCAGAAAAACACCCCCAAAGCATAATGTTTCCACCTCTATGTTTGACGGTGGGGATGGTGTTCTTGGTGTCATAGGCAGCATTCCTCCTCCAAACACGGCGAGTTGAGTTGATGCCAAAGAGCTCCATTTTGGTCTCATCTGACCACAACACTTTCACCCAGTTGTCCTCTGAATCATTCAGATGTTCATTGGCAAACTTCAGACGGGCATGTATATGTGCTTTCTTGAGCAGGGGGACCTTGCGGGCGCTGCAGGATTTCAGTCCTTCACGGCGTAGTGTGTTACCAATTGTTTTCTTGGTGACTATGGTCCCAGCTGCCTTGAGATCATTGACAAGATCCTCCCGTGTAGTTCTGGGCTGATTCCTCACGGTTCTCATGATCATTGCAACTCCACGAGGTGAGATCTTGCATGGAGCCCCAGGCCGAGGGAGATTGACAGTTCTTTTGCGTTTCTTCCATTTGCGAATAATCGCACCAACTCTCGTCACCTTCTCACCAAGCTGCTTGACAATGGTCTTGTAGCCCATTCCAGCCTTGTGTAGGTCTACAATCCTGTCCCTGACATCCTTGGAGAGCTCTTTGGTCTTGGCCATGGTGGAGAGTTTGGAATCTGATTGATTGATTGCTTCTGTGGACAGGTGTCTTTTGTACAGGTAACAAGCTGAGATTAGGAGCACTCCCTTTAAGAGTGTGCTCCCAATCTCAGCTCGTTACCTGTATAAAAGACACCTGGGAGCCAGAAATCTTTCTGATTGAGAGGGGGTCAAATACTTATTTCCCTCATTAAAATGCAAATCAAATTATAAAATTTTTGACATGCGTTTTTGTGGATTTTGTTGTTGTTATTCTGTCTCTCACTGTTCAAATAAACCTACCATTAAAATTATAGACTTATCATTTCTTTGTCAGTGGGAAAACGTTCAAAATCAGCAGGGGATCGAATATTTTTTTCCCTGACTGTATGTGAGGAGTCTGTGGGTCGCAACAGCACGTACGGCTGGAAGTAGGACATTCCAGACTAAGAGGATTCATAATGGCCGTGTCAACGAGACTGAACCAGCCAGCACAACTCACTGCCAATAACACGTCACATTATTCACCCTTAAGCAATTGTTCAATAAATTAATTGAATCACTACAATTAAAATCAAAGAATATCCCAGAACAAACACTTGGCATTCTCCTCCGTCAGCCACCTGCATCGACAATAGAAACGCATCAGACCAGCATTTGATAAAACCCGGTGTGGGAGGTATGGGGGGGCGGCATACACTTGCGGTGGACAGCAGGGGGGTGGCTGCATGCAGTAGCCATCGCAGATCAAGCGGTAGAACTTGTCATCGACTGCCATGCGCCAGGGTAAGGGGCCTCTCCTAAACCCACACACATCACACACCGAGCGGTACACACGTCACACCGAGGAGCACGCACGTCACACTCTGAGCAGGTTGCACAGGGCTCCTTTATCAAGACAAACGTGGAGCAGATTACACCTACTACAATACGCTTGTCACAATGCCCCCCTCTCCCCCCCCCCCCCCCAGTTTATGGGGGGGCGCGGGCCTCACTCCCCCCTTCGCGTCAGCCCCCCCTAATAAATGGTCCGGTTGCATTGTGAATGCACCACTCGAATGACGTGCAGTCCCGTGGCGCACTGTAACGGGCTCGTGATTTACTCAATAAAATTCAACGTAAAAAAATAAAAACGATCCCAAGACATTATTTAAAATAAAGTATGGCCATCGTGTGTCAGCATCACAGGCGAAAATTGCCATGTAAAAAAAAACTTCACTGCGACTCACTCAATTGGGATTGCTCGCAGCAAACAGCACTTGACCTGCTTGCAGGTTAGGTGCTGAATAACCGTGTGTCACACAGAGAACAGTTGCCACTGAGGGTGCCCTTTTCAAATGCTTGAGATGAGATGTGATTATCGCGTGTAAATGTACACACTAAAATAACGAAAAAATTCTAAGCGAACTATTATCGTTTCAAGTGGCAGGGTGGTGCAGCGGTGATCTTTGACCCTCGCAACAAGAAGGGCCTTGGTTAATTATCCGACTGGCACTTTGCTGGGTTTTCTACGTTCTCCCCTTTGTTCTGTATGGGTTATTCAGTTTGCTCACATAGCTAGAAAACACACAATCACAATGTAACTGGGTATTGGCCAAGCATCCCAATGCTAAAGTTACCTGCAAATTACTTCATTGGGATGACACTCGGCAGCAGAGCCAAATGATGGCATTGCTGGGGCCCTATGCCATTGTTAAGCTTAAGAGGCCCCTTCTATGAATGCCTGTATATTTTTGTCAGCAGAATGAAAATAACTGCTTTGGAGAGTCTTTTTTTCTCACCGATCTTTATTTATTAAACAATTATGTTATAACTCGAAACCTCGTGTCCATTTCTTGTTTCGTATTTAGAGACCCCCCCCCCCCCTCTCTTAATGCGAGGCCCTAAGCTGCAAGTGTGGCCGGTGTGAGCTCGCCTGTGATGAATCACACGTATAATTGTGCACTCTAATTTTCTATGGGTGGCCAGGAGAATTTATTATTATTTAAGTGAATGCAATGGCGATCAGGGGATTGGATCCAGAGCCCCACGTACACAGTAGAGTACAAGGGAACGCCCACAATACAGATTTGAGCTGACCTGCGGATTGAGAAATTGAACTGTTTTGTGACGTGGAGGGTGTTTCTGAACGCTATTATGACCGACCCGTCCCGACGGGAGGAGAGAGGCCAGGGTGGACCGGCTGCATGAGCTTACTCTCCGGCACTGCACAGCACAACATCGCCTCCCTACTGCAAAAATACTCGGCAGGACCCTCCTGAAAATGAAAGTCTTCGGAATCAGTGAGGCCTGTCCTTGGTAGGACAGGCGTAGTCTTGGTCGTCACAAGCGAACATTTGTTTCTCCACATGAATTTGTATCCCCGGGTTACCATCAGGGCTGGGCGCTGTAAGCTTAGCTTCTGAGATCTGATGAGACTGGCCGTTTTTTAAAAGGTAATTTCGGCATCTGGAGCCCAAGCATGCAACAACTTTATGCAACTTCTTGGTTATTTTGGTAAAGTCACGTAGAATGGAAATAAAATAATAAAAATAAAACGTAATAAAAAATAAAATTCTCACGACGTTTCTGCCAAAACACAAGTAGCCTTCTTCAGGCGAAGGAACAGAACTGTCGGGACGACAGCGCTTCAATAACTGCTGCCAAGATTCGCAGCGTCTTTTAAGCTAGGTGGGAGAGGTAAAGCGCCTTGACAAAGGAGTTTACATATCAAACAGGAGAATTTAGCATTGAAATCGCTGTGTTAAAGTGTTGGATCAGCAGGGTGTTAAAGTCAGAAATAAACATGTAACTGGGAGATTAGCATGATGTTAATGTGAGGGATTAGCATGTGACTGGTCACGGAAATAGCTATGTTAAAGTCAAAGTTTACATCTCAACAGAGGCGTTTAGTATATGGACGCTAAAGGACTGCAACTATCCAACTATCATACAATAAACCGATGTGAAAAAAAACTAAGTATAAACTACATCAATGTTATCAATAAACTCTATATGCCCTCCAATCAGCAGAGCGCTTCAATGAACGCTGCTAAGATTCGCAGCGTCTTTTAGGCTAGGTGGGAGAGGTAAAGCGTCTTGACAAAGGAGTTTACATATCAAACAGGATAATTTAGCATTGAAATAGCTGTGTTAAAGTGTTGGATCAGCAGGGTGTTAAAGTCAGAAATTAGCATGTAACTGGGAGATTAGCATGATGTTAATGTGAGGGATTAGCATGCGACTGGTCACGGAAATAGCTATGTTAAAGTCAAAGTTTCCATCTCAACAGAGGCATTTAGTATATGGACGCTAAAGGACTGCAACTACCCAACTATTATACAATTAACCGATGTGAAAAAAACTAAGTATAAACTACATCAATATAATAAATGTACTCAATATGTTCTTCAATATGTTGAGCTATAAACATAAAGTAACTGTGTATACACTACACTATATAATTAATACCATATAGTAAACGAATTAATAAAACTAAAATATAAACTACATCAATGTTATTAATAAACTCTATATACTCTCCAATCAGCTGAGCTACTAACAATAAGTCATTACACATTACAATGCCATATGGCGAAAAAATGGGTGGCGGTTTTTTCCTTCTTTCCAACGTTAGCACCACGGAGAGCGACGAGCCTCGTTCAGACGGACGAGTCCATCCATACTCGGAACGGAGGAGGGGGGAGAAACAGCCACGATGTGCTGCTCTGTCCTGTGTTGCGTTACAACCATGCCATAAACTAGACTACTATACATTGTAACGTTATACCTTCCAATCTAAACTACATTGTATAATATCGTATACACAGCCCAATGTAAGCTCGAACATTATGCAGTATATTTATATGTCTTCAACTAAACTTTTTCCTACATTACACGCCTATACACCGTAATATACACTACCATAGACAAACCCACCCTTGAATTACACAATGCGTTACTTTACACTACCCTATACTTTAGACTGTAAAATGTTAGACTTGTAATATTACACTATGTATTATTCTACCAACCCTACTGTATACCACACTGCTGTATATTCACAATACAATTACGATACTATATATTGCCTTATGAATTATGTTAAACATTACAATGTTATACTATGTATTATTATATAACATGCTATAAACCATACCATTGATGGTCGTGTGAAGAGGCAGTGCCAGCGAATGGACTGCAGTCTGAATGTCACCATAAAATACAATCAATTAGGAACTGAAATTGTTTATAACGTCTTTCCAATGAAATTTTGATTTAAAGCTTTCGTGACTGCAGTAATTCATATTCTTAGTTCTTTCGGTAAAGTCACGTTGAAGGGAAACAACAAAATAATAAAATATAAAACAATAAAAATTCTCACGACATTTCGACCATAACACAAACCAATTCCTCGACCACATCAATTCCATACACCCAGCCATCAGATTCACCATGGAGGTCGAAAAAGATGGCAAGCTACCCTTTTTGGATGTCCTAATTAAAAGGAGACCTGATGGTTCAATGAGCCACTCTGTCGACAGGAAAGCTACGCATACGAATGCTTACTTAAAACCGGATTCCCACCACCATCCATGCCAGAAGAACTCCCTCATCAAGACTCTATACCATAGAGCCCAATGCATTTCCGACCAGGAACACATTGCCAGTGAACTTAAGCACTTACACCAAGCTCTCAAGGCTAATGGTTACTCCGACTACACAATCCGCAAAGCCATCACTCCAGCCATGAAGAAGGATCCTCTTGAGGAGCCATTCAAAACCATCACCTTACCCTACATTGCGGGGGTCACAAAAAACATCTCCAAAATCCTGAATAAACACAAAATCCAGGTCCGATTCAACACAGTACATAAAATCCGTGATCTGGTTCCGTCTGTAAAAGATGTGGTTCCAGACATACAGTACCCAGGCGTCTACAAACTAAGTTGCCTCTGTGGTAGCAGTTACATTGGAGAAACCAAACGACATATCTGGGACCACATCCGTGAACATAAAGCAGACTTGAAACATGGTAGGACGAGCACCTCAGCCGTGGCAGATCACTGTTATAATTCAGTGGGCTCACATGACATTGACTTCTCCAAGACGGAAGTTCTCTGCAAGCCATCCGGCTACCATGAGAAATTCGTTCATGAGGCCATCCACATATACAAACACAGAAACAATTTCAACCGAGAAGATGGATTCTGGCTTAGTAACCATTGCAAAGACGTTATAAACCATTTTGGTACTTAATTGATTGTATTTTATGGTGACTTTCAGATCGCAGTCCATTCGCTGCCACTGCCTCTTAATACCTTTCACACGACGGTCAATGGTATGGTTTATAGCAGGGGTGTCCAAACTTTTTTTCCCGAGGGCCACATACAGAAAAATATACGAAGGATTGGGCCACTCACTAGACGTGAGGTATACTGCCTCACTTCTCATGCACTAATATTGTCAAAATCAATCAAATGCAGGTAAATTACGTTTGATTATTGAACGTTTGAAGAAAAAAAAAGCCTCCATCATAGCTCTTCATTAGTAGATTTGAATTTTATTTTTTACAAAAAGGTTGGCAGGTAATTCTCTCAGTGACAGCCTTAGATTGGTTCTTAGGGTGCTGATCCCCCTTCATTGTCCATATGAAGGGAGAGACAAGAAGACAAATAGGGGATGTGGATATTTCAAGCTTATTACACAAATAAATTATTGGGCTTGTTAACACATCAACTAACGTTTGTTAAAAAAATTGTCATCAACTTTAATTGACTGAATTTATGAAGTAATTGGGCTTATTAACAAATGAAAACGGTGTGTATATTTTTAACTCACCTGTAATGGGAATAATGTTACGCTCAGTGGGAGCAGTGATGCTGCGCTTTGGTCTGAAGGATAGCTGGCAGGTCAGGAGTAAGTTTGGTGGTTGAGATGCGAAGGACGTCACGGAGATGGTTGTCGGTCGTTCTGGTTCTCAGCCTGCTTTTGTTCAGCGTTAACAGAGAGAATGTCTGCTCACATATGTATGTTGAGCCGAACAGACTCATCATTCGTTTTGCATGGCGTCTCGTCAGAGGAAACTTGGCCTTTTCCAAACTCCGGTAGAAGTCAGGTAGGGAGAGAAGCTGATGCTGATTCTTCAGAGAATCATCACACTGAATTTCGATCAGTTCTAATTGCAGACTCTCCTCCACTTCTTTTGCATCCATTGAAAACGGAGCCGCAAACAGTGTGATTTCCTTCTCAATGACAGAAAAATCTTGGAAGCGCTGACTGAATTCTGTCATGAGAGATGTGATCACAGACACATTCTCCCATTTTTGCAGAGAGCTTGGCATTTGAAAATGCGCATTGATTTCGGTCAGCGTGGGGAAGTGCGCTACATTGAAGTTGCGCAGTTGTGACTCGAAGAGACGGAGCTTCGCACGGAATGCTTTCATGTGCACATACAGCTGTGGTACCAGCTGCTCTTTGCCTTGTAGTCTCTTGTTCGGGGTGTTGAGATGATCAGTGAGATCAACTAAAAAAGCCAGGCCTGCCAACTATAAAGGGTCACTGATCTCATGGAGAGGTCTGCCCTTTTCTTTCAAAAACTTGTCGATATTTGATCTCAGGGAATAAAACCACTGCAGCACGGAGCCGCGACTGAGCCAGCGCACTTGAGAATGGTAGAGTAGGTCCCCGTATTCAGCATCGACATCAGAGAGGAACGCTTGCAATTCTCTGTGGTAAAGCCCTCGGGCCATAATTTTTTTTGACATTTTTCACAACTGTGTTCATCACATCGCCAAGCTGGATTATCTTGGCACAGAGGGCTTCTTGGTAGATGATACAGTGCATTTTAACAGTCTCACCACCGCTCTCCTGCACCTTGGCACTCACCATAGAAGCCATTCCTTTGCGCTCGCCTGTCATTGCTGGAGCCCCATCCGTTGTAATTCCACACAGCTTGTCCCATTTAAGTCCAGCCTGGTGAATTGAATCTGACACAGCTTCAAAACATATCCTTCCCAGTTGTTGTCCCCTTTAGACTCCGAAGATCAAGCAGTTCCTCCGTAATGCAAAAATTCTCATCACCTCCCCGCAAAAAAATTAACAGCCGTGCAGTGTCCGTGGCATCTGTGCTCTCATCACATGCAATCGAGTAAAAATCGAAAGCACAAGCTTTATCTGACACTTGCTGTTTTAAGTTAGCCGACAAGTCTTCAATTCGCCGCACAACCTTATTTCTGGACATACTAACATCGTTAAAATCCTGCATTTTCTCCAGGCACATTCCCACGACTTTAGTGAGGCACTGTTTGATGAAGTCACCGTCTGAGAAAGGTTTCCCGTGTAGGGCAATGAGTTGAGCTACTTCATTGCTGGCTATTGTTGCATTTTCTTGAGCTTTGTTAGCACGGAAAAAAAAACCCTGCTGCTGCGTTAGCAGGCTAGCTTGCCATTTGCTTTACCTTCTCTCTCCGCTCGGCGCCAGTGTAGGACGTGAAGGTCTGATGTTTCGTTTCATAATGCCGTCGTACATTGTACTCTTTCATCACGGCAACACTCTCATTACAAATCAAACAAACACACTTCCCCTTGGTTTCTATGAAAAAAAGTCATTTTTCCACCGAGTCTGAAATTTTCTGCACTCGCTTGCAATCTTGCGTCTCTTCGGTTCCGGCATTTCTGGTGACCCTGAGCAAATGTTTTCTTCGATTGCTTGCTTTGTGGAGACGCTGCCTTGTTCAAGACAATAGCGCCATCTAGTGTTTAAATTAAGAAATGCAATACAGTGGGCCATAGTCCATTATATTTTTAAACTTTGATACGGGCCAATTAAAAATGGATGGCGGGCCGCAGTTGGCCCGCGGGCCGTAGTTTGGACACCCCTGGTTTATAGCATGTTATATAATAATAAATAGTATAACATTGTAATGTTTAACATAATTCATAAAGCAATATATAGTATTGTAATTTTATAGTGAATATACAGCTGTGTGGTATACAGTAGGGTTGGTAGAATAATACATAGTGTAATATTACAAGTCTAATATTTTACAGTATAAAGTATAGGATAGTCTAAAGTAACGCATTGTATAATTCAAGGGTGGGTTTGTCTATGGTAGTGTATATTACGGTGTATAGTTGTGTAATGAATGATTGGACCCAGAGACCCACGTACACAGTAGAATACAAGGGAACGCCCACAGTACAGATTTGAGCTGACCTCCGGATTGAGAAATTGAACTGTGTTGTGACGTGGAGGGTGTTTCTGAACGCTATTGTGACCGACCCGTCCCGACGGGAGGAGAGAGGACAGGGTGGACCGGCTGCATGAGCTTACTCTCCGGCACTGCACAGCACAACATCGCCTCCCTACTGCAAAAAAACTCGGCAGGACCCTCCTGAAAATAAAAGTCTTCGGAATCAGTGAGGCCTGTCCTTGGGAGGACAGGCGTAGTCTTGGTCGTCACAAGCGAACATTTGTTTCTCCATATTAATTTGTATCTCCGGGTTACCATCAGGGCTGGGCGCTGCAAGCTTAGCTTCTGAGATCTGATGAGACTGGTAGCCGTTTTTTAAAAGGTAATTTCGGCACGTGGAGCCCAAGCATGCAACAACTTTATGCAACTTCTTGGTTCTTTCGGTAAAGTCACGTAGAATGGAAATAAAATAATAAAAAATAAAACATAAAAAAATTCTCACGACGTTTCGGCCACAACACAAGTAGCCTTCTTCAGGTGAAGGAACAGAACTGTCGGGACGACAGTGCTTCAATAACTGCTGCTAAGATTCGCAGCGTCTTTTAGGCTAGGTGTGAGAGGTAAAGCGCCTTGACAAAGGAGTTTACATATCAAACAGGAGAATTTAGCATTGAAATAGCTGTGTTAAAGTGTTGGATCAGCAGGGTGTTAAATTCAGAAATTAGCATGTAACTGGGAGATTAGCATGATGTTAATGTGAGGGTTTAGCATGTGACTGGTCACGGAAATAGCTATGTTAAAGTCAAAGTTTACATCTCAACAGAGGCATTTTGTATATGGACGCTAAAGGACTGCAACTACCCAACTATCATACAATAAACCGATGTGGAAAAAAAACTAAGTATAAACTACATCAATGTCATCAATAAACTCTATATACTCTCCAATCAGCAGAGCGCTTCATTGAACGCTGCTAAGATTCGCAGCGCCTTTTAGGCTAGGTGTGAGAGGTAAAGCGCCTTGACAAAGGAGTTTACATATCAAACAGGATAATTTAGCATTGAAATAGCTGTGTTAAAGTGTTGGATCAGCAGGGTGTTAAAGTCAGAAATTAGCATGTAACTGGGAGATTAGCATGATGTTAATGTGAGAGATTAGCATGCGACTGGTCACGGAAATAGCTATATTAAAGTCAAAGTTTACATATCAAGCGAGGCATTTAGTATATGGACGCTAAAGGACTGCAACTACCCAACTATCATACAATAAACCGATGTGAAAAAAACTAAGTATAAACTACATCAATATAATAAATGTACTCAATATATTTTTCAAAAAGTTGAGCTATAAACATAAAGTAACTAGGTATACACTACACTATATAATAAATACCATATAGTAAACGAATTAATACAACTAAAATATAACTACATCAATGTTATCAATAAACTCTATATACTCTCCCATCAGCTGAGCTACTAACAATAAGTCATTATACATTACAATGCCCTATGGCGAAAAAATGGGTGGCGGTTTTTTCCTTCTTTCAAACGTTAGCACCATGGAGAGCGACGAGCCTCGTTCAGACGGACGAGTCCATCCATGCTCGGAACGGAGGAGGGGGGAGAAACAGCCACGATGCGCTGCTCTGTCCTGTGTTGCGTTACAACCATGCCATAAACTAGACTACTATACATTATAATGTTATACCTTCCAATCTAAACTACATTGTATAATATCGTATACACAGCCCAATGTAAGCTCGAACATTATGCATGATATTGATATGTCTCCAACTAAAATTTTCCAACATTACACGACTATTCGCCATAATATACACTACCATAGACAAACCCACCCTTGAATTATACAATGCGTTACTTTACACTACCCTATGCTTTAGACTGTAAAATGTTAGACTTGTAATATTACACTATGTATTATTCTACCAACCCTACTGTATACCACACTGCTGTATATTCACTATACAATTACGATACTATATATTGCCTTATGAATTATGTTAAACATTACAATGTTATACTATTTATTATTATATAACATGCTATAAACCATACCATTGACCGTCGTGTGAAAGCTATTAAGAGGCAGTGCCAGCGAATTGACTGCGGTCTGAAAGTCACCATAAAATACAATCAATTAAGAACCGAAATGGTTTATAACATCTTTCCAATGGTTACTAAGCCAGAATCCATCTTCTCGGTTGAAATTGTCTCTGTGTTTGTATATGTGGATGGCCTCATGAACGAATCTCTCATGGTAGCCGGATGGCTTGCAGAGAACGTCCGTCTTGGAGAAGTCAATGTCATGTGAGCCCACTGAATTATAACAGTGATCTGCCATGGCTGAGGTGTTCGTCCTACCATGTTTCAAGTCTGCTTTATGTTCACGGATGCGGTCCGAGATATGTCGTTTGTTTTCTCCAATGTAACTGCTACCACAGAGGCAACTTAGTTTGTAGACGCCCGGGTACTGTATGTCTGGAACCACATCTTTTACAGACGGAACCAGATCACGGATTTTATGTACTGTGTTGAATCGGACCTGGATCTAGTGTTTATTCAGGATTTTGGAGATCTTTTTTGTGACCCCCGCAATGTAGGGTAAGGTGATGGTTTTGAATGGCTCCTCAAGAGGATTCTTCTTCATTGCTGGAGTGATGGCTATGCGGATTGTGTAGTCGGAGTAACCATTAGCCTTGAGAGCTTGGTGTACGTGCTTGAGTTCACTGGCAATGTGTTCCTGGTCGGAAATGCATTGGGCACTATGGTATAGAGTCTTGATGAGGGAGTTCTTCTGGGATGGATGGTGGTGGGAATCCGGTTTTAACTAAGCATCTGTATGGGTAGCTTTCCTGTAGACAGAGTGGCTCATTGAACCATCAGGTTTCCTTTTAATAAGGACATACACAAAGGGTAGCTTGCCATCTTTTTCGACTTCCATGGTAAATCTGATGGCTGGGTGTATGGAATTGATGTGGTTGAGGAATTGGTCTAGAGCAGGCCGGCCATGTGGCCAGATGATAAAAGTGTCATCCACGTACCTCTTCCATAACGTCGGGCGTAGAGTGGCAGTCTGGATGGCATCACTTTCAAATTTCTCCATGAAAACGTTGGCCCCCGTGGTGCCTCACCACAAACGTGGGGCCCGGTCAGCCGCGTCGACTGTCGTGATCGCGTACAGGTGGTGAAACTGCCACACATGAACCATGATACCTTGCTGATCTCGTGTCAAGGAGAATAAACCAGCAGCCCGTCGCTAGCAATGGGAATGATCGGTAAGGGAACACATTGGGCTCTACAGAGGCACTCCACTATTATACACCACTACTATACAGTAAACATTGGGCTCTATGGAGGCCTGTCGTTAAGGGATTACTCGTTAACATGGGGTGGTCGTTAAGAGGGGTTCTATTGTATATAACAAGTTTAAATATTTAATAAGTTAATAGAGAGTACTCAACTGAGATGGCGGAGGAGTTTGCTAAACTCACAATACAAAGACCACTGTCCCAGCCTCTGTGGTTGGACCATCTCTAGCTCCACCAACCTACCTTGATGCACCTATCTCAGGCCTATATAAGACCTTGTCTCAGCAACTTTCTCTCTCACCTGACCTGAAGACGATTGCTTGTGTTGCGATCGAAACGTCGTGATATTTTTATTATTTTTTATCTATGTGGCTTTACCAAAGGACCCATAGAATATAATCATAAACAGGTTACGTCCTCTACATGGACCCCCCCCCCCTCATTATTAATCATGAACAGGTGACGTCCTCCAAATGGACACCCCCCTCCATTGATAATAATTAGCGGGTGACATCACTCCACATGGGGGGGGGGGGGCGAGGTGCCTCCTCTCCCCTCCTAAGCGTCAACTTATAAACTCACTACAAAGGCAGAACCCTCACGTAACGCGATCTCCATAACGCTATTGAGACATCTAAGTAAAAACAACGTCATGATGAACAAGGGATTATAACCTTTAAATGAAATAGGTCTGTCACCGCGGGCTTACAAATTGCACACAAATGGATGCAATGAATATCACTTCGCGGTCTGCTTTGCGCTTGCAAGTTTCAGATTTACTGCAATACACCCATGCTTGGACGGGCAAAAGGCTAGTAAACAAATAATCCCCTCGCCTGCTCCCCACCACGATATCACACGATGATATAGTACTTCCTTGTACAGTATACCCAATAAAGACCAAATCTAATCCCCATGATAGGTAAATTGATATACATAGAGCTTGCCGGCGATAGGTCTAAACCACGAACTATGAACTCGTGATATTCAAGGGTCTCCCGTATTTGGAGTTTGCATGTTCTCCCCATGGTCACGTTGGGATAATGACTGCTATGAATTTTCACATAAGCCAACTCGTTGAGCAATCATATGTGGCCAGGCTGCTTCTGGAAAAGAGCTATGTATCTCAGTGGGCCTTACCTGGTCAAATAAAAATAGGTTGCTTACAGGAGTTGAATGGATTGCCACATCACAGGGATGTGAGGAATCGCAGCATAAAGAGGGCTTTATCCAGCAGTGGATTGAGTGTTCTTGTTGAAACGTGTGTATTTAATATTTCTCTGATGTTCTTTTAGTCTCGTGCTGATCATTTGTCTGGTTGCCCAACATAACATTTGCCACAAGTGCAGTTAATCCTGTACAAACCTTCTGTTGATAGCTTAGGTAATACATATTTTATACCAGAAGTCGAGTTCAAGAAACATAAGTACGTTTTTATTTCAACTGAAATGTATATATACATATATAAATATACATGTCCATACAACCACGTCTCAATGTCTATGTCTGGGAGAACACGCTAGTTTCTCCCTCTGTGGAGTCTCCACCACTTTTCTTTCTTCTTGTTTCCCAGCTCCTCGTCTTGGTGCTCCTTCCCTCTGTCTCCTCCTCGTTCATTCTCCTCTTCATCTTTCTCCAGCTGCCGTGTGCAGCACATGAAGCTCCAAATTGCCCAACGCCAGAAACTGTTCTTTCTCTCTCCCTTAGAAGATGGGATGTGCTTAATCTCTTTCTTCTCTTCCTGAACACTCTCTGCCCTCCAAGGTTGCTCACATCTTCCTTCCTCATTCACCACTTCCTGCTTTGTATCGTCTTCAATCGTGTCGACCTCCTTCAGCTCGACCTCATTTGCCTCTAACTTAATAGCTCCTACTTCTTTTGCGTCTACCTCTATTGCCTCTACATCATTCGCCTCTACCAAAATCGCCTCACTCTCCTCCACCTCAATATCCCCTACCTTCACTTCTACCTCAATCACCTCTACGTCATTCGCCTCTAACTCATTCGGCTCTACCTCCATAACCACCTCCTGCTTGGCCTCTCCCTCAATCTCCTCTACCTCTTTTGCCACTTCCTGGATGGCATCTACTTCATATGCCTCAACCTCATTTGCCCCTTCCTGCTTTATTTCCTCCACCACGTTCTCAACTTTTGTTGCCATTTCCTGTTTGGCCTTTAGCTCATTCTTGTCTACCTCATTGATCAAGACCTGCATGGCCTTTTCTTCGATCGTGTCGACCTGAATTGCCTCGACCTGTTTCACCAATTCCTGCTTTGTATGTCTCGCAATCCCTTCTACGACATTGGCCACAACCTCTTTCACCACTTCCTGCTTGGCCACTGCATCGACCTCAATCACCGCTACCTCTACCTCACTCGCCACTTCCTTCTTGGGCTCTACATCATTCCCCTCTCCCTCAATCTCGTTTTCCTTCATCTCTTCTACTTCGCGAAATTTCATCTCAGTCCTTCGTAGCTTCCTATTCCTACGTTTCCTCTGAACACCATCCTCTCCTTCTTTCTTTGTGTCCACAACATCATCAACTTTCTTAGCCACTTCCTGTTTGGCTATTCCCTCATTCCCATCTACCTCACTTGCCTCTACCTCTTTCCCTAAGTCCTCCTTGGCATCTCTCTCAATCCCTTCTACAACATTGGCCACTACCTCTTTCACAAATTCCTGTGTGGCCACTGCATCTACCTCAATCACCGCTACCTCTACCTCATTTGCCTCTACCTCACTCGCCACTTCCTTCTTGGGTTCTCCATCATTCCCCTCTCTCTCAATCTCGTTTTCCTTCATCTCTTCTACTTCCCGAACTTTCATCTCAATCCTTCGTAGCTTCCTATTCCTACGTTTCCTCTGAACACAATCCTCTCCCTCTTTCTTTGTCTCCACAATATTCTCAACTTTCTCCGCCACTTCCTGTTTGGCCATTCCCTCATTCCGATCGACCTCATTTGGCTCTACCTCTTCTGCTAATACCTGTTTTGCATCTCTCTCAATCCCCTCTATGACATTGGCTGCTATATCTTTCACCACTTCCTGCTTGGCCACTGCTTCTACCTCAATCACCGCTACCTCTGCCTCATTCGCTAATTCCTGCTTGTCATCTCCTTCTAATACCTCTACCTTATTCAACTTTACCTCATTCATCACATCCTCCAAAGCCACTGCCTCAATCATCTCTACCTCAATCGTCCCAACCTCCACCACTTCCTGCATGGACTCTCCCTCACTCCCCTCTCTCTCAGCCACCTCTTCTTTCACTGTCTCCAGAACTTTCTTCTTGTTCTTGTGTTTATTCCTATTCCTACGTTTCCTCTGAACACCATCCTCTCCCTCTTTCTTTGTCTCCACAACATTATCAACTTTCTTAGCCACTTCCTGTTTGGCTATTCCCTTATTCCCATTTACCTCACTTGACTCTACCTCTTTCCCTAAGTTCTCCTTGGCATCTCTCTCAATCACTTCTACGACATTGGCCACTACCTCTTTCACAAATTCCTGTGTAGCCACTGCATCTACCTCAATCACCGCTACCTCTACCTCACTCGCCACTTCCTTCTTGGGCTCTCCATCATTCCCCTCTCCCTCAATCTCGTTTTCCTTCATCTCTTCTACTTCCCGCACTTTCATCTCAGTCCTTCGTAGCTTCCTATTCCTACGTTTCCTCTGAACACCATCCTCTCCCTCTTTCTTTGTCTCCACAACATTATCAACTTTCTTAGCCACTTCCTGTTTGGCTATTCCCTCATTCCCATCTACCTCACTTGCCTCTACCTCTTTCCCTAAGTCCTCCTTGGCATCTCTCTCAATCCCTTCTATGACATTGGCCACTACCTCTTTCACAAATTCCTGTGTGGCTACTGCATCTACCTCAATCACCGCTACCTCTACCTCATTTGCCTCTACCTCACTCGCCACTTCCTTCTTGAGCTCTACATCATTCCGCTCTCTCTCAATCTCGTTTACCTTCATCTCTCCTACTTCCCGAACTTTCATCTCAATCCTTCGTAGCTTCCTATTCCTATGTTTCCTCTGAACACAATCCTCTCCCTCTTTCTTTGTTTCCAAAACATTCTCAACTTTCTCCGCCACTTCCTGTTTGGCCATTCCCTCATTCCCATCGACCTCATTTGGCTCTACCTCTTCTGCTAATACCTGTTTTGCATCTCTCTCAATCCCCTCTATGACATTGGCCGCTATATCTTTCACCACTTCCTGCTTGGCCACTGCTTCTACCTCAATCACCGCTACCTCTGCCTCATTCGCTAATTCCCGCTTGCCATCTCCTTCTAACACCTCTACCTTATTCAACTCTACCTCATTCATCACATCCTCCAAAGCCACTGCCTCAATCATCTCTACCTCAATCGTCCCAACCTCCACCACTTCCTGCATGGGCTCTCCCTCACTCCCCTCTCTCTCAGCCACCTCTTCTTTCAATGTCTCCAGAACTTTCTTCTTGTTCTTGTGTTTCTTCCTATTCCTACGTTTCCTCTGAACACCATCCTCTCCCGCTATCTTTGTCTCCACAACATTATCAACTTTCTTAGCCACTTCCTGTTTGGCTATTCCCTCATTCCCATTTACCTCACTTGCCTCTACCTCTTTCCCTAAGTTCTCCTTGGCATCTCTCTCAATCCTTTCTACGACATTGGCCACTACCTCTTTCACAAATTCCTGTGTGGCCACTGCATCTACCTCAATCACCACTACCTCTACCTCACTCGCCACTTCCTTCTTGGGCTCTCCATCATTCCCCTCTCCCTCAATCTCGTTTTCCTTCATCTCTTCTACTTCCCGCACTTTCATATCAGTCCTTCGTAGCTTCCTATTCCTACGTTTCCTCTGAAGACCATCCTCTCCCTCTTTCTTTGTCTCCACAACATTATCAACTTTCTTAGCCACTTCCTGTTTGGCCATTCCCTCATTCCGATCGACCGCATTTGGCTCTACCTCTTCTGCTAATACCTGTTTTGCATCTCTCTCAATCCCCTCTATGACATTGGCCGCTATATATTTCACCACTTCCTGCTTGGCCACTGCTTCTACCTCAATCACCGCTACCTCTGCCTCCTTCGCTAATTCCCGCTTGCCATCTCCTTCTAACACCTCTACCTTATTCAACTCTACCTCATTCATCACATCCTCCAAAGCCACTGCCTCAATCATCTCTACCTCAATCGTCCCAACCTCCACCACTTCCTGCATGGGCTCTCCCTCACTCCCCTCTCTCTCAGCCACCTCTTCTTTCACTGTCTCCTCCAGAACTTTCTTCTTGTTCTTATGTTTCTTCCTACTCCCACGTTTTTTCTTCATACCATTTCTCTCCCCCACTTTCTCCATCTCTTCGATCTCGTTCTCAACCTTGTTGCTATTCTGCATTGTCTGCTTCACATCCTCATTATTGGTGCTGACTTCTGCCTGCTGCTGCTCTTCTGCCTTTTGCTGCTGCTGCTGGTGGTGGATGATGAAGCTCTTCAGCTCGGTGCTGTTCTGGAATTGCAGCAGCTCCCGCTGATATTTGGCCTGCTGCTGTGCACAATGATCCAGCAGGATCATCTCAAGCTCCAGAATCTGGCGCTTAGCTTCTAGTCTTGTGTCAACGAGGAACCTCTTTCGCTGCCCCTTCGAGCGACGGTCTGGGGAGTCACATGGGGAGGAGAGAGCAGCACCACAATTGATTCGTTAATGGGTATTTGAGTATTTCCTGTATGATAATAGGTTTTTCCCATTTTTACTGGCAACAAAACAGGTGTTAAGATGTTAAAACACCAAACTGAAACCTTTTACAAGGAATCATGTCTGCATTAACCATGATGCTTGTGGTCAGAATGCAAACAAAAACATACTCTGATAATATATGCATTGTCCTTGAAAATGATTGGTCCACACCAGGGACAGCTTTCTTTTGAGCCTCGTCTCAAACGGTGTTAGACCAGAGGACGCCAAAAGGCGTATTTCCTGTATGTTATTTTGGTAAAGAAACTTGGCACCATTGACAGGAATTTAACTTAACTTGAGACCGATGTAACAATGATAACACTGTAGGGAGGTCTGGAGGTTGACTCATGTGCCGGAGACACCTCCTCCTCCAAATAACTTCATTAGGATTATGGGCTGGTTGGGGAGGCCATATTAAGTTTGCGAGGTCTGGAAACTCCAGGCCAAACATAGAAAAACTTCCGTTATCTCAGAAAAAGTAAGATGGATTTATGGGCAAGCTGTGGAGGTCTGGCTAAATTTAAAAGATGTCCATTGTTTCACAAGAGAGAACATGAATTGGATAAGAAATACACTATTAATTCTTATACACTGGTCCATTCATACAATTAGTATATTAGTGGGCTACGTTAGAAAAGATAAAGGGAGGAGAAGAGGAGGGTGCCCAAAGGGGCCAGAGAGCCAGGGGCAACCCTAATGTTTATGTTGGCTGGATAGCATGTGCTCCCGTGCATGTGAGGTTGCTCTCAACAGAAGTCATTCCTTGCACGAGAATGGCTGAAACGCTGAGTAACCACTCAGAGGTATAGTGGTTAAGCAGTGGAGACGGTATAGTGGTAAAACAGTGGAGATTTTAAAAGCAAAGTTTAAGATTTGCATTTGTCACTTTATATTGAGCCGATACATATGGCAAGTGAAATTAAGAAGACTTAAAGTGAGTTTTACAGAAAGAGAGGATACATGTGTGTCTCTTGGAGAAGGAAAGGCATTGCTCAAAACTGTGCTGCAAGGTCACGTGCCATGAATCACATGAGTTTAGAAAAAACGTGACTGTAAACCAACAAGCCTGTGAATAATTATCATGGTGAAGACACCTCTATACGTTGGATACTGAAGGAAATCCATCGTGCTACACATCGTCAAAGCCCGACAACACCTGACATTCGAGAAAGAAGTACAATTGCATCGTTCTACACATCGTCAATACCCCACCACATCTGGAAAGTCACCAGCTGCATCAAGCACCTGACTGTTGTATTGTTCGAAAGACACTGTGTGTAACGACTTTACATCTGCCGGCACTGCGGGTTTCTAAACGCCTGCCATGTCACCTTCTCAACACTAGCGTCTGAGACCGTCTGATACAGACTGAAAGCTTATTTCCTTTGTTGCACTGTTTGTCTTTTCATGAATGTCATATTGTGCACTGGGTTATGCCTTATTAACCTAAATTCTGAATTTAGCTATTCATGTATTTCTATTACAGTATCACATATTCTTTGGACCAAGTGTCAATTGCCTATTTGATGACTGGTACTCTGATTCTTTTTTTTACAAATCAGGGACTTGTTTTAATTAAAATGTGTCTGTGTGTGTGGTTGAACGGTGTAACAAATCCATGCGTTACATGTGTAGTGTTGCAGCGCCGACCTGGTCAAGGCCTATGATACAATCAGTAGGCCAGGGCTCTGGATTGTTACTCGTATTTCCGGAGTCCCTAACCCTCTGCTCACAATCATTAAGGACCTTCACGATGGTGGGCAGGCCCGGATAAAGTTGCGTGCCCAGGAGTCAGAGCAATTTCCTGTTTACAGTGGGGTGCGACAGGGATCTACTCTGGCTGACACATTATTTAGCATCATCTTCGACCACATAGTTCGAGAAGTTTTTTTTTATGGCTGTACCGGTGGATTTTTTAATATTTGCTACAGATACAATGGGAGGCTGATTGATGCCTGGGTGAGGTCAAGGGATGGCTCCCTACTGGTCAACCATGTTATGTACACTGATCATTTGGAAGTTGATGCTCACACTGAAAAATAGTTGGAGGTTCTGCTGCTAAGCCTGGAGCGTGTGACAAAGAGGTGGTGCCTTACCATCAGCCCCACCAAAACTAAGCACCCGCCTGAGTATTTTGTGTAATTTAATACTCCGCCCCCTCAACTACTCTTGAGTGATGGGGTAATTGTAGAGAGAAGTTTACGTACCTGGATAGTGTGCTTATGCAAAAATTCTGGTTTGGCAGCAGAGGTCTCACTCCGAATCGGTCAAGTGGCATATTTTCATTAGCTTCGTAACACTTTGGGGTATCTACCTGGTCTGTCACTCGACACAAAACGCTGGGTCTTCTTGGCCAATGATAGAATAAATGAAAAATCTGAACCAGCTTTACACTTTCAGACTGGCCTGCCTACGATCCACCCTGGGTTTAACTAGGCTGGAATGTGTGAACAGCTCACAGTGAGCTCCACTGGTGGGCAGGGCTGCATTGCCTGGGTCATGTAGCCTGCTTGCTCAGCCACCGCATCCCCAAGCAGCCTCTGTTTTTCCAGATAGAGGGGGCTAAATGGGCGTGGCACGGCCTGGAGAAGAGATGGACTGATGCAGTACAGGAGGATACGGAACTAAGTGGACTTGCCAAAGACTGGTACCACTGGTGTCAAGATCTGCCTCTATGGAGGAAGCTCGTGAAGGATGCTTATGGGAAGTTGGTGGCAGTTGCCCTCAAGCAAAAAAGGAGGGTGAGAGGAGCGATGCTCACAACAACAGACGGTGCACTGGATGACTAAAACGCAGCAAGTTGGCACAGTAGGATGCAAAGGTGGTGCGTCTGCCAGTCATCTCAGTCAGTCAACCCATCGCACTGGGGTCTGTCCCCTGATCTCCTGTCGGCAAGCCTTCGACACTTCAAGTGGCCTCGGAGTGCACCAGGCCTGGCACAAGCGCCATGGTGACGTCTCCGTCACTTAGTGGCGAATGAGGGCTGTTGTTGTTATCTGAGTCGGTTAGGGGCCTCCCCTAGGTCCACTCAGCCTCAAATAAGTATCTGATACGGTGTGTAAACATCGCCACTTGGGAGACAAAGACGGACAAGTGTGGTGCTGGCAACCCACCCCTCGTATGCGGTGCCGGCCGTCATAGGTGCTCACTAACAGCACTTGCTCCTACAGTGTTTCAAGGCTATACACAAGATTTCTGTCTTTGTTTGTGTCTATGTGCAGTGTCTGTATGAGTGGTTGGGAGCAGTTGTGTCTGTGGGGATCGACCTGAGTTCGATTCCCATTCACAACCATCAGTGACTAATAAATAAAACCGGTCGTGTGCGTCCCCTACATCTACTCAAACTTAAAATAGTACCTCGTGCAACGTATAAACATCAAATGTGGGGAGACAAAGGCATCCGGATGCGGTGCTGACCACACACCCCATCATAGGTGCTAACTCGCTAACAGCACTTGACTCAATAGTCTGTTAAGGCTATACGGGGATCTGTCTTTGTATACAGGTGCATGTGTCTGTGTGTATGTCTGTGTGGAATTACAGTACTCACTTCCCGTCGGCTTGCTCATCTCTCCACCCTGCAACAAAATCACAGCAGCGCACGTGAGACTCTAATCATATCACAGCTTACAACCACCACCACCATCATCATTACCGTCCTCATCATTAAACATTTCGAACAGACACACATTCACATATAGATGTTCTCTCATATTAATGTTATCCTGATACAGCGCGCGTGTGGATGTACTCACGGAAGACATCGCCTTGAAGGCAGAACGAGAAGTCACGGATGGTCACGTTTTGTCAATAGATTTCGTTAACTGTGTTAATGAAGTGTTCAACCTCACGGATGTTTGTCAATGAGGTTTACCAAGTAATTTAACCGCGTTATCGATGTTCACTGACGACGTTGTCGAAGTGTGCTCCCGAATGCGATCTTTAAGCACACAGAGCGCGCGTCCACCTCCGTCTGTAACGATCGACCGTTGCTAAGGAAGTGACGTCACTTGTTAAGGTAGCAAAACCCGGAAACCACGTGGTCCACTGTATCCTCCAGGCCTGATTAGTTACACGACTGTCAAATTTTTACTTTAAACTTTCGTAACTTGCAGGAATTCATAATTTTTGGTTCTTTCGGTAAAGTCACGTAGATAGAAAATAAAATTTTAAGTAAAGGCAAAAAACCCACGAGGTTTCGGTGGCAACACAAGCGGTCTTCATCACGTGTTGCGATCGAAACGTCGTGGGTTTTTTGCTTTTATTTTAATTTATTTTTATTTTATTGTTATTATTTTCTATCTACGTGACTTTACCTGAAAGAACCAAGAATATAGTAACGATTGTACCCTGGTCGCCACGGATGAAGAGGCCGAGCGGGCTCGGTTCAACTGTTGCCAGGTACCTCCACCACTCAGCTCGCAGCACACACACACACAGTGTCCACTATGTAAAAATCAGGCTAAACTAAACCTTTCTAGAAGTTACTAAAATAATGCTATAAAAACAATGCAACAGTGATCATAAGAAATGTGATTGAAAGTTAACAATAGCGACATATATAACATTACTAAACCTAGCATCCTTCGCTAGCTGCTTGAGTCAATCCATAATAGCAGGAGTAACAATTATGTATGTTGATTAACTGCGAATAACCCAATCAATAACAGATATCCATTGTAATTTACATCAATACATTACCCCCCCCCGTCTTCGTATCGGATCTGCTTACAAGCGACGACGTCACATTTATCCCCCGTCTACGTCTATTAAAGACCGAAACAGGGGAAGGATTTCACCACAACTCTGGCTGTCACCTGACGAGGCGGGTTGTTGTTGTAGTTACAGGCGAAACGTCACGGTACTTGAATTGTAAATGTTGTGGGTTTACTCTCCAACTCACCGATGTGCTGAAATAGTCACTAATTGGCATGTTTTGTTTACGTGACAAACTTGACTAAGATTTACGCGATCTAACCCAAACAAACAAAAACACCCTCTAATAAGTAAATATTTGTATTAATTCCACGAATGGACCTTGGCCTGGGACTGTGCGGATTGAGAAGTTATGGATGCAGCATCTGTTTGTCCTGCCATCAGAATGACCAACAAATAAATAAATATTACGCACGGATTGGTGACTACAGTACTAGACCCCCAGTGCTTTTATATTTAAAAGTGTATGTGCTTTGTGGTTGCTTTATTGCGCATGTTGTTCATACTGTGTAACACTTGTTTGAACGCAGGTGATGGGGTTGTCCATGTTGGGTGTCATTACAGCCAAAAACAAGCAGCAGTACGAAGACCAGGACGCCGTGGCCGACCATGAGGACGGAAATTGGCCTCGCCCGGTCACAACGTACGACAGCAGTACAGGTTTCCCTCCACACATGCACACACCTACGAGTTTCCCACTACAGAGACGAAGATCCCCCATATAGCCTTAACAGACTGTTGTGGCAAGTGCTGTTCGCAAGCACCAATGAAGGTCGGCATGGTATACCAGGGGGTAGGTGGCCAACACCACACCCGGCCGTCTTTGTCTCCCAAGTGGTGACGTATACACACACCGCTCCAGGTATTCATTTGAGATTGAATCGACCCAGGACCAGTTCAGATAAATAATCGTTATTGGTGTTGGCCATGAGCGGGACTCCAACTCGCATGTTTGCGGGGTTCGGAGCGTAGCGTACTATCACTGCGTCACTGCTACCCTCACATAACGCACACAGAAACAACACACAGGGACCCACACGCACGGACACACAGGGGCCTGCTCAACATTGAAATGTGCAGCCCTTGTGTGGCGGCCTGCATTGAATTGGGCGTTCATCTCGTCACCCATACAAAAGGTCTCGACACAATCAATGGCAGTCCCCCTTTCCCTGCCTGGCACGCACATCGGGCCAGTCACCCCACGCACAGCGCACACAACGTGCGCGTCGCGTATGCCAAATCAAGAGTCGTCCCCGAGTGTCCGGCAAATTGGACCGACTATCCCGGGCCCCGCGCTTCGGGGGAGGCCCCACGTGTAGACATCAGTGTCACATGTAATGCTTCCGGTTTAGTTTGAAGGCATCGGGGGGGGGCCCACGCACCCCCTATGGACGGCCCTGGTCAAAGCACACGGCAGCGCGGAGCACGCGCGTCACGCGCACGGGCCACGTGCGTCACGGGTACGTGACATCTACAAGGCAAGCACCTGCATCGCGTGGTCATCACTTGTAAGGCATGCCCTTTGTGCATGGGACGTGCGTAGTGTGTGCAACACGTGGCACATGTATGTCACACATGCACATCGCAATGTGATGTCATGTGTACGTGGACATTTGAATCGCATGTAGCTGTCTGGTGGGCAGGACGGATCTACGCGTGGGCAAGTAAGGGGGTGGCTGAGTAAGACTGATACGGAGACACGTCAAGCCACACACTCACCACACACTCACCGGCACACTCACACACACCACATTCACCGCACACTCACTTACCGGCACACTCGCACACTGGCACTCACTGCACACTCACACACCGCACACTCACCACGCATGCCCTTTGTGCATGGGACGTGCGTAGTGTGTGCAACACGTGGCACATGTATGTCACACATGCACATCGCAATGTGATGTCATGTGTACGTGGACATTTGAATCGCATGTAGCTGTCTGGTGGGCAGGACGGATCTACGCGTGGGCAAGTAAGGGGGTGGCTGAGTAAGACTGATACGGAGACACGTCAAGCCACACACTCACCACACACTCACCGGCACACTCACACACACCACATTCACCGCACACTCACTTACCGGCACACTCGCACACTGGCACTCACTGCACACTCACACACCGCACACTCACCACGCACTCACTTACCGGCACACTGGCTGCACACTCACACACCGCTCTCACCACGCACTCACTTACCGGCACACTGACTGCACAATGACACACACTCACCGCACATTCACCGCACACTCACCACGCACTCACTTACCGGCACACTGACTGCACTTTCACACACACCGAAGACTCACCACGCACTCACTTACCGGCACTCTGACTGCACATTCACCCACACTCACCGCACACTCACTGCACACTCACCACGCACTCCCTTACCGGCACTCTGACTGCACATTCACACACCCTCACTGCACACTCACCACGCACTCACTTACCGGCACACTGACTGCACTTTCACACACACCGCACTCACACCGCATTCACACACACTCACACACACACCGCACTCATTCACTCACACACACTCACTCACACACACTCACACACATTTACACACACTCACCGCACACTCACACACACTCACTTACACACACCGCACACACTCACACTCACCGGCACACTCGTGTGCAAGCACACTAGTGAGCTTCCACAAAATGTTCTGCACATTAGTGAGGCCACACACCAAAGAGCACACACCAGCAGGTTTACACATCAGTGAGCTTACACACTAGTGTGCACACACACAGTCGTAAGCTTACAGATTAGATAGCTTACACACCAGCTCACCAGTGAGGTGAGCTACACACTGGTGAGTTAACACACCCACCTGTTTGCGTGCGCAAAGCTCTTAACCCTAAAACTAATATATCCCAAATGTCATGGCTAAAGTTCTTTTACATACGCACGTGCATACACACGCACGTGCATACACGCATGCGCATATGAAGGCATGCATGCACACATGCGTGCACACAAACACACATGCACGCACATGTTTAAACATATACAATTCCATGGCGTTGGACTTGAGACTCCCAGAAGTGGAATCAGGACTCCTGAGTGTGCGATATAGCTTAGTGGGCCTTACTTGGTAAAATTGAAATAATTAATTTAGTTTCAGGATGTAGGGTTCTGAAGATATTTCATCTTTCAGTCCTTTCTGACCGTTTGAGTGTGGGTGAGTGAGTGACAACTACTTATGCATTTTTTTTTATTACAAATACAAGCATTTCCAGCTATTGACATGAAATGTATTAACTCTGGAAGATGATGGTGATACAGGTGGTGGGTAGCGGTAGTGTAGCGTTTAGCACGCTGCGCTATGAACCCGGCGACCCGAGTTAAATTCTCGCTCATGCCCAACGCAGGTAACGACTCTCTGAACCGGTCATGGGCCTCCCCTAGGTCGACTCAGCCTCAAATGAGTACCTGGTGTGGTGTAAACATCACTACTGGGGAGACAAAGGCGGCCGGGCGTGGTGTTGGCCACCCACCCCTCTTGTGCCATGCTGGCCTTCACAGGTACTCGCTAACAGCACTTGCCCCAACAGTCTATTCGGGCTATAAGGGGGTCTTTGCTTTGGTGGTGATGATACAGATGGTGATTGATTATACAGATGGTTGGGATGATGATAATGATACATTTGGTGATGATGGTGGTGATGATGGGACTGTAAGAGTGGTCCTTGAAGATATTTACTGTGTAATATTAAGACACACTAATATAAAATGTAATCATTAAAGCACAATATATAACATTTGTAATTTCTGTTGAAAGCATGTGCTTATAATGGTCACATGTATTTGTACGTGGTTGTGCATGAATGCACGTGTTTTTTATTTTCTGTATTAGGTGCTTGACGACAGCACTTGGCCCAACATTCTATATTGGTTGTACAGCAAATCTTTGTGTTTTGATTTGCGAATGTTCCATTCACGAAATTTAGTGAAAACGAAATTGACAAATTAAGGATACTTTTCGACTTACGAAATAGAATTTCAGCGGAAACAATATATCACATGGCACGCGCCATGAGATCATCAAGCAAGAAGCTGTCATCCATCCACGACAGTGTCACGGTATCCCCATAGTGCAAAAGTAACGCCTCGTCACCTCTCCAGTCACTCCAACATGCAGATCTTTTGGTGAGTTCCTTGAAGATGTTAATTATTTTTGTCTTAAATTGATTGTTATTCAACCGTTATAATATTTGTTCTTAATTATTTTTTGTATTGTGAAATATTGGTGTATATTTTGGGTTTAGGAGCATAGCAGAAATGACTGTCTGAAACACATCGCAAGTTTTTCGTATTCAATTAATGGGAAAGGCCAATCCGATTTACGATATTTTGTTTTGCGTGCGTTTTCAGAAGAACGCATTCCTTTCGTAAATAGAGGCATACATGTACAGGAATCCATTGCCAACCACGAATTTACCAACCACGAGATTTTAGTAAACACGGATTGACTACTGGACACCTGTTTACTAACCACGAGCATCTCGCTTTGAGTATTCGCGAGTTGCGCCGAGTCGTGAAATCAAAACAACACGATGTACCTTATGGGGGGGGGGGGTTCTTGTATTTGTTCTTGTATTTGTACGAGCTGTTGTTTGTTTATGTTACCGATGTTTACGGGGAGCGTTAGTGCAGCGGGTTAGCGAGGTGTACTATGAAGCCATAAATCCTGGTTTAATTCCTGCTCATGGCCAACACCAGTGGCAATTATCTGAACCATTCCTGGACCTACCCTCGGCCTCAAATGAGTACTTGGTGCATTGTGAAAACATCAGCACTGGCAGAGACAAACCCCATATGCTGTGCTGGCCTGCATAAGTGCTCATAACGGCACTTACCCAACAGTCTGTTACATGGGGGGATCTTAGTCTTGGCGTGTATGTGAGAGTTTGTGGACTTTGCATGTTCTTCCCCTGTTGTGCACGCGTTTTCTCAGGGTTCCTAGCTTTCAAAAAAGAACAACCAATTCTAACAGTGAGATTTTACTTGCAAATTACTTAAACAGGGATTACACACCGTGGCAACATCGCCCCCTTCTGTGAAAGCTGGACAGGACCCTCCTGCAAAAGAGTGAGACTTCCCTGAATAAACAAGTGTAGCACGGTAATCTTTGAAATAATAAAATAAACTATTCACCCCTAGAGTGGACAGGGTAACGAGGGCGATCCTAGCAAGGGAGGGAGGTGTACTCGGACGGAACGGACGACGGCTCCCAGCTGACCTCTTCGCCTTTGTGGATCTTGTCATCGTTGGAGGCCGGTCTCAGCTCTGCGAGGATCGCCTCAAACGTGGGGCGCTCTAACGGCGGGTGGCTCCAGCAGTGGTGCATCACCTTGCGGCTGTGGGGCGAGGGGAGGGTGCGGTGAGGGTGCGAAGAAGGTGAATCGCGCACAAGCTCGGACTGTGCTTTCACCTCTTCCAGTGCGCGTTCGTTCTCAGAATGGTTGAATGAGTGCCGATGATGTTAATGACGTCACAGAGGGGGATGAAGGGGGTCAGGTGGCGAGGGGGGTGAGGGGGGGGTGAGTAGGGAGAGGGTCATGAAGGCATAAAATATCTACAGTATAGATTCACACAGCGGCGTCTAAATGCCACTGCATCTCCATACGTAGTGCAGAAACACTGGTCATGTTTATCTTGTAGAGAGAGAAGCAGTCTGTGGGTCTCTACAATGAGGGAAAAAGTATTTGATCCCCTGCTGATTTTGTACGTTTGCCCACTGACAAAGAAATGATCAGTCTATCATTTTAATGGTAGGTTTATTTGAACAGTGAGAGACAGAATAACAACAAAATCCAGAAAAACGCATGTCAAAAATGTTATAAATTGAGTTGCATTTTAATCAGGGAAATAAGTATTTGACCCCTCTGCAAAACATGACTTAGTACTTGGTGGCAAAACCCTTGTTGGCAATCACAGAGGTCAGACGTTTCTTGTAGTTGGCCACCAGGTTTGCACACATCTCAGGAGGGATTTTGTCCCACTCCTCTTTGCAGATCTTCTCCAAGTCATTAAGGTTTCGAGGCTGACGTTTGGCAACGCGAACCTTCAGCTCCCTCCACAGATTTTCTATGGGATTAAGGTCTGGAGACTGGCTAGGCCACTCCAGGACCTTAATGTGTTTCTTCTTGAGCCACTCCTTTGTTGCCTTGGCCGTGTGTTTTTGGTTATTGTCATGCTGGAATACCCATCCACGACCCATTTTCAATGCCCTGGCTGAGGGAAGGAGGTTGTCACCCAAGATTTGATGGTACATGGCCCCGTCCATCGTCCCTTTGATGCGGTGAAGTTGTCCTGTCCCCTTAGCAGAAAAACACCCCCAAAGCATAATGTTTCCACCTCCATGCTTGACGGTGGGAATTGTGTTCTTGGGGTCATAGGCAGCATTCCTCCTCCTCCAAACACAGCGAGTTGAGTTGATGCCATAGAGCTCCATTTTGGTCTCATCTGACCACAACACTTTCACCCAATTGTCCTCTGAATCATGCAGATGTTCATTGGCAGGGAAAAAAGTATTTGATCCCCTGCTGATTTTGTACGTTTGCCCACTGACAAAGAAATTATGAGTCTATATTTTTAATGGTAGGTTTATTTGAACAGTGACAGACAGAATAACAACAACAAAAATCCAGAAAAATGCATGTCAAAAATGTTATAAATTGATTAGCATTTTAATGAGCGAAATAAGTATTTGACCCCCTCTCAATCAGAAAGATTTCTGGCTCCCAGGTGTCTTTTATACAGGTAACGAGCCGAGGTTAGGAGCACACTCTTGAACGGAGTGCTCCTAATCTCAGCTTGTTACCTGTATAAAAGACACCTGTCCACAGAAGCAATCAATCAATCAGATTCCAAACTCTCCACCATGGCCAAGACCAAAGAGCTCTCCAAGGATGTCGGACAAGATTGTAGACCTACACAAGGCTGGAATGGGCTACAAGACCATTGCCAAGCAGCTTGGTGAGAAGGTGACAACAGTTGGTGCGATTATTCGCAAATTGAAGAAGCACAAAAGAACTGTCAATCTCCCTTGGCCTGGGGCTCCATGCAAGATCTCACCTCGTGGAGTTGCAATGATCATGAGAACGGTGAGGAATCAGCCCAGAACTACACGGGAGGATCTTGTCAATGATCTCAAGGCAGCTGGGACCATAGTCACCAAGAAAACAATTGAGATTAGGAGCACTCCCTTTAAGAGTGTGCTCCTAATCTCAGCTCGTTACCTGTATCAAAGACATCTGGGAGCCAGAAATCTTTCTGATTGAGAGGGGGTCAAATACTTATTTCCCTCATTAAAATGCAAATCAATTTAATAACATTTTTGACATGCGTTTTTCTGGATTTTTTTGTTGTTATTCTGTCTCTCACTGTTCAAATAAACCTACCATTAAAATTATAGACTGATCATTTCTTTGTCAGTGGGCAAACGTACAAAATCAGCAGGGGATCGAATACTTTTTTCCCTCATTGTATGTGAGGAGTCTGTGGGTCGCAACAGCACGTACGGCTGGAAGTAGGACATTCCAGACTAAGAGGGTTCATAATGGCCTTGTCAACGAGACTGAACCAGCCAGCACAACTCACTGCCAATAACACATCACGTAATTCACCCTTAAGCAATTGTTCAATCAATTAATTGAATCACTACAATTAAAATCAAAGAATATCCCAGAACAAACACTTCGCACTCTCCTCCGTCAGCCACCTGCATCCACAATAGAAACGCATCAGTCCAGCAGTGGATAAAACCTGGTGTGGGAGGTATGGGGGGGGCGGCTTACACTTGCGGTGGACAGCAGGGGGGTGGCTGCATGCAGTAGCCATCGCAGATCAAGCGGTAGAACTTGTCATCGACTGCCATGCGCCAGGGTAAGGGGCCTCTCCTACACCCACACACATCACACACCGAGCGGCACACACGTCACACCAAGGAGCACGCACATCACACACCGAGCAGGTTGCACAGGGCTCCTTTATCAAGACAAACGTGGAGCAGATTACAACTACAACTCTACGCCTGTCACAATGCCCCCCTCTCCCCCCCCCCCCCAGTTTATGGGGGGGCGCGGGCCTCACTCCCCCCTTCGCGTCAGCCCCTACTAATAAATGGTCCGGTTGCATTGTGAATGCACCACTCGAATGACGTGCAGTCCCGTGGCGCACTGTAACGGGCTCGTGATTTACTCACTAAAATTCAACGTAAAAAAATAAAAACGATCCCAAGACATTTAAAATAAAGTATGGCCATCGTGTGTCAGCATCACAGGCGAAAATTGGCATGTAAAAATAAACTTCACTGCGACTCACTCAATTGGGATTGCTCGCAGCAAACAGCACTTGACCTGCTTACAGGTTAGGTGCTGAATAACCGTGTGTCACACAGAGAACAGTTGCCACTGAGGGTGCCCTTTTCAAATGCTTGAGATGTGATTATCGCGTGTAAATGTGCACACTAAAATAACGAAAAAATTCTAAGCGAACTATTATCGTTTCAGGTGGCAGGGTGGTGCAGCGGTGATCTTTGACCCTCGCAACAAGAAGGGCCTTGGTTAATTATCCGACTGGCACTTTGCGGAGTTTTCTATGTTCTCCCCTTTGTTCTCTATGGGTTATCCAGTTTGCTCACATAGCTAGAAAACACACAATCACAATGTAACTGGGTATTGGCCAAGCAGCCCAATGCTAAAGTTACCTGGAAATTACTTCATTGGGATGACACTCGGCAGCAGAGCCGGATGATGGCATTGCTGGGGCCCTATGCCATTGTTAAGCTTAAGAGGCCCCTTCTATGAATGCCGGTATATTTTTGTCAGCAGAATGAAAATAACTGCTTTGGAGAGTCTTTTTTTCTCACCGATCTTAATTTTTTTAAACAATTATGTTAAAACTCGAAACATCGTGTCCATTTCTTGTTTCGTATTTAGAGACCCCCCCCTCTCTTAATGCGAGGCCCTACGCTGTAAGTGTAGCCGGTGTGAGCTCGCCTGTGATGAATCACACGTATAATTGTGCACTCTTATTTTCTATGGGTGGCCAGGAGAATTTATTATTATTTAAGTGAATGCAATGGTGATCAGGGGATTGGATCCAGAGCCCCACGTACACAGTAGAGTACAAGGGAACGCCCACAATACAGATTTGAGCTGACCTCCGGATTGAGAAATTGACTGGCGGTGTTGTGACGTACAGGGTGTTTCTGATCGCTATTGCGACCGTCCTGTCCCGACGGGAGGAGAGAGGACAGGGTGGACCGGCTGCATGAGCTTACTCTCCGGCACTGCACAGCACAACATCGCCTCCCTACTGCAAAAATACTCGGCAGGACCCTCCTGAAAATAAAAGTCTTCGGAATCAGTGAGGCCTGTCCTTGGGAGGACAGGCGTAGTCTTGGTCGTCACAAGCGAACATTTGTTTCTCCACATTAATTTGTATCCCCGGGTTACCATCAGGGCTGGGCGCTGCAAGCTTAGCTTCTGAGATCTGATGAGACTGGTAGCCGTTTTGTAAAAGGTAATTTCGGCATCTGGAGCCCAAGCATGCAACAACTCTATGCAACTTCTTGGTTCTTTTGGTAAAGTCACGTAGAATGGAAATAAAATAATAAAAATAAAACATAATAAAAAATTAAATTCTCACGACGTTTCGGCCACAACACAAGTAGCCTTCTTCAGGTGAAGGAACAGAACTCTAGGACGACAGCGCTTCAATAACTGCTGCTAAGATTCGCAGCGTCTTTTAAGCTAGGTGGGAGAGGTAAAGCGCCTTGACAAAGGAGTTTACATATCAAACAGGATAATTTAGCATTGAAATAGCTGTGTTAAAGTGTTGGATCAGCAGGGTGTTAAGTCAGAAATTAGCATGTAACTGGGAGATTAGCATGATGTTAATGTGAGCGATTAGCATGCGACTGGTCACGGAAATAGCCATCTCAACAGAGGCATTTAGTATATGGACGCTAAAGGACTGCAACTCCCCAACTATTATACAATTAACCGATGTGAAAAATAACTAAGTATAAACTACTTGAATATAATAAATGTACTCAATATGTTCTTCAATACGTTGAGCTATAAACATAAAGTAACTGTGTATACACTACACTATATAATGAATACCATATAGTAAACGAATTAATAAAACTAAAATATAAACTACATCAATGTTATTAATAAACTCTATAAACTCTCCAATCAGCTGAGCTACTAACAATAAGTCATTATACATTACAATGCCATATGGCGAAAAAATGGGTGGCGGTTTTTTCCTTCTTTCCAACGTTAGCACCACGGAGAGCGACGAGCCTCGTTCAGACGGACGAGTCCATCCATGCTCGGAACGGAGGAGGGGGGAGAAACAGCCACGATGTGCTGCTCTGTCCTGTGTTGCGTTACAACCATGCCATAAACTAGACTACTATACATTGTAACGTTATACCTTCCAATCTAAACTACATTGTATAATATCGTATACACAGCCCAATGTAAGCTCGAACATTATGCAGTATATTTATATGTCTTCAACTAAACTTTTTCCTACATTACACGACTATACACCGTAATATACACTACCATAGACAAACCCACCCTTTAATTACACAATGCGTTACTTTACACTACCCTATACTTTAGACTGTAAAATGTTAGACTTGTAATATTACACTATGTATTATTCTACCAACCTTACTGTATACCACACTGCTGTATATTCACAATACAATTACGATACTATATATTGCCTTATGAATTATGTTAAACATTACAATGTTATACTATTTATTATTATATAACATGCTATAAACCATACCATTGACCGTCGTGTGAAGAGGCAGTGCCAGCGAATGGACTGCAGTCTGAATGTCACCATAAAATACAATCAATTAAGAACTGAAATTGTTTATAACGTCTTTCCAATGAAATTTTGATTTAAAGCTTTCGTGACTGCAGTAATTAATATTCTTAGTTCTTTCGGTAAAGTCACGTTGAAGGGAAACAACAAAATAATAATATATATAAAACAATAAAAATTCTCACGACGTTTCGACCATAACACAAACCAATTCCTCGACCACATCAATTCCATACACCCAGCCATCAGATTCACCATGGAGGTCGAAAAAGATGGCAAGCTACCCTTTTTGGATGTCCTAATTAAAAGGAGACCTGATGGTTCAATGAGCCACTCTGTCGACAGGAAAGCTACGCATACGAATGCTTACTTAAAACCGGATTCCCACCACCATCCATGCCAGAAGAACTCCCTCATCAAGACTCTATACCATAGAGCCCAATGCATTTCCGACCAGGAACACATTGCCAGTGAACTTAAGCACGTACACCAAGCTCTCAAGGCTAATGGTTACTCCGACTACACAATCCGCAAAGCCATCACCCAGCCATGAAGAAGGATCCTCTTGAGGAGCCATTCAAAACCATCACCTTACCCTACATTGCGGGGGTCACAAAAAGGATCTCCAAAATCCTGAATAAACACAAAATCCAGGTCCGATTCAACACAGTACATAAAATCCGTGATCTGGTTCCGTCTGTAAAAGATGTGGTTCCAGACATACAGTACCCAGGCGTCTACAAACTAAGTTGCCTCTGTGGTAGCAGTTACAGTGGAGAAACCAAACGACATATCTGGGACCGCATCCGTGAACATAAAGCAGACTTGAAACACGGTAGGACGAGCACCTCAGCCGTGGCAGATCACTTTTATAATTCAGTGGGCTCACATGACATTGACTTCTCCAAGACGGATGTTCTCTGCAAGCCATCCGGGTACCATGAGAGATTCGTTCATGAGGCCATCCACATATACAAACACAGAAACAATTTCAACCGGGAAGATGGATTCTGGCTTAGTAACCATTGGAAAGACGTTATAAACCATTTTGGTACTTAATTGATTGTATTTTATGGTGACTTTCAGATCGCAGTCCATTCACTGGCACTGCCTCTTAATACCTTTCACACGACGGTCAATGGTATGGTTTATAGCAGGGGTGTCCAAACTTTTTTTCCCGAGGGCCACATACAGAAAAATATACGAAGGATTGGGCCACTCACTAGACGTGAGGTATACTGCCTCACTTCTCATGCACTAATATTGTCAAAATCAATCAAATGCAGGTAAACTACGTTTGATTATTGAACATGTTTGAAGAAAAAAAGCCTCCATCATAGCTCTTCATTAGTAGATTTTAATTTTATTTTTTACAAAAAGGTTGGCAGGTAATTCTCTCAGTGACAGCCTTAGATTGGTTCTTAGGGTGCTGATCCCCCTTCATTGTCCATATGAAGGGAGAGACAAGAAGACAAATAGGGGATGTGGATATTTCAAGCTTATTACACAAATAAATTATTGGGCTTGTTAACACATCAACTAACGTTTGTTAAAAAAATTGTCATCAACTTTAATTGACTGAATTTATGAAGTAATTGGGCTTATTAACAAATGAAAACGGTGTGTATATTTTTAACTCACCTGTAATGGGAATAATGTTACGCTCAGTGGGAGCAGTGATGCTGCGCTTTGGTCTGAAGGATAGCTGGCAGGTCAGGAGTAAGTTTGGTGGTTGAGATGCGAAGGACGTCACGGAGATGGTTGTCGGTCGTTCTGGTTCTCAGCCTGCTTTTGTTCAGCGTTAACAGAGAGAATGTCTGCTCACATATGTATGTTGAGCCGAACAGACTCATCATTCGTTTTGCATGGCGTCTCGTCAGAGGAAACTTGGCCTTTTCCAAACTCCGGTAGAAGTCAGGTAGGGAGAGAAGCTGATGCTGATTCTTCAGAGAATCATCACACTGAATTTCGATCAGTTCTAATTGCAGACTCTCCTCCACTTCTTTTGCATCCATTGAAAACGGAGCCGCAAACAGTGTGATTTCCTTCTCAATGACAGAAAAATCTTGGAAGCGCTGACTGAATTCTGTCATGAGAGATGTGATCACAGACACATATTCTCCCATTTTTGCAGAGAGCTTGGCATTTGAAAATGCGCATTGATTTCGGTCAGCGTGGGGAAGTGCGCTACATTGAAGTTGCGCAGTTGTGACTCGAAGAGACGGAGCTTCGCACGGAATGCTTTCATGTGCACATACAGCTGTGGTACCAGCTGCTCTTTGCCTTGTAGTCTCTTGTTCGGGGTGTTGAGATGATCAGTGAGATCAACTAAAAAAGCCAGGCCTGCCAACTATAAAGGGTCACTGATCTCATGGAGAGGTCTGCCCTTTTCTTTCAAAAACTTGTCGATATTTGATCTCAGGGAATAAAACCGCTGCAGCACGGAGCCGCGACTGAGCCAGCGCACTTGAGAATGGTAGAGTAGGTCCCCGTATTCAGCATCGACATCAGAGAGGAACGCTTGCAATTCTCTGTGGTAAAGCCCTCGGGCCATAATTTTTTTTGACATTTTTCACAACTGTGTTCATCACATCGCCAAGCTGGATTATCTTGGCACAGAGGGCTTCTTGGTAGATGATACAGTGCATTTTAACAGTCTCACCACCGCTCTCCTGCACCTTGGCACTCACCATAGAAGCCATTCCTTTGCGCTCGCCTGTCATTGCTGGAGCCCCATCCGTTGTAATTCCACACAGCTTGTCCCATTTAAGTCCAGCCTGGTTAATTGAATCTGACACAGCTTCAAAACATATCCTTCCCAGTTGTTGTCCCCTTTAGACTCCGAAGATCAAGCAGTTCCTCCGTAATGCAAAAATTCTCATCACCTCCCCGCAAAAAAATTAACAGCCGTGCAGTGTCCGTGGCATCTGTGCTCTCATCACATGCAATCGAGTAAAAATCGAAAGCACAAGCTTTATCTGACACTTGCTGTTTTAAGTTAGCCGACAAGTCTTCAATTCGCCGCACAACCTTATTTCTGGACATACTAACATCGTTAAAATCCTGCATTTTCTCCAGGCACATTCCCACGACTTTAGTGAGGCACTGTTTGATGAAGTCACCGTCTGAGAAAGGTTTCCCGTGTAGGGCAATGAGTTGAGCTACTTCATTGCTGGCTATTGTTGCATTTTCTTGAGCTTTGTTAGCACGGAAAAAAAAAACCCTGCTGCTGCGTTAGCAGGCTAGCTTGCCATTTGCTTTACCTTCTCTCTCCGCTCGGCGCCAGTGTAGGACGTGAAGGTCTGATGTTTCGTTTCATAATGCCGTCGTACATTGTACTCTTTCATCACGGCAACACTCTCATTACAAATCAAACAAACACACTTCCCCTTGGTTTCTATGAAAAAAAATTCATTTTTCCACCGAGTCTGAAATTTTCTGCACTCGCTTGCAATCTTGCGTCTCTTCGGTTCCGGCATTTCTGGTGACCCTGAGCAAATGTTTTCTTCGATTGCTTGCTTTGTGGAGACGCTGCCTTGTTCAAGACAATAGCGCCATCTAGTGTTTAAATTAAGAAATGCAATACAGTGGGCCATAGTCCATTATATTTTTAAACTTTGATACGGGCCAATTAAAAATGGATGGCGGGCCGCAGTTGGCCCGCGGGCCGTAGTTTGGACACCCCTGGTTTATAGCATGTTATATAATAATAAATAGTATAACATTGTAATGTTTAACATAATTCATAAAGCAATATATAGTATTGTAATTTTATAGTGAATATACAGCTGTGTGGTATACAGTAGGGTTGGTAGAATAATACATAGTGTAATATTACAAGTCTAATATTTTACAGTATAAAGTATAGGATAGTCTAAAGTAACGCATTGTATAATTCAAGGGTGGGTTTGTCTATGGTAGTGTATATTACGGTGTATAGTTGTGTAATGAATGATTGGACCCAGAGCCCCACGTACACAGTAGAATACAAGGGAACGCCCACAGTACAGATTTGAGCTGACCTCAGGATTGAGAAATTGAACTATGTTGTGACGTGGAGGGTGTTTCTGAACGCTATTGTGACCGACCCGTCCCGACGGGAGGAGAGAGGACAGGGTGGACCGGCTGCATGAGCTTACTCTCCGGCACTGCACAGCACAACATCGCCTCCCTACTGCAAAAAACTCGGCAGGACCCTCCTGAAAATAAAAGTCTTCGGAATCAGTGAGGCCTGTCCTTGGGAGGACAGGCGTAGTCTTGGTCGTCACAAGCGAACATTTGTTTCTCCATATTAATTTGTACCATCAGGGCTGGGCGCTGCAAGCTTAGCTTCTGAGATCTGATGAGACTGGTAGCCGTTTTTTAAAAGGTAATTTCGGAACGTGGAGCCCAAGCATGCAACAACTTTATGCAACTTCTTGGTTCTTTCGGTAAAGTCACGTAGAATGGAAATAAAATAATAAAAAATAAAACATAAAAAAATTCTCACGACGTTTCGGCCACAACACAAGTAGCCTTCTTCAGGTGAAGGAACAGAACTGTCGGGACGACAGTGCTTCAATAACTGCTGCTAAGATTCGCAGCGTCTTTTAGGCTAGGTGTGAGAGGTAAAGCGCCTTGACAAAGGAGTTTACATATCAAACAGGAGAATTTAGCATTGAAATAGCTGTGTTAAAGTGTTGGATCAGCAGGGTGTTAAATTCAGAAATTAGCATGTAACTGGGAGATTAGCATGATGTTAATGTGAGGGTTTAGCATGTGACTGGTCACGGAAATAGCTATGTTAAAGTCAAAGTTTACATCTCAACAGAGGCATTTTGTATATGGACGCTAAAGGACTGCAACTACCCAACTATCATACAATAAACCGATGTGGAAAAAAAACTAAGTATAAACTACATCAATGTCATCAATAAACTCTATATACTCTCCAATCAGCAGAGCGCTTCATTGAACGCTGCTAAGATTCGCAGCGCCTTTTAGGCTAGGTGTGAGAGGTAAAGCGCCTTGACAAAGGAGTTTACATATCAAACAGGATAATTTAGCATTGAAATAGCTGTGTTAAAGTGTTGGATCAGCAGGGTGTTAAAGTCAGAAATTAGCATGTAACTGGGAGATTAGCATGATGTTAATGTGAGAGATTAGCATGCGACTGGTCACGGAAATAGCTATATTAAAGTCAAAGTTTACATATCAAGCGAGGCATTTAGTATATGGACGCTAAAGGACTGCAACTACCCAACTATCATACAATAAACCGATGTGAAAAAAACTAAGTATAAACTACATCAATATAATAAATGTACTCAATATATTTTTCAAAAAGTTGAGCTATAAACATAAAGTAACTAGGTATACACTACACTATATAATAAATACCATATAGTAAACGAATTAATACAACTAAAATATAACTACATCAATGTTATCAATAAACTCTATATACTCTCCCATCAGCTGAGCTACTAACAATAAGTCATTATACATTACAATGCCCTATGGCGAAAAAATGGGTGGCGGTTTTTTCCTTCTTTCAAACGTTAGCACCATGGAGAGCGACGAGCCTCGTTCAGACGGACGAGTCCATCCATGCTCGGAACGGAGGAGGGGGGAGAAACAGCCACGATGCGCTGCTCTGTCCTGTGTTGCGTTACAACCATGCCATAAACTAGACTACTATACATTATAATGTTATACCTTCCAATCTAAACTACATTGTATAATATCGTATACACAGCCCAATGTAAGCTCGAACATTATGCATGATATTGATATGTCTCCAACTAAAATTTTCCAACATTACACGACTATTCGCCATAATATACACTACCATAGACAAACCCACCCTTGAATTATACAATGCGTTACTTTACACTACCCTATACTTTAGACTGTAAAATGTTAGACTTGTAATATTACACTATGTATTATTCTACCAACCCTACTGTATACCACACTGCTGTATATTCACTATACAATTACGATACTATATATTGCCTTATGAATTATGTTAAACATTACAATGTTATACTATTTATTATTATATAACATGCTATAAACCATACCATTGACCGTCGTGTGAAAGCTATTAAGAGGCAGTGCCAGCGAATTGACTGCGGTCTGAAAGTCACCATAAAATACAATCAATTAAGAACCGAAATGGTTTATAACATCTTTCCAATGGTTACTAAGCCAGAATCCATCTTCTCGGTTGAAATTGTCTCTGTGTTTGTATATGTGGATGGCCTCATGAACGAATCTCTCATGGTAGCCGGATGGCTTGCAGAGAACGTCCGTCTTGGAGAAGTCAATGTCATGTGAGCCCACTGAATTATAACAGTGATCTGCCATGGCTGAGGTGTTCGTCCTACCATGTTTCAAGTCTGCTTTATGTTCACGGATGCGGTCCGAGATATGTCGTTTGTTTTCTCCAATGTAACTGCTACCACAGAGGCAACTTAGTTTGTAGACGCCCGGGTACTGTATGTCTGGAACCACATCTTTTACAGACGGAACCAGATCACGGATTTTATGTACTGTGTTGAATCGGACCTGGATCTAGTGTTTATTCAGGATTTTGGAGATCTTTTTTGTGACCCCCGCAATGTAGGGTAAGGTGATGGTTTTGAATGGCTCCTCAAGAGGATTCTTCTTCATTGCTGGAGTGATGGCTATGCGGATTGTGTAGTCGGAGTAACCATTAGCCTTGAGAGCTTGGTGTACGTGCTTGAGTTCACTGGCAATGTGTTCCTGGTCGGAAATGCATTGGGCACTATGGTATAGAGTCTTGATGAGGGAGTTCTTCTGGGATGGATGGTGGTGGGAATCCGGTTTTAAGTAAGCATCTGTATGGGTAGCTTTCCTGTAGACAGAGTGGCTCATTGAACCATCAGGTTTCCTTTTAATAAGGACATACACAAAGGGTAGCTTGCCATCTTTTTCGACTTCCATGGTAAATCTGATGGCTGGGTGTATGGAATTGATGTGGTTGAGGAATTGGTCTAGAGCAGGCCGGCCATGTGGCCAGATGATAAAAGTGTCATCCACGTACCTCTTCCATAACGTCGGGCGTAGAGTGGCAGTCTGGATGGCATCACTTTCAAATTTCTCCATGAAAACGTTGGCCCCCGTGGTGCCTCACCACAAACGTGGGGCCCGGTCAGCCGCGTCGACTGTCGTGATCGCGTACAGGTGGTGAAACTGCCACACATGAACCATGATACCTTGCTGATCTCGTGTCAAGGAGAATAAACCAGCAGCCCGTCGCTAGCAATGGGAATGATCGGTAAGGGAACACATTGGGCTCTACAGAGGCACTCCACTATTATACACCACTACTATACAGTAAACATTGGGCTCTATGGAGGCCTGTCGTTAAGGGATTACTCGTTAACATGGGGTGGTCGTTAAGAGGGGTTCTATTGTATATAACAAGTTTAAATATTTAATAAGTTAATAGAGAGTACTCAACTGAGATGGCGGAGGAGTTTGCTAAACTCACAATACAAAGACCACTGTCCCAGCCTCTGTGGTTGGACCATCTCTAGCTCCACCAACCTACCTTGATGCACCTATCTCAGGCCTATATAAGACCTTGTCTCAGCAACTTTCTCTCTCACCTGACCTGAAGACGATTGCTTGTGTTGCGATCGAAACGTCGTGATATTTTTATTATTTTTTATCTATGTGGCTTTACCAAAGGACCCATAGAATATAATCATAAACAGGTTACGTCCTCTACATGGACCCCCCCCCCCCCCTCATTATTAATCATGAACAGGTGACGTCCTCCAAATGGACACCCCCCTCCATTGATAATAATTAGCGGGTGACATCACTCCACATGGGGGGGGGGGGGCGAGGTGCCTCCTCTCCCCTCCTAAGCGTCAACTTATAAACTCACTACAAAGGCAGAACCCTCACGTAACGCGATCTCCATAACGCTATTGAGACATCTAAGTAAAAACAACGTCATGATGAACAAGGGATTATAACCTTTAAATGAAATAGGTCTGTCACCGCGGGCTTACAAATTGCACACAAATGGATGCAATGAATATCACTTCGCGGTCTGCTTTGCGCTTGCAAGTTTCAGATTTACTGCAATACACCCATGCTTGGACGGGCAAAAGGCTAGTAAACAAATAATCCCCTCGCCTGCTCCCCACCACGATATCACACGATGATATAGTACTTCCTTGTACAGTATACCCAATAAAGACCAAATCTAATCCCCATGATAGGTAAATTGATATACATAGAGCTTGCCGGCGATAGGTCTAAACCACGAACTATGAACTCGTGATATTCAAGGGTCTCCCGTATTTGGAGTTTGCATGTTCTCCCCATGGTCACGTTGGGATAATGACTGCTATGAATTTTCACATAAGCCAACTCGTTGAGCAATCATATGTGGCCAGGCTGCTTCTGGAAAAGAGCTATGTATCTCAGTGGGCCTTACCTGGTCAAATAAAAATAGGTTGCTTACAGGAGTTGAATGGATTGCCACATCACAGGGATGTGAGGAATCGCAGCATAAAGAGGGCTTTATCCAGCAGTGGATTGAGTGTTCTTGTTGAAACGTGTGTATTTAATATTTCTCTGATGTTCTTTTAGTCTCGTGCTGATCATTTGTCTGGTTGCCCAACATAACATTTGCCACAAGTGCAGTTAATCCTGTACAAACCTTCTGTTGATAGCTTAGGTAATACATATTTTATACCAGAAGTCGAGTTAAAGAAACATAAGTACGTTTTTATTTCAACTGAAATGTATATATACATATATAAATATACATGTCCATACAACCACGTCTCAATGTCTATGTCTGGGAGAACACGCTAGTTTCTCCCTCTGTGGAGTCTCCACCACTTTTCTTTCTTCTTGTTTCCCAGCTCCTCGTCTTGGTGCTCCTTCCCTCTGTCTCCTCCTCGTTCATTCTCCTCTTCATCTTTCTCCAGCTGCCGTGTGCAGCACATGAAGCTCCAAATTGCCCAACGCCAGAAACTGTTCTTTCTCTCTCCCTTAGAAGATGGGATGTGCTTAATCTCTTTCTTCTCTTCCTGAACACTCTCTGCCCTCCAAGGTTGCTCACATCTTCCTTCCTCATTCACCACTTCCTGCTTTGTATCGTCTTCAATCGTGTCGACCTCCTTCAGCTCGACCTCATTTGCCTCTAACTTAATAGCTCCTACTTCTTTTGCGTCTACCTCTATTGCCTCTACATCATTCGCCTCTACCAAAATCGCCTCACTCTCCTCCACCTCAATATCCCCTACCTTCACTTCTACCTCAATCACCTCTACGTCATTCGCCTCTAACTCATTCGGCTCTACCTCCATAACCACCTCCTGCTTGGCCTCTCCCTCAATCTCCTCTACCTCTTTTGCCACTTCCTGGATGGCATCTACTTCATATGCCTCAACCTCATTTGCCCCTTCCTGCTTTATTTCCTCCACCACGTTCTCAACTTTTGTTGCCATTTCCTGTTTGGCCTTTAGCTCATTCTTGTCTACCTCATTGATCAAGACCTGCATGGCCTTTTCTTCGATCGTGTCGACCTGAATTGCCTCGACCTGTTTCACCAATTCCTGCTTTGTATGTCTCGCAATCCCTTCTACGACATTGGCCACAACCTCTTTCACCACTTCCTGCTTGGCTACTGCATCGACCTCAATCACCGCTACCTCTACCTCACTCGCCACTTCCTTCTTGGGCTCTACATCATTCCCCTCTCCCTCAATCTCGTTTTCCTTCATCTCTTCTACTTCGCGAAATTTCATCTCAGTCCTTCGTAGCTTCCTATTCCTACGTTTCCTCTGAACACCATCCTCTCCTTCTTTCTTTGTGTCCACAACATCATCAACTTTCTTAGCCACTTCCTGTTTGGCTATTCCCTCATTCCCATCTACCTCACTTGCCTCTACCTCTTTCCCTAAGTCCTCCTTGGCATCTCTCTCAATCCCTTCTACAACATTGGCCACTACCTCTTTCACAAATTCCTGTGTGGCCACTGCATCTACCTCAATCACCGCTACCTCTACCTCATTTGCCTCTACCTCACTCGCCACTTCCTTCTTGGGTTCTCCATCATTCCCCTCTCTCTCAATCTCGTTTTCCTTCATCTCTTCTACTTCCCGAACTTTCATCTCAATCCTTCGTAGCTTCCTATTCCTACGTTTCCTCTGAACACAATCCTCTCCCTCTTTCTTTGTCTCCACAATATTCTCAACTTTCTCCGCCACTTCCTGTTTGGCCATTCCCTCATTCCGATCGACCTCATTTGGCTCTACCTCTTCTGCTAATACCTGTTTTGCATCTCTCTCAATCCCCTCTATGACATTGGCTGCTATATCTTTCACCACTTCCTGCTTGGCCACTGCTTCTACCTCAATCACCGCTACCTCTGCCTCATTCGCTAATTCCTGCTTGTCATCTCCTTCTAATACCTCTACCTTATTCAACTTTACCTCATTCATCACATCCTCCAAAGCCACTGCCTCAATCATCTCTACCTCAATCGTCCCAACCTCCACCACTTCCTGCATGGACTCTCCCTCACTCCCCTCTCTCTCAGCCACCTCTTCTTTCACTGTCTCCAGAACTTTCTTCTTGTTCTTGTGTTTATTCCTATTCCTACGTTTCCTCTGAACACCATCCTCTCCCTCTTTCTTTGTCTCCACAACATTATCAACTTTCTTAGCCACTTCCTGTTTGGCTATTCCCTTATTCCCATTTACCTCACTTGACTCTACCTCTTTCCCTAAGTTCTCCTTGGCATCTCTCTCAATCACTTCTACGACATTGGCCACTACCTCTTTCACAAATTCCTGTGTAGCCACTGCATCTACCTCAATCACCGCTACCTCTACCTCACTCGCCACTTCCTTCTTGGGCTCTCCATCATTCCCCTCTCCCTCAATCTCGTTTTCCTTCATCTCTTCTACTTCCCGCACTTTCATCTCAGTCCTTCGTAGCTTCCTATTCCTACGTTTCCTCTGAACACCATCCTCTCCCTCTTTCTTTGTCTCCACAACATTATCAACTTTCTTAGCCACTTCCTGTTTGGCTATTCCCTCATTCCCATCTACCTCACTTGCCTCTACCTCTTTCCCTAAGTCCTCCTTGGCATCTCTCTCAATCCCTTCTATGACATTGGCCACTACCTCTTTCACAAATTCCTGTGTGGCTACTGCATCTACCTCAATCACCGCTACCTCTACCTCATTTGCCTCTACCTCACTCGCCACTTCCTTCTTGAGCTCTACATCATTCCGCTCTCTCTCAATCTCGTTTACCTTCATCTCTCCTAATTCCCGAACTTTCATCTCAATCCTTCGTAGCTTCCTATTCCTATGTTTCCTCTGAACACAATCCTCTCCCTCTTTCTTTGTTTCCAAAACATTCTCAACTTTCTCCGCCACTTCCTGTTTGGCCATTCCCTCATTCCCATCGACCTCATTTGGCTCTACCTCTTCTGCTAATACCTGTTTTGCATCTCTCTCAATCCCCTCTATGACATTGGCCGCTATATCTTTCACCACTTCCTGCTTGGCCACTGCTTCTACCTCAATCACCGCTACCTCTGCCTCATTCGCTAATTCCCGCTTGCCATCTCCTTCTAACACCTCTACCTTATTCAACTCTACCTCATTCATCACATCCTCCAAAGCCACTGCCTCAATCATCTCTACCTCAATCGTCCCAACCTCCACCACTTCCTGCATGGGCTCTCCCTCACTCCCCTCTCTCTCAGCCACCTCTTCTTTCAATGTCTCCAGAACTTTCTTCTTGTTCTTGTGTTTCTTCCTATTCCTACGTTTCCTCTGAACACCATCCTCTCCCGCTATCTTTGTCTCCACAACATTATCAACTTTCTTAGCCACTTCCTGTTTGGCTATTCCCTCATTCCCATTTACCTCACTTGCCTCTACCTCTTTCCCTAAGTTCTCCTTGGCATCTCTCTCAATCCTTTCTACGACATTGGCCACTACCTCTTTCACAAATTCCTGTGTGGCCACTGCATCTACCTCAATCACCACTACCTCTACCTCACTCGCCACTTCCTTCTTGGGCTCTCCATCATTCCCCTCTCCCTCAATCTCGTTTTCCTTCATCTCTTCTACTTCCCGCACTTTCATATCAGTCCTTCGTAGCTTCCTATTCCTACGTTTCCTCTGAAGACCATCCTCTCCCTCTTTCTTTGTCTCCACAACATTATCAACTTTCTTAGCCACTTCCTGTTTGGCCATTCCCTCATTCCGATCGACCGCATTTGGCTCTACCTCTTCTGCTAATACCTGTTTTGCATCTCTCTCAATCCCCTCTATGACATTGGCCGCTATATATTTCACCACTTCCTGCTTGGCCACTGCTTCTACCTCAATCACCGCTACCTCTGCCTCCTTCGCTAATTCCCGCTTGCCATCTCCTTCTAACACCTCTACCTTATTCAACTCTACCTCATTCATCACATCCTCCAAAGCCACTGCCTCAATCATCTCTACCTCAATCGTCCCAACCTCCACCACTTCCTGCATGGGCTCTCCCTCACTCCCCTCTCTCTCAGCCACCTCTTCTTTCACTGTCTCCTCCAGAACTTTCTTCTTGTTCTTATGTTTCTTCCTACTCCCACGTTTTTTCTTCATACCATTTCTCTCCCCCACTTTCTCCATCTCTTCGATCTCGTTCTCAACCTTGTTGCTATTCTGCATTGTCTGCTTCACATCCTCATTATTGGTGCTGACTTCTGCCTGCTGCTGCTCTTCTGCCTTTTGCTGCTGCTGCTGGTGGTGGATGATGAAGCTCTTCAGCTCGGTGCTGTTCTGGAATTGCAGCAGCTCCCGCTGATATTTGGCCTGCTGCTGTGCACAATGATCCAGCAGGATCATCTCAAGCTCCAGAATCTGGCGCTTAGCTTCTAGTCTTGTGTCAACGAGGAACCTCTTTCGCTGCCCCTTCGAGCGACGGTCTGGGGAGTCACATGGGGAGGAGAGAGCAGCACCACAATTGATTCGTTAATGGGTATTTGAGTATTTCCTGTATGATAATAGGTTTTTCCCATTTTTACTGGCAACAAAACAGGTGTTAAGATGTTAAAACACCAAACTGAAACCTTTTACAAGGAATCATGTCTGCATTAACCATGATGCTTGTGGTCAGAATGCAAACAAAAACATACTCTGATAATATATGCATTGTCCTTGAAAATGATTGGTCCACACCAGGGACAGCTTTCTTTTGAGCCTCGTCTCAAACGGTGTTAGACCAGAGGACGCCAAAAGGCGTATTTCCTGTATGTTATTTTGGTAAAGAAACTTGGCACCATTGACAGGAATTTAACTTAACTTGAGACCGATGTAACAATGATAACACTGTAGGGAGGTCTGGAGGTTGACTCATGTGCCGGAGACACCTCCTCCTCCAAATAACTTCATTAGGATTATGGGCTGGTTGGGGAGGCCATATTAAGTTTGCGAGGTCTGGAAACTCCAGGCCAAACATAGAAAAACTTCCGTTATCTCAGAAAAAGTAAGATGGATTTATGGGCAAGCTGTGGAGGTCTGGCTAAATTTAAAAGATGTCCATTGTTTCACAAGAGAGAACATGAATTGGATAAGAAATACACTATTAATTCTTATACACTGGTCCATTCATACAATTAGTATATTAGTGGGCTACGTTAGAAAAGATAAAGGGAGGAGAAGAGGAGGGTGCCCAAAGGGGCCAGAGAGCCAGGGGCAACCCTAATGTTTATGTTGGCTGGATAGCATGTGCTCCCGTGCATGTGAGGTTGCTCTCAACAGAAGTCATTCCTTGCACGAGAATGGCTGAAACGCTGAGTAACCACTCAGAGGTATAGTGGTTAAGCAGTGGAGACGGTATAGTGGTAAAACAGTGGAGATTTTAAAAGCAAAGTTTAAGATTTGCATTTGTCACTTTATATTGAGCCGATACATATGGCAAGTGAAATTAAGAAGACTTAAAGTGAGTTTTACAGAAAGAGAGGATACATGTGTGTCTCTTGGAGAAGGAAAGGCATTGCTCAAAACTGTGCTGCAAGGTCACGTGCCATGAATCACATGAGTTTAGAAAAAACGTGACTGTAAACCAACAAGCCTGTGAATAATTATCATGGTGAAGACACCTCTATACGTTGGATACTGAAGGAAATCCATCGTGCTACACATCGTCAAAGCCCGACAACACCTGACATTCGAGAAAGAAGTACAATTGCATCGTTCTACACATCGTCAATACCCCACCACATCTGGAAAGTCACCAGCTGCATCAAGCACCTGACTGTTGTATTGTTCGAAAGACACTGTGTGTAACGACTTTACATCTGCCGGCACTGCGGGTTTCTAAACGCCTGCCATGTCACCTTCTCAACACTAGCGTCTGAGACCGTCTGATACAGACTGAAAGCTTATTTCCTTTGTTGCACTGTTTGTCTTTTCATGAATGTCATATTGTGCACTGGGTTATGCCTTATTAACCTAAATTCTGAATTTAGCTATTCATGTATTTCTATTACAGTATCACATATTCTTTGGACCAAGTGTCAATTGCCTATTTGATGACTGGTACTCTGATTCTTTTTTTTACAAATCAGGGACTTGTTTTAATTAAAATGTGTCTGTGTGTGTGGTTGAACGGTGTAACAAATCCATGCGTTACATGTGTAGTGTTGCAGCGCCGACCTGGTCAAGGCCTATGATACAATCAGTAGGCCAGGGCTCTGGATTGTTACTCGTATTTCCGGAGTCCCTAACCCTCTGCTCACAATCATTAAGGACCTTCACGATGGTGGGCAGGCCCGGATAAAGTTGCGTGCCCAGGAGTCAGAGCAATTTCCTGTTTACAGTGGGGTGCGACAGGGATCTACTCTGGCTGACACATTATTTAGCATCATCTTCGACCACATAGTTCGAGAAGTTTTTTTTTATGGCTGTACCGGTGGATTTTTTAATATTTGCTACAGATACAATGGGAGGCTGATTGATGCCTGGGTGAGGTCAAGGGATGGCTCCCTACTGGTCAACCATGTTATGTACACTGATCATTTGGAAGTTGATGCTCACACTGAAAAATAGTTGGAGGTTCTGCTGCTAAGCCTGGAGCGTGTGACAAAGAGGTGGTGCCTTACCATCAGCCCCACCAAAACTAAGCACCCGCCTGAGTATTTTGTGTAATTTAATACTCCGCCCCCTCAACTACTCTTGAGTGATGGGGTAATTGTAGAGAGAAGTTTACGTACCTGGATAGTGTGCTTATGCAAAAATTCTGGTTTGGCAGCAGAGGTCTCACTCCGAATCGGTCAAGTGGCATATTTTCATTAGCTTCGTAACACTTTGGGGTATCTACCTGGTCTGTCACTCGACACAAAACGCTGGGTCTTCTTGGCCAATGATAGAATAAATGAAAAATCTGAACCAGCTTTACACTTTCAGACTGGCCTGCCTACGATCCACCCTGGGTTTAACTAGGCTGGAATGTGTGAACAGCTCACAGTGAGCTCCACTGGTGGGCAGGGCTGCATTGCCTGGGTCATGTAGCCTGCTTGCTCAGCCACCGCATCCCCAAGCAGCCTCTGTTTTTCCAGATAGAGGGGGCTAAATGGGCGTGGCACGGCCTGGAGAAGAGATGGACTGATGCAGTACAGGAGGATACGGAACTAGGTGGACTTGCCAAAGACTGGTACCACTGGTGTCAAGATCTGCCTCTATGGAGGAAGCTCGTGAAGGATGCTTATGGGAAGTTGGTGGCAGTTGCCCTCAAGCAAAAAAGGAGGGTGAGAGGAGCGATGCTCACAACAACAGACGGTGCACTGGATGACTAAAACGCAGCAAGTTGGCACAGTAGGATGCAAAGGTGGTGCGTCTGCCAGTCATCTCAGTCAGTCAACCCATCGCACTGGGGTCTGTCCCCTGATCTCCTGTCGGCAAGCCTTCGACACTTCAAGTGGCCTCGGAGTGCACCAGGCCTGGCACAAGCGCCATGGTGACGTCTCCGTCACTTAGTGGCGAATGAGGGCTGTTGTTGTTATCTGAGTCGGTTAGGGGCCTCCCCTAGGTCCACTCAGCCTCAAATAAGTATCTGATACGGTGTGTAAACATCGCCACTTGGGAGACAAAGACGGACAAGTGTGGTGCTGGCAACCCACCCCTCGTATGCGGTGCCGGCCGTCATAGGTGCTCACTAACAGCACTTGCTCCTACAGTGTTTCAAGGCTATACACAAGATTTCTGTCTTTGTTTGTGTCTATGTGCAGTGTCTGTATGAGTGGTTGGGAGCAGTTGTGTCTGTGGGGATCGACCTGAGTTCGATTCCCATTCACAACCATCAGTGACTAATAAATAAAACCGGTCGTGTGCGTCCCCTACATCTACTCAAACTTAAAATAGTACCTCGTGCAACGTATAAACATCAAATGTGGGGAGACAAAGGCATCCGGATGCGGTGCTGACCACACACCCCATCATAGGTGCTAACTCGCTAACAGCACTTGACTCAATAGTCTGTTAAGGCTATACGGGGATCTGTCTTTGTATACAGGTGCATGTGTCTGTGTGTATGTCTGTGTGGAATTACAGTACTCACTTCCCGTCGGCTTGCTCATCTCTCCACCCTGCAACAAAATCACAGCAGCGCACGTGAGACTCTAATCATATCACAGCTTACAACCACCACCACCATCATCATTACCGTCCTCATCATTAAACATTTCGAACAGACACACATTCACATATAGATGTTCTCTCAGATTAATGTTATCCTGATACAGCGCGCGTGTGGATGTACTCACGGAAGACATCGCCTTGAAGGCAGAACGAGAAGTCACGGATGGTCACGTTTTGTCAATAGATTTCGTTAACTGTGTTAATGAAGTGTTCAACCTCACGGATGTTTGTCAATGAGGTTTACCAAGTAATTTAACCGCGTTATCGATGTTCACTGACGACGTTGTCGAAGTGTGCTCCCGAATGCGATCTTTAAGCACACAGAGCGCGCGTCCACCTCCGTCTGTAACGATCGACCGTTGCTAAGGAAGTGACGTCACTTGTTAAGGTAGCAAACCCCGGAAGCCACGTGGTCCACTGTATCCTCCAGGCCTGATTAGTTACACGACTGTCAAATTTTTACTTTAAACTTTCGTAACTTGCAGGAATTCATATTTTTAGTTCTTTCGGTAAAGTCACGTAGATAGAAAATAACATTTTAAGTGAAGGCAAAAAACCCACGAGGTTTCGGTGACAACACAAGCGGTCTTCATCACGTGTTGCGATCGAAACGTCGTGGGTTTTTTGCTTTTATTTTAATTTATTTTTATTTTATTGTTATTATTTTCTATCTACGTGACTTTACCTGAAAGAACCAAGAATATAGTAACGATTGTACCCTGGTCGCCACGGATGAAGAGGCCGAGCGGGCTCAGTTCAACTGTTGCCAGGTACCTCCACCACTCAGCTCGCAGCACACACACACAGTGTCCACTATGTAAAAATCAGGCTAAACTAAACCTTTCTAGAAGCTACTAAAATAATGCTATAAAAACAATGCAACAGTGATCATAAGAAATGTGATTGAAAGTTAACAATAGCGACATATATAACATACATTACTAAACCTAGCACCCTTCGCTAGCTGCTTGAGTCAATCCATAATAGCAGGAGTAACAATTATGTATGTTGATTAACTGCGAATAACCCAATCAATAACAGATATCCATTGTAATTTACATCAATACATTACCCCCCCCCCGTCTTCGTATCGGATCTGCTTACAAGCGACGACGTCACATTTATCCCCCGTCTACGTCTATTAAAGACCGAAACAGGGGAAGGATTTCACCACAACTCTGGCTGTCACCTGACGAGGCGGGTTGTTGTTGTAGTTACAGGCGAAACGTCACGGTACTTGAATTGTAAATGTTGTGGGTTTACTCTCAAACACACCGATGTGCTGAATTAGTCACTAATTGGCATGTTTTGTTTACGTGACAAACTTGACTAAGATTTACGCGAACTAACCCAAACAAACAAAAACACCCTCTAATAAGTAAATATTTGTATTAATTCCATGAATGGACCTTGGCCTGGGACTGTGGGGATTGAGAAGTTATGGATGCAGCTTCTGTTTGTGCTGCCATCAGAATGACCAACAAATAAATAATACACACGGATTGGTGACTACAGTACTAGACCCCCAGTGCTTTTATATTTAAAAGTGTATGTGCTTTGTGGTTGCTTTATTGCGCGTGTGTACGTACTGTGTAACACTTGTTTAAACGCAGGTGATGGGGTTGTCCATGTTGGGTGTCATTACAGCCAAAAACAAGCAGCAGTACGAAGACCAGGACGCCGTGGCCGACCATTAGGACGGAAATTGGCCTCGCCCGGTCACAACGTACGACAGCAGTACAGGTTTCCCTCCACACATGCACACACCTACGAGTTTCCCACTACAGAGACGAAGGTCCCCCATATAGCCTTAACAGACTGTTGTGGCAAGTGCTGTTCGCAAGCACCAATGAAGGTCGCCATGGTATACCAGGGGGTAGGTGGCCAACACCACACCCGGCCGCCTTTGTCTCCCAAGTGGTGACGTATTACACACACCGCTCCAGGTATTCATTTGAGGTTGAATCGACCCAGGACCAGTTCAGATAAATAATCGTTATTGGTGTTGGCCATGAGCGGGACTCCAACTCGCATGTTTGCGGGGTTCGTAGCGTAGCGTACTATCCACTGCGTCACTGCTACCCTCACATAACGCACACAGAAACAACACACACACACAGGGACCCACACGCACGGACACACAGGGACCTGCTCAACATTGAAATGTGCAGCCCTTGTGTGGCGGCCTGCGTTGAATTTGGGCGTTCATCTCGTCACCCATACAAAAGGTCTCGACACAATCAATGGCAGTCCCCCTTGCCCTGTCTGGCACGCACATCGGGCCAGTCACCCCACGCACAGCGCACACAACGTGCGCGTCGCGTATGCCAAATCAAGAGTCGTCCCCGAGTGTCCGGCAAATTGGACCGACTATCCCGGGCCCCGCGCTTCGGGGGAGGCCCCACGTGTAGACATCAGTGTCACATGTAATGCTTCCGGTTTAGTTTGAAGGCATCGGGGGGGGGCCCACGCACCCCCTATGGACGGCCCTGGTCAAAGCACACGGCAGCGCGGAGCACGCGCGTCACGCGCATGGGCCACGTGCGTCACGGGTACGTGACATTTACAAGGCAAGCACCTGCATCGCGTGGTCATCACTTGTAAGGCATGCCCTTTGTGCATGGGACGTGCGTAGTGTGTGCAACACGTGGCACATGTATGTCACACATGCGCATCGCAATGTGATGTCATGTGTACGTGGACATTTGAATCGCATGAAGCTGTCTGGTGGGCAGGACGGATCTACGCGTGGGCAAGTAAGGGGGTGGCTGAGTAAGACTGATACGGAGACACGTCAAGCCACACACTCACCACACACTCACCGGCACACTCACACACACCACATTCACCGCACACTCACTTACCGGCACACTCGCACACTGGCACTCACTGCACACTCACACCTCACACTCACCACGCACTCACTTACCGGCACACTGACTGCACATTCACACACACTCACCGCTCTCACCACGCACTCACTTACCGGCACTCTGACTGCACATTCACACACACCGCACTCACACCGCATTCACACACTCACACACACTCACACCGCACTCATTCACACACTCACACACATTTCCACACACTCACCGCACACTCACAGACACTCACACACACCGCACACACTCACACTCACCGGCACACTCGTGTGCAAGCACACTAGTGAACTTCCACAAAATGTGCTGCACATTAGTGAGGCCACACACCAAAGAGCACACACCAGCAGGTTTACACATCAGTGAGCTTACACACTAGTGTGCACACACACAGTCGTAAGCTTACAGATTAGATAGCGTACACACCAGCTCACCGGTGAGGTGAGCTACACACTGGTGAGTTAACACACCCACCTGTTTACGTGCGCAAAGCTCTTAACCCTAAACCTAACATATCCCAAATGTCATGGCTAAAATTATTTTACACACGCACGTGCATACACACGCACGTGCATACACGCATGCGCATATGAAGGCACGCATGCACACATACGTGCACACAAACACACGTGCACGCACATGTTTAAACATATACAATTCCATGGCGTTGGACTTGAGACTCCCAGAAGTTGAATCAGGACTCCTGAGTGTGCGATATAGCTCAGTGGGCCTTACTTGGTAAAATTGAAATAATTAATTTAGTTTCAGGATGTAGGGTTCTGAAGATATTTCATCTTAAGTCCTTTCTGACCGTTTGAGTGTGGGTGAGTGAGTGACAACTACTTATGCATTTTTTGTTATTACAAATACAAGCATTTCCAGCTATTGACATGAAATGTATTAACTCTGGAAGATGATGGTGATACAGGTGGTGGGTAGCGGTAGTGTAGCGTTTAGCACGCTGCGCTACGAACCCGGCGACCCGAGTTAAATTCTCGCTCATGCCCAACGCAGGTAACGACTCTCTGAACCGGTCATGGGCCTCCCCTAGGTCGACTCAGCCTCAAATGAGTACCTGATGTGGTGTAAACATCACTACTGGGGAGACAAAGGCGGCCGGGCGTGGTGTTGGCCACCCACCCCTCGTGTGCCATGCTGGCCTTCACAGGTACTCGCTAACAGCACTTGCCCCAACAGTCTATTCGGGCTATACGGGGAGTCTTTGCTTTGGTGGTGATAATACAGATGGTGATTGATTATACAGATGGTTAGGATGATGATAATGATACATTTGGTGATGATGATGGTAATATTAAGACACACTAATATAAAATGTAATCATTAAAGCACAATATATAACATTTGTAATTTCTGTTGAAAGCATGTGCTTATGGTCACGTGTATTTGTACGTGGTTGTGCATGAATGCACGTGTTTTTTTATTTTCTGTATTAGGTGCTTGACGACAGCACTTGGCCCAACAGTCTATATTGGTTGTACAGGAAATATTTTGTGTTTTGATTTACGAATGTTCCATTCACGAAATTTAGTGAAAACGAAATTGACAAATTAAGGATACTTTTCGACTTACGAAATAGAATTTCAGCGGAAACGATAGATCACATGGCACGCGCCATGAGATCATCAAGCAAGAAACTGTCATCCATCCACGACAGTGTCACGGTATCCCCATATTGCAAAAGTAACGCCTCGTCACCTCTCCAGTCATTCCAACATGCAGATCTTTTGGTGAGTTCCTTGAAGATGTTAATTATTTTTGTCTTAAATTGATTATTATTCAACCGTTATAATATTTGTTCTTTATTATTTTTGTATTGTGAAATATTGGTGTATGTTTTGTGTTTAGGAGTATAGCAGAAATTACTGTCTGAAACACATCACAAGTTTTTCGTATTCAATTAATGGGAAAGGCCATTCCAATTTATGATATTTTGTTTTGCGTGCGTTTTTAGAAGAACGCATCCCTTTCGTAAATAGAGACATACATGTACAGGAATCCATTGCCAACCGCGAATTTACCAACCACGAGATTTTAGTAAACACGGATTGACTACTGGACACCTGTTTACTAACCACGAGCATCTCACTTTGAGTATTCGCGAGTCGCGCCGAGTCGTGAAATCAAAACAACACGATGTACCTTATGGGGGGGGTTCTTGTATTTGTTCTTGTATTTGTACGAGCTGTTGTTTGTTTATGTTACCGATGTTTACGGGGAGCGTTAGTGCAGCGGGTTAGCGAGTTGTACTATGGAGCCATAAATCCTGGCATTATTCCTGCTCACGGCCAACACCAGTGGCAATTATCTGAACCATTCCTGGACCTACCCTCGGCCTCAAATGAGTACTTGGTGCATTGTGAAAACATCAGCACTGGCAGAGACAAACCCCATATGCTGTGCTGGCCTGCATAAGTGCTCATAACGGCACTTACCCAACAGTCTGTTACATGGGGGGATCTTAGTCTTGGCGTGGAAGTGAGAGTTTGTGGACTTTGCATGTTCTTCCCCTGTTGTGCACGCGTTTCTCAGGGTTCTCAGATTTCAAAAAAGAACAACCAATTCTAACAGTGAGATTTTACTTGCAAATTACTTAAACAGGGATTACACACCGTGGCAACATCGCTCCCTTCTGTGAAAGCTGGACAGGACCCTCCTGCAAAAGAGTGAGACTTCCCTGAATAAACAAATGTAGCACGGTAATTTTTGAAATAATAAAATAAACTATTCACCCCTAGAGTGGACAAGGTAGCGAGGGCGATTCTAGCAAGCGAGGGAGCTGTACTCAGACGGAACGGACGACGGCTCCCAGCCGACCTCTTCGCCTTTGTCGATCTTGTCATCGTTGGAGGCCGGTCTCAGCTCTGCGAGGATCGCCTCAAACGTGGGGCGCTCTAACGGCGCGTAGCTACAGCAGTGGTGCATCACCTTGCGGCTGTGGGGCGAGGGGAGGGTGCGGTGAGGGTGCGAGGAAGGCGAATCGTGCACAAGCTCGGACTGCGCTTTCACCTCTTCCAGTGTGCGTTCGTTCTCAGAATGGTTGAATGAGTGCCGATGATGTTAATGACGTCACAGAGGGGGATGAAGGGGGTCAGGTGGCGAGGGGGGTGAGTAGGTAGAGGGTCATGAAGGCATAAAATATCTACAGTATGGATTCACACAGCGGCGTCTAAATGCCACTGCATCTCCATACGTAGTGCAGAAACACTGGTCATGTTTATCTTGTAGAGAGAGAAGAAGTCTGTGGGTCTCTACAGTGAGGGAAAAAAGTATTTGATCCCCTGCTGATTTTGTACGTTTGCCCACTGACAAAGAAATGATCAATCTATAATTTTAGTGGTAGGTTTATTTGAACAGTGAGAGACAGAATAACAACAACAAAATCCAGAAAAACGCATGTCAAAAATGTTATAAATTGATTTGCATTTTAATGAGGGAAATAAGTATTTGACTCCCTCTCAATCAGAAAGATTTCTGGCTCCCAGGTGTCTTTTATACAGGTAACGAGCCGAGGTTAGGAGCACACTCTTAAAGGGAGTGCTCCTAATCTCAGCTTGTTACCTGTATAAAAGACACCTGTCCACAGAAGCAATCAATCAGATTCCAAACTCTCCACCATGGCCAAGACCAAAGAGCTCTCCAAGGATGTCAGGGACAAGATTGTAGACCTACACTTGGCTGGAATGGGCTACAAGACCATTGCCAAGCAGCTTGGTGAGAAGGTGACAACAGTTAGTGCGATTATTCGCAAATGGAGGAAACACAAAAGAACTGTCAATCTCCCTTGGCCTGGGGCTCCATGCAAGATCTCACCTCGTGGAGTTGCAATGATCATGAGAACGGTGAGGAATCAGCCCAGAACTACACGGGAGGATCTTGTCAATGATCTCAAGGCAGCTGGGACCATAGTCACCAAGAAAACAATTGGAATACACTACGCCGTGAAGGACTGAAATCCTGCAGCGCCCGCAAGGTTCCCCTGCTCAAGAAAGCACATATACATGCCGGTCTGAAGTTTGCCAATAAACATCTGAATGGTTCAGAGGACAACTGGGTGAAAGTGTTGTGGTCAGATGCAAATCAATTTCTAACATTTTTGACATGCATTTTTCTGGATTTTTTGTTGTTATTCTGTATCTCACTGTTCAAATAAACCTTCCATTAAAAATATAGACTGATCATTTCTTTGTCAGTGGGCAAACGTTCAAAATCAGCAGGGGATCAAATACTTTTTTCCCTGCCAATGAACATTTGAATGATTCAGAGGACAACTGGGTGAAACTGTTGTGGTCAGATGAGACCAAAATGGAGCTCTTTGGCATCAACTGAACTCGCCGTGTTTGGAGGAGGAGGAATGCTGCCTATGACCCCAAGAACACCATCCCCACCGTCAAACATGGAGGTGGAAATATGCTTTTGGGGTGTTTTCCTGCTAAGGGGACAGGACAACTTCACCCCATCAAAGGGACGATGGAAGGGGCCATGTGCCATCAAATCTTGGGTGAGAACCTCCTTCCCTCAGCCAGGGCATTGAAAATGGGTCATGGATGGGTATTCCAGCATGACAATGACCCAAAACACACGGCCAAGGCAACAAAGGAGTGGCTCAAGACGAAGCACATTAAGGTCCTGGAGTAGCCTAGCCAGTCTCCAGACCTTAATCCCATAGAAAATCTGTGGAGGGAGCTGAAGGTTCGAGTTGCCAAACGTCAGCCTCGAAACCTTAATGACTTGGAGAAGATCTGCAAAGAGGAGTGGGACAAAATCCCTCCTGAGATGTGTGCAAACCTGGTGGCCAACTACAAGAAACGTCTGACCTCTGTGATTGCCAACAAGGGTTTTGCCACCAAGTGCAGAGGGGTCAAATACTTATTTCCCTCATTATAATGCAAATCAATTCATAACATTTTTGACATGCATTTTTCTGGATTTTTCTGTTGTTATTCTGTCTCTCACTGTTCAAATAAACCTACCATTAAAAATATAGACTGATCATTTCTTTGTCAGTGGGCAAACGTACAAAATCAGCAGGGGATCAAATACTTTTTTCCCTCACTGTATACGTGCTTTCTTGAGCAGGCGGACCTTGCGTGCGCTGCAGGATTTCAGTCCTTCACGGCGTAGTGTGTTACCAATTGTTTTCTTGGTGACTAGGGTCCCAGCTGCCTTGAGATCATTGACAAGATCCTCCCGTGTAGTTCTGGGCTGATTACTCACCGTTCTCATGATCATTGCAACTCCACGAGGTGAGATCTTGCATGGAGCCCCAGGGCGAGGGAGATTAACAGTTCTTTTTGTGTTTCTTCCATGATGCGCACCAACTGTTGTCACCTTCTCACCAAGCTGCTTGGCAATGGTCTTGTAGCCCATTCCAGCCTTGTGTAGGTCTACAATCTTGTCCCTGACATCCTTGGAGAGCTCTTTGGTCTTGGCCATGGTGAAGAGTTTGGAATCTGATTGATTGCTTCTGTGGACAGGTGTCTTTTATACAGGTAGCAAGCTGAGATTAGGAGCACTCACTTTAAGAGTGTGCTCCTAATCTCAGCTCGTTACCTGTATAAAAGACACCTGGGAGCCAGAAATCTTTCTGATTGAGAGGGGGTCAAATACTTATTTCCCTCATTAAAATGAAAATCAATTTATAACATTTTTGACATGCGTTTTTCTGGATTTTTGTTGTTGTTATTCTGTCTCTCACTGTTCAAATAAACCTACCATTAAAATTATAGACTGATCATTTCTTTGTCAGTGGGCAAACGTACAAAATCAGCAGGGGATCGAATACTTTTTTCCCTCATTGTATGTGAGGAGTCTTTAGGTCGCAACAGCATGTACGGCTGGAAGTAGGACATTCCAGACTAAGAGGGTTCATAATGGCCGTGTCAACGAGACTGAACCAGCCAGCACAACTCACTGCCAATAACACATCACGTAATTCACCCTTAAGCAATTGTTCAATCAATTAATTGAATCACTACAATTAAAATCAAAGAATATCCTATAACAAACACTTCGCACTCTCCTCCGTCAGCTACCTGCATCCACAATAAAACGCATCAGTCCAGCAGTGGATAAAACCTGGTGTGGGAGGTATGGGGGGGCGGCTTACACTTGCGGTGGACAGCAGGGGGGTGGCTGCATGCAGTAGCCATCGCAGATCAAGCGGTAGAACTTGTCATCGACTGCCATGCGCCAGGGTAAGGGGCCTCTCCTACACCCACACACATCACACACCAAGCGGTACACACGTCACACCGAGGAGCACGCACGTCACACCAAGGAGCACGCACATCACACATCCAGCGGCACGCACGTCACACCGAGGAGCACGCACGTCACACACCGACCAGGTTGCACAGGGCTCCTTTATCAAGACAAACGTGGAGCAGATTACACCTACTACAATACGCCTGTCACAATGCCCCCCTCTCCCCCCCCCCCCCAGTTTATGGGGGGGCGCGGGCCTCACTCCCCCCTTCGCGTCAGCCCCTACTAATAAATGGTCCGGTTGAATTGTGAATGCACCACTCGAATGACGTGCAGTCCCGTGGCGCACTGTAACGGGCTCGTGATTTACTCAATAAAATTCAACGTAAAAAAATAAAAACGATCCCAAGACATTATTTAAAATAATGTATGGCCATCGTGTGTCAGCATCACAGGCGAAAATTGGCATGTAAAAAAAAACTTCACTGCGACTCACTCAATTGGGATTGCTCGCAGCAAACAGCACTTGACCTGCTTACAGGTTAGGTGCTGAATAACCGTGTGTCACAGAGAACAGTTGCCACTGAGGGTGCCCTTTTCAAATGCTTGAGATGAGATGTGATTATCGCGTGTAAATGTGCACACTAAAATAAAAAAATATAAGCGAACTATTATCGTTTCTGGTGGCAGGATGGTGCAGCGGTGATCTTTGACCCTCGCAACAAGAAGGGCCTTGGTTAATGATCCGACTGGCACTTTGCGGAGTTTTCTACGTTCTCCCCTTTGTTCTGTATGGGTTATCCAGTTTGCTGGCATAGCTTGAAAACACACAATCACAATGTAACTGGGTATTGGCCAAGCATCCCAATGCTAAAGTTACCTGCAAATTACTTTATTGGGATGACTCTCGGCAGCAGAGCCAGATGGTGGCATTGCTGGGGCCCTATGCCATTGTCAAGCTTAAGAGGCCCCTTCTATGAATGCCTGTATATTTTTGTCAGCAGAATGAAAATAACTGCTTTGGAGAGTCTTTTTTCCAACCGATCTTTATTTATTAAACAATTATGTTAAAACTCGAAACCTCGTGTCCATTTCTTATTTCGTATTTAGAGACCCCCCCCCCCCTCTCTTAATGCGAGGCCCTAAGCCGTAAGTGTACCCGGTGTGAGCTCGCCTGTGATGAATCACACGTATAATTGTGCACTCTTATTTGCTATGGGTGGCCAGGAGGATTTATTATTATTTAAGTGAATGCAATGGTAATCAGGGGATTGGATCCAGAACCCCACGTACACAGTAGAGTACAAGGGAACGCCCACAATACAGATTTGAGCTGACCTCCGGATTGAGAAATTGAATTGTGTTGTGATGTGGAGGGTGTTTCTGAACGCTATTGTGACCGACCCATCCCGACGGGAAGAGAGAGGACAGGGTGGACCGGCTGCATGAGCTTACTCTCCGGCACTGCACAGCACAACATCGCCTCCCTACTACAAAAAAACTCGGCAGGACCCTCCTGAAAATAAAAGTCTTCGGAATCAGTGAGGCCTGTCCTTGGGAGGACAGGCGTAGTCTTGGTCGTCACAAGCGAACATTTGTTTCTCCACATGAATTTGTATCCCCGGGTTACCATCAGGGCTGGGCGCTGCAAGCTTAGCTTCTGAGATCTGATGAGACTGGTAGCCGTTTTTTAAAAGGTAATTTCGGCATCTGGAGCCCAAGCACGCAACAACTTTACGCAACTTCTTGGTTCTTTTGGTAAAGTCACGTAGAATGGAAATAAAATAATAAAAATAAAACAAAAAATAAAATTTTCACGACGTTTTGGCCACAACACAAGTAGCCTTCTTCAGGTGAAGGAACAGAACTGTCGGGACGACAGCGCTTCAATAACTGCTGCTAAGATTCGCAGCGTCTTTTAAGCTAGGTGGGAGAGGTAAAGCACCTTGACAAAGGAGTTTACATATCAAACAGGAGAATTTAGCATTGAAATCGCTGTGTTAAAGTGTTGGATCAGCAGGGTGTTAAAGTCAGAAATTAGCATGTAACTGGGAGATTAGCATGATGTTAATGTGAGGGATTAGCATGCGACTGGTCACGGAAATAGCTATGTTAAAGTCAAAGTTTCCATTTCAACAGAGGCATTTAGTATATGGACGCTTAAGGACTGCAACTACCCAACTATTATACAATTAACCGATGTGAAAAAAAACTAAGTATAAACTACATCAATATAATAAATGTACTCAATATGTTCTTCAATATGTTGAGCTATAAACATAAAGTAACTGTGTATACACTACACTATATAATGAATACCATATAGTAAACGAATTAATAAAACTAAAATATAAACTACATCAATGTTATTAATAAACTCTATATACTCTCCAATCAGCTGAGCTACTAACAATAAGTCATTATATGTTACAATGCCATATGGCGAAAAAATGGGTGGCGGTTTTTTCCTTCTTACCAACGTTAGCACGACGGAGAGCGACGAGCCTCGTTCAGACGGACGAGTCCATCCATGCTCGGAACGGAGGAGGGGGGAGAAACAGCCACGATGTGCTGCTCTGTCCTGTGTTGCGTTACAACCATGCCATAAACTAGACTACTATACATTGTAACGTTATACCTTCCAATCTAAACTACATTGTATAATATCGTATACACAGCCCAATGTAAGCTCGAACATTATGCAGTATATTTATATGTCTTCAACTAAACTTTTTCCTACATTACACGACTATACACCGTAATATACACTACCATAGACAAACCCACCCTTGAATTACACAATGCGTTACTTTACACTACCCTATACTTTAGACTGTAAAATGTTAGACTTGTAATATTACACTATGTATTATTCTACCAACCCTACTGTATACCACACTGCTGTATATTCACAATACAATTACGATACAATATATTGCCTTATGAATTATGTTAAACATTACAATGTTATACTATTTATTATTATATAACATGCTATAAACCATACCATTGACCGTCGTGTGAAGAGGCAGTGCCAGCGAATGGACTGCAGTCTGAATGTCACCATAAAATACAATGAATTAAGAACTGAAATTGTGTATAACGTCTTTCCAATGAAATTTTGATTTAAAGCTTTCGTGACTGCAGTAATTCATATTCTTAGTTCTTTCGGTAAAGTCACGTTGAAGGGAAACAACAAAATAATAAGATATATATAAAACAATAAAAATTCTCACGACGTTTCGACCATAACACAAACCAATTCCTCGACCACATCAATTCCATACACCCAGCCATCAGATTCACCATGGAGGTCGAAAAAGATGGCAAGCTACTCTTTTTGGATGTCCTAATTAAAAGGAGACCTGATGGTTCAATGAGCCACTCTGTCGACAGGAAAGCTACGCATACGAATGCTTACTTAAAACCGGATTCCCACCACCATCCATGCCAGAAGAACTCCCTCATCAAGACTCTATACCATAGAGCCCAATGCATTTCCGACCAGGAACACATTGCCAGTGAACTTAAGCACGTACACCAAGCTCTCAAGGCTAATGGTTACTCCGACTACACAATCCGCAAAGCCATCACTCCAGCCATGAAGAAGGATCCTCTTGAGGAGCCATTCAAAACCATCACCTTACCCTACATTGCAGGGGTCACAAAAAAGATCTCCAAAATCCTGAATGAACACAAAATCCAGGTCCGATTCAACACAGTACATAAAATCCGTGATCTGGTTCCGTCTGTAAAAGATGTGGTTCCAGACATACAGTACCCGGGCGTCTACAAACTAAGTTGCCTCTGTGGTAGCAGTTACATTGGAGAAACCAAACGACATATCTGGGACCGCATCCGTGAACATAAAGCAGACTTGAAACACGGTAGGACGAGCACCTCAGCCGTGGCAGATCACTGTTATAATTCAGTGGGCTCACATGACATTGACTTCTCCAAGACGGACGTTCTCTGCAAGCCATCCGGCTACCATGAGAGATTCGTTCATGAGGCCATCCACATATACAAACACAGAAACAATTTCAACCGAGAAGATGGATTCTGGCTTAGTAACCATTGGAAAGACGTTATAAACCATTTTGGTACTTAATTGATTGTATTTTATGGTGACTTTCAGATCGCAGTCCATTCGCTGCCACTGCCTCTTAATACCTTTCACACGACGGTCAATGGTATGGTTTATAGCAGGGGTGTCCAAACTTTTTTTCCCGAGGGCCACATACAGAAAAATACACGAAGGATTGGGCCACTCACTAGACGTGAGGTATACTGCCTCACTTCTCATGCACTAATATTGTCAAAATCAATCAAATGCAGGTAAATTACGTTTGATTATTGAACATGTTTGAAGAAAAAAAGCCTCCATCATAGCTCTTCATTAGTAGGTATTAATTTTATTTTTTACAAAAAGGTTGGCAGGTAATTCTCTCAGTGACAGCCTCAGATTGGTTCTTAGGGTGCTGATCCCCCTTCATTGTCCATATGAAGGGAGAGACAAGAAGACAAATAGGGGATGTGGATATTTCAAGCTTATTACACAAATAAATTATTGGGCTTGTTAACACATCAACTAACGTTTGTTAAAAAAATTGTCATGAACTTTAATTGACTGAATTTATGAAGTAATTGGGCTTATTAACAAATGAAAACGGTGTGTATATTTTTAACTCACCTGTAATGGGAATAATGTTACGCTCAGTGGGAGCAGTGATGCTGCGCTTTGGTGTGAAGGATAGCTGGCAGGTCAGGAGTAAGTTTGGTGGTTGAGATGCGAAGGACGTCACGGAGATGGCTGTCGGTCGTTCTGGTTCTCAGCCTGCTTTTGTTCAGCGTTAACAGAGAGAATGTCTGCTCACATATGTATGTTGAGCCGAACAGACTCATCATTCGTTTTGCATGGCGTCTCGTCAGAGGAAACTTGGCCTTTTCCAAACTCCGGTAGAAGTCAGGTAGGGAGAGAAGCTGATGCTGATTCTTCAGAGAATCATCACACTGAATTTCGATCAGTTCTAATTGCAGACTCCCCTCCACTTCTTTTGCATCCATTGAAAACGGAGCCGCAAACAGTGTGATTTCCTTCTCAATGACAGAAATTTTTTGGAAGCGCTGACTGAATTCTGTCATGAGAGATGTGATCACAGACACATATTCTCCCATTTTTGCAGAGAGCTTGGCATTTGGAAATGCGCATTGATTTCGGTCAGCGTGGGGAAGTGCGCTACATTGAAGTTGCGCAGTTGTGACTCGAAGAGACGGAGCTTCGCACGGAATGCTTTCATGTGCACATACAGCTGTGGTACCAGCTGCTCTTTGCCTTGTAGTCTCTTGTTCGGGGTGTTGAGATGATCAGTGACATCAACTAAAAAAGCCAGGCCTGCCAACCATAAAGGGTCACTGATCTCATGGAGAGGTCTGCCCTTTTCTTTCAAAAACTTGTCGATATTTGATCTCAGGGAATAAAACCACTGCATCACGGAGCCGCGACTGAGCCAGCGCACTTGAGAATGGTAGAGTAGGTCCCCGTCTTCAGCATCGACATCAGAGAGGAACGCTTGCAATTCTCTGTGGTAAAGCCCTCGGGCCATAATTTTTTTTGACATTTTTCACAACTGTGTTCATCACATCGCCAAGCTGGATTATCTTGGCACAGAGGGCTTCTTGGTAGATGATACAGTGCATTTTAACAGTCTCACCTCCGCTCTCCTGCACCTTGGCACTCACCATAGAAGCCATTCCTTTGCGCTCGCCTGTCATTGCTGGAGCCCCATCCGTTGTAATTCCACACAGCTTGTCCCATTTAAGTCCAGCCTGGTTAATTGAATCTGACACAGCTTCAAAACATATCCTTCCCAGTTGTTGTCCCCTTTAGACTCCGAAGATCAAGCAGTTCCTCCGTAATGCAAAAATTCTCATCAACTCCCCGCAAAAAAATTAACAGCCGTGCAGCGTCCGTGGCATCTGTGCTCTCATCACATTCAATCGAGTAAAAATCGAAAGCACAAGCTTTATCTGACACTTGCTGTTTTAAGTTAGCCGACAAGTCTTCAATTCGCCGCACAACCTTATTTCTGGACATACTAACATCGTTAAAATCCTGCATTTTCTCCAGGCACATTCCCACGACTTTAGTGAGGCACTGTTTGATGAAGTCACCGTCTGAGAAAGGTTTCCCGTGTAGGGCAATGAGTTGAGCTACTTCATTGCTGGCTATTGTTGCATTTTCTTGAGCTTTGTTAGCACAGAAAAAAACCCTGCTGCTGCGTTAGCAGGCTAGCTTGCCATTTGCTTTACCTTCTCTCTCCGCTCGGCGCCAGTGTAGGACGTGAAGGTCTGATGTTTCGTTTCATAATGCCGTCGTACATTGTACTCTTTCATCACGGCAACACTCTCATTACAAATCAAACTAACACACTTCCCCTTGGTGTCTATGAAAAAAAAATCATTTTTCCACCGAGTCTGAAATTTTCTGCACTCGCTTGCAATCTTGCATCTCTTCGGTTCCGGCATTTCTGGTGACCCTGAGCAAATGTTTTCTTCGATTGCTTGCTTTGTGGAGACGCTGCCTTGTTCAAGACAATACCGCCATCTAGTGTTTAAATTAAGAAATGCAATACAGTGGGCCATAGTCCATTATATTTTTAAACTTTGATACGGGCTAATTAAAAATGGATGGCGGGCCGCAGTTGGCCCGCGGGCCGTAGTTTGGACACCCCTGGTTTATAGCATGTTATATAATAATAAATAGTATAACATTGTAATGTTTAACATAATTCATAAGGCAATATATAGTATTGTAATTTATAGTGAATATACAGCTGTGTGGTATACAGTAGGGTTAGTAGAATAATACATAGTGTAATATTACAAGTCTAATATTTTACAGTCTAAAGTATAGGGTAGTGTAAAGTAACGCATTGTATAATTCAAGGGTGGGTTTGTCTATGGTAGTGTATATTACGGTGTATAGTTGTGTAATGTAGGAAAACGTTTATTTGGAGACATATCAATATAATGCATAATGTTAGAGCTTACATTGGGCTGTGTATACGATATTATACAATGTAGTTTAGATTGGAAGGTATAACATTACAATGTATAGTAGTCTAGTTTATGGCATGGTTGTAATGCAACACAGGACAGAGCAGCACATCGTGGCTGTTTCTCCCCCCTCCTCCGTTCCGAGCATGGATGGACTCGTCCGTCTGAACGAGGCTCGTCGCTCTCCGTGGTGCTAACGTTGGAAAGAAGGAAAAAACCGCCACCCATTTTTTTCGCAATATGGCATTGTAATGTATAACGACTTATTGTTAGTAGCTCAGCTGATGGAGAGTATATAGAGTTTATTGATAACATTGATGTAGTTTGTATTTTAGTTTTTTTTTATTAGTTTACTATATGGTATTCATTAGATAGTGTAGTGTATACCCAGTTACTTTATGTTTATAGCTCAATTTATTGAAGAATATATTGAGTACATTTATTATATTGATGAAGTTTCTACTTAGTTTTTTTCACATCGGTTTATTGTATGATAGTTGGGTAGTTGCAGTCCTTTAGCGTCCATATACTAAATGCCTCTTTTGAGATGGAAACTTTGACTTTAACATAGCTATTTCCGTGACCAGTCACATGCTAATCCCTCACATTAACATCATGCTAATCTCCCAGTTACATGCTAATTTCTGACTTTAACACCCTGCTGATCCAACACTTTAACGCAGCTATTTCAATGCTAAATTATCCTGTTTGATATGTAAACTCCTTTGTCAAGGCGCTTTACCTCTCCCACCTAGTTTAAACGACACTGCAAATCTTAGCAGCAGTCATTGATGTGCTGTCGTCCCGACAGTTCTGTTCCTTCACCTGAAGAAGGCTACTTGTGTTGTGGCCGAAACGTCGTGAAAATTTTATTTTTTATTACGTTTTATTTTGTTTTATTTTTCTCCATTCTACGTTATTTTACCGAAAGAACCAAGAAGATGAATCCCTGCAGTCACGAAAGCTTTAAATCTGAACTTTACGCAATTAAAAATTATTGTGTAAGATAAGACTACAATCGTTGTCTGCTGTGAGGATCTTCTGTACTCAAGGCCCCGAATGTTTGTGGCAAGTGAAAGTTTTTCTCAGCAAAATATAAGATTTCTCACAGTAGCATACCGTATGACCACACGTCGCTCTGCACCTTGTAGAGCCCATGGAACATGCTTTCTGAAGACATCCACTTTACAGGCAGAGGCACCTAATGGACATGACCGCATGGCCACAAGCACAACAACAATACGTTCAGTAAATTCAGTTCAGGCCGATGCATCGCGATTCGTCATACGTTTTTTGCGTCAGGCCACATTCATCTGGCCAAATTAGCGTCATCTAGCCCTCCACTACCCTGAAGGGTTAAATGTGTAGTGACATCACGGGATGTCACTGTGTAGTGCCGGCCCTAGAGAGGCACGGCGTGCGGTGTATTGACATCGCGGATACCACTCTGGTGTGGGTGTAGTACCGGCCCTAGAGGGGCTCGGTCAGCGCTGATTGATCCCGCTGGATGGCATCACGCTTGGCGTGCAGTGCCAACCCAACAGGATAGGGTGTGGGAGTGCCGGCCGTAGGAAACGGGTTACTAAATGCCATGGCACTCTGGTTGACCCGATAGGACACGTGACCGGTTAAGTCTACAAAGGGGCCCCAAGTGGGGGCTAGGGGTGGTCACGTGGTCGGGGTCCAGATCCTGCTGTTCGATGATTCTAGAAGGTGGTCGTGGCCAAGGGCGGAGCCAGCCACGCCACAGAGAATATAAGCCGGGTCCCCCAGAGGGACCGGCGTTGTTGTTCATCTTGAAGAAACCTTTGTCTATGTCTACGTTCTACCAGTCTCCAACACATGGACTGGGACCCGAGCTGTGGTCCCGTTCTGTCGTAGCTTGTCATGTTGTAATTAGTGTAGTTAGCCTGGTGTTCACCACCACAGGTTGTTATTCTGGGCCAGTTACCCCGTGTACCACATGGGGGGGGGAGGAGGAAGGGGATTTGTGAAATTGCCCCATATTTTGAACTGTCGGCAGAGCAGGGAGATTGAATCCAATTGCCGACCTCTGGATTGCAAGTCCAGGGTGGGAGAGCCATTGCACCACCGTGTGTGGCAGCACCCCCCACTCTTTTTTTCTTAGGGGCTGTGCAAAATAAAATAAAAACATTGAGTACAATTAAAGTGATGGGCCTTCCATTCCGATGATGGTGATGACATTGGCGATACTGATAATGATGCTGATGATGCTAAGTAAGGTGAAGGACTCACTTTGCCCTTCACCACGTAGTTGGGGTCAGTCTGGACGTTCCGTGCCAGCCCAAAGTCGCAAATCTTGGCGATGTGTCCATGCGTTACCAGCAAATTCCACGCAGCCAGGTCGCGGTGGATGCACTAAAAAAAAGAAAAAAATTCCCTGTGTGGCCTTCAACAAACTTGGGGCAACTTCTGTGAAGGTCGGCCACGGTACAAGACGGGGTGGGTGCCCAGCACCACGCCCGGCTGCCTTTGTCTCCCCAGTGTAGATGTTTACACACCGCACCAGGTACTCATTTGAGACTGAGTCCATCTGGGGAGGCCCAAGACCGGTTCAGATAATTGTCACTGGTGTTGGCCGTGAGCGGGAATCGAACTCTGGCCATTGGGTTCGTAGTGCAGTGAACTAACCACTGAGCGACCACTCGCCACCCAGACAGACATATTAATGGCAACAAAGACGTGCACCACTGACACAGTCATATACAAAGACACAGTTAAACACGCACAGTCACAGAGATACAGTTAAACATACTCTTTGGTTCTTTCGGTAAAGTAACATAGGTATAAAATAAAACAAATCACGACGTTTCGGGTGCAACACAAGTGTCCCTCATCAGGTGGGAAAGCATGATCTGCTGCTGAGGCAGACTGTTTTAAAAGGTTTGAAATAGGTGTAGCCCAAGGGTCATAAAGAAGTGGGCGGGGCTAGTGATGTTAATGTGAGAAATTAGCATGTAAATGTAAGATCGGAGAGCAGCCTCCTCGACGAGGGCTTCAAATCAAGACAGTTAAACACGCGCAGTCACACAGATGGTCATGGCCCTGTAGGGATAGAGACAGACAGGCACGGAGACACATACAGAGAGACACAGAGACAGGTTAAAATCATCACGTATTTTCATCATTATGTTCCACCACTCTTTTAACCGAGGAGAGAGGCTCACTGCTGATTCACTCCTCTCGCGACTCACGTTCTTGTGAGCGAGGAAGGCCATACCGCTCGCGACCTGCTCCGAGAAGCTCGGGAGGTTGTCCACCCCGGATGGAGTAGAGTCGCTCGCGATCGCTTCTCTCTCCGACGACGACGCGTCCCAGCCTGCGGCGCACAAGGAAGCCCGGACGATTCAGAAATGCCCTAACTATAGAGTATCTATAGTAGATCATCGATTATTCGGCGGCTACGGGGGGGAAGGGGACGCCAAATTTTTTAACAACGCCGGATATTCACTACATAATAATTTTAAAAAGCTAATTTTTTGCACATTCTTGCATAGCATTGTTTTTAAATGTTGTGAATGTTTTGTTGTCTTTTAAATTAGTTTACTATATGAAATTGGTGTGAATAAACATACAAATACACATAAATAAATATCCTACTGTAAAATGTAACCTATTTACTGTACCGTACTTACCAATCCAATCTCGAAGACTCTGAATGGAGTGATGTATATACGTGCAGTATTGTAATTTTTTTAAGTTGTATTTAGTGTATAATGTACCGTCTGTAATATTTAACACTGAAATGAAGTCGGTGGCCGCTCTGGTTAATACCGCGGTCTACTTCGCAGTAGACACAGTTAGAGCGAACACGTACATGATTAGAAAAAGAGAGTCGGCCAAGTGTTGTGTGGTGTAATTACCCAAATTTGAGAAATTTACTCGCAAATTATTCCATCGGGGAAGCTGCCTAATAACATCACAAACCCACTTGGCAGGGTAAAGCCCGCTTGCAAGGCTGTGGCTGCACAGGGGCAGCTGCCCCCAGTCCATGGAAACTGGTACTGATGTAGTTTACGAATCGCCATGGGCGGCATGGTGGCACATTGGTAAGTAACCCTTGCGCCTTGCAGCAAGAAAGCTGGGTTTGATTCCCGACTCGGGCGCGTTTCGGCGTGTTGTCATCTTCTCTCCCCCTGTTCGTCAGAGTGTGTAAGTGCAATGAAGTGTTTGAGTGAGTGTGTGAGCGAGTGAGTTAGCGTGAATGTGTGAGTGTGTGAAGATTGTATGTTCTCCCCCTCTTCTGGGTCTCCTCCGTGTTCTCGAGTTTCCTCCCATAGTAAAAAAAAATACCCAATACAACGAGTCTGGCATTGGGCAAAACATCCCAATACTGAAAAATCACCTGCAAATTACTCAATTGGGACTACACAGTGACGGCAAAAACTTCGCAGGACCCTCATGAAGAAGTCTTGAGTTTTTGCACAGTAAACAAATGTAATAATAAATCTTGACTTAAAGCTTTTGTAACTGCAGGAAGACATTCTTTGGGTCTTTCGGTAACGTCACGTAAATAGGTTCAAATGAAATAACCAAAAATAACAAAAAACTACGACGTTTCGATCACAACACAAGCTTTTGTCATCAGGAAGAAAAAAAGAGAGGGGGACAGCTGCTGAGGCAGACAGTCTGCCTTATCTCAACCGGTGTTGTGCCTATCCTAGGTAAACTCTGTCTTAAATGAGTACCTGGTGCAGTGTGTAGACATGAGCACTGGGGAGACAGAGGTGGCTGCATGCGCGTGGTGCTGGCCACCCACCTCCTCGTGGGCCATGCCGCCTAACAGCAGCACAGTCTGTTAAGGCTTATTTGGGTGAACTTCATCTTTGTTGTACGCTTGTGCCATCTTGTGTGTCCGCTGTCACAGATTCCAGGCTACAACCCTCCGGAGTCCACCCCATGGGGCTCCCCTTCTCCCCGGCCCAAAAAACCCAGACAGTACTCGTGCATCATGCATGCGGTGTCAGCAAGAGGTAAGAGGTGCATGAGTGGGCACACACTCTGGGTTTTACATCTGCAGAGTTAGTTAAGTGTACATTGTGCTCGCAAGCAGAGGTGAACAATAAAAAAATCAGTGGCGGTTATGAGAAACGCTACCCTGAAGTAACGGGCGGTTTGCACTCTGAACTTGCAATCCAGAAGTTACTGGTTCGTTTTCCCATCGCAGCGTTTGAAACAGTATCGCAATTTTCTTAAATTTACAATTTTTACCTTTCCAACCAGTACAAACAGCCAGGCGAGGTGTATAAGCGTCACTATGTATGAATAGTTTAGGACATCTTATGCCCACTTCTTAACCAGCCAAAACACTGACCCCCTTGTGACGAAGGTGATTTCACAAAAATATTGGTTACTGACTCGATGGTGTTTATTGACTAACCACAAAACACTGTGATCCATTCTGGTATATCTCAAGATGTTCCGTGATCCACCAGAAAGCTATGAACAACAGTTACCCGGATGGATTTAACCGAGTAATACAACACGACAGACATGCCAAGTGCTAGTGCGATCTATTGGTAGAAAAGTTATGTTTTTAATCCATGAATTCTTAGTCAGGGATTCTTATTTGCCATCGACTGAGGATTATTACTTTATATTAGAGGTGTTTCTTCTTATTTGTCCTGAGATCCACAACCACCATTTTTTGTGATCATCCACCTCTGAATCGCGATCAACATATCGGCCACCACTTATCTAAAGTTCAAAACCTGCAATTCTGCCAGACTTGGCCTGCAGGAATGGGCCTTTAGGGTGGCCACTCAGAGGGCAAAACTCTGTGGGGAATACAAGCAACAGCTTCGTAGGCTGTGTCTCCACTCTCACAGTCACAAAGCGTAATTGTACATGGTGATACCTGCACGGGTCACGTGATGGATAGCCAATTGAATGTTTACATCGCGAGAGGATTTCCTGCAAGGCATGTTAGGTTTACTTATTCTTGTGAGGAGCCGTTTACGTTATGAAGGGGTAGGGATCAGCTGCATAGAGCAAAGTGAATATGAAATTCCCCGAGCTGGAGTGTTTTTGTTAAGAAAAATGTCGGGTTGTCAGAAAATTGAAAGGTTTGTTTTCAAATGCGCAGTTCAATTTCGTTAGAGCTACTATTTTCCTTTAGACGTGCAAAGATAATTTATGACAAAAACATTGACACGTTTGCAAATTGTTTCGTAAATGGTCGTAACTTTGCTCACGTATATACTTGGGCAATAATTCTCAACAGTGGTAAAAATGTAAGCGAGTTGACGTCTTCGACACTTTGTAAATGTCTTTCAACTTTTTTAGCTGAATCGTATATATACAAGCATAAACACGTAATTAGTTCTACGCATTTATATACAAAATTAAACCGATTTATTTTCCATGCATGCTGTGTTGTCTTGGTTACTGTAAGTCGTTACGTGTACCACTGCTGGATGAACGTCTCGCCACGTTGTGTTGTTGGATGTCAGGTTTAGTTTGACCATACTTCACCATGCTGGTCATTGTTGGATGATAATAATATCCACTTGTAACGCGCCACCGCATGGTATTCGCTCGCTCTCGAATAGAGAGTTATGTACCACCGTTTCACATGCAAAATCGATTCTCAATCCCTGGGCCAACTTGCTCCTGATTAACATTCGATTTGCCACGTTTAGATCTCGGAGGTGATTGAATCCGCCGGCTTCCAGGCTTGTTGAGCCACTCAGAGGAGGAATTAAAGCAAATTGTTTCCAAAGCAAAGCGCGAGCTCGAATGTTTGTCCGTGTTCTCTTCAAACCACCAGTTGAAGGCTGGCCTCTGCCCACTTCGACCGTGCGGAGGCCCTGGCCATCGGGGAGGCCCCCTGGCCCCCGTGGTGCCTCACCACAAACGTGGGGCCCGGTGGGCCGCGTCGACTGCCGTGATCGCGTACAGGCGGTGAAACTGCCACACATGAACCATAATACCTTGCTGATCTCGTGTCAAGGAGAATATACCAGCAGACCTTCGTTAACAATGGGAATGATCGGTAAGGGAACACATTGGGCTCTACAGAGGCACTCCACTATTATACACCACTACTCTACAGTACACATTGGGCTCTATGGAGGCCTGTCGTTAAGGAATTACTCGTTAACATGGGGTGGTCGTTAAGAGGGGTTCTATTGTATATAACAAGTTTAAATATTTAATAAATTAATAGAGAGTACTCAACTGAGATGGCGGATGAGTTTGCTAAACTCACAATACAAAGGCCACTGTCCCAGCCTCTGTGGTTGGACCATCTCTAGCTCCACCCACCTACCTTGATGCACCTATCTCAGGCCTATATAAGACCTTGTCTCAGCAACTTTCTCTCTCACCTGACCTGGAGACGATTGCTTGTGTTGCGATCGAAACGTCGGGATATTTGTATTATTTTTTATCTACGTGGCTTTACCAAAGGACCCATAGAATAGAATCATAAACAGGTTACGTCCTGATTTAAAGCTTTCGTGACTGCAGTAATTCATATTCTTAGTTTTTTCGGTAAAGTCACGTTGAAGAGAAACAACAAAATAATAAAATATCTATAAAACAATAAAAAATTCTCACGACGTTTCGACCATAACACACCTGATGACGACCGTTTGTGTGTTATGGTCGAAACGTCGTGAGAATTTTTTTATTGTTTTATAGATATTTTATTATTTTGTTGTTTCTCTTCAACGTGACTTTACCGAAAAAACTAAGAATATGAATAAGGTTACGTCCTCTACATGGACCCCCCCCCCCCTCATTATTAATCATGAGCAGGTGACGTCCTCCAAATGGACACCCCCCTCCATTGATAATAATTAGCGGGTGACATCACTCCACATGGGAGGGGCGAGGTGCCTCCTCTCCCCTCCTAAGCGTCAACTTATAAACTCACTACAAAGGCAGAACCCTCACGTAACGCGATCTCCATAACGCTATTGAGACATCGAAGTAAAAAGGACGTCATGATGAACAAGGGATTATAACCTTTAAATGAAATAGGTCTGTCACCGCGGCCTTACAAATTGCACACAAATGGATGCAATGAATATCACTTCGCGGTCTGCTTTGCGCTTGCAAGTTTCAGATTTACTGCAATACACCCATGCTTGGACGGGCAAAAGGCTAGTAAACAAATAATCCCCTCGCCCGCTCCCCACCACGATATCACACAATGATATAGTACTTCCTTGTACAGTATACCCAATAAAGACCAAATCTAATCCCCATGATAGGTAAATTGATATACATAGAGCTTGCCGGCGATAGGTCTAAACCACGAACTATGAACTCGTGATATTCAAGGGTCTCCCGTATTTGGAGTTTGCATGTTCTCCCCATGGTCACGTTGAGATAATGACTGCTATGAATTTTCACATAAGCCACCTCGTTGAGCAATCATATGTGGCCAGGCTGCTTCTGGAAAAGAGCTATATATCTCAGTGGGCCTTACCTCGTCAAATAAAAATAGGTTGCTTACAGGAGTTGAATGGATTGCCACATCACAGGGATGTGAGGAATCGCAGCATGGAGAGGGCTTCATCCAGCAGTGGATTGAGTGTTCTTGTTGAAACGTGTGTATTTAATATTTCTCTGATGTTCTTTTAGTCTCGTGCTGATCATTCGTCCTGTTTGCCCAACATAACATTTGCCACAAGTGCAGTTAATCCTGTACAAACCTTCTGTTGATAGCTTAGGTAATACATATTTTATACCAGAAGTCGAGTTCAAGAAACATAAGTACGTTTTTACTTCAACTGATATATATATACATGTATAAATATACATGTCCATACAACCACGTCTCAATGTCTATGTCTGGGAGAACACGCTAGTTTCTCCCTCTGCGGAGTCTCCACCACTTTTATTTCTTCTTGTTTCCCAGCTCCTGGTCTTGGTGCTCCTTCCCTCTGTCTCCTCCTTGTTCCTTCTCCTCTTCCTCATCTTTCTCCAGCTGCCGTGTGCAGCACATGAAGCTCCAAATTGCCCAACGCCAGAAACTGTTCTTTCTCTCTCCCTTAGAAGATGGGATGTGCTTAATCTCTTTCTTCTCTTCCTGAACACTCTCTGCCCTCCAAGGTTGCTCACATCTTCCTTCCTCATTCACCACTTCCTGCTTTGTATCGTCTTCAATCGTGTCGACCTCCTTCAGCTCTACCTCATTTGCCTCTAACTCAATAGCTCCTACTTCTTTTGCGTCTACCTCTATTGCCTCTACATCATTCGCCTCTACCAAAATCGCCTCACTCTCCTCCACCTCAATAGCCCCTACCTCCACTTCTACCTCAATCACCTCTACGTCATTCACCTCTGACTCATTCGGCTCTACCTCCATAACCACCTCCTGCTTGGCCTCTCCCTCAATCTCCTCTAACTCTTTTGCCACTTCCTGGATGGCATCTACTTCATATGCCTCAACCTCATTTGCCCCTTCCTGCTTTATCTCCTCCACCGCGTTCTCAACTTTTTTTGCCATTTCCTGTTTGGCCTTTAGCTCATTTGTGTCTACCTCATTGATCAAGACCTGCATGGCCTTTTCTTCGATCGTGTCGACCTGAATTGCCTTGACCTGTTTCACCAATTCCTGCTTTGTATCTCTCTCAATCCCTTCTACGACATTGGCCACAACCTCTTTCACCACTTCCTGCTTGGCCACTGCATCTACCTCAATCACCGCTACCTCTACCTGACTCGCCTCTAGCTCACTCGCCACTTCCTTCTTGGGCTCTCCATCATTCCCCTCTCTCTCAATCTCGTTTACCTTCATCTCTTCTACTTCCCGAACTTTCATCTCAATCCTTCGTAGCTTCCTATTCCTACGTTTCCTCTGAACACAATCCTCTCCCTCTTTCTTTGTCTCCACAACATTCTCAACTTTCTCCACCACTTCCTGTTTGGCCATTCCCTCATTCCGATCGACCTCATTTGGCTCTACCTCTTCTGCTAATTCCTGTTTTGCATCTCTCTCAATACCCTCTATGACATTGGCTGCTATATCTTTTACCACTTCCTGCTTGGCTACTGCTTCTACCTCAATCCCCGCTACCTCTGCCTCATTCGCTAATTCCCGCTTGCCATCTCCTTCTAATACCTCTACCTTATTCAACTCTACCTGATTCATCACATCCTCCAAAGCCACTGCCTCAATCATCTCTACCTCAATCGTCCCAACCTCCACCACTTCCTGCATGGGCTCTCCCTCACTCCCCTCTCTCTCAGCCACCTCTTCTTTCACTGTCTTCAGAACTTTCTTCTTGTTCTTGTGTTTCTTCATATTCCTATGTTTTCTCTTAACACAATCCTCTCCCTCTTTCTTTGTCTCCACAACATTCTCAACTTTCTCCGCCACTTCCTGTTTGGCCATTCCCTCATTCCCATCTACCTCACTTGCCTCTACCTCTTTCCCTAAGTCCTCCTTGGCATCTCTCTCAATCCCTTCTATGACATTGGCCACTACCTCTTTCACAAATTCCTGTGTGGCCACTGCATCTACCTCAATCACTGCTACCTCTACCTCATTTGCCTCTACCTCACTCGCCACTTCCTTCTTGGGTTCTCCATCATTCCCCTCTCTCTCAATCTCGTTTTCCTTCATCTCTTCTACTTCCCGAACTTTCATCTCAATCCTTCGTAGCTTCCTATTCCTACGTTTCCTCTGAACACAATCCTCTCCCTCTTTCTTTGTCTCCACAATATTCTCAACTTTCTCCGCCACTTCCTGTTTGGCCATTCCCTCATTCCGATCGACCTCATTTGGCTCTACCTCTTCTGCTAATTCCTGTTTTGCATCTCTCTCAATACCCTCTATGACATTGGCTGCTATATCTTTTACCACTTCCTGCTTGGCCACTGCTTCTACCTCAATCCCCGCTACCTCTGCCTCATTCGCTAATTCCCGCTTGCCATCTACTTCTAATACCTCTACCTTATTCAACTCTACCTCATTCATCACATCCTCCAAAGCCACTGCCTCAATCATCTCTACCTCAATCGTCCCAACCTCCACCACTTCCTGCATGGGCTCTCCCTCACTCCCCTCTCTCTCAGCCACCTCTTCTTTCACTGTCTCCAGAACTTTCTTCTTGTTCTTGTGTTTCTTCCAATTCCTACGTTTCCTCTGAACACCATCCTCTCCCTCTTTCTTTGTCTCCACAACATTATCAACTTTCTTAGCCACTTCCTGTTTGGCTATTCCCTTATTCCCATTTACCTCACTTGCCTCTACCTCTTTCCCTAAGTTCTCCTTGACATCTCTCTCAATCCCTTCTACGACATTGGCCACTACCTCTTTCACAAATTCCTGTGTGGCCACTGCATATACCTCAATCACCGCTACCTCTACCTCATTCGCCTCTAGCTCACTCGCCACTTCGTTATTGGGCTCTCCATCATTTTCCTCTCTCTCAATCTCATTTACCTTCATCTCTTCTACTTCCCGAACTTTCATCTCAATCCTTCGTAGCTTCCTATTCCTATGTTTCCTCTTAACACAATCCTCTGCCTCTTTCTTTGTCTCCACAACATTCTCAACTTTCTCCGCCACTTCCTGTTTGGCCATTCCCTCATTCCCATCTACCTCACTTGCCTCTACCTCTTTCCCTAAGTCCTCCTTGGCATCTCTCTCAATCCCTTCTATGACATTGGCCACTACCTCTTTCACAAATTCCTGTGTGGCCACTGCATCTACCTCAATCACCGCTACCTCTACCTCATTTGCCTCTACCTCACTCGCCACTTCCTTCTTGGGTTCTCCATCATTCCCCTCTCTCTCAATCTCGTTTTCCTTCATCTCTTCTACTTCCCGAACTTTCATCTCAATCCTTCGTAGCTTCCTATTCCTACGTTTCCTCTGAACACAATCCTCTCCCTCTTTCTTTGTCTCCACAATATTCTCAACTTTCTCCGCCACTTCCTGTTTGGCCATTCCCTCATTCCGATCGACCTCATTTGGCTCTACCTCTTCTGCTAATTCCTGTTTTGCATCTCTCTCAATACCCTCTATGACATTGGCTGCTATATCTTTTACCACTTCCTGCTTGGCCACTGCTTCTACCTCAATCCCCGCTACCTCTGCCTCATTCGCTAATTCCCGCTTGCCATCTCCTTCTAATACCTCTACCTTATTCAACTCTACCTCATTCATCACATCCTCCAAAGCCACTGCCTCAATCATCTCTACCTCAATCGTCCCAACCTCCACCACTTCCTGCATGGGCTCTCCCTCACTCCCCTCTCTCTCAGCCACCTCTTCTTTCACTGTCTCCAGAACTTTCTTCTTGTTCTTGTGTTTCTTCCTATTCCTACGTTTCCTCTGAACACCATCCTCTCCCTCTTTCTTTGTCTCCACAACATTATCAACTTTCTTAGCCACTTCCTGTTTGGCTATTCCCTTATTCCCATTTACCTCACTTGCCTCTACCTCTTTCCCTAAGTTCTCCTTGACATCTCTCTCAATCCCTTCTACGACATTGGCCACTACCTCTTTCACAAATTCCTGTGTGGCCACTACATATACCTCAATCACCGCTACCTCTACCTCATTTGCCTCTACCTCACTCGCCACTTCCTTCTTGGGTTCTCCATCATTCCCCTCTCTCTCAATCTCGTTTTCCTTCATCTCTTCTACTTCCCGAACTTTCATCTCAATCCTTCGTAGCTTCCTATTCCTACGTTTCCTCTGAACACAATCCTCTCCCTCTTTCTTTGTCTCCACAATATTCTCAACTTTCTCCGCCACTTCCTGTTTGGCCATTCCCTCATTCCGATCGACCTCATTTGGCTCTACCTCTTCTGCTAATACCTGTTTTGCATCTCTCTCAATCCCCTCTATGACATTGGCTGCTATATCTTTTACCACTTCCTGCTTGGCCACTGCTTCTACCTCAATCCCCGCTACCTCTGCCTCATTCGCTAATTCCCGCTTGCCATCTCCTTCTAATACCTCTACCTTATTCAACTCTACCTCATTCATCACATCCTCCAAAGCCACTACCTCAATCATCTCTACGTCAAAAGTCTCAACCTCCACCACTTCCTGCATGGGCTCTCCCTCACTCCCCTCTCTCTCAGCCACCTCTTCTTTCACTGTCTCCAGAACTTTCTTCTTGTTCTTGTGTTTCTTCCTATTCCTACGTTTCCTCTGAACACCATCCTCTCCCTCTTTCTTTGTCTCTACAACATTATCAACTTTCTTAGCCACTTCCTGTTTGGCTATTCCCTCATTCCCATTTACCTCACTTGCCTCTACCTCTTTCCCTAAGTTCTCCTTGGCATCTCTCTCAATCCCTTCTACGACATTGGCCACTACCTCTTTCACAAATTCCTGTGTGGCCACTGCATCTACCTCAATCACCGCTACCTCTACCTCACTCGCCACTTCCTTCTTGGGCTCTCCATCATTCCCCTCTCCCTCAATCTCGTTTACCTTCATCTCTTCTACTTCCCGAACTTTCATCTCAGTCCTTCGTAGCTTCCTATTCCTATGTTTCCTCTTAACACAATCCTCTCCCTCTTTCTTTGTCTCCACAACATTCTCAACTTTCTCCGCCACTTCCTGTTTGACCATTCCCTCATTCCCATCGACCTCATTTGGCTCTACCTCTTCTGCTAATACCTTTTTTGCATCTCTCTCAATCCCCTCTATGACATTGGCCACTATATCTTTCACCACTTCCTGCTTGGCCACTGCTTCTACCTCAATCACCACTACTTCTGCCTCATTCGCTAATTCCCGCTTGCCATCTTCTTCTAACACCTCTACCTTATTCAACTCTACCTCATTCATCATATCCTCCAAAGCCACTGCCTCAATCATCTCTACCTCAATCGGCCCAACCTCCACCACTTCCTGCATGGGCTTTCCCTCACTCCCCTCTCTCTCAGCCACCTCTTCTTTCACTGTCTCCTCCAGAACTTTCTTCTTGTTCTTATGTTTCTTCCTATTCCCACGTTTTCTCTTCATACCATTTCTCTCCCCCACTTTCTCCATCTCTTCAATCTCGTTCTCAACCTTGTTGCTATTCTGACATGTCTGCTTCACATCCTCATTATTGGTGCTGACTCCTGCCTGCTGCTGCTCTTCTGCCTTTTGCTGCTGCTGCTGCTGGTGGTGGATGATGAAGCTCTTCAGCTCGGTGCTGTTCTGGAATTGCAGCAGCTCCTGCTGATATTTGGCCTGCTGCTGTGCACAATGATCCAGCAGGATCATCTCAAGCTCCAGAATCTGGCGCTTAGCTTCTAGTCTTTTGTCAACGAGGAACCTCTTTCGCTGCCCCTTCGAGCGACGGTCTGGGGAGTCACATGGGGAGGAGAGAGCAGCACCACAATTGATTCGTTAATGGGTATTTGAGTATTTCCTGTATGATAATAGGTTTTTCCCGTTTTTACTGGCAACAAAGCAGGTGTTAAGATGTTAAAACACCAAACTGAAACCTTTTACAAGGAATCATGTCTGCATTAACCATGATGCTTGTGGTCAGAATGCAAACAAAAAACATACTCTGATAATATATGCATTGTCCTTGAAACTGATTGGTCCACACCAGGGACAGCTTTCTTTTGAGCCTCGTCTCAAACGGTGTTAGACCAGAGGACGCCAAAAGGCGTATTTCCTGTATGTTATTTTGGTAAAGAAACTTGGCACCATTGACAGGAATCTAACTTAACTTGAGACCGATGTAACAATGATAACACTGTAGGGAGGTCTGGAGGTTGACTCATGTGCCGGAGACACCTCCTCCTCCAAATAACTTCATTAGGATTATGGGCTGGTTGGGGAGGCCATATTAAGTTTGCGAGGTCTGGAAACTCCAGGGCAAACATAGATAAACTTCCGTTATCTCAGAAAAAGTAAGATGGATTGATGGGCAAGCTGTGGAGGTCTGGCTAATGTGAGGCTGAAACGCTGAGTAACCACTCAGAGGTATAGTGGTTAAGCAGTGGAGACGGTATAGTGGTAAAACAGTGGAGATTTTAAAAGCAAAGTTTAAGATTTGCATTTGTCAATTTATATTGAGCCGATACATATGGCAAGTTAAATTAAGAAGACTTAAAGTGAGTTTTGCAGAAAGAGAGAATACATGTGTGTCTCTTGGAGAAGGAAAGGCATTGCTCAAAAATGTGCTGCAAGGTCACGTGCCATGAATCACATGAGTTTAGAAAAAACGTGACTGTAAACCAACAAGCCTGTGAATAATTATCATGGTGAAGACACCTCTATACGTTGGATACTGAAGGAAATCCATCGTGCTACACATCGTCAAAGCCCGACAACACCTGACATTCGAGAAAGAAGTACAATTGCATCGTTCTACACATCGTCAATACCCCACCACATCTGGAAAGTCACCAGCTGCATCAAGCACCTGACTGTTGTATTGTTCGAAAGACACTGTGTGTAACGACTTTACATCCGCCGGCACTGCGGGTTTCTAAACGCCTGCCATGTCACCTTCTCAACACTAGCGTCTGAGACCGTCTGATACAGACTGAAAGCTTATTTCCTTTGTTGCACTGTTTGTCTTTTCATGAATGTCATATTGTGCACTGGGTTATGCCTTATCAACCTAAATTCTGAATTTAGCTATTCATGTATTTCTATTACAGTATCACATATTCTTTGGACCAAGTGTCAATTGCCTATTTGATGACTGGTACTCTGATTCTTTTTTTTACAAATCAGGGACTTGTTTTAATTAAAATGTGTCCGTGTGTGTGGTTGAACGGTGTAACAAATCCATGCGTTACATGTGTAGTGTTGCAGCGCCGACCTGGTCAAGGCCTATGATACAATCAGTAGGCCAGGGCTCTGGATTGTTACTCGTATTTCCGGAATCCCTAACCCTCTGCTCACAATCATTAAGGACCTTCACGATGGTGGGCAGGCCCGGATAAAGTTGCGTGCCCGGGAGTCAGAGCAATTTCCTGTTTACAGTGGGGTGTGACAGGGATCTACTCTGGCTGACACATTATTTAGCATCATCTTCGACCACATAGTTCGAGAAGTTTTTTTATGGCTGTACCAGTGGATTTTTTAATATTTGCTACAGATACAATGGGAGGCTAATTGATGCCTGGGTGAGGTCAAGGGATGGCTCCCTACTGGTCAACCATGTTATGTACACTGATCATTTGGAAGTTGATGCTCACACTGAAAAATAGTTGGAGGTTCTGCTGCTAAGCCTGGAGCGTGTGACAAAGAGGTGGTGCCTTACCATCAGCCCCACCAAAACTAAGCACCTGCCTGAGTATTTTGTGTAATTTAATACTCCGCCCCCTCAACTACTCTTGAGTGATGGGGTAATTGTAGAGAGAAGTTTACGTACCTGGATAGTGTGCTTATGCAAAAATTCTGGTTTGGCAGCAGAGGTCTCACTCCGAATCGGTCAAGTGGCATATTTTCATCAGCTTCGTAACACTTTGGGGTATCTACCTGGTCTGTCACTCGACACAAAACGCTGGGTCTTCTTGGCCAATGATAGAATAAATAAAAAATCTGAACCAGCTTTACACTTTCAGACTGGCCTGCCTACGATCCACCCTGGGTTTAACTAGGCTGGAATGTGTGAAGAGCTCACAGTGAGCTCCACTGGTGGGCAGGGCTGCATTGCCTGGGTCATGTAGCATGCTTGCTCAGCCACCGCATGCCCAAGCAGCCTCTGTTTTTCCAGATAGAGGGGGCTAAATGGGCGTGGCACGGCCTGGAGAAGAGATGGACTGATGCAGTACAGGAGGATACGGAACTAAGTGGACTTGCCAAAGACTGGTACCACTGGTGTCAAGATCTGCCTCTATGGAGGAAGCTCGTGAAGGATGCTTATGGGAAGTTGGTGGCAGTTGCCCTCAAGCAAAAAAGGAGGGTGAGAGGAGCGACGCTCACAACAACAGACGGTGCACTGGATGACTAAAACGCAGCAAGTTGGCACAGTAGGATGCAAAGGTGGTGCGTCTGCCAGTCATCTCAGTCAGTCAACCCATCGCACTGGGGTCTGTCCCCTGATCTCCTGTCGGCAAGCCTTCGACACTTCAAGTGGCCTCGGAGTGCACCAGGCCTGGCACAAGCGCCATGGTGACGTCTCCGTCACTTAGTGGCGAATGAGGGCTGTTGTTGTTATCTGAGTCGGTTAGGGGCCTCCCCTAGGTCCACTCAGCCTCAAATAAGTATCTGATACGGTGTGTAAACATCGCCACTTGGGAGACAAAGACGGACAAGTGTGGTGCTGGCAACCCACCCCTCGTGTGCGGTGCCGGCCGTCATAGGTGCTCACTAACAGCACTTGCTCCTACAGTGTTTCAAGGCTATACACAAGATTTCTGTCTTTGTTTGTGTCTATGTGCAGTGTCTGTATGAGTGGTTGGGAGCAGTTGTGTCTGTGGGGATCGACCTGAGTTCGATTCCCATTCACAACCATCAGTGACTAATAAATAAAACCGGTCGTGTGCCTCCCCTACATCTACTCAAACTTAAAATAGTACCTCGTGCAACATATAAACATCAACACTGGGGAGACAAAGGCATCCGGATGCGGTGCTGACCACCCACCCCATCATAGGTGCTAACTCGCTAACAGCACTTGACTCAATAGTCTGTTAAGGCTATACGGGGATCTGTCTTTGTATACAGGTGCATGTGTCTGTGTGTATGTCTGTGTGTGGAATTACAGTACTCACTTCCCGTCGGCTTGCTCATCTCTCCACCCTGCAACAAAATCACAGCAGCACACGTGAGACTCTAATCATATCACAGCTTACAACCACCATCATCATTACCGTCCTCATCATTAAACATTTGGAACAGACACACATTCACATATAGATGTTCTCTCAGATTAATGTTATCCTGATACAGCGCGCGTGTGGATGTACTCACGGAAGATATCGCCTTGAAGGCAGAACGAGAAGTCACGGATGGTCACGTTTTGTCAATAGATTTCGTTAACTGTGTTAATGAAGTGTTCAACCTCACGGATGTTTGTCAATGAGGTTTACCAAGTAATTTAACCGCGTTATCGATGTTCACTGACGACGTTGTCGAAGTGTGCTCCCGAATGCGATCTTTAAGCACACAGAGCGCGCGTCCACCTCCGTCTGTAACGATCGACCGTTGCTAAGGAAGTGACGTCACTTGTTAAGGTAACGAACCCCGGAAACCACGTGGTCCACTGTATCCTCCAGGCCTGATTAGTTACACGACTGTCAAATTTTTACTTTCAACTTTCGTAACTTGCAGGAATTCATAATTTTTGGTTCTTTCGGTAAAGTCACGTAGATAGAAAATAACATTTTAAGTGAAGGCAAAAAACCCACGAGGTTTCGGTGGCAACACAAGCGGTCTTCATCACGTGTTGCGATCGAAACGTCGTGGGTTTTTTGCTTTTATTTTAATTTATTTTTATTTTATTGTTGTTATTTTCTATCTACGTGACTTTACCTGAAAGAACCAAGAATATAGTAAGGATTGTACCCTGGTCGCCACGGATGAAGAGGCCGAGCGGGCTCGGTTCAACTGTTGCCAGGTACCTCCACCACTCAGCTCGCAGCACACACACACACAGTGTCCACTATGTAAAAATCAGGCTAAACTAAACCTTTCTAGAAGTTACTAAAATAATGCTATAAAAACAATGCAACAGTGATCATAAGACATGTGATTGAAAGTTAACAATAGCGACATATAACATATTACTAAACCTAGCATCCTTCGCTAGCTGCTTAAGTCAATCCATAATAGCAGGAGTAACAATTATGTATGTTGATTAACTGCGAATAACCCAATCAATAACAGATATCCATTGTAATTTACATCAATACATTACCCCCCCCCCCGTCTTCGTATCGGATCTGCTTACAAGCGACGACGTCACATTTATCCCCCGTCTACGTCTATTAAAACCCGAAACAGGGGAAGGATTTCACCACAACTCTGGCTGTCACCTGACGAGGCGGGTTGTTGTTGTAGTTACAGGCGAAACGTCACGGTACTTGAATTGTAAATGTTTTGGGTTTACTCTCCAACACACCGATGTGCTGAAATAGTCACTAATCGGCATGTTTTGTTTACGTGACAAACTTGACTAAGATTTACGCGATCTAACCCAAACAAACAAAAACACCCTCTAATAAGTAACTATTTGTATTAATTCCATGAATGGACCTTGGCCTGGGACTGTGGGGATTGAGAAGTTATGGATGCAGCTTCTGTTTGTGTTGCCATCAGAATGACCAACAAATAATACACACGGATTGGTGACTACAGTACTAGACCCCCAGTGCTTTTATATTTAAAAGTGTATGTGCTTTCGATTTAAAGCTTTCGTGACTGCAATGATTCATCTTCTTTGGTTCTTTCGGTAAAGTCACGTAGAATGAGAATAAAATAATAAATTTATAAAATAAAATAACACAATAATATTCTCACGACGTTTCGGCCACAACACAAGCGGCCTTCATCAGGTGAAGGGACGAGACTGTCTGGTAGGACAGCGCTGGAGTGAAAGAGCCACGTTCAGATCACGACCTTTAAGCTGTGTGAGAGGAAACAAAGCGCCTTGACAAAGGAATTAGCATATAATTTAGCATTGAAATGGCTGAGTGATTAGCTTGTGACTGGTCACAGAAATAGCTATGTTAAAAGTTAAAGCATACACATCCGCAGAGGCACCCCTTGAGAAAGGGGTGCTTCTGCGGCACTCCAGCGCTGTCCTACCAGACAGTCTCGTCCCTTCACCTAATGAAGGCCGCTTGTGTTGTGGCCGAAACGTCGTGAGAATATTATTGTGTTATTTTATTTTATCAATTTATTATTTTATTCTCATTCTACGTGACTTTACCGAAAGAACCAAAGAAGATGTATGTGCTTTGTGGTTGCTTTATTGCGCGTGTGTACGTACTGTGTAACACTTGTTTGAACGCAGGTGATGGGGTTGTCCATGTTGGGTGTCATTACAGCCAAAAACAAGCAGCAGTATGAAGACCAGGACGCCGTGGCCGACCATGAGGACGGAAATTGGCCTCGCCCGGTCACAACGTACGACAGCAGTACAGGTTTCCCTCCACACATGCACACACCTACGAGTTTCCCACTACAGAGACGAAGATCCCCCATGTAGCCTTAACAGACTGTTGTGGCAAGTGCTGTTCGCAAGCACCAATGAAGGTCGGCATGGTATACCAGGGGGTAGGTGGCCAACACCACACCCGGCCGCCTTTGTCTCCCAAGTGGTGACGTATACACACACCGCTCCAGGTATTCATTTGAGGTTGAGTCGACCCAGGACCAGTTCAGATAAATAATCGCTATTGGTGTTGGCCATGAGCGGGACTCCAACTCGGATGTTTGCGGGGTTCGGAGCGTAGCGTACTATCCACTGCGCCACTGCTACCCTCACATAACGCACACAGAAACAACACACACACACAGGGACCCACACGCACAGACACACAGGGACCTGCTCAACATTGAAATGTGCAGCCCTTGTGTGGCGGCCTGCATTGAATTTGGGCGTTCATCTCGTCACCCATACAAAAGGTCTCGACACAATCAATGGCAGTCCCCCTTGCCCTGCCTGGCACGCACATCGGGCCAGTCACCCCACGCACAGCGCACACAACGTGCGCGTCGCGTATGCCAAATCAAGAGCCGTCCCCGAGTGTCCGGCAAATTGGACCGACTATCCCGGGCCCCGCGCTTCGGGGGAGGCCCCACGTGTAGACATCAGTGTCACATGTAATGCTTCCGGTTTAGTTTGAAGGCATCGGGGGGGGCCCACGCACCCCCTATGGATGGCCCTGGTCAAAGCACACGGCAGCGCGGAGCACGCGCGTCACGCGCACGTGCCACGTGCGTGTCACGGGTACGTGACATCTACAAGGCAAGCACCTGCATCGCGTGGTCATCACTTGTAAGGCATGCCCTTTGTGCATGGGACGTGCGTAGTGTGTGCAACACGTGGCACATGTATGTCACACATGCGCATCGCAACGTGATGTCATGCGTACGTGGACATTTGAATCGCATGTAGCTGTCTGGTGGGCAGGACGGATCTACGCGTGGGCAAGTAAGGGGGTGGCTGAGTAAGACTGATACGGAGACACGTCAAGCCACACACTCACCACACACTCACCGGCACACTCACACACACCACATTCACCGCACACTCACTCACCGGCACACTCACACACTGGCACTCACTGCACACTCACACACCGCACACTCACCACGCACTCACTTACCGGCACACTGACTGCACATTCACACACACTCACCGCTCTCACCACGCACTCACTTACCGGCACACTGACTGCACATTCACGCACACCGCACTCACACCGCATTCACACACACTCACACACACTCACACCGCACTCATTCACTCACACACACTCACTCACACACACTCACACAAATTTACACACACTGACCACACACTCACACACACTCACCGGCACACTCGTGTGCAAGCACACTAGTGAGCTTCCACGAAATGTGCTGCACATTAGTGAGCCCACACACCAGCAGGTTTACACATCAGTGAGCTTACACACTAGTGTGCACACACACAGTCGTAAGCTTACAGATTAGATAGCGTACACACCAGCTCACCGGTGAGGTGAGCTACACACTGGTGAGTTAACACACCCACCTGTTTACGTGCGCAAAGCTCTTAACCCTAAACCTAACATATCCCAAATGTCATGGCTAAAATTATTTTACACACGCACGTGCATACACACGCACGTGCATACACGCATGCGCATATGAAGGCACGCATGCACACATACGTGCACACAAACACACGTGCACGCACATGTTTAAACATATACAATTCCATGGCGTTGGACTTGAGACTCCCAGAAGTTGAATCAGGACTCCTGAGTGTGCGATATAGCTCAGTGGGCCTTACTTGGTAAAATTGAAATAATTAATTTAGTTTCAGGATGTAGGGTTCTGAAGATATTTCATCTTAAGTCCTTTCTGACCGTTTGAGTGTGGGTGAGTGAGTGACAACTACTTATGCATTTTTTGTTATTACAAATACAAGCATTTCCAGCTATTGACATGAAATGTATTAACTCTGGAAGATGATGGTGATACAGGTGGTGGGTAGCGGTAGTGTAGCGTTTAGCACGCTGCGCTACGAACCCGGTGACCCGAGTTAAATTCTCGCTCATGCCCAACGCAGGTAACGACTCTCTGAACCGGTCATGGGCCTCCCCTAGGTCGACTCAGCCTCAAATGAGTACCTGATGTGGTGTAAACATCACTACTGGGGAGACAAAGGCGGCCGGGCGTGGTGTTGGCCACCCACCCCTCGTGTGCCATGCTAGCCTTCACATGTACTCGCTAACAGCACTTGCCCCAACAGTCTATTCGGGCTATACGGGGAGTCTTTGCTTTGGTGGTGATGATACAGATGGTGATTGATTATACAGATGGTTAGGATGATGATAATGATACATTTGGTGGTGATGATGGGACTGTAAGAGTGGTCCTTGAAGATATTTACTGTGTAATATTAAGACACACTAATATAAAATGTAATCATTAAAGCACAATATATAACATTTGTAATTTCTGTTGACAGGATGTGCTTATAATGATCACGTGTATTTGTACGTGGTTGTGCATGAATGCACGTGTTTTTTTTATTTTCTGTATTAGGTGCTTGACGACACCACTTGGCCCAACAGTCTATATTGGTTGTACAGGAAATCTTTGTGTTTTGATTTACGAATGTTCCATTCACGAAAATTAGTGAAAACGAAATTGACAAATTAAGGATACTTTTCGACTTACGAAATAGGATTTCAGCGGAAACAATATATCACATGGCACGCACCATGAGATCATCAAGCAAAAGGCTGTCATCCATCCACGACAGTGGCACGGTATCCCCATAGTGCAAAAGTAATGCCTCGTCACCTCTCCAGTCATTCCAACATGCAGATCTTTTGGTGAGTTCCTTGAAGATGTTAATTATTTTTGTTTTAAATTGATTATTATTCAACCGTTGTAATATTTGTTCTTTATTATTTTTTGCATTGTGAAATGTTGGTGTTTATTTTGGGTTTATAGTAGAAATGACTGTCTGAAACACATCGCAAGTTTTTCGTATTCAATTAATGGGAAAAGCCATTCCGATTTACGACATTTTGTTTTACGTGCGTTTTTCGAAGAACGCATCCCTTTCGTAAGTAGAGGCATACATGTACAGGAATCCATTGCCAACCGCTAATTTACCAACCACGAGATTTTAGTAAACACGGATTGACTACTGGACACCTGTTTACTAACCACGAGCATCTCGCTTTGAGTATTCGCGAGTCGCGCCGAGTCGTGAAATCAAAACAACACGATGTACCTTATGGGGGGGGGGGGTTCTTGTATTTGTTCTTGTATTTGTACGAGCTGTTGTTTGTTTATGTTACCGATGTTTACGGGGAGCATTAGTGCAGCGGGTTAGCGAGCTGTTCTATGAAGCCACAAATCCTGGTATAATTCCTGCTCATGGCTAACACAAGTGGCAATTATCTGAGCCATTCCTGGACCTACCCTTGGCCTCAAATGAGTACTTGGTGCATTGTGAAAACATCAGCACTGGCAGAGACAAACCGCATATGCTGTGCTGGCCTGCATAAGTGCTCATAACGGCACTTACCCCAACAGTCTGTTACATGGGGGGATCTTAGTCTTGGTGTGTAAGTGAGAGTTTGTGGACTTTGCATGTTCTTCCCCTGTTGTGCACGCGTTTTCTCAGGGTTCTCAGCTTTCAAAAAAGAACAACCAATTCTAACAGTGAGATTTTACTTGCAAATTACTTAAACAGGGATTACACACCGTGGCAACATCGCCCCCTTCTGTGAAAGCTGGACAGGACCCTCCTGCAAAAGAGTGACACCTCCTTGAATAAACAAATGTAGCACGGTAATCTTTGAAATAATAAAATAAACTATTCACCCCTAGAGTGGACAGGGTAACGAGGGCGATCCTAGCAAATGAGGGAGCTGTGCTCGGACGGAACGGACGACGGCTCCCAGGCGACCTATTCGCCTTTGTCGATCTTGTCATTGTTGGAGGCCGGTCTCAGCTCTGCGAGGATCGCCTCAAACGTGGGGCGCTCTAACGGCGCGTGGCTACAGCAGCGGTGCATCACCTTGCGGCTGTGGGGCGAGAGGAGGGTGCGGTGAGGGTGCGAGGAAGGCGAATCGCGCACAAGCTCGGACTGCGCTTTCACCTCTTCCAGTGCGCGTTCGTTCTCAGAATGGTTGAATGAGTGCCGATGATGTTAATGACGTCACGGAGGGGGATGAAGGGGGTCAGGTGGCGAGGGGGGTGAGGGGGGGTGAGTAGGGAGAGGGTCATGAAGGCATAAAATTCCTACAGTGTGGATTCACACAGCGGCGTCTAAATGCCACCGCATCTCCATACGTAGCGCAGAAACACTGGTCATGTTTATCTCGTAGAGAGAGAAGCAGTCTGTGGGTCTCTATGTGAGGAGTCTGGGTCGCAACAGCACGTACAGCTGGAAGTAGGACATTCCAGACTAAGGGGGTTCATAATGGCCGTGTCAACGACACTGAACCAGCCAGCACAACTTACTGCCAATAACACATATCACATAATTCACCCTTAAGCAATTGTTCAATCAATTAATTGAATCACTGCAATTAAAACCAAAGAATCTCCCAGAACAAACACTTCGCACTCTGCTCCGTCAGCCACCTGCATCGACAATAGAAACGCATCAGTCCAGCAGTTGATAAAACCTGGTGTGGGAGGTATGGGGGGCGGCTTACACTTGCGGTGGACAGCCGGGTGGTAGCTGCATGCAGTAGTCATCGCAGATCAAGCGGTAGAACTTGTCATCGACTGCCATGCGCCAGGATAAGGGGCCTTTCCCACACCCACACACATCACACTGAGCGGTACACACGTCACACCAAGGAGCACGCACATCACACACCGAGCAGGTTGCACAGGTCTCCTTTATCAAGACAAACGTGGAGCAGATTACACCTACTACAATACGCCTGTCACAATGCCCCCCTCTCCCCCTCCCCCCCAGTTTTTGGGGTGGCGCGGGCCTCACTCCCCCCTTCGCGTCAGCCCCTACTAATAAATGGTCCGGTTGCATTGTGAATGCACCACTCGAATTACGTGCAGTCCCGTGGCGCACTGTAACAGGCTCGAGATTTACTCAATACAATTCAACGTAAAAAAGTAAACACGATCCCAAGACATTATTTAAAATAATATATGGCCATCGTGTGTCAGCATCACACGCGAAAATTGTCATGTAAAAAAAAACTTCACTGCGAAACACTCAATTGGGATTGCTCGCAGCAAACAGCACTTGACCTGCTTGCAGGTTAGGTGCTGAATAGCCGTGTGTCACACAGAGAACAGTTGCCACTGAGGGTGCCCTTTTCAAATGCTTGAGATGAGATGTGATTATCGCGTGTAAATGTGCACACTAAAATAAAAAAAAATATAAGCGAACTATTATCGTTTCAGGTGGCAGGATGGTGCAGCGGTGATCTTTGACCCTCGCAACAAGAAGGGCCTTGGTTAATTATCCGACTGGCACTTTGCGGAGTTTTCTACGTTCTCCCCTTTGTTCTGTATGGGTTATCCAGTTTGCTAACATAGCTTGAAAACACACAATCACAATGTAACTGGGTATTGGCCAAGCATCCCAATGCTAAAGTTACCTGCAAATTACTTCATTGGGATGACACTCGGCAGCAGAGCCGGATGATGGCATTGCTGGGGCCCTATGCCATTGTTAAGCTTAAGAGGCCCCTTCTATGAATGCCTGTATATTTTTGTCAGCAGAATGAAAATAACTGCTTTGGAGAGTATTTTTTCTTACCGATCTTTATTTTTTAAACAATTATGTTAAAACTCAAAACCTCGTGTCCATTTCTTCCTTCGTATTTAGAGCCCCCCCCCCCCCCTCTCTTAATGCGAGGCCCTAAGCTGTAAGTGTAGCCGGTGTGAGCTCGCCTGTGATGAATCACACATATAATTGTGCACTCTTATTTTCTATGGGTAGCCAGGATAATTGTTTTTTTTAAGTGAATGCAATGGTGATCAGGGGATTGGACCCAGAGCCCCACGTACACAGTAGAGTACAAGGGAACGCCCAAAATACAGATTTGAGCTGACCTCTGGATTGAGAAATTGAATTGTGTTGTGATGTGGAGGGTGTTTCTGATCGCTATTGCGACCGTCCTGTCCCGACGGGAGGAGAAAGGACAGGGTGGACCGGCTACATGAGCTTACTCTCCAGCACTGCACAGCACAACATCGCCTCCCTACTGCAAAAAACTCGGCAGGACCCTCCTGAAAATAAAAGTCTTCGGAATCAGTGAAGCCTGTCCTTGCGAGGACAGGCGTATTCTTGGTCGTCACAAGCGAACATTTGTTTCTCCACATTAATTTGTATCCCCGGGTTGCCATCAGGGCTGGGCGCTGCAAGCTTAGCTTCCGAGATCTGATGAGACTGGTAGCCGTTTTTTAAAACGTAATTTCGGCATCTGGAGCCCAAGCACGCAACAACTTTATGCAATTAAAAATCATAGTGTAAGCTAAGACTATAATTGTCTGCTGTGAGTATGTTCTGTACTCAGGGCCCCGAATGTTTGTGGCAAGTGAAAGTTTGTCTCGGCAAAATATAAGATTTCTCACAGTAGCACGCCGTATGACCACACGTCGCTCTGCACCTTGTAGAGCCCATGGAACATGCTTTCTGGAGACATCCACTTTACAGGCAGAGGCACCTAACGGACATGACCGCATGTCCACAAGCACAACAACAATACGTTCAGTAAATTCAGTTCAGGGCGATGCTTCGCGATTCGTCATATGTTTTTTGCGTGAGGCCACATATTCATCTGGCCAAATTAGCGTCATCTAGCCCTCCACTACCCTGAAGGGTTAAATGTGTAATGACATCACGGGATGTCACTGTGTAGTGCCGGGCCTAGAGAGGCACGGCGTGCGGTGTATTGACATCGCGGATACCACTCTGGTGCGGGTGTAGTACCGGCCCTAGAGGGGCTCGGTCAGCGCTGCTTGATCAGCTGAATGGCATCACGCTTGGCGTGCAGTGCCAGCCCGACAGGATAGGGTGTGGGAATGCCGGCCATAGGAAAGGGGTTACTAAAGGCCATGGCACTCTGGTTGACCCGAGAGGACACGTGACCGGTTAAGTCTACAAAGGGGCCCCAAGTGGGGACTAGGGGTGGTCACGTGGTCAGGGTCCAGATCCTGCTGCTCGAGGATTCTAGAAGGTGGTCGTGGCCAAGGGGCGGAGCCAGCCACGCCACAGAGAATATAAGCCGGGTCCCCCAGAGGGACTAGCGTTGTTGTTCATCTTGAAGAAACCTTTGTCTGCGTCTACGTTCTACCGAGTCTCCAACACGTGGACCTGGACCCGAGCTGTGGTCCCGGTCTGTCGTAGTCAGTCATGTTGTAATTAGTGTAGTTAGCCTGGTGGTCACCACCACAGGTTGTTATTCTGGGCCAGTTACCCCGTGTACCACATGGGGGGGGGGAGGGGGAAGGGGATTTGTGAAATTGCCCCATATTTTGAACTGTCGGCAGAGCAGAGAGATTGAATCCAATTACCGACCTCTGGATTGCAAGTCCAGGGTGGGGGAGCCATTGCACCACCGTGTGTGGCAGCACCCCCCACTCTTTTTTCTTAGGGGCTGTGCAAAATAAAATAAAAACATTGAGTACAATTAAAGTGATGGGCCTTCTATCCCGATGATGGTGATGACATTGGCGATACTGATAATGATGCTGATGATGCTAAGTAAGGTTAAGGACTCACATTGCCCTTCACCACGTAGTTGGGGTCAGTCTGGACGTCCTGTGCCAGCCCAAAGTCGCAAATCTTGGCGATGTATCCATGCGTTACCAGCAATTTCCTCGCAGCCAGGTCGCGGTGGATGCACTAAAAAAAAGAAAGAAATTCCCTGTGTGGCCTTCAACAAACTTGGGGCAACTTCTGTGAAGGTCGGCCACGGTACACGACGGGGTGGGTGTCCAGCACCACGCTCGGCCGCCTTTTTCTCCCCAGTGTAGATGTTTACACACCGCACCAGGTACTCATTTGAGACTGAGTCCACCTGGGGAGGCCCAAGACCGGTTCAGATAATTGTCACTGGTGTTGGCCGTGAGCGGGAATCGAACTCTGGCCGTTGGGTTCGTAGCACAGTGAACTAACCACTGAGCGACCACTCGCCACCCAGACAGCCATATTAAGGGCAACAAAGACGTGCACCACAGACACAGTCACATACAAAGACACAGTTAAACACGCACAGTCACAGAGACACAGTTAAAAATACTCTTTGGTTCTTTCGGTAAAGTAACATAGGTATAAAATAAAACAAATCGCGACGTTTCGGGCGCTAAACCCTGTTTGTTTGGTATGCTTCTCTCTCTGTGTCCCCTGTTGTATCTGTGTTAGTTCCCCCCTACTTGTGTGTCTGTATATACATCTGGGGTTATGTGTTTCCTCTCTCTCGTAAATTTAGCTCTTCTGTACCTGATGATGGCTGCTTGTGTTGCAACCGAAACGTCGTACGCTATTATGTTATTTTATTATTTCTTATTTATACGTGACTTTACCGAAAAAAAACAAAGAGTAATTCCTGCAGTCACGAAAGCTTTGAATCAAGTCTGTAGTGCCTCTTGTTAAACAGTGCTTCAGTTAAACAGGAAAATTAATAAATCCAGCAGGCATGACTTGAAAAGTAACAAATTTACATTTTGGGTGGCACTCTAAATCGTCCGGTAAATCGTGTCGCCAATTATAATGTCTGCGTTTATCTGCGCGTGTCTGTGTACCACCAGTGGAGGAATACGTGCGCAGCTTGCTGGACAACCGTGAGTTGATTGACCGTCTGGCACTGGTCTCGGAGCAGGTGAGACTCCGTATGCGTGCATCAGCTCTGCCCCCCCCTCATATTTATGGTGCGGGCCTGTACCCTTGTCCGACCCCTCACTTCCGCGTTGCATCCAGCTGCCTCACTGATGAAAGGGACACTTGCCTTGCGCTGAGTACGACGTTTCGCTGGTTGTAATCGCCAGGGAAACTATTTACTCGATTTGTAAATGTTGTGGGTTTACTCTCCAATACACTGGCATGCTGCAGTAGTAACTAATTGACACGTTTTGTTTTACGTAACAAACCTTACAAATTGGCTGTACCGGGTTAACTACACACATTTACGCGCTCTTACCCAAAAACCTTTATTATGGATAATATTGGTCGCTAAAGAATATGTGTTAAACAGCTCCCTTTTAGAACGTCTCATCCTCACCGGCAATGGTCAATCAATCAAATAAATCCTAGATTTATAACGTGGCATATTTCGCAAAAAGCAGAGACGGAAGGGTGAAACTCAGGTAGCTCTATGATATCCGCTTTTGTGGAACGTTCTCTAACACGGATGGCCGTACTGCTCTGAGATAAATCAGACTGGATCCTTCGTCTCGTTACGTGATGGCGGCTGCAAAATTGTTGTTGACGCGTGCATGTGCCGTGCGTGTGCTGTGTACGTGTGCAGGATGTGGTGGAGTCCCGGGTAATCTTCCCCGAACATCTCCCGCTGTCCCAGCTGCAGCAAGGTGTGCGCTCCGGCCGGTTTGTCCAGGGAACCTTCCTTGCGAGTCGTGAGAATTACCTGGAGGGGACTCTGAGGGTGCGAGGGGACGGTGACAGTGATAAAGAGGTACACGTTTCACAAGCCTGCGTCCGGAAGGAACAATGCTGTTCGATCGTATCTGTGTGAGTTTTAAAAACAAATTTATAATGAAGCAGTGGCATAGCGTTCTTGGCATGAGCAGTAGCTCTTAACCTTTACTGCAAGGCTGCAGTAAAGGTTAAGAGCTACTGGGCTAAAATATTTGTATTTTGAACGTCTTTTGCACCCTACGTAGGTGTCGTAGCCTGGCTCCTGCCCCCCCGGCCTGTGGGTCCTGGTGCAGTTGCACTGCCTGCACACTCGATAGCTACGCCACCACAACCACAGTATATACGTTAATTGTGACTACTTTAATAATAGGGTTTTTCCCTTTTTTTCTGGCAACAAAACTGAAACCTTTTACAAGGAATCATGTGTGCATTAACCACACCAGGGACGGCTTTCTTTTGAGCCTCGACCCAATTGGTGCGAGACCAGAGGACGTCAAAAGGCCTACGCATATATTGCAAATATTATCAGTGTGTTTTTGTTTGAATTTTGACCACAAGTATTGTGGTTAATGCACACATGATTCCTTGTAAAAGGTTTCAGTTTTGTTGCCAGAAAAAAGGGGAAAAACCCTATTATATTTTGGTACTGGCAAAGGAGGTCTAATGATGGTTGTGACTACTTTGTTAACAAAATGAATGGTCTATTTCCACCTCCAAAATGTAACGTTAAATAACAATTAGATACATTGGCCCTTTGTTGGAAAAAAAAACCCAGTCCAGAAATTGCCCTGCTTGAACATATGTTACTGAAAAACATCGCTTTCAGAAGATTCATGGGCTAATGGTCCTACATTTTAAATTGTTTATTCGTGGTATTAAAACTCTTGTACAGTAAAACCTTGGATTGCGAGCATAATTCGTTCCGGAAACGTGTTTGTAATCCAAAGCACTCGTATATCAAAGCACTCGTATATCAGTTGTGATCACATGACGCTCGGCAGTACAAAGCTGCTCGTATTGCAAGACCCTCGCTCGTTTATAAAATTAATATTTATTAAAAATTTTGCTCATCTTGTAAAACACTCGCAGACCAAGTTACTCGCAATCCAATGTTTTACTGTATATGCTGCTCTCTAACAGCACTTGGCCCAGCGGTCTGTTAAGGCTATAGGGGGGATCTTTTTTTTCTGCGTGCAGGTGTTGATCCAGGGGCTGCAGCATTTAAACCGCGCGATGCACGACGACATCGTGTGCGTGGAGATGTTCCCCGAGGAGCGCTGGGTTGCCCCCTCCTCGCTGGTCCTGCACGATGAGGGCGTCGCAGGGGACGTTGCAGAAGAGAATGAGGAGGATGTGGTGAGTGGAGCGTCAACACTGCCGAACCAAAATCAAACCCAGACACCTGCAGTGTGCGTGTCTCTCTCCCCGTGGTCGCATGGATTTTTCTCCAGGTCCTCCGGCTTTTCCCTCCACAGTTACAATCTGACATGCACTTAGAGTATTTGGCTGCTATCAATTTCAAATGTGATAAGATACTTCATTGAACGATCATTTGTGGCCAGGTCACTTAAAAAGAGCTATATAGCTCTCAGGGTCCTTACCTGGTAAAGTTATTTAGTTTATAGTTTTTAAATAGTTTTAATATAGTTTAAACAAAGAATAACAACAAAGACTCAACCACTTCAAGAGAGACCTTAAACATAATGAACACCGTGTGACCTGACAACAATCCACATTAGAGATGCTGTTAGCTTGATTTTGCGTTTATTAAATGACTTTACATTACATTACTTCAAAATCAAGTCAGGAGTGCTAATCATTTCGTACTATTTTTGTATGTACGTAGGGGTTATTTGACCATACTTCGGTGCGGGTTGGTGAAGGGGGGGGCATAGATCAGGAGCATAGAAGGACAGGACAACAATTCATTTTGCTGTACTGCGCTCTGCTGCCAGCCATTTTGGCGCAGAGCCTATACCACCTGTTATGCATATCCAGGCTCAACACGGCGTCGCTTCCACGGTCTGAGCTGGGTCACAGGGTGGCCTCTATATTGAAAACTAATTTTTTTAGAACTGCTTTTTGTATTTAGATTGTTGTCCATTCCGCGCACCTCCGATTAGCATGGTTGGCTGTGTACGGTCCGAAATAAGTTCTACATGCATACATACCACAGTGACAAAATGCAAAACATAATAAAGTAGAACAATGAAGTTAATTGAAATTGGCACGAAAACAACCGTGGTTTATGAAAAGTCGACAATATTGCACAAACATAAACAAGGGTTAGATATTAAATCGCATGTAGTGCAAGTTGGCTTGGGCAGATTATTTATAGACTGATCATTGCACAGTTATACTTATAAAAACGTTACGTAAACATTAAACACATACAGGGTGACTGATGTGCTAAGCAGGTAAGAGAAAATGTCAATCAGCGAAATCATAAAGAATCGAGAGATTATGCATCAAATTGTGAATTAGATTGGAGGGTAACCTTTGTTGTAGATAATATTGGTCGCAAAAGCCTACGTGTTTTTTTTTTTAACGTGTGGTATCTGATGGGCGTGTTCCGGTTGATTCTATCAATCGCCAGAACTGTTTTAACTTATCAATATTTACGGAGGACTCCTCACTGTGATCTTTTGTCATTTTAACAAAGCGTCAGTCTCATTATTGACATTGATGAGACACAGCATGAAACTACATCCGCAGGTTAAGCGCTATTGTTTTGGATTGCTCCTTCCCCTTCAAGCCAAATTGTATTGTGTTACGCAGTGAGCTGGTAAAAAAAAAGTAGTTATTTAATTATTTCAGTGTGTGAGAGAGAAGCTACTGTGGTGAGTGCTCATTTGAGTTTACGTTGTCATCTCCCGGTGCTATCCCAGCTGCTGCTGCTGTCGTCGCTCTTGCTTAGAATACGCAACACGATGTTTGTCCTTTGTTTTGGTCTCCAGCTGAAAGCCGAAAGTGGGAAGATGCGTCGGCCCACTGGCAAAGTGGTCGGCATCATCAAGCGGAACTCGAGGCCGCTGTGCGGCATGCTCATGCCCAGCCCAATCAAGGAGGTGGGCTGATCTGTGTGTGTACGTGTGGGGAGCGGTGATGTAGCAGTTAGCGCGCTGCGCTACGAATTCTGGGACCGGAGTTGGATTATATTTATCGCTCATAACCAATAAACAGCGGCAAATGTCTGAACCTGTCTTGGGCCCTTCCCTAGGTCGACTCGGCCATAAATGAGTATCTGATGTGGCATGTCAACATCAATGCTGTGGAGACAAAGGCGGTCGGGCATGGTGCTGGCCGTACCCACCCCGTCGTTTGCCGTACCAGCTTGAATAGGTGTGTGCTGACGGCACTCACCCAAACAGTTTGTTGAATGCCTTACTGGGGGCTCTTTGTGCGTGTTGGAGGCCACCCGCCACCTGTTCACGCCCGCGGACCACCGCATGCCACGAGTGCGGGTGGAGACAAGACAAGCTGCGTCCCTGCAGGCCCACCGCATCGTGGTGGCCATCGATGGCTGGCTGCGACACTCCCGCTACCCGAATGTACGACTGCACCGTGACGCCCCGGACGCCGTGACACCTCACCCGTCTGTCCCGTGGTCGGCATCGTCGGGCTCATCCTTCTGTCACTTGACGCGCGGCCACGGGGCTCTCTATGCAATACAGCCGTCGAACCCAAAACACGAACGGTGACACGGTGAATTGGAAGTCAGGGTGGATGAAGTGGCACCACTGTGATTTTTTTGTTTGAAAGCATGGCAAACTCACCTGTGATTCAACCTAGGTTATTAAGGTGTTGTAAGTTGATAGTCTCAGCCCAGTCACCAATAACTGCACCAAAAACGATATTAAATTTGGTCGTGCACTTCGATTGTTTAATTTCCATCTCTGAGAAAACGACTGCGTTTGACTGCCATGTGATGAACATTACTTTGATTGGCAGAGTGGTTGGAAAAGCACTGCCCCCCTACAATTTGAACTGCATTTCACTTCAATGGATCTTAGAAGTAGCTCTGTTATGTCTGCTCCTGTGGGTCGTCCTTGACCACGAAGGGTGGTATAGATTGCTTGTCTTGTGTGATACCATTAACACAATGAGAAAAAAAATTGGTGAAAAACTAAATATATTGTTAAGATGTATTATTTGGGTTGTATCTTTGTTTAAACAGATGCCGGTTAATATTCTACATCATGAACGTTAGGTACAAGGTTGGGATTGTGGTTGTGCTTTTCATACCTATTTGCCACTGCACAACCGAGCGGCACCATGGCTGGCACGGTTTAGTAGGCTGCAGGTTGTTTATCCACTGCAAAAGCGGATCCATGCCATGGACGGTCAATGCTTTGAACAAGTCTAGGCACGTGCAGATGACGCTGTGGTGCCACGTCCCCGTGGTGTACCGACTGCCGTCACACAACGTGTCGCTAGCCCCGCCCCTGGCCCTGCTCGGCCCCCGGATAGATTTGGATGCCTTGTGGGGCCAGCATACTACGGTTTGGTTCCAGTTCGACACGGCAAAAAGCCAGTGGGTGACCAGAGACACCTCGAGAGCTCTGCGCTGTCTGGGTTCCAATGTACCAGTGGAAAGGGGATACCGGTGACGATTGGCCACGTATGTGCATATGCATGTTGAACTTCTTCCGTACCATATGTAGATAACCGTGCTAATCGTCGGTGTGCTTGTGCAGGGCCATTTTGTGCGCTCTCTGGGCGAATGTGGGGATAAGGAGACGGAGACAGAGGTGCTGCTGCTGGAGCACGACGTGCCACACCAGCCCTTCAGCCAGGCCGTACTTGCATGCCTGCCCCCTCCCACGTTCAGCATCACAGCAGAGGTACGCATGAGACGTGTGACGATATGTCAATTCATCGATTGAGTTCAATTCTTACGCCTGTGGTGTGGTGGTGTGTTTGATCGTGCATGTGAGAATCCTTTGCTTCAATGTTCTTTATTACAAGGCCCACGGGCCACTGGTGGCCCTTGGTGGCCTTTGATGTGGCCCATGACGTGTGGCCCCCGACGTATAGGCCCCCGACAATAGACAAATGTGAAAACACCCCCCATCATCATCATCGTGCTGTCAAACCTCAACAGTTTCAAGATGTTTGGCCTGCGTAGAATACCTTCTAGAGGGCCTCTCTGGAGCTCTCCCTCCAGTCGAGGTCCTACCGCTGCACTGGCATGAACGAGAAGCCACGGGGCTCTACACCTTTACCGCAGACCGTATATAGAAAAGCCGTCGACCTGAAAGAAAGTCGATGGCTCGGACACATCATTGTAAGAAGAGAGGAAATTCACATCGGAGGAAGGAAGGCGACGGACTTATGGAAGCACCAGGGCGGAGACCCAAGAGGCAGGCTTCGAGAGATGCGGATCAAAGTGGTGAGCCAGGATGTGGAGGACTCTGCAGTAGCCGTGGAGATGGTCCAGTACAGAAATGAATGGAGCAAGGGGACTACAGACTTTTCTCCTATAACGCTGTACTTGCGTTCCTGAAGAACACCGAATTGTGGGAAAATCGCATAATAAATAATATAGGGTAAAGCACAGTCCGCGATAACACGTGACATGCGTACGCAGGCTTAACAAAGACTTCGGGTACGTGAGTAGCATCTAGAAGCATCCAGAAGCATCCCACCTTGTGTGATGCTACACCGAGGCAACCGTACAACCGCTTATTCTGCCTCGCACAACGCAGTTCTGTTCACTGGATCGCCTTTTATCCAATTCGCATCCATGTTATGAAAAAAATGTGTTCCCTAATGCATTAATCGCATTATATCTAATTCACGATATGAAAACACGCAGAGTTATAGGAGAACGGACTGTACTTTGAAAATATTCAGTAGCCTATTGAGAAGATAGAACGCCATTAGAATGAAGTTGGTTTACCCATGTATGGCTCACCCTGTGTTTTGTTAGTTGTAAGGCAGCGTTTTGTTGAACCTGGTGCTGTGTGTGTCCCGTACAAGGACCAGGCTGGCAGGGAGGACCTCCGTGCGTTGTCCATCTGCAGTGTGGATCCTCCAGGCTGCACAGACATCGACGATGCCCTACACTGCAAACCGCTCGACAATGGGAACACCGAGGTATTCATTTGGTGGTGGTAATCATGGTCACGGTCGCGGTAATTCGTGCCTATTCCTTTCATGGTTTTGTCAATGCTAGCGGAGGTGACAAGGGGAGTTTAGTGGCACAATGATAAGTGCACTGCACATTCATCCTGTCAAGCTGGTTTAGTTCCAGTCATGGCTAACACCGGTACAGAGTGATATCTAAAAAAACTGCCCAAGTTCTCCCCTTCACCACATGCATTGACCATCGTAATAAAGCAAGGTCAAATGACAATCGCGACCCATTACGGCATGGAGAAGCCCTCATCCTGCAGTGGATTGACAAAGGGGTGGACAATATTCCTGTTATTAAGTTTCCAAACATTGTTGCCTTAGTGCCCGTATTCTTGGTCTCTGCTCGGCTCAGGACTGACTTCAACATGGCTCGGTTCTGGCTTGATCTGCTCCGTTGCGCCAAAGAAGCATGAGTGGCTCAGCTGTGCCTTGGCTCACGCTCAGCTCACAGAAATTCTGAGCGTGGCTGGGAGCATGCAGAGATATACGAGGAGGCACAAGAGACACAGAGGCTCAGGGCTGGAACCATGCTTAGAGGCAGCTCGGGTTTTAAGCATTGCTTTGATGTGGCTTATTGAGAATTAGAATCAGAATATTTATATTGGAGGAATCCGACGAGCTATAAAGCTATTTTTCACATGTCCAGTAGCGGCAGGTAAGAACGTTACAACAACAAACAGTACAAAAACATAATAGTAGTGCAAAGTACAAGAAAGACAAACAAATAACCCAAACACAAACAAATACAACGAAACCATCCCCATCCTACCAGGCAAAGCCCACTGAGGTATTGATTTATTTTTGATTAGTGACCTGGCCACAAATGAATAGCTCAACAAAGTGGCCCATCATTTGGACATTTATAGCAGCCAAAATAATAGAAATAATCTCAATGCATGTTGCGCGAGAGCCAAGCCTGAGCCAAGCCATGGCTAAGACCCCACTGGCCTAAGTGTCCACGTCACTGGCCGAATGCCTGGTTCACAATGAATGCACCAGGTGGTAATGGGTGTGCATTTCATTTCACATTATTGTGCTTTGGTTGGAGTGGCTATGGTGGAGGTTATGCATGCATGTGAAGTGAGCGACTTCCGCCAGACGTCTAGTAGAAGGCGTCTTATTTATTAAAAGCACACAGGGCGATACACTTCGTAACGCGGCTACACCTAGGCTGTACAAACACGCAGCCCATCTCCGTCCTGCGTAGCTACGCTGGCTGGTTGATGAGCGTAGCGGCGGAGACAGAGCTGCTCTTGCAGAAGAACCAGCCACGTGGTCGAAGACGAAGAGATGACGACGGTAGCGACGCAACCAGGACCCAGACCCCACGCTAACAGCCCCGAAGTTCTGATTCGGTGCTCTTTATATCTGCCTGGAGTGGCCAAGCTCCACCTCTGGCCACGCCCCGTTTCTAGAACCTTCTAGGCCCTTCGGGATGGTTCCCGGAGCTTCTCGACTGACTCCGCCGTTGACCTTTACCCCAGATACGCCCCTTCATAATAAGGCATTATGTAATGCAGCTATGACCTTAATTACCCTTACAGGCCGGCAGGTATCACCCTGTCATTACACATCCATGCATGTGAGGGTGGTGACGGTGTATTAATGTGTGTTCTAGGTTGGGGTACACATCGCCGATGTGAGCTACTTTATCCGGCCGGGGAATGCCTTGGATGAGGAGTTATCTGTGCGTGGTACCACAGTTTACCTGTGTGAGAAGCTGAGATGTGGATTTCTTCTTGCCACAATATCAAGTGTTTTACGACCCGCCGATTTCATCTTTTCATTCTTAACTTTACGACATGATGTAAAATATTACGATGTAATGATAATCGCGGTACCAGTTTCCCCACAACTGTAATTGTATTTGACATTTTCACCACATTTTTTGCGTGCTTTTCAGTACTTCCCGTATGAATAACGATAACTTAAAATTAATTAGAATAAAAAAATGTGCAACAACAATGCTATATATCTCTCATGATGTTTTAAACAAGGTGATTTTTGTGGATTTCTTATCATATGATGTACCGTGACATCATGAGCGGCAGGCTATCGGCGCAGTGGTAACACTCGTGCCTTGCAGCAAGGAGACGCTGGGTTTGATTACTCAACTCTTGTGCCTTTTCGCTTGCAGTTTTGTTTGTTCTCCCCCCTGTTATGGAATGGGTTTCCTCTGGATTCATCAGATTTCCTCTAAATAAAACCCATACATTATGAGACCTCCTTTGCCAGAAACAAGATATAGGAATAGGTTTTACCCTTTTAACTGGCACAAAACTGACACCTTTATTCAAGGCATCATGTTTGCAATGACCACAACACAAGCAGTCAAAATGCAAACAAAAAAGACAACTCTGATAATAATCAGAGTTGTCAAGGACAGTGCATATTATTATCAGAGTTGTCTTTTTTGTTTGCATTTTGACTGCTTGTGTTGTGGTCATTGCAAACATGATGCCTTGAATAAAGGTGTCAGTTTTTGTGCCAGTTAAAAGGGTAAAACCTATTCCTAAAACCCATACAATCTTAACTGGCATTCGCGAAAACATCCCCTTGCTGAACAGTTACCTACAGGTGACTTAATCATGTGTGGGTTTGCTTGCAAAACACTCGTTGAGTTTGTGCATATGTATATGCCAGATTGTGTTTATTGACAGAGAAGTGGTTGCGTTTATGTGTTTGTGCGCCTGCAGAGGATTGATATGGTGCCAGAGTTATTGAGCTCAAACCTGTGTTCCTTGAGATCCAACGTCGACCGGTGAGATGCACCAACAACTGTGAACTCGCGAGTGCGCATATTGCAACCCATACTCAGCAGCTAACGTGCGTTGTTGCCAGGTGCACATGTAATCCCATGATGCGTGGCACTGTTAAAATGTCATGGTACAGATCCACACAAGCATGTGTACATACATAAGCAGCCAAACCAGGATGGCACAATGGTAACACGTGTCTCACAGCAAGAATGGCCTAGGATTGATGCCCGACTTGGTTGCCTTTCCATGTAGATTTTGTATGTTCTCCCCCTATTTAGCATGGGTTGACTCCAGGTTATCAGGTTTCCTCTCATCGCTAACATAAACGTGTTATTACTACTATGATCCTTAACCAAGAAAAGCCTCACTGAATCTCATCGAACAATGGTTGCTACGAATATATTCCAGTTGAGTAATTTGTAACAACCCAAACCGGTATTTGGCCAAATATCCCGATGCTGAAAGAATGACTCGACTCACAAAAACTTGGCAAGACCCTCCTGAAAAAGAGTCTCGAGACTTTGCGAAGCTTTCCTGAGTGAACACCCTGCACCACTCCAATGACGACGACTCCGCCACTCGACGGTGAATGGCGACGGTGCATGTGCTGTGCGCGTGCAGGCTGGCGTTCTCGTGCATATGGGAGATGACTCCAAAGGCTGAGATCGTGAGCATACGTTTTACCAAGAGCATCATCAATTCCAAGGTGATTTCCCCCCCCTCCCCCACAGACGTTCAGTTTTTGTAAAACTCTCGTTTGCTTTCACGTGTATTGTATCGGTGCCTTGCTATGTTAGTGCAGTTGAGGTTTCCAGATGGCTGAGAGGTCAGAGCGTTGACCTTGCACCTCTGGGTTCACAAGTGGAGCGAGATGAACCGGGTTCACAAGTGTTAGTATGTATGTTGAACTTCTTTTGCACCGTACGTAGCCAACTGTGCTAATCGGAGGTGCGAGGTAGAACATGAAAGTAGTGAGTTGATGGTCTCTATCCAGTCAACAATCACTGCACAAAATACAGGTTTTTTTTTAGGTCGATCGTGTAAATATGTAAATGTGTCATTAAACCCACCCCCACCCGACACAGCCAACTAATAAGGGTTGTCACGTAAACAGAACATGCCAATTCGTCACGAGTACAGCACACCGCTGTGTTGTACCAGTGACGAATTGGCCACGTTCTGTTTATGTGACAACCCTTACCTGTCGGCTGTGTCGGGTGGTGGCGGGTTTAACGACACATTCATGTATTTACACAATCTAACCCAAAAAACCTGTATTATGGATGATATTGGTCACGAAAGCCTACGTGTTAAACTCACTGCACAAAATACCACCAAATTACATTGCACAAAATTTGGTTCAATTCCAGCTTTGAGAATTCAAAAAATATCAATTTTGCTGTCTTTGGGTGAGCGTAACCCTCAGTGGTCATCGGGAGCCACGTAGACATCTGTTGAGTTCTGGCTTGGGCTTGGATCAGGCGTGGGCATTGTGTAATTGCGAGGACCCCATGGTTCACCCGTGGTGTGTTCATCGTATCCCCGCAGGCGTCTCTGACGTACGCAGAGGCTCAGCTAATGATGGACGACGCCGGGCGGAAGGACCCGGTCACCAGCAGCTTGCGTGGCCTCATCTCCCTGGCCAAGATCCTCAAGCAGAGGCGCATTCAAAACGGGTAACTCATTGTCAAGATCCTCATCCCCTCCACCGCCACTGGAGCGATGAGCAGTATTAATGGGTGCACCACATTTAGTCGATCGGCAGGTCGCCTGTGGCGCGGTAAAGTGTGGTTACTCCCGTGTCTTCTAAGACATCCGGCCAGCGTGGAAGAGTAGGCTAAAATACATTGAGAGGGACTGTAAAAGGGTGTATCTCTAGAGGGGCCCCCTCTTATGGGAGCCCCCTTCTTCCAGCAGTGGCTTGAGCAAGCAATTCCAAGGCTGCACCTGTAGCTTTTTTTGACCCCATGATGCATGAGGCTTGGGTGAATACCATGCACAAACAAGTGTTACAGGATTCATACTCTTTGTTTTTTTTTCAGTAAAGTCACGTAGGTAAAACTATAAAATAAAATAACAACTAAATTAAATCACGACGTTTCGGGCGCAACACAAGCGTCCTTCTTCAGGTGGGACAACCGCAGCCAGAAACAATTGCTGAAGTGGGCAAAAAAGGGCTGTTGTAACAAGAGGCTATATAGGTAAGAGAGTGGGGGGGGAGCAAGGGGGGAGAGATAGAGAGGGGGGGTGTGGGGTAGGGGAAGTGGGGTGCTGCTAGAGGGATTAAAGGGGCGAGCACGGCAAAATGCCGGGGGGGGAGGTAAGTGAGCGGGGCTGGGAGTGGGAGGCTGAAGAAGCTGGAGATGCGGAAATGAAGGCAACAATAAAGAAGTTAAGGTTTTACCTGGTTAATAACATCCTTCTAGATTGGAGTGTTACAGGCTGCTGCGGGGCTACATTGTGGGCAATAGAGGACAATGCAGTGACATAAATTGTTTTACTCTACTTAATGCTCCCATGTCTGTGCTCCCCCACCTTTGCCAGCGCGTACTGACCACCACGGTTAAGTACGGTAAAACCACCCCACGACTCGCATGACATGGGGTGGCCCTAATCCAGCAGTGGATTGACTTAACGAGCTGTGCATGTTCAACTCAAATATCTGAGTTTGTGAAGTGTCTTATATTAAGATTCTGTGTTGTTTTGGCTGGACATGATAATCGCTCATGTCCCTTCTCCACCCGTAGGGCATTGACTCTGGCATCCCCTGAGCTCCGATTCCACATGGACAGCGAAACCCATAACCCGATCGACCTGCAGACCAAGGAACTCAAGTGAGTCTCGTCAAGAAGACACCTCCTATGACTGCAATCCGACTGTTGTGCAGACCTCTCTATCAGAATCAAAATATATATATTTCTACTGGAAGAATCCGATGATCTATAAAGCTCATTTTTCACACATGTCCAGTTGGGGCAGGTCACAACGTTACAACAACAACAATACAAGCACACGTTAGGATTGCAAAGTATTGGAAAGGTAAACAGATAACTTAAACAAATATACAAATAAAACTAAACTATTTTTATCTTTCCAAGTAAAACCCTGACCACAAATGATAGCTGAACAAAGTGGCTTATCACGTGGGAAATTTATTATCAGCAAAATAATCTAAGATAAAGGTTCTTGACCCTTGTGATTGATGTGTTGTGGTGGCGGAAACTGGTGCGTGTACACAGGGAGACCAACTCGATGGTGGAGGAGTTCATGTTGCTCGCCAACATCTCCGTGGCGGAGCGCATCGTAGACGAATTCCCCGAGTGTGCGCTGCTCCGACGCCACCCGGCGCCTCCGCCTTCCAACTACGACATCTTGGTGAAGGCGGCGAAATCAAAGGTAGAGTTAGAACCCCTTTTAACGACCACCCTTGTTAACTAATCGCTTAACAACGGACCTCCATAGAGCTCAATGTGTCAGCTTAACCGACCATTTCTCTGTTAACGACGGGCTGTTGTAGGTACAGTAAATATGAATTAATGCCACGTAGAAGGGAAACAATAAAATAATAAAAATATAAAACAATAAAATTCTCACGACGTTTCGACTGCAACACAAGCAATCATCATCAGGTGTGAAAACCACAACAAGAAAATTTGAAAAAAGTGGCAGTTATTTTTAACGTTAGCACCACGGAGAGAGATTTGACAGTTTGTTCAGATGGACGAGTCCATCTATGTTCGGAAAAGAGGAGGGGGGAGACGGAAAATAATGGATGCGGTCTGAAAGCCACCTTAAGCGTGATCAATCAATTAAGACCCGAAATGGTTGATCAAATCTCTCTCCGTGGTGCTAACGTTAAAATAACCGCCACTTTTTTCAAAATTTCTTGTTGTGGTTTTCACACCTGATGATGATTGCTTGTGTTGCAGTCGAAACGTCATGAGAATTTTATTGTTTTATATTTTTATTATTTTATTGTTTCCCTTCTACGTGAATTTACCGAAAGAACCAAGAATATGAATCCCTGCAGTCACGAAAGCTTTAAATCAAAATGAATTCATCCATTTATTAACAGTGTTTATTTTAATATGATGTGTTTATAATGTTGGTATCTTTATGTATTAATATCCATTGTTTAAATATTATAAAGTACGTTTTTTGGGTGAACAAGGGAAACTTTTGATGCTATCGGAACGAATTAAGCTTTTAACACGTATTTCCTATACTCGCTTAATGACCAAATCCTTTAATGCTCGTGTTCGTGGAACCAATTACCGTCTTTAAGAGGGGTTCTACTGTCTCTAGATTCCACCAGAATGAATCGCGGTGCTTGGTGGATTAATACCGCTGCTCCGTTGGCATCTCGTGGCCATACCGCAGCCTGTATCTACTGTAAATGTAATCTTCATATTAAATAGAGGCTACAACAAATGTGAATATTGTTATTGTTGTCTCCCTGTACCGTTACAGATACTCGGATGTGATTGTGCACCGGCTGCTGGCCGTGTGCGTGGGCGCCGACCCCACGTACCCGGCGCTCACCGACAAGCAGAAGCAGCAGCAGCTCTGCAACAACCTCAACTACCGCCACAAGATGGCGCAGTACGCCCAACGCTCGTCTGTAGCTTTCCACACGCAGGTGGGAGGCGGAAGTGTGGGCCACGTGGAGCTTGCACGGCGTGTGCTTAGGCACCTGATAATGCGTCCGTTCGTCTCTTGAAAACCATTTTTAAGATCACGAAAGCAGGCATCGTATTGTGCGTGTAGTAAGAATCAATTGTTTTCTATTCGCACGCTTACGTGTGGTGGTGCCGTGGCTGTACTGGTTGGCTACACTTGACATTGCTTTTCAGCATTCTTCTGTGTTTGCTGAAAAACCTAGTCACATTTGCCCATGATGTGACAACTTTATTTGATTGGCTCTGTCAGGTGATGGAGGATTATAGTCAATACAATTGGCATTGTACCTTCACGATTGAACTCAAAATAATCCCCATGACATGATGCCAATAGCACAAGTGGAATAAATTAGCGGGGGGATGCAGAAAAATACCTTACATTTTGTTAAATAATTATGGGCTTGGTAAGTGATGCGCGTGTGTCTGCTCTTGGCCACGTAGCGGTGATTAATGGCTGTTGTTGTTGTGGTCTCAGTTGTTCTTCAAGAGCAAGGGAGTGGTGAGCGAAGAGGGCTTCGTGCTGTTTGTGCGCAAGAACGCCGTGGTGGTGCTCATTCCCAAGTACGGCTTGGAGGGGACGGTTTTCTTTGACTCCAAAGATCTCAAGCTCAACGTTACCTTCGACGAGGAGGTAGGGCATGTGTTCACTTAACCGGGAGGCATTGGCATTTCCCGAACGGCTGAATTCTGCATTTAAACCCAGGACTGGCTTAATGCACTGGGACCCAAGCCCCCTGACCATCTCTCTACGATTAGGTTTCTATCAGACACACAGACACTTGGTTTAAGGTGGAAGAACGCAGTGAGATACGAAGCTCCGTTTTTTTGCCATTTGGCAGTGTGGACTATTACAGAGGAAGTTACACCGGTGGATACATTAGAGCCGGATGGCTCACAGGGCTATACCAAAATAAACTGAAACTGAATTAAATGATGTAAATGCGTTTCAAATGTAAAACGGTCACAATTAAATATGCTTTGGAAATAACTGCCATGACTGAGCCCGTATTGTCACGGAGAGGACATCACATTAAAAATACAGTAAAATCCCTCAGGTCCGGAATAATTAGAGAGAAAATCTAATGCTTTCTGTAAACAATGAGAAACTCGAAGGGCAGAAAAGTACTTGTAGAATAAAAACAAATGAGGGAAATAGTAGTTGATGCAAAAAGTGATCTCTAGATGGCAAAAAGCACATTTGTGACCATTGGATCCAGTCCTTTTCAGCATGCCTTGCATGCCGCATTACATTGTCACTCTGCGTGGATAAGTGGATAATGCACACAGCCTAATTTGGACCAGAAGCTCAAAAGGGTCAACATTTGCAGCCATATTTTAGGTATGTTCTTAACTGCAATTGTACACTCCATATAACCTAAGGGGGGTTGCATCTACTCCTTAATGATGGCCAAATAAGGCTTTAAAATTCCTTGGCTGGCCCGCACATCACGATCCCTCAGTTGGTTTGGTCATTGCAGCCATCGGCTTCTCATGCCTGGTTTTCAGCTCGCGGTGAGGTGGCCCAAGCGGTATTGCATTTGCTGTGTGTTGTGGAGGTTTGCGTTTCAAACTCGGTGGCCTCTCCGGTTAATACTGTGGTGTGTATTAAGCGTAAAATATTTACATGCTATCCGCTTTAACAGTGGACGTTAAAAGATCCTGTAACATTATTCGTGTGCCAGCATCATGGTCCAAGGTTGGCAAATTACATTCAAATTACTTATTTGGGGAGCACATATCAATCGTTGGCCTCCTTTTACAAAGACGTAGCAGTGACCTTGAATGCAAACGTTTTGAGAATCAGTGAGGCTTTTCTGAGTGACCCAGTAATAGTTGGAATAATAACGTTGGGTTTACGTCAATCCGTGCTTGTGTGCAGGGCACTTGGTAGAGAGCAGTCAGCGGTAGTGTAGCGGTTAGCGCTCTGCGCTACGATCCCAGCGACATGGGTTCGATTCCTTCGCACAGTCAACACCAGTGATGATTATCTGAACCGGTCCTGGGCCTCCCCTAGGTTGACTCGGAACTCAATTGAACGCCTGGTGCGGTGTGTAAACATCGCCACTGGGGAGACAAAGGCGGCCGGGCATGGCGCCGGCGACCCACCCCCTTGTGTGCCGTGCCGGCCTTCATCTGTGCTCCTCGCCAACAGCACTTGCCCCAACAGTTTGTTAAGGCTACATTGGAGATATGTCTTTGTGTTTTGTGTAGGGCCCCACGCTGTGCGTGGAGGGCATCGCGCTGAACATGTTCGACCGCGTGTGCGTGCGCGTGTCGCTGGATTCGTCCAACCTGCAGCACCAGCGGATCCGCATGCACCTCGTCCGCCCGGAGGTACTCACCGTGCGGCGCGACGCGAAACCTCGGAATACCACCGATTTGTATTGTGACCATGCTGCTGTTGCTGCTTGCTGCGCCAGCAGTAGTGCACGGAAAACAAACGCTCGCCGCATCGGAACGTCAGCGGGCCGAAAATTAATGACACAAGCCACAGCATAGCGCTTGTTGCCATGCAACCCAAACTGTGGAACCGTATCGGAAACCCATAGAGACACAGAGATACATAGGAGATACAGAGCGACCCATTATGATTCCTAGAGATTCATAGAGACTCCAGCAGATACATAGCAGTGCATTAAAAACAAGCTACTGTACGATTGTGGCCATGCAACCCAAACTATGGACCACATTTTACACCACTGTAGTCTGCGCTCCTTCAATGGAGGGGGTGGCAAGATGACACAAACTCTCTCCTGAGGCTCTCCCGTGGCTATCAGACCCATTCATTGGCATTTAGCCCCTGAACGTAATACCCTTATAACACAGGAATAAAATATAAACTCTGGTCTTGGATGGAAAAAATATATGTATAGCTAGCATTTTGAGCTGCAGTCTGTTGTCCTATACCTCCTGTAACTGGCAAATTGGATATAACGCGATGATGAATGTATGAAGGAACGCATTTTTTGTATAACGCGGATCCAAACTGGATATAACTCGGTTGAATGAATGGAACTACATCGCGCTAGTAGGAATAAGCGGTTGTAACGGCTGCCTCGGCGTAGCATCACACAAGGCGGGATGCTGCTGGATGCTGCTAGATGCTACCCAAGTTCCTTAGTCTTTGTTCAGCCTGTGTTACGCATCTCACGCGTTATTGCGGACTGCGCTTTACCCCATATAATATATATTATTTATTATAACACGATTTTTCCAAAACGCGGTGTTCTTGAGGTACGCAACTACCGTATTACAGAACAGACTGTATATCCAAAGACTATGGGACACTATCCCTACCTATATCAGTTGTGACTGTTCGTGTGTTTAAATCCAGCTTGAAAACGTCGTTATTAATTGGCTTTTCCTGGATTCTGATTGGTTATTACTGTGAGGGGAATCATTATGATTAGCTTTCATTGCATTTTGCATGCTGTGTAAAGTGTCAGTATCACTTTCATTATTGTTATTATCGGCTTTTACTTTATTTCTATTGGCTTATATCTATACTTGAGTAGTTTTTTAATGTCCAGTGCTTTTTTGAGATATTTCGATATGCAAGGTGTTGTATAAAATATATTTTTATTATGGCCCTAGTTCATTGCACAAGAAGGGCCATTATCTGAAACGTGACCTATTTAAATGATCGTTAGGGGCAGTTGTTGATGAATGCGAGTTCTCAAGATACCAAGCTAAGTCAGGGTGTGGGAGCCTTGGTAGATATCAGATTTCTTAACAAAACTCCATGAGCCTGTTCTGCATGGGTTTCCTCCGGGTTCTCTGGTTTCCTCCCATATCTAAAAATAAGCATGCGTTGAAACTGGTATTAAGGTAGTTTACGTATCGCCATGGGCGGCAGGGTGGCACATTGGTAAACCCTTGCATCTTGCAGCAAGAAAACTGGGTTTGATTCCCAACTAGAGTGTGTTACTGTGTGGAGTTGTCATCTTCTCTCCCCCTGTTCCTCAAAAGTCTTCAGACTTGTGGTTAGCACGCTGCGCTATGAACCCGGCAACCCAATTCCCACTCACCGCCAACACCAATGAGGATTATCTGAACTGCTGTTTTGCCTACCCAAGGTCAACTCTTTCTTAAATGAGTACCTGGTGCAGTGTGTAAATATCAGCACTGGGGAGAGGTGTTGGCCACTTACCCCCTCGTGGGCCATGCCGCCTAACAGCAGCACAGTCTGTTAAAGGCTTATTTGGGTGACTATCTTTGTTGTACGTTTGTGCCATTTGTGTGTCCGCTGTCACAGATTCCAGGCTACAACCCTACGGAGTCCACCCCATGGGGCTCGCCTTCTCCCCGGCCTAAGAAACCCAGACAGCACTAGTGTATCGTGGATGCGGTGTCAACAAGATGCCGGAGGAGGTGCATGAGTGGGCACACACTCTGGGTTTTACATCTGCAGAGTTAATTAAGTGTACATTGTGCTCGCAAGCAGAGGTGAACAATTGAAAAAAAAGCAGTGGCGGTTATGAGAAATGCTACCCTGAAGTAACAGACGGTTTGCACTCTGAACTTGCAATCCAGAGGTCACCGGTTCTTCGTTCTCGTGTCGCAGCGGTTCAAATGGTAGCGCAATTTTTTTTTTTAGAATTTTTACCTTACCAACCAGTACAATCAGCCAATTAAGGTGTATACGCGTCAAGATGTATGAAAGGTTTAGGATATCTTATGCCCCACTTCTTTGCCAGCCAAGACACTGACCCCCTTGTGATGAAGGTGATTTCACAAAAATATTGGTTACTGAATCGGTGGTGTTTATTGACTAACGCAGCAGTGTCCAACCCACAAAGCACTGTGATCCATTCTGGTATATCTCAACATGTTCCGTGATCTACCAGCAATATATGACCAACAGTTACCCAGATGGATTTCACCGACTAATAGAACACTGTAGACATGCCAAGTGCTAGTGCGATCTATTGGTTTAAAATATATATTATTAATCCATTACTTCTTAGTCGAGGATTTTGTTTTGCCATCTGCTATAACAAGAATTGCTTTATATTAGAGGTGTTTAATCCTATTTGTCCCGAGATCCACAATAAAAAATCTTTTGCGATCATCCACCCATGGATCGCGATTCACATATCGGCTACCACTGATCTAACAGTTGAAAACCAGTTTAACACGTAGGCTTTCGCGACCAATATCCATAACACGGGTTTTTTGGGTTAGATCGCGTAATAAATATTTAAATGTGTCGGTAAACCCGCCACCACCCGACACAGCCAATTCGAAAGGTTTGTCACATTAACAGAACGTGCCAATTCGTTACTAGTAACATCACACCGGTGTCTTGGAGAGCAAAGCCACAACATTTACAATCTGAGTACAATGTTTCACCAGTAATTACAACCAGCTTCATCAGGCGACAGCCAGATTCGTGGAGAATCCTCGTCCCTTAATGCGCATGCATAATGTTTGTTGATTAACATATAAATAACCCAATCGGAAATGGATACCCATAGTCATATGCATTCATTGATTCCCCTCCCAATTCGCGAAAGAAGTGCTCACAAGTGATGGCTGTCGCCTGATGAAGCTAGTTAGTGCTGGCGAAATGTTGTACTTAGATTGTAAATGGTGTGGCTTTGCTCTCCAACACACTGGTGGACTGTACTAGTGACGAATTGACATGTTCTGTTTACGTGACAAACCTTACTAATTGGCTGTCGGGTGGTGGTGGGTTTAACAACACATTTTTATATTTAAACGATCTAACCCATAAAACGTGTATTATAGTTGAAAACCTACAATTGTGCCAGGTTTGGCCTGTCGGAGTGGGCCATTAGGCTGGCCACTCGGAGGGCAAAGCTCTGGGGAATCCGAGCAAGAGCTTCGAAGTATGATTGTGCACGGTGATACCCGCAGGGGTCTCGTGATGGATGGCAAATGGAAGATTTTTTTAACGCGAGAGGATTCCCTGCAAGGGATGTTAGGTTACTTATTCTTGTGAGGATGCCATTTACTGTATGAAGGGGCAGCGGTCAGCTGCATAGAACAGAGTATAAAATTCCCCGAGCTGTTGCTGTTTAAATCGTCGGTTTAACGGAGAATTTCACCTCAGGTTTTTTTACACAGCTGCCCCACCCCTCATCGGACTCTGTGCAATCACACAAGGAACGTTTTCGGAAAAAATGTCGGTGTCAGAAAATTTTAAGTTTTAATCGTTTACAAATGCGCATTTCGTTACAGCCTCTCTTGTCCTTTAGACGTGCAAAGATAATTTCTGACAAAATATTGACACGTTTTCAAATTGCTTTGGAAATGGTCGTAACTTTGCTCACGTATATACAGTACTTGGGCAATAATTCTGAGCTCCTGGAGTAGTGGTAAAGATTTAAGCGAGTTGATGTCTTTGCGACTTTGTGTAAATGTGTTTAACATTTTTTAGCTGAGTCGTATATTTACAAGCATGTACACATGAGTTATACGCGTTTATATACAAAATTAAACCGATTTATTTTCCATGCATCTTCTGTTATTTTGGTTACTTTAAGTTACGTTTTCCACTGCTGGATGAACATCTCGCCACGTGATGTTGGATGTCAGGTTTAGTTTGACCATACTTCATGCTGGTCACTGTTGGATGATAATAATGTCCACTTGCAATGCACCACCGCACAGTATTCACTCACCTTCGAATCGAGTCCTGCACCACCGTTTCACATGCAAATTTGATTCTCAATCCCTGGGCCAACTTTCTCCTGATTAGCATGCGATTTGCCACATTTCGATCTCGGAGGTGATTAAATGCGCCGGCTTCCAGGCTTGTTGAGCCGCTCGGAGCCCAATTAACGAAAGTTGTTGCCAAAGCAAAAGCGTGAGCTCGAATGTTTGTCCGTGTTCTTTTCAAACCACCAGTCGAACGCCGGCCTCTGCCCACTCCGACCGTGCGGAGGCCCTGGCCGTCGGGGAGGCCCTCATGGTGCCTCACGGCAAACGTGGGGCCCGGGTGGGCGCGTCGACGATTGATCGCGTACAGGCGGTGCAACTCCCACAAATGAAACATCACACCTTGCTGATCTCGTGTCCAGGAGCATAAACGATCATCACGCAAACTCCGGTCATCCTCGCAGCAGCAGCTCTTGGCCATCGAACAAAGACGATCACCGCTTCCTTCCGATATTAGAAGCCACGAGCTATGAACGACTCGGAGGTTCGAGCAACCACAGCCGAGTGGGAAGGCAGCAGCAGCCCAGGCGGTGAGCCAGCTCCAAAATCCCCCAAGCACTGAAGTTCTCGATTTAGTACATTGAAAAACACGACGGTAAGTGAAACAACGTAAATCGAAACCAATTTTGCCATTCACTTGAGGGGCCGTCCATAAATGACGTCACGCAATTTTTGACCTCTCGTCACTCGGCGTCACAAACAGACCCCCCCCCCCTCAAATATGACGTCACAAAGCTCTGCCCCCCCCCTCCAAAACCATATTTCCATTTTGAAAATAAAACATGCTTCAACTATTGTCATTGTAGTGCGTGGCGCTGCACTGATGTTGTAGGAGTGTTATAACAATTAGTGTTATAACAATTCTATACTTAAAGTTGCGCATTTTGATGTGACGTCACATTTCTAAAACCACTCCCCCTCGTCACAAATGTCTGAACCCCCCCCAAGGTGCATGACTGTGTTACCGTGTTCATTCTGTGGTGAAGGGATGAGGAAAAGGAAGAGGGAAAAGCATCCAGCGTCGCCGCACGCAGGCAACGTGTTTATCACACAGTGGTCAAAATATAAAAATACATATATGTAGTGGGTTCCACGGAGACTGGAGACGTCTTTAGAGGCAACACGGTTTATTTGTAACTATGAACAGAACTCCCCTTAACTCCCACTATCTAGGGAGGTACAGCCTCTGGGCTAGCGTGCCCTCGCACTGATCAAACCTGGCTCTCAGCCCTCTGGCTATCTGTGCCCTAGGAGAGGCTAACTGACCCGACCCAGCCAAGGTACGGGTCCTGACCACTGATCCGCGCTCGGCCCCGACCCTTATAAGGATGTCGGGTCCCAGGGTCCTAGCTAGGCTGGTCTTCTGTTCTTCATCTTCGGACCACTGCCCCGAGCTGTCCCAGAGGTGCCCCTTTAATGCACCTCTCGGGGGCTCTCCGCCCCCGGTACCGCCCCCTCTCTAGAACCTTCCAGGGGGCTCTGGAAGAACCCCCAACCCCTCACCTGGGGCCTGGCTCTCTCTGTCCTTCCCCAGCTCAGGGTGGCACCACCTATGGGCTTGTGCCCGCAACTGCAGGTAAGTATACTGACGGTATAGGATGTGCATTTATTACGCTACATCTATGCGAGAGAGGTTGTGGACAAGAGTCTGCTCTGCAGGAAGCAAGCATTGCCATACGAATGAGATGAGCTCGCGTTCGATGCGGGCAGTCTTGAGGACGACCGTCGACAGGCACGCGTGGAGGCACGCCGTGGTCACAGGGCAGCGCCGACTCGTGTAGGTGGTGATGGCCCAGTTGTAGAGAGGAATGCCGGAGCTTCGAGCAGATGTAGCCGAATGTAGGATAGAGCATCTTGAGGAGCGTTGCCCTCGACCCCCTCCGGGAGGCCGTATGGTTTACTTGGCACTCCCGTCCCTTAGAGTCCAGTCTGATGTAAGCCTCCTCAGGTTCCAGCAGCCTGGCTTTGTAGGTCTTCCTTGCACCGCTCTGCTCGTCTAGCATAGTCTGAAGGGTCATATGTGGCTGCCTCTTGAATCTTCACCCTCCTGCAAACCTTACTCGACATCTCGTTGAGGACCCGAAGAAGGACAGTATTCTCTTTGTTTTTTTTTTTACAAAAGGGCTTGTAAGAGCTCTAGTTCCTCCCACCGGGATCTCTGGTGTCAACTTGAACGGGGGGGGGGGGAGACAAAGCTATGGCTTTTTTCTCAGAGGATCTGTCTTCCATGGAGCACAAAGATACAGGCGGAAGGTCCCCTTGGCCTAGCCATGAGGTCAGGCTCGAGTTGCTTACTGAGGACCCTACACCTAAGGAGGCTGTGGATCGCCCTAGGAAGCTCCAAAGTAGAAAACCAGCTTTCGAAGACCCCCTATAAAGTGCCTGAGGCCAGGTAGAAAAATAAGAAAATTATCAAACGGGAAAGTGCGTGGTTATGTTGGGTCGAAAAAGGTAATGTTCTAATGTAGGGGTTGGAGCGGTCATTGCTGCTTACTCGGCCATGACGTCACTGCAACTCGTTTGATTAACACTTTTAAAATAAAAAAATCACAACGCGTACTGAACATATTATTCCGAATCGGTTTTAGCACCACTACCACCATGACACAGTGGCAAGGCTGGCACATCGCAGTGCAGCTGCTAGGCTGAATCATATGAATAAATATAATCAAATCTAGAAAATCCTTTATGTACCCAGGAGAGCCACATTGAGTCTCGAGACTCATTATTAGCTCCGTGCTGCATTAAGATGTTTGGACAAATTCAAGCATCAGGGTTCGGCACGTAGGAGGAAACCGGAGAAACGCGCAGATGTTGTGAAGCTGGCTTGGTGGTAGAAGTCAGTCCAGAACATTTGGCCCCACACCTATCACTGTAACGAATCAGTGTTCTACGCGGGCATTCTAAGCGAGGACTGATTGTATTAAAATCTACTTTGATCTACGAATCGTAATGTATCAATAATGTTAACGTGTAACATGCCCCACGGTTTTTCTTAATCTGGAAGGAGAGAACAACGGATGATGTGTGCTGATGATGTTGGTGATGATCTCGTAATGGCTGTTCACTTCGAGGAGTGGGAGAGTCTGATGGTGAACCTGGATCGTGCCAATAAGAGGTAGGGCCTTACCATTCGCCATACCAAACAAATCAAAGCAGTACCTGCCTTGATATTTTGTATGTCTTCAAGGACTCCACCCCCTCAACTCCGCATGATAGGTAGTTGTGGAAAGAGTGGAGGTATTCCCATATCTGGGCAGTTGTTTATGACCAGCTCCGATTTCAGAGCGGAGGTCTTACTCTGAATTAGTTCAGTGGCATATCATTTTTTTCAGCTGCATAGCGCTGTATAAAAGTTACATGGCCTATCACTTCATACAAAGCTCTGGTTCTTTTCTGCCAAACTTGTCCTCTCCCTCCCAGCTATAACCTCCCGAAAGCAACATGTGACCTTTGTTTTGGCGTGACAAACACCATTGAAAGCAAAACACCGAAAGTGTAATGACTACACGTAATGCAAGAATCTCAGTTTTATTTCTCAACGGGTATTGAATATGAAGTCCCAGGAGTGGTGAAGGTGCATCAGCCTGCAGACCCACAGGTGGCAGCGGTGGATTGGCCTGCAGACGTTGGGCTGGTGGTGGATTGGCCTGCAGACGTTGGGGTGGTGGTGGATTGGCCTGCAGACGCTGGGGTGGCGGCGGTAGATCGGCCTGCAGACGCAGGGGTGTCGGTGGTGAATCGGCCTACAGATCGAGGGGTGTCGGTGGTGGATCGGCCTGCAGATGTAGGGGTAGCGGCGGTGGATCTTCCAGCAGTAGCCGACCAGTGAAGTTCTCGAATAAATTTACGCAATTTGCCGAACCTGGTGGCTTTGGCACAGGCAGTGGTGGTGGTGGATCTCCCAGCAAAAGCTGGGGAGGCAGTGGTGCATCTGCCAGCATGAGCTGGGTTGGGATGACAGCGTTGGATCTCCCGGCAGCAGCCGGGGTGGTGGTGGCGGTGTTGGAGATGCCAGCAGCAGCCGGGGTGGCAGCGCTGAATCTACCAACATCAAGCGCCATGGCGGTGGGGGTGAATAATATGCCAGAAGCAGTCGGGGTGGGGGTGTCGATGCATCTCCCAACAGCATCCCTGGTGGTGGCGGCGGAACTGCATGTGGCTGCCAGGATGGCGTTGGAGGCAGTGGTGGTGTTGGTGGAGACCGTGGCCGTGGCTTTCTCCAGCTCCTTGAGCTATCGACGCATCATTTCCAACTGCAGATGGCGCTCCACATTCTCCCGTTTGTATACTTGAGTGCAGGGAAATCATCGACAGTTTGGTCAACATTAGCCTCTACATGAGCTTTCTAATCATCGCAACTCTTCAAACTATATCGCTTATATAATGTACATCATTTCAGTCACAACACAATTACATATAACACATCGGGGCTGTGAAAATTACGGCTTTGTATTACCAATATCTTGCCTGTCCAGAGAAGCCCATGAACTAACGTTGTACATACAAACTCATAGACTCAGAGGCCCATAGACTGAGTCACAAATAGCAGTGTATAGGGCCCGGAAAGGTGTGGTGGTAGTGAAAATATGAACCAAACTGCGTCCTTTTCAATGGAACCAGGGACCCAAGTGTCATCATAGGCTTTCCCTCACCAGCGAGGATTGCCTTCCAGCGAAAATTTGGATTTTCTGTGGGTCCAAAGATGGCTGAAGAGACCAATCTGGGATCGACAGATTCTGCCGTAACTTTGGCACATGTGTCCAGAAATAGTGGTGGATGCAACTGCATTAGTAAGTCGGGCTGCAGGCTGTTGTTTCCGCCATTCCCACTTTGTCTGTTTCTGCTGTTTTGAAATGTTTGGCTTCTTGAAATAGACTCTGTCTCCATCTGAGGTGATCCTGGGAAAGATACTCCCCTGAGTTAGTGTCGATGGAGCACTTATTCATTTGGACTTGAGGACATCCTTGAAGCACTTTCTCTGACGAACTACATTCTCCCTCTTTTGGTTAATCAAGTTTGACAGTTTTTCATTGAGGCATTGGTGGAAGAGGTCTTGCTTAATGGAGTCCTATAAAGCTTCAATGTGAATCTTCTGTAGACATCTCTTCCGATGAAGCCGTTACTTGGGAGCCAGTTTTATGAGCATGGTTGAGCAGATGAGTCGATGATCAGTCCAGCCACCAGCAGCTACTAGAACAGCCTGGATGATGCAGACATCTTTGGGATCCTGGGCATGGACAATGACGTAATCGATCAAGTGGCGGTGCTTAGATCACGGATGCTATGATGTTTTGTATTTGTTTTTCTGGCGTAACAGGGTGTTGATGATGATGACTACATTTTCCGTGCATTTAGTCAATGGAAGGATGCCGTTGGAATTGACTTTACCCACTCCTTCTTTCCCGATGGCTCCATTACAGAGGTTTATGTTTCTTCCAACTTTGGCATGCATATCACCGAGCAGAATAAGTTTGTCTCCCACAGGAACAGTAGAAAGGACCTGATCAAGGTTGACGTAACATTCATAATCGGAGTGAAGAATCAGGGCATATACGCTGATAATAGTAGAATATTGGCTCCCCACCAGTTTGAGACGAGGGTACAGCCAGATCCTTGTTCCTTGAGCTGCCCCTCCTCTTCTCGTCGAGTATCATTGAGTGCAGCTACGTCAGTGTTGTGTCGTCTGAGTTTCCAGGCCACGATTAAGGTGCAGCATTCTGGGCGTTCACTTTTAGTGTTGTCCATAAGGGTCCTGACATTCCAGTTCCCAAAGGTAATTATCTGACTTTTAGTTTTGTTTCCACCACAGTAATGGGGGTCCTTCTGAACGTGATTATCCAGTCGGGAAGGAGTGAGACAAACTATGCTTAGGGCCACTTTCCTAGCTCCTTCCCCACGTGGGGTGAGCAGAGTGGATCATTTGAAGGGACTTCTTAGTCGCAGGTACAGCTGCAGAAACACACTCTTGTTTCTGCTGAGTGTTAGACGACCTTCTTGTAGCTGCCACTAGAAGCTTCCAGACTTCTCAATCATGCTTCCGTCGTCACTAGCTGGTCACCAAAAACATTGTATTGAATGGGCCAGAAGATGTTGTTCCTTTAATGAAACACGCCTGTGCATGATTTATTTTATTGTGGAGAAGCTGATAATTGTTTTTTACCCTGTTATCTGGCAACAAAACTGACACCTTTTTTAACAAGGAGTCATGTTTGCATTGACCACAATACCTGTGGTAGGAATGCAAACAAAAAACATATCTCTGATAATGTATGCACTGTCCTTGAAATTGATTGGTCCACACCCGAGACAGCTTTCCTTAGAGCCTAGTCTCACATGGTGTTGGACCAGATGACGACAAAAAGCTGTTGTACAGTAGCTTCCACACAGTTCTTGAGAGAATGGGACCATGAATCCAATGGCAAGGAGACCAGTACGATTGGAGATATCGTTCTGCAGCAGTCTTGGTCCGCCTTCACAGCTGTTGAGATGTTAACATCTTCTTCCTCCTGCTCTGCCGTTGAGGACTTGTTAACCCATGGCTGGTGGCAGACATGCTTATTATAATGGCGGCCTATACTCGCCATGTAGCAGCATCGTTAAAGGGTATATGTCGCTTTTCAAGAGGAAAACCATTGGCATTTTCAGTCCTAACCACACCCTGGTGGTGCTGTCACTGCTTGGTCCACAACTGCTTATCCGCCAGGGTTGCCGCTGCTTATTTTGCAGCTAACGTTCACAGAAGGTCGTTCCACTATCCACCACCTGCGGACGCGCTGGGTCCCTGATATACAATACCCTGGCGTCTACAAACTAAGCCGTGTCTGTGGCAGTAGTTACATTGGGGAAACTAACCGGCATGTCTCGGACTGTGTTCATGAGCATAAGGAGGATTTGAAACACGGTAGGACCAACACGGTAGCCTTGGCTGATCATTGTTTTAATGCGGTTGGCTCACACGCCAATTGATTTCTCTAAGACGAAGGTACTTTGTAAGCCCACTGGCTATCAAAAAATTCGTTCATGAAGCCATCCACATATACAGACACAGTCACAATTTCAACCGAGAGGATGGGTACAAACTCAGCAATCATTGGAAGAACGTCATCAACCAGTTTAAGTCATAACTGGTGTTGTTCTCATCCTGCCACCTTCCGATGTTAGTTTTTATTTTCCCCGTAGGTTCGGCTCTCCGATCTTACATTAACAGGTGAAACAAATTTCACACTAACATAGCCCCTTCCGCGTGCTGACCTCGACGTGGCGGCAGCTCTGCGATCTTACATTAACATGCCAATCTCTCACATTAACATAGCCACCTCTGCGCCCTCATCATGGAGGCCGCTCTATGATCTTACATTAATGTGCTAATTTCTCGCATTAACATCACTAGCCACGTCGTTTATGACCCTTGGGCTACACCCATTTTCAACCTTTAAAACAGTCTGCCTCAGCAGCTTTCCCCCTCTTTCTTCTTCCTGATGACGATCACTTGTGTTGTGATTAAAACGTCAGAGTTTTTTTGTTTATTTTATTTTTATTAAGTTGAACCTATCTACGTGACTTTACCGAAAGACCCAAATAATATGAATTCCTGCAGTCACGAAAGCTTTAAGTCAAGATTTATAGTAATGACTCTTCCTCAGATCTAATTAGATGAAATCATTACCAGATGTATTTGCACCATTCCTACAATGCAAGGCTCTCACGAAGGTGATATGTTTTACAGACGGGTAGAGTGTGCCATGGTTTCACATTAAGGGCAATGCTGCTCTGTGGTTTTAACCAATTGGATAATTGGAAAGTATTATTTAAGGTCTGGTAAATTTGGACTGTGGCACTGACGCAAATGGCCGGCTCTTTTTTGAATAACAACCACCATTAGTTTAACAAGCCTAACTGATGAAACCTAAATGGAAGCCGGTATAATTATATTGCTTAAAACAAATGCTGCTGGGGAATGTTGGTGGGAAAAGCCATTAGGCTGATGTATTTAAACATCGTATTCTGATTTATGTGGAGGCACAAAAAGCGAGTTATGCTTCTACAGTATTTGCTTGTGCAAAGCATGGACAATCATTGCCACAGTGAAAGAATCAGCTCGGTGGCTAGGAGATGTTAACTACCTCACTTGGTATGGAGGAGGCCGAGGGTTTGATCCCGACCCTGATGCCTTTATAAGGAGTACCTTGGATATCGAGGTGGTAAAATTTTTGGAAAGTGCAGCAAAAGCCAAAATCGTGATATTCAATACTTAAGCTTGACCTAAATAATGAGCTTACATACACGGCAACCAAAAATAGACATCACAATAGAAATGTGCTGTACTGAATGCCAAATTTACTACTATAATGAGCCAATAATGTCTGTGTCCCGCACGTGACGTCACTCCACGTCGAGCAGGCCCCCTCATTAATACTCATGAATAGACTAATCTCTCACAATACAAAGGCCACTGCCACAGCCATTGACATGCTAATCTTACAATACAAAGGCCACTGCCCCAGCCTCTGTGGTTGGACCATCTCTAGCTCCACCCACCTACCTTGATGCACTCATCTCAGGCCTATATAAGACCTTGTCTCAGCAACTTTCGGGTCACGTCACTCCACATGGGGGGGGGGGGGGGGCGAGGTGCCTCCTCCCCCCTCCTCAGCGTCAACTTAGAAACTCACTACAAAGGCAGAACCCTCACGTCACGCGATCTCCCTAACGCTATTGAGACATCAAAGTAAAAAGGACGTCATGATGAACAAGGGATTATAACCTTTAAATGAAATAGGTCTGTCACCGCGGCCTTACAAATTGCACACAAATGGATGCAATGAATATCATTTCGCGGTCTGATTTACTGCAATAGATTTACTGCAATACACCCATCCTTGGACGGGCAAAAGGCTAGTAAACAAATAATCCCCTCGCCTGCTCCCCACCACAATATCACACAATGATATAGTACTTCCTTGTACAGTATACCCGCTAAAGACCAAAACTAATCCCCATGATAGGTAAATTGATATACATAGAGCTTGCCGGCGATAGGTCTAAACCACGAACTATGAACTCGTGATATTCAAGGGTCTCCCGTATTTGGAGTGTGCATGTTCTCCCCATGGTCACGTATCCTTTTCTCCAGGTCCTCCGGTTTTTTTCTCCACATCTAAAAACATGCGTTAAAATAATTACTGCTATAAATATTCACATAAGCCACTACGTTGAGCAATCATATGTGGCCAGGCTGCTTCTGGAAAAGAGCTATATATCTCGGTGGGCCTTACCTGGTCAAATAAAAATAGGTCGCTTACAGGAGCTGAATGGATTGCCACATCACAGGGACGCAAGGAATCGCAGCATGGAGAGGGCTTCATCCAGCAGTGGATTGATCCTGGTTTATGTTTTGCAAATAGTAAACGTAAGCGTGCACTTCCAAATGAAGGTGTTTAAAGTATCTGTTTATCTTCATTGGTTCTGTCGGTAAAGTCACGTAGAATGAGAATAAAATAATAAAATAAAAATAAGACAATAAAATTCTCACGACGTTTCGGCCGCAACACAAGCGGCCTTCTTCAGGTGAAAGAACATAACTGTCGGGACGACAGTGCTTCAATGAGTGCTGCTGAGATTCGTGGCGTCTTTTAAGCTCGTTGATAGGTGTGAATGACTTAGAAAGCAGGAGAATTTAGCATTGAAATAGCTAGGGATTAGCTTGTGACAAAAAATAGCTGTGTTAAAGTCAAAGTTTACATATCAACAGAGGCATTTAGTATATGGACGCTAAAGGGCCTCCAACTACCCAACTATCATACAGTAAACCAATGTGGGAAAAAATAAATTTATGCAAACCAACACACCTGAAGACGACCGTTTGAGTTATGGTCGAAACGTCGTGAGAATTTTTTAGTGTTTTATATATATTTTATTATTTTGTTGTTTCCCTTCAACGTGACTTTACCGAAAAAACTAAGAATACCTCAATGTTATCAATAAACTCTATATACTCTCCAATCAGCTGAGCCACCAACAATAAGTCGTTATATATCACAATGCCATATTGCAAAAAATGGCGGTTTTTCTTCCCATCAACGACCAGCACCACGGACAACGAACGAGCTTCGTTCAGACGGACGACTCAATCCATGCTCGGGAACGGAAGAGGGAGAGAGACAGCCATAATGCGTTGTTATACTCCATGTTATAAACCATACCATTAACCGTGGTGTGAGAGGTATTAAGAGGCAATATCAGCGAAAGAGCTGCGGTCTGACGGTAACCGTAAAATACAATTAATTAAGAACCATTGTAAAGATGTTTTAAACCATTTCGGAACTTCATTAGATTTATTGGCTGGTTGGGGAGGCTATATTAAGTTTGCGAGGTCTGAAACTCCAGGCCAAACATAAACTTCCGTTATCTCCGAAAAAGTAAGATGGATTGATGACCAAGCTGTGGAGGTCTGCCTAAATTCATGAGATGTCCATTGTTTCACAAGAGATAGCATGACTCGGATAAGAAATACACTATTAATTCTTATACACTGGTCCATGCATACAATTAGTATATTAGTGGACTACGTTAGAGAAGGAGAAGATCAAGGGAGTAGAGGAGAAGAGGAGGGCCGGGGTGCCCGGAGCCCAGAGAGTGCCCAGAGGGGCCAGAGAGCCAGGGGCAACCCTCATGTTTATGTTGGCTGGATAGCATGTGCTCCCGTGCATGTGAGGTTGCTCTCAACAGAAGTCGTTCCTTGCACGAGAATGGCTGAAACGCTGAGTAACCACTCAGAGGTATAGTGGTTAAGCAGTGGAGACGATATAGTGGAAAAACTGTGGAGATTTCTGAAATATAGAAGACTTAAAGTGTGTTGCTAAAAAAATCTTGGAGGAAAGAGAGGATACATGTGTGCCTCTTGGAGAAGGAAAGGCATTGCTCAAAACTGTGCTGCAAGGTCACGTGCCATGAATCACATGAGTTTAGAAAAAACGTGACTGTAAACCAACAAGCTTGTGAATAATTATCATGGTGAAGACACCTCTATACGTTGGATACTGAAGGAAAACCATCGTGCTACGCATAGTCAAAGCACAACAACACCTGACATTTGAGAAGTACAATTTCATCGTTCTACACATCGTCAATCCCCTTCAACACCTGGAAAGTCACCAGCTGCATCAAGCATCTGACTGTTGTATTGTTCGAAAGACACTGTGTGTAACGACTTTACATCCACCGGCACAGCGGATTTCTAAACGCCTGCCATGTCACCTTCTCAACACTAGCGTCAGAGACCGTCTGATACAGACTGAAAGCTGATTTCCTTTGTTGCACTGTTTGTCTTTTCATGAATGTCATATTGTGCACTGGGTTATGCCTTATTAACCTAAATTCTGAATTTAGCTATTCATGTATTTCTATTACAGTATCACATATTCTTTGGACCAAGTGTCAATTGCCTATTTGATGACTGGTACTCTGATTATTTTTTACAAATAAGGAACTTGTTTTATTTAAAATGTGTATGTGTGTGTGGTTGAACAGTGTAACAAATCCATTCGTTACATGTGTAGTGTTGCAGCGCCGACCTGGGCAAGGCCTATGATACAATCAGTAGGCCAGGGCTCTGGATTGTTATTCGTGTTTTCAGAGTCCCTTACCATCTGCTCACAATGAGTAAGGACCTTCACGATGGTGGGCAGGCCCGGATAAAGTTGCGTGCCCGGGAGTCAGATCAATTGCCTGTTTACAGTGGGGTGTGACAGGGATCTACAGTGAGGGAAAAAAAGTATTTGATCCCCTGCTGATTTGTACGTTTGCCCACTGACAAATACATCATCAGTCTATAATTTTAATATTAGGTTTATTTGAACAGTGAGAGACAGAATAACAACAACAAAATCCAGTAAAACGCATGTCAAAGATGTTATAAATTGATTTGCATTTTAATGAGGGAAGTGAGTATTCGACCCCCTCTCAATCAGAAATATTTCTGGCTATCAGATGTATTTTATACAGGTAATGAGCTGAGATTAGGAGCACACTCTTAAAGGGAGTGCTCCTAATCTCAGCTTGCTACCTGTATAAAAACACCTGTCCACAGAAGCAATCAATCAATCAGATTCCAAACTCTCCACCATGGCCAAGACCAAAGAGCTCTCCAAGGATGTCAGGGACAAGATTGTAGACCTACACAAGGCTGGAATGGGCTACAAGACCATTGCCAAGCAGCTTGGTGCGAAGGTGACAACAGTTGGTGTGATTATTCGCAAATGGAAGAAACACAAAAGAACTGTAAATCTCCCTCGGCCTGGGGCTCCATGCAAGATCTCACCTCGTGGAGTTGCAATGATCATGAGAACGGTGAGGAATCAGCCCAGAACTACACGGGAGGACCTTGTCAATGATCTCAAGGCAGCTGGGACCATAGTCACCAAGAAAACAATTGGCAACACACTACGCCGTGAAGGACTGAAATCCTGCAGCGCCCGCAAGGCCCCCCTGCTCAAGAAAACTCATATACATGCCCGTCTCAAGTTTGCCAATGAACATCTGAATGATTCAGAGGACAACTGGGTGAAAGTGTTGTGGTCAGATGAGACCAAAATGGAGCTCTTTGGCATCAACTCAACTCACCGTGTTTGGAGGAGGAGGAATGCTGCCTATGACCCTAAGAACACCATCGCCACCGTCAAACATGGAGGTGGAAACATTATGCTTTGGGGGTGTTTTTATGCCAAGGGGACAGGACAACTTCACCGCATCAAAGGGACGATGGACGGGGCCATGTATAGTCAAATCTTGGGTGATAACCTCCTTCCCTCAGCCAGGGCATTGAAAATGGGTCATAAATGGGTATTCCAGCATGACAATGACCCAAAACACACGGCCAAGGCAACAAAGTAGTGGCTCAAGAAGAAGCACATTAAGGTCCTGGAGTGCCCTAGCCAGTCTCCAGACCTTAATCCCATAGAAAATCTGTGGAGGGAGCTGAAGTTTCGAGTTGCCAAACGTCAGCCTCGAAACCTTAATGACTTGGAGATGATCTGCAAAGAGCAGTGGGACAAAATCCCTCCTGAGATGTGTACAAACCTGGTGGTCCAACTACAAGAAACGTCGAACCTCTGTGATTGCCAACAAGGCTTTTGCCACCAAGTACTAAGTCATGTTTTGCACACGGGTCAAATGCTTATTTCCCTGATTAAAATGCAAATCAATTTATAACATTTTTTACATGCGTTTTTCTGGATTTTGTTGTTATTCTGTCTCTCACTGTTCAAATAAACCTACCATTAAAATTATAGACTGATCATTTCTTCGTCAGTGGGCAAACGTACTAAATCAGCAGGGGATCAAATACTTTTTCCCCTCAATGTATGTGAGGAGTCTGTGGGTCGCAACATCACGTACGGCTGGAAGTAGGACATTCCAGACTAAGAGGGTTAATGATGGCAATGTCAACGATACTGAACCAGCCAGCACAACTCACTGCCAATAACACATATCACATAATTCACCCTTAAGCAATTGTTCAATCAATTAATTGAATCACTACAATTAAAACCAAAGAATCTCCCAGAACAAACACTTCGCACTCTCCTCCGTCAGCCACCTGCATCGACAATAGAAACGCATCAGTCCAGCAGTGGATAAAACCTGGCGTCGGAGGTATGGGGGGGGCGGCGGCTTACACTTGCGGTGGACAGCAGGGGGGTGGCTGGATGCAGTAGCCATCGCAGATCAAGCGGTAGAACTTGTCATCGACTGCCATGCACCAGGGTAATGGGCCTCTCCTACACCCACACACATCACACTGAGCGGCACACACGTCACACCGAGGAGCACGCACGTCACACACCGAGGAGCACGCACATCACACCGAGCAGGTTGCACAGGTCTCCTTTATCAAGACAAACGTGGAGCAGATTACAACTACAACTCTTCTACGCCTGTCACAATGCCCCCCTCTCCCCCCCACCAGTTTATGGGGGGCCGCGGGCCTCACTCCACCCCTTCGCGTCAGCCCCCCCTAATAAATGGTCCGGTTGCATTGTGAATGCACCACTCGAATGACGTGCAGTCCCGTGGTGCACTGTAACGGGCTCGTGATTTACTCACTAAAATTCAATGTAAAAAAATAAAAACGATCCCAAGACATTATTTAAAATAAAGTATGGCCATCATGTGTCAGCATCACAGGCGAAAATTGGCATGTAAAAAAAAACTTCACTCCGAATCACTCAATTGGGATTGCTCGCAGCAAAGAGCACTTGACCTGCTTGCAGGTTAGGTGCTGAATAACCGTGTGTCACACAGAGAACAGTTGCCACTGAGGGTGCCCTTTTAAAATGCTTGAGATGAGATGTGATTATCGCGTGTAAATGTGCACACTAAAATTAAAAAAAATCATAATTATAAGCGAACTATTATCGTTTCAGGTGGCAGGGTGTTGCAGCGGTGATCTTTGACCCTCGCAACAAGAAGGGCCTTGGTTAATCATCCGACTGGCACTTTGCGGATGTATGGGTTATCCACTTTGCTCACGTAGCTAGAAAACACACAATCACAATGTAACTGGGTATTGGCCAAGCATCCCAATGCTAAAGTTACCTGCAAATTACTTCACTGGGATGACACTCGGCAGCAGAGCCGGATGATGACATTGCTGGGGCCCTATGCCATTGTCAAGCTTAAGAGGCCCCTTCTATGAATGCCTGTATATTTTTGTCAGCAGAATGAAAATAACTGCTTTGGAGAGTCTTTTTTTCTCACCGATCTTAATTTTTTTAAACAATTATGTTAAAACTCGAAACCTCGTGTCCATTTCTTGTTTCGTATTTAGAGCCCCCCCCCTCTCTTAATGCGAGGCCCTAAGCTGTAAGTGTAGCCGGTGTGAGCTCGCCTGTGATGAATAACACGTATAATTGCGCACTCTTATTTTCTATGGGTGGCCAGGAGAATGTATTATTATTTAAGTGAATGCAATGGTGATCAGGGGATTGGACCCAGAGCCCCACGTACACAGTAGAATACAAGGGAACGCCCACAGTACAGATTTGAGCTGACCTCCGGATTGAGAAATTGAACTGTGTTGTGACGTGGAGGGTGTTTCTGAACGCTATTGTGACCGACCCGTCCCGACGGGAGGAGAGAGGACAGGGTGGACCGGCTGCATGAGCTTACTCTCCGGCACTGCACAGCACAACATCGCCTCCCTACTGCAAAAAAACTCGACAGGACCCTCCTGAAAATAAAAGTCTTCGGAATCAGTGAGGCCTGTCCTTGGGAGGACAGGCGTAGTCTTGGTCGTCACAAGCGAACATTTGTTTCTCCATATTAATTTGTATCTCTGGGTTACCATCAGGGCTGGGCGCTGCAAGCTTAGCTTCTGAGATCTGATGAGACTGGTAGCCGTTTTTTAAAAGGTAATTTCGGCACGTGGAGCCCAAGCATGCAACAACTTTATGCAACTTCTTGGTTCTTTCGGTAAAGTCACGTAGAATGGAAATAAAATAATAAAAAATAAAACATAAAAAAATTATCATGACGTTTCGGCCACAACACAAGTAGCCTTCTTCAGGTGAAGGAACAGAACTGTCGGGACGACAGCGCTTCAATAACTGCTGCTAAGATTCGCAGCGTCTTTTAGGCTAGGTGTGAGAGGTAAAGCGCCTTGACAAAGGAGTTTACATATCAAACAGGAGAATTTAGCATTGAAATAGCTGTGTTAAAGTGTTGGATCAGCAGGGTGTTAAATTCAGAAATTAGCATGTAACTGGGAGATTAGCATGATGTTAATGTGAGGGTTTAGCATGTGACTGGTCACGGAAATAGCTATGTTAAAGTCAAAGTTTACATCTCAACAGAGGCATTTTGTATATGGACGCTAAAGGACTGCAACTACCCAACTATCATACAATAAACCGATGTGGAAAAAAAACTAAGTATAAACTACATCAATGTCATCAATAAACTCTATATACTCTCCAATCAGCAGAGTGCTTCATTGAACGCTGCTAAGATTCGCAGCGCCTTTTAGGCTAGGTGTGAGAGGTAAAGCGCCTTGACAAAGGAGTTTACATATCAAACAGGATAATTTAGCATTGAAATAGCTGTGTTAAAGTGTTGGATCAGCAGGGTGTTAAAGTCAGAAATTAGCATGTAACTGGGAGATTAGCATGATGTTAATGTGAGAGATTAGCATGCGACTGGTCACGGAAATAGCTATATTAAAGTCAAAGTTTACATATCAAGCGAGGCATTTAGTATATGGACGCTAAAGGACTGCAACTACCCAACTATCATACAATAAACCGATGTGAAAAAAAAACTAAGTATAAACTACATCAATATAATAAATGTACTCAATATATTTTTTCAAAAAGTTGAGCTATAAACATAAAGTAACTAGGTATACACTACACTATATAATGAATACCATATAGTAAACGAATTAATACAACTAAAATATAACTACATCAATGTTATCAATAAACTCTATATACTCTCCCATCAGCTGAGCTACTAACAATAAGTCATTATACATTACAATGCCCTATGGCGAAAAAATGGGTGGCGGTTTTTTCCTTCTTTCAAACGTTAGCACCATGGAGAGCGACGAGCCTCGTTCAGACGGACGAGTCCATACATGCTCGGAACGGAGGAGGGGGGAGAAACAGCCACGATGCGCTGCTCTGTCCTGTGTTACGTTACAACCATGCCATAAACTAGACTACTATACATTGTAATGTTATACCTTCCAATCTAAACTACATTGTATAATATCGTATACACAGCCTAATGTAAGCTCGAACATTATGCATGATATTGATATGTCTCCAACTAAAATTTTCCAACATTACACGACTATTCACCATAATATACACTGCCATAGACAAACCCACCCTTGAATTATACAATGCGTTACTTTACACTACCCTATACTTTAGACTGTAAAATGTTAGACTTGTAATATTACACTATGTATTATTCTACCAACCCTACTGTATACCACACTGCTGTATATTCACTATACAATTACGATACTATATATTGCCTTATGAATTATGTTAAACATTACATTGTTATACTATTTATTATTATATAACATGCTATAAACCATACCATTGACCGTCGTGTGAAAGCTATTAAGAGGCAGTGCCAGCGAATGGACTGCGGTCTGAAAGTCACCATAAAATACAATCAAGAACCGAAATCAAGAACCGAAATGGTTTATAACATCTTTCCAATGGTTACTAAGCCAGAATCCATCTTCTCGGTTGAAATTGTCTCTGTGTTTGTATATGTGGATGGCCTCATGAACGAATCTCTCATGGTAGCCGGATGGCTTGCAGAGAACGTCCGTCAATGTCATGTGAGCCCACTGAATTATAATAGTGATCTGCCATGGCTGAGGTGTTCGTCCTACCATGTTTCAAGTCTGCTTTATGTTCACGGATGCGGTCCGAGATATGTCGTTTGTTTTCTCCAATGTAACTGCTACCACAGAGGCAACTTAGTTTGTAGACGCCCGGGTACTGTATGTCTGGAACCACATCTTTTACAGACGGAACCAGATCACGGATTTTATGTACTGTGTTGAATCGGGCCTGGATCTAGTGTTTATTCAGGATTTTGGAGATCTTTTTTGTGACCCCCGCAATGTAGGGTAAGGTGATGGTTTTGAATGGCTCCTCAAGAGGATTCTTCTTCATTGCTGGAGTGATGGCTTTGCGGATTGTGTAGTCGGAGTAACCATTAGCCTTGAGAGCTTGGTGTACGTGCTTGAGTTCACTGGCAATGTGTTCCTGGTCGGAAATGCATTGGGCACTATGGTATAGAGTCTTGATGAGGGAGTTCTTCTGGGATGGATGGTGGTGGGAATCCGGTTTTAAGTAAGCATCTGTATGGGTAGCTTTCCTGTAGACAGAGTGGCTCATTGAACCATCAGGTCTCCTTTTAATAAGGACATACACAAAGGGTAGCTTGCCATCTTTTTCGACTTCCATGGTAAATCTGATGGCTGGGTGTATGGAATTGATGTGGTCGAGGAATTGGTCTAGAGCAGGCCGGCCATGTGGCCAGATGATAAAAGTGTCATCCACGTACCTCTTCCATAACGTCGGGCGTAGAGTGGCAGTCTGGATGGCATCAGTTTCAAATTTCTCCATGAAAACGTTGGCCCCCGTGGTGCCTCACCACAAACGTGGGGCCCGGTCAGCCGCGTCGACTGTCGTGATCGCGTACAGGTGGTGAAACTGCCACACATGAACCATGATACCTTGCTGATCTCGTGTCAAGGAGAATAAACCAGCAGCCCGTCGCTAGCAATGGGAATGATCGGTAAGGGAACACATTGGGCTCTACAGAGGCACTCCACTATTATACACCACTACTATACAGTAAACATTGGGCTCTATGGAGGCCTGTCGTTAAGGGATTACTCGTTAACATGAAGTGGTCGTTAAGAGGGGTTCTATTGTATATAACAAGTTTAAATATTTAATAAGTTAATAGAGAGTACTCAACTGAGATGGCGGAGGAGTTTGCTAAACTCACAATACAAAGACCACTGTCTCAGCCTCTGTGGTTGGACCATCTCTAGCTCCACCAACCTACCTTGATGCACCTATCTCAGGCCTATATAAGACCTTGTCTCAGCAACTTTCTCTCTCACCTGATCTGAAGACGATTGCTTGTGTTGCGATCGAAACGTCGTGATATTTTTATTATTTTTTATTTACGTGGCTTTACCAAAGGACCCATAGAATATAATCATAAACAGGTTACGTCCTCTACATGGACCCCCCCCCCCTCATTATTAATCATGAACAGGTGACGTCCTCCAAATGGACACCCCCCTCCATTGATAATAATTAGCGGGTGACATCACTCCACATGGGGGGGGGCGAGGTGCCTCCTCTCCCCTCCTAAGCGTCAACTTATAAACTCACTACAAAGGCAGAACCCTCACGTAACGCGATCTCCATAACGCTATTGAGACATCTAAGTAAAAACAACGTCATGATGAACAAGGGATTATAACCTTTAAATGAAATAGGTCTGTCACCGCGGGCTTACAAATTGCACACAAATGGATGCAATGAATATCACTTCGCGGTCTGCTTTGCGCTTGCAAGTTTCAGATTTACTGCAATACACCCATGCTTGGACGGGCAAAAGGCTAGTAAACAAATAATCCCCTCGCCTGCTCCCCACCACGATATCACACGATGATATAGTACTTCCTTGTACAGTATACCCAATAAAGACCAAATCTAATCCCCATGATAGGTAAATTGATATACATAGAGCTTGCCGGCGATAGGTCTAAACCACGAACTATGAACTCGTGATATTCAAGGGTCTCCCGTATTTGGAGTTTGCATGTTCTCCCCATGGTCACGTTGGGATAATGACTGCTATGAATTTTCACATAAGCCACCTCGTTGAGCAATCATATGTGGCCAGGCTGCTTCTGGAAAAGAGCTATGTATCTCAGTGGGCCTTACCTGGTCAAATAAAAATAGGTTGCTTACAGGAGTTGAATGGATTGCCACATCACAGGGATGTGAGGAATCGCAGCATGGAGAGGGCTTTATCCAGCAGTGGATTGAGTGTTCTTGTTGAAACGTGTGTATTTAATATTTCTCTGATGTTCTTTTAGTCTCGTGCTGATCATTTGTCCTGTTTGCCCAACATAACATTTGCCACAAGTGCAGTTAATCCTGTACAAACCTTCTGTTGATAGCTTAGGTAATACATATTTTATACCAGAAGTCGAGTTCAAGAAACATAAGTACGTTTTTATTTCAACTGAAATGTATATATACATATATAAATATACATGTCCATACAACCACGTCTCAATGTCTATGTCTGGGAGAACACGCTAGTTTCTCCCTCTGTGGAGTCTCCACCACTTTTCTTTCTTCTTGTTTCCCAGCTCCTCGTCTTGGTGCTCCTTCCCTCTGTCTCCTCCTCGTTCATTCTCCTCTTCATCTTTCTCCAGCTGCCGTGTGCAGCACATGAAGCTCCAAATTGCCCAACGCCAGAAACTGTTCTTTCTCTCTCCCTTAGAAGATGGGATGTGCTTAATCTCTTTCTTCTCTTCCTGAACACTCTCTGCCCTCCAAGGTTGCTCACATCTTCCTTCCTCATTCACCACTTCCTGCTTTGTATCGTCTTCAATCGTGTCGACCTCCTTCAGCTCTACCTCATTTGCCTCTAACTCAATAGCTCCTACTTCTTTTGCGTCTACCTCTATTGCCTCTACATCATTCGCCTCTACCAAAATCGCCTCACTCTCCTCCACCTCAATATCCCCTACCTTCACTTCTACCTCAATCACCTCTACGTCATTCGCCTCTAACTCATTCGGCTCTACCTCCATAACCACCTCCTGCTTGGCCTCTCCCTCAATCTCCTCTACCTCTTTTGCCACTTCCTGGATGGCATCTACTTCATATGCCTCAACCTCATTTGCCCCTTCCTGCTTTATTTCCTCCACCACGTTCTCAACTTTTGTTGCCATTTCCTGTTTGGCCTTTAGCTCATTCTTGTCTACCTCATTGATCAAGACCTGCATGGCCTTTTCTTCGATCGTGTCGACCTGAATTGCCTCGACCTGTTTCACCAATTCCTGCTTTGTATGTCTCGCAATCCCTTCTACGACATTGGCCACAACCTCTTTCACCACTTCCTGCTTGGCCACTGCATCTACCTCAATCACCGCTACCTCTACCTCACTCGCCACTTCCTTCTTGGGCTCTACATCATTCCCCTCTCCCTCAATCTCGTTTTCCTTCATCTCTTCTACTTCGCGAAATTTCATCTCAGTCCTTCGTAGCTTCCTATTCCTACGTTTCCTCTGAACACCATCCTCTCCTTTATTCTTTGTCTCCACAACATCATCAACTTTCTTAGCCACTTCCTGTTTGGCTATTCCCTCATTCCCATCTACCTCACTTGCCTCTACCTCTTTCCCTAAGTCCTCCTTGGCATCTCTCTCAATCCCTTCTACGACATTGGCCACTACCTCTTTCACAAATTCCTGTGTGGCCACTGCATCTACCTCAATCACCGCTACATCTACCTCATTTGCCTCTACGTCACTCGCCACTTCCTTCTTGGGTTCTCCATCATTCCCCTCTCTCTCAATCTCGTTTTCCTTCATCTCTTCTACTTCCCGAACTTTCATCTCAATCCTTCGTAGCTTCCTATTCCTACGTTTCCTCTGAACACAATCCTCTCCCTCTTTCTTTGTCTCCACAATATTCTCAACTTTCTCCGCCACTTCCTGTTTGGCCATTCCCTCATTCCGATCGACCTCATTTGGCTCTACCTCTTCTGCTAATACCTGTTTTGCATCTCTCTCAATCCCCTCTATGACATTGGCTGCTATATCTTTCACCACTTCCTGCTTGGCCACTGCTTCTACCTCAATCACCACTACCTCTGCCTCATTCGCTAATTCCTGCTTGTCATCTCCTTCTAATACCTCTACCTTATTCAACTCTACCTCATTCATCACATCCTCCAAAGCCACTGCCTCAATCATCTCTACCTCAATCGTCCCAACCTCCACCACTTCCTGCATGGGCTCTCCCTCACTCCCCTCTCTCTCAGCCACCTCTTCTTTCACTGTCTCCAGAACTTTCTTCTTGTTCTTGTGTTTATTCCTATTCCTACGTTTCCTCTGAACACCATCCTCTCCCTCTTTCTTTGTCTCCACAACATTATCAACTTTCTTAGCCACTTCCTTTTTGGCTATTCCCTTATTCCCATTTACCTCACTTGACTCTACCTCTTTCCCTAAGTTCTCCTTGGCATCTCTCTCAATCACTTCTACGACATTGGCCACTACCTCTTTCACAAATTCCTGTGTAGCCACTGCATCTACCTCAATCACCGCTACCTCTACCTCACTCGCCACTTCTTTCTTGGGCTCTCCATCATTCCCCTCTCCCTCAATCTCGTTTTCCTTCATCTCTTCTACTTCCCGCACTTTCATCTCAGTCCTTCGTAGCTTCCTATTCCTACGTTTCCTCTGAACACCATCCTCTCCCTCTTTCTTTGTCTCCACAACATTATCAACTTTCTTAGCCACTTCCTGTTTGGCTATTCCCTCATTCCCATCTACCTCACTTGCCTCTACCTTTTTCCCTAAGTCCTCCTTGGCATCTCTCTCAATCCCTTCTATGACATTGGCCACTACCTCTTTCACAAATTCCTGTGTGGCTACTGCATCTACCTCAATTACCGCTACCTCTACCTCATTTGCCTCTACCTCACTCGCCACTTCCTTCTTGAGCTCTACATCATTCCGCTCTCTCTCAATCTCGTTTACCTTCATCTCTTCTACTTCCCGCACTTTCATCTCAGTCCTTCGTAGCTTCCTATTCCTACGTTTCCTCTGAACACCATCCTCTCCCTCTTTCTTTGTCTCCACAACATTATCAACTTTCTTAGCCACTTCCTGTTTGGCTATTCCCTCATTCCCATCTACCTCACTTGCCTCTACCTCTTTCCCTAAGTCCTCCTTGGCATCTCTCTCAATCCCTTCTATGACATTGGCCACTACCTCTTTCACAAATTCCTGTGTGGCTACTGCATCTACCTCAATCACCGCTACCTCTACCTCATTTGCCTCTACCTCACTCGCCACTTCCTTCTTGAGCTCTACATCATTCCGCTCTCTCTCAATCTCGTTTACCTTCATCTCTCCTACTTCCCGAACTTTCATCTCAATCCTTCGTAGCTTCCTATTCCTATGTTTCCTCTGAACACAATCCTCTCCCTCTTTCTTTGTTTCCAAAACATTCTCAACTTTCTCCGCCACTTCCTGTTTGGCCATTCCCTCATTCCCATCGACCTCATTTGGCTCTACCTCTTCTGCTAATACCTGTTTTGCATCTCTCTCAATCCCCTCTATGACATTGGCCGCTATATCTTTCACCACTTCCTGCTTGGCCACTGCTTCTACCTCAATCACCGCTACCTCTGCCTCATTCGCTAATTTCCGCTTGCCATCTCCTTCTAACACCTCTACCTTATTCAACTCTACCTCATTCATCACATCCTCCAAAGCCACTGCCTCAATCATCTCTACCTCAATCGTCCCAACCTCCACCACTTCCTGCATGGGCTCTCCCTCACTCCCCTCTCTCTCAGCCACCTCTTCTTTCAATGTCTCCAGAACTTTCTTCTTGTTCTTGTGTTTCTTCCTATTCCTACGTTTCCTCTGAACACCATCCTCTCCCTCTATCTTTGTCTCCACAACATTATCAACTTTCTTAGCCACTTCCTGTTTGGCTATTCCCTCATTCCCATTTACCTCACTTGCCTCTAACTCTTTCCCTAAGTTCTCCTTGGCATCTCTCTCAATCCTTTCTACGACATTGGCCACTACCTCTTTCACAAATTCCTGTGTGGCCACTGCATCTACCTCAATCACCGCTACCTCTACCTCACTCGCCACTTCCTTCTTGGGCTCTCCATCATTCCCCTCTCCCTCAATCTCGTTTTCCTTCATCTCTTCTACTTCCCGCACTTTCATATCAGTCCTTCGTAGCTTCCTATTCCTACGTTTCCTCTGAAGACCATCCTCTCCCTCTTTCTTTGTCTCCACAACATTATCAACTTTCTTAGCCACTTCCTGTTTGGCCATTCCCTCATTCCGATCGACCTCATTTGGCTCTACCTCTTCTGCTAATACCTGTTTTGCATCTCTCTCAATCCCCTCTATGACATTGGCTGATATATCTTTCACCACTTCCTGCTTGGCCACTGCTTCTACCTCAATCACCGCTACCTCTGCCTCATTCGCTAATTCCCGCTTGCCATCTCCTTCTAACACCTCTACCTTATTCAACTCTACCTCATTCATCACATCCTCCAAAGCCACTGCCTCAATCATCTCTACCTCAATCGTCCCAACCTCCACCACTTCCTGCATGGGCTCTCCCTCACTCCCCTCTCTCTCAGCCACCTCTTCTTTCACTGTCTCCAGAACTTTCTTCTTGTTCTTGTGTTTATTCCTATTCCTACGTTTCCTCTGAACACCATCCTCTCCCTCTTTCTTTGTCTCCACAACATTATCAACTTTCTTAGCCACTTCCTGTTTGGCTATTCCCTTATTCCCATTTACCTCACTTGACTCTACCTCTTTCCCTAAGTTCTCCTTGGCATCTCTCTCAATCACTTCTACGACATTGGCCACTACCTCTTTCACAAATTCCTGTGTAGCCACTGCATCTACCTCAATCACCGCTACCTCTACCTCACTCGCCACTTCCTTCTTGGGCTCTCCATCATTCCCCTCTCCGTCAATCTCGTTTTCCTTAATCTCTTCTACTTCCCGCACTTTCGTCTCAGTCCTTCGTAGCTTCCTATTCCTACGTTTCCTCTGAACACCATCCTCTCCCTCTTTCTTTGTCTCCACAACATTATCAACTTTCTTAGCCACTTCCTGTTTGGCTATTCCCTCATTCCCATCTACCTCATTTGCTTCTACCTCTTTCCCTAAGTCCTCCTTGGCATCTCTCTCAATCCCTTCTATGACATTGGCCACTACCTCTTTCACAAATTCCTGTGTGGCTACTGCATCTACCTCAATCACCGCTACCTCTACCTCATTCGCCTCTACCTCACTCGCCACTTCCTTCTTGAGCTCTACATCATTCCGCTCTCTTTCAATCTCGTTTACCTTCATCTCTTCTACTTCCCGAACTTTCATCTCAATCCTTCGTAGCTTCCTATTCCTATGTTTCCTCTGAACACAATCCTCTCCCTCTTTCTTTGTTTCCAAAACATTCTCAACTTTCTCCGCCACTTCCTGTTTGGCCATTCCCTCATTCCCATCGACCTCATTTGGCTCTACCTCTTCTGCTAATACCTGTTTTGCATCTCTCTCAATCCCCTCTATGACATTGGCCGCTATATCTTTCACCACTTCCTGCTTGGCCACTGCTTCTACCTCATTCACCGCTACCTCTGCCTCATTCGCTAATTCCCGCTTGCCATCTCCTTCTAACACCTCTACCTTATTCAACTCTACCTCATTCATCACATCCTCCAAAGCCACTGCCTCAATCATCTCTACCTCAATCGTCCCAACCTCCACCACTTCCTGCATGGGCTCTCCCTCACTCCCCTCTCTCTCAGCCACCTCTTCTTTCACTGTCTCCAGAACTTTCTTCTTGTTCTTGTGTTTCTTCCTATTCCTACGTTTGCTCTGAACACCATCCTCTCCCTCTTTCTTTGTCTCCACAACATTATCAACTTTCTTAGCCACTTCCTGTTTGGCTATTCCCTCATTCCCATTTACCTCACTTTCCTCTACCTCTTTCCCTAAGTTCTCCTTGGCATCTCTCTCAATCCTTTCTACGACATTGGCCACTACCTCTTTCACAAATTCCTGTGTGGCCACTGCATCTACCTCAATCACCACTACCTCTACCTCACTCGCCACTTCCTTCTTGGGCTCTCCATCATTCCCCTCTCCCTCAATCTCGTTTTCCTTCATCTCTTCTACTTCCCGCACTTTCATATCAGTCCTTCGTAGCTTCCTATTCCTACGTTTCCTCTGAAGACCATCCTCTCCCTCTTTCTTTGTCTCCACAACATTATCAACTTTCTTAGCCACTTCCTGTTTGGCCATTCCCTCATTCCGATCGACCGCATTTGGCTCTACCTCTTCTGCTAATACCTGTTTTGCATCTCTCTCAATCCCCTCTATGACATTGGCCGCTATATATTTCACCACTTCCTGCTTGGCCACTGCTTCTACCTCAATCACCGCTACCTCTGCCTCCTTCGCTAATTCCCGCTTGCCATCTCCTTCTAACACCTCTACCTTATTCAACTCTACCTCATTCATCACATCCTCCAAAGCCACTGCCTCAATCATCTCTACCTCAATCGTCCCAACCTCCACCACTTCCTGCATGGGCTCTCCCTCACTCCCCTCTCTCTCAGCCACCTCTTCTTTCACTGTCTCCTCCAGAACTTTCTTCTTGTTCTTATGTTTCTTCCTACTCCCACGTTTTTTCTTCATACCATTTCTCTCCCCCACTTTCTCCATCTCTTCGATCTCGTTCTCAACCTTGTTGCTATTCTGCATTGTCTGCTTCACATCCTCATTATTGGTGCTGACTTCTGCCTGCTGCTGCTCTTCTGCCTTTTGCTGCTGCTGCTGCTGGTGGTGGATGATGAAGCTCTTCAGCTCGGTGCTGTTCTGGAATTGCAGCAGCTCCCGCTGATATTTGGCCTGCTGCTGTGCACAATGATCCAGCAGGATCATCTCAAGCTCCAGAATCTGGCGCTTCGCTTCTAGTCTTGTGTCAATGAGGAACCTCTTTCGCTGCCCCTTCGAGCGACGGTCTGGGGAGTCACATGGGGAGGAGAGAGCAGCACCACAATTGATTCGTTAATGGGTATTTGAGTATTTCCTGTATGATAATAGGTTTTTCCCGTTTTTACTGGCAACAAAACAGGTGTTAAGATGTTAAAACACCAAACTGAAACCTTTTACAAGGAATCATGTCTGCATTAACCATGATGCTTGTGGTCAAAATGCAAACAAAAAACATACTCTGATAATATATGCATTGTCCTTGAAACTGATTGGTCCACACCAGGGACAGCTTTCTTTTGAGCCTCGTCTCAAACGGTGTTAGACCAGAGGACGCCAAAAGGCGTATTTCCTGTATGTTATTTTGGTAAAGAAACTTGGCACCATTGACAGGAATCTAACTTAACTTGAGACCGATGTAACAATGATAACACTGTAGGGAGGTCTGGAGGTTGACTCATGTGCCGGAGACACCTCCTCCTCCAAATAACTTCATTAGGATTATGGGCTGGTTGGGGAGGCCATATTAAGTTTGCGAGGTCTGGAAACTCCAGGCCAAACATAGAAAAACTTCCGTTATCTCAGAAAAAGTAAGATGGATTTATGGGCAAGCTGTGGAGGTCTGGCTAAATTTAAAAGATGTCCATTGTTTCACAAGAGAGAACATGAATTGGATAAGAAATACACTATTAATTCTTATACACTGGTCCATTCATACAATTAGTATATTAGTGGGCTACGTTAGAAAAGATAAAGGGAGGAGAAGAGGAGGGTGCCCAAAGGGGCCAGAGAGCCAGGGGCAACCCTAATGTTTATGTTGGCTGGATAGCATGTGCTCCCGTGCATGTGAGGTTGCTCTCAACAGAAGTCATTCCTTGCACGAGAATGGCTGAAACGCTGAGTAACCACTCAGAGGTATAGTGGTTAAGCAGTGGAGACGGTATAGTGGTAAAACAGTGGAGATTTTAAAAGCAAAGTTTAAGATTTGCATTTGTCACTTTATATTGAGCCGATACATATGGCAAGTGAAATTAAGAAGACTTAAAGTGAGTTTTACAGAAAGAGAGGATACATGTGTGTCTCTTGGAGAAGGAAAGGCATTGCTCAAAACTGTGCTGCAAGGTCACGTGCCATGAATCACATGAGTTTATAAAAAACGTGACTGTAAACCAACAAGCCTGTGAATAATTATCATGGTGAAGACACCTCTATACGTTGGATACTGAAGGAAATCCATCGTGCTACACATCGTCAAAGCCCGACAACACCTGACATTCGAGAAAGAAGTACAATTGCATCGTTCTACACATCGTCAATACCCCACCACATCTGGAAAGTCACCAGCTGCATCAAGCACCTGACTGTTGTATTGTTCGAAAGACACTGTGTGTAACGACTTTACATCTGCCGGCACTGCGGGTTTCTAAACGCCTGCCATGTCACCTTCTCAACACTAGCGTCTGAGACCGTCTGATACAGACTGAAAGCTTATTTCCTTTGTTGCACTGTTTGTCTTTTCATGAATGTCATATTGTGCACTGGGTTATGCCTTATTAACCTAAATTCTGAATTTAGCTATTCATGTATTTCTATTACAGTATCACATATTCTTTGGACCAAGTGTCAATTGCCTATTTGATGACTGGTACTCTGATTCTTTTTTTTACAAATCAGGGACTTGTTTTAATTAAAATGTGTCTGTGTGTGTGGTTGAACGGTGTAACAAATCCATGCGTTACATGTGTAGTGTTGCAGCGCCGACCTGGTCAAGGCCTATGATACAATCAGTAGGCCAGGGCTCTGGATTGTTACTCGTATTTCCGGAGTCCCTAACCCTCTGCTCACAATCATTAAGGACCTTCACGATGGTGGGCAGGCCCGGATAAAGTTGCGTGCCCGGGAGTCACAGCAATTTCCTGTTTACGGTGGGGTGCGACAGGGATCTACTCTGGCTGACACATTATTTAGCATCATCTTCGACCACATAGTTCGAGAAGTTTTTTTTTTATGGCTGTACCGGTGGATTTTTTAATATTTGCTACAGATACAATGGGAGGCTGATTGATGCCTGGGTGAGGTCAAGGGATGGCTCCCTACTGGTCAACCATGTTATGTACACTGATCATTTGGAAGTTGATGCTCACACTGAAAAATAGTTGGAGGTTCTGCTGCTAAGCCTGGAGCGTGTGACAAAGAGGTGGTGCCTTACCATCAGCCCCACCAAAACTAAGCACCCGCCTGAGTATTTTGTGTAATTTAATACTCCGCCCCCTCAACTACTCTTGAGTGATGGGGTAATTGTAGAGAGAAGTTTACGTACCTGGATAGTGTGCTTATGCAAAAATTCTGGTTTGGCAGCAGAGGTCTCACTCCGAATCGGTCAAGTGGCATATTTTCATCAGCTTCGTAACACTTTGGGGTATCTACCTGGTCTGTCACTCGACACAAAACGCTGGGTCTTCTTGGCCAATGATAGAATAAATGAAAAATCTGAACCAGCTTTACACTTTCAGACTGGCCTGCCTACGATCCACCCTGGGTTTAACTACGCTGGAATGTGTGAACAGCTCACAGTGAGCTCCACTGGTGGGCAGGGCTGCATTGCCTGGGTCATGTAGCCTGCTTGCTCAGCCACCGCATCCCCAAGCAGCCTCTGTTTTTCCAGATAGAGGGGGCTAAATGGGCGTGGCACGGCCTGGAGAAGAGATGGACTGATGCAGTACAGGAGGATACGGAACTAAGTGGACTTGCCAAAGACTGGTACCACTGGTGTCAAGATCTGCCTCTATGGAGGAAGCTCGTGAAGGATGCTTATGGGAAGTTGGTGGCAGTTGCCCTCAAGCAAAAAAGGAGGGTGAGAGGAGCGACGCTCACAACAACAGACGGTGCACTGGATGACTAAAACGCAGCAAGTTGGCACAGTAGGATGCAAAGGTGGTGCGTCTGCCAGTCATCTCAGTCAGTCAACCCATCGCACTGGGGTCTGTCCCCTGATCTCCTGTCGGCAAGCCTTCGACACTTCAAGTGGCCTCGGAGTGCACCAGGCCTGGCACAAGCGCCATGGTGACGTCTCCGTCACTTAGTGGCGAATGAGGGCTGTTGTTGTTATCTGAGTCGGTTAGGGGCCTCCCCTAGGTCCACTCAGCCTCAAATAAGTATCTGATACGGTGTGTAAACATCGCCACTTGGGAGACAAAGACGGACAAGTGTGGTGCTGGCAACCCACCCCTCGTGTGCGGTGCCGGCCGTCATAGGTGCTCACTAACAGCACTTGCTCCTACAGTGTTTCAAGGCTATACACAAGATTTCTGTCTTTGTTTGTGTCTATGTGCAGTGTCTGTATGAGTGGTTGGGAGCAGTTGTGTCTGTGGGGATCGACCTGAGTTCGATTCCCATTCACAACCATCAGTGACTAATAAATAAAACCGGTCGTGTGCGTCCCCTACATCTACTCAAACTTAAAATAGTACCTCGTGCAACGTATAAACATCAAATGTGGGGAGACAAAGGCATCCGGATGCGGTGCTGACCACCCACCCCATCATAGGTGCTAACTCGCTAACAGCACTTGACTCAATAGTCTGTTAAGGCTATACGGGGATCTGTCTTTGTATACAGGTGCATGTGTCTGTGTGTATGTCTGTGTGTGGAATTACAGTACTCACTTCCCGTCGGCTTGCTCATCTCTCCACCCTGCAACAAAATCACAGCAGCGCACGTGAGACTCTAATCATATCACAGCTTACAACCACTACCACCATCATCATTACCGTCCTCATCATTAAACATTTCGAACAGACACACATTCACATATAGATGTTCTCTCAGATTAATGTTATCCTGATACAGCGCGCGTGTGGATGTACTCACGGAAGACATCGCCTTGAAGGCAGAACGAGAAGTCACGGATGGTCACGTTTTGTCAATAGATTTCGTTAACTGTGTTAATGAAGTGTTCAACCTCACGGATGTTTGTCAATGAGGTTTACCAAGTAATTTAACCGCGTTATCGATGTTCACTGACGACGTTGTCGAAGTGTGCTCCCGAATGCGATCTTTAAGCACACAGAGCGCGCGTCCACCTCCGTCTGTAACGATCGACCGTTGCTAAGGAAGTGACGTCACTTGTTAAGGTAGCAAACCCCGGAAACCACGTGGTCCACTGTATCCTCCAGGCCTGATTAGTTACACGACTGTCAAATTTTTACTTTAAACTTTCGTAACTTGCAGGAATTCATATTTTTGGTTCTTTCGGTAAAGTCACGTAGATAGAAAATAACATTTTAAGTGAAGGCAAAAAACCCACGAGGTTTCGGTGGCAACACAAGCGGTCTTCATCACGTGTTGCGATCGAAACGTCGTGGGTTTTTTGCTTTTATTTTAATTTATTTTTATTTTATTGTTACTATTTTCTATCTACGTGACTTTACCTGAAAGAACCAAGAATATAGTAAGGATTGTACCCTGGTCGCCACGGATGAAGAGGCCGAGCGGGCTCGGTTCGACTGTTGCCAGGTACCTCCACCACTCAGCTCGCAGCACACACACACACAGTGTCCACTATGTAAAAATCAGGCTAAACTAAACCTTTCTAGAAGTTACTAAAATAATGCTATAAAAACAATGCAACAGTGATCATAAGAAATGTGATGGAAAGTTAACAATAGCGACATATATAACATATTACTAAACCTAGCATCCTTCGCTAGCTGTTTGAGTCAATCCATAATAGCAGGAGTAACAATTATGTATGTTGATTAACTGCGAATAACCCAATCAATAACAGATATCCATTGTAATTTACATCAATACATTACCCCCCCCCGTCTTCGTATCGGATCTGCTTACAAGCGACGACGTCACATTTATCCCCCGTCTACGTCTATTAAAGACCGAAACAGGGGAAGGATTTCACCACAACTCTGGCTGTCACCTGACGAGGCGGGTTGTTGTTGTAGTTACAGGCGAAACGTCACGGTACTTGAATTGTAAATGTTTTGGGTTTACTCTCCAACACACCGATGTGCTGAATTAGTCACTAATTGGCATGTTTTGTTTACGTGACAAACTTGACTAAGATTTACGCGATCTAACCCAAACAAACAAAAACACCCTCTAATAAGTAAATATTTGTATTAATTCCACGAATGGACCTTGGCCTGGGACTGTGCGGATTGAGAAGTTATGGATGCAGCTTCTGTTTGTGCTGCCATCAGAATGACCAACAAATAAATAAATAATACGCACGGATTGGTGACTACAGTACTAGACCCCCAGTGCTTTTATATTTAAAAGTGTATGTGCTTTGTGGTTGCTTTATTGCGCATGTTGTTCATACTGTGTAACACTTGTTTGAACGCAGGTGATGGGGTTGTCCATGTTGGGTGTCATTACAGCCAAAAACAAGCAGCAGTACGAAGACCAGGACGCCGTGGCCGACCATGAGGACGGAAATTGGCCTCGCCCGGTCACAACGTACGACAGCAGTACAGGTTTCCCTCCACACATGCACACACCTACGAGGTTCACACTACAGAGACGAAGATCCCCCATATAGCCTTAACAGACTGTTGTGGCAAGTGCTGTTCGCAAGCACCAATGAAGGTCGGCATGGTATACCAGGGGGTAGGTGGCCAACATCACACCCGGCCGCCTTTGTCTCCCAAGTGGTGACGTATTACACACACCGCTCCAGGTATTCATTTGAGGTTGAATCGACCCAGGACCAGTTCAGATAAATAATCGTTATTGGTGTTGGCCATGAGCGGGACTCCAACTCGGATGTTTGCAGGGTTCGGAGCGTAGCGTACTATCCACTGCGTCACTGCTACCCTCACATAACGCACACAGAAACAACACACAGGGACCCACATGCACGGACACACAGGAGCCTGCTCAACATTGAAATGTGCAGCCCTTGTGTGGCGGCCTGCGTTGAATTTGGGCGTTCATCTCGTCACCCATACAAAAGGTCTCGACACAATCAATGGCAGTCCCCCTTGCCCTGCCTGGCACGCACATCGGGCCAGTCACCCCACGCACAGCGCACACAACGTGCGCGTCGCGTATGCCAAATCAAGAGTCGTCCCCGAGTGTCCGGCAAATTGGACTGACTATCCCGGGCCCCGCGCTTCGGGGGAGGCCCCACGTGTAGACATCAGTGTCACATGTAATGCTTCCGGTTTAGTTTGAAGGCATCGGGGGGGGGCCCACGCACCCCCTATGGACGGCCCTGGTCAAAGCACACGGCAGCGCGGAGCACGCGCGTCACGCGCACGGGCCACGTGCGTCACGGGTACGTGACATCTACAAGGCAAGCACCTGCATCGCGTGGTCATCACTTGTAAGGCATGCCCTTTGTGCATGGGACGTGCGTAGTGTGTGCAACACGTGGCACATGTATGTCACACATGCGCATCGCAATGTGATGTCATGTGTACTTGGACATTTGAATCGCATGTAGCTGTCTGGTGGGCAGGACGGATCTACGCGTGGGCAAGTAAGGGGGTGGCTGAGTAAGACTGATACGGAGGCACGTCAAGCCACACACTCACCACACACTCACCGGCACACCCACACACACCACATTCACCGCACACTCACTTACCGGCACACTCGCACACTGGCACTCACTGCATACCCACACACACCACACTCACCACGCACTCACTTACCGGCACAATGACTGCACATTCACACACCGTTCTCACCACGCACTCACTTACCGGCACACTGACTGCACATTCACACACACTCACCGCACACTCACCGCACACTCACCACGCACTCACTTACCGGCACACTGACTGCACTTTCACACACACCGAACACTCACCACGCACTCACTTACCGGCACTCTGACTGCACATTCACACACACTCACCGCACACTCACCACGCACTCACTTACCGGCACTCTGACTGCACATTCACACACACTGCACACTCACCATGCACTCACTTACCGGCACACTGACTGCACTTTCACACACACTCACCGCACACTCACCAGGCCCTCACTTACCGGCACTCTGAGTGCACATTCACACACACCACACTCACACCGCATTCACACACACTCACACACACTCACACCGCACTCATTCACTCACACACACTCACTCACACACACTCACACACATTTACACACACTCACCGCACACTCACACACACTCACTTACACACACCGCACACACTCACACTCACCGGCACACTCGTGTGCAAGCACACTAGTGAGCTTCCACAAAATGTGCTGCACATTAGTGAGGCCACACACCAGCAGGTTTACACATCAGTGAGCTTACACACTAGTGTGCGCACACACAGTCGTAAGCTTACAGATTAGATAGCTTTAACACCAGCTCACCAGTGAGGTGAGCTACACACTGGTGAGTTAACACACCCACCTGTTTGCGTGTGCAAAGCTCTTAACCCTAAAACTAATATATCCCAAATGTCATGGCTAAAGTTATTTTACACACGCACGTGCATACACACGCACGTGCATACACGCATGCGCATATGAAGGCATGCATGCACACATACGTGCACACAAACACACATGCACGCACATGTTTAAACATATACAATTCCATGGCGTTGGACTTGAGACTCCCAGAAGTGGAATCAGGACTCCTGAGTGTGCGATATAGCTCAGTGGGCCTTACTTGGTAAAATTGAAATAATTAATTTAGTTTCAGGATGTAGGGTTCTGAAGATATTTCATCTTTCAGTCCTTTCTGACCGTTTGAGTGTGGGTGAGTGAGTGACAACTACTTATGCATTTTTTATTACAAATACAAGCATTTCCAGCTATTGACATGAAATGTATTAACTCTGGAAGATGATGGTGATACAGGTGGTGGGTAGCGGTAGTGTAGCGTTTAGCACGCTGCGCTACGAACCCGGCGACCCGAGTTAAATTATCGCTCATGCCCAACGCAGGTAACGACTCTCTGAACCGGTCATGGGCCTCCCCTAGGTCGACTCAGCCTCAAATGAGTACCTGGTGTGGTGTAAACATCACTACTGGGGAGACAAAGGCGGCCGGGCGTGGGGTGGGCCACCCACCCCTCGTGTGCCATGCTGGCCTTCACAGGTACTTGCTAACAGCACTTGCCCCAACAGTCTATTCGTGCTATACGGGGAGTCTTTGCTTTGATGGTGATGATACAGATGGTGATTGATTATACAGATGGTTAGGATGATGATAATGATACATTTGGTGATGATGGTGGTGATGATGGGACTGTAAGAGTGGTCCTTGAGGATATTTACCGTGTAATATTAAGACACTAATATAAAATGTAATCATTAAAGCACAATATATAACATTTGTGATTTCTTTTGAAAGCATGTGCTTTTAATTGTCACGTGTATTTGTACGTGGTTGTGCATGAATGCACGTGTTTTTTTTATTTTCTGTTTTAGGTGCTTGACGACAGCACTTGGCCCAACAGTCTATATTGGTTGTACAGGAAATCTTTGTGTTTTGATTTATGAATGTTCCATTCACGAAATTTAGTGAAAACGAAATTGACAAATTAAGGATACTTTTCGACTCACGAAATAGGATTTCAGCGGAAACAATATATCACATGGCACGCACCATGAGATCATCAAGCAAAAAGCTGTCATCCATCCACGACAGTGTCACGGTATCCCCATAGTGCAAAAGTAACGCCTCGTCACCTCTCCAGTCATTCCAACATGCAGATCTTTTGGTGAGTTCCTTGAAGATGTTAATTATTTTTGTTTTAAATTGATTATTATTCAACCGTTGTAATATTTGTTCTTTATTATTTTTTGCATTGTGAAATGTTGGTGTTTATTTTGGGTTTATAGTAGAAATGACTGTCTGAAACACATCGCAAGTTTTTCGTATTCAATTAATGGGAAAAGCCATTCCGATTTACGACATTTTGTTTTACGTGCGTTTTTCGAAGAACGCATCCCTTTCGTAAGTAGAGGCATACATGTACAGGAATCCATGGCCAACCGCTAATTTTCCAACCACGAGATTTTAGTAAACACGGATTGACTACTGGACACCTGCTTACTAACCACGAGCATCTCGCTTTGAGTATTCGCGAGTCGCGCCGAGTCGTGAAATCAAAACAACACGATGTACCTTATGGGGGGGGGGTTCTTGTATTTGTTCTTGTATTTGTACGAGCTGTTGTTTGTTTATGTTACCGATGTTTACGGGGAGCGTTAGTGCAGCGGGTTAGCGAGCTCTACTATGAAGCCATAAATCCTGGTATAATTCCTGCTCATGGCCAACACCAGTGGCAATTATCTGAACCATTTTTGGACCTACCCTCGGCCTCAAATGAGTACTTGGTGCATTGTGAAAACATCAGCACTGGTAGAGACAAACCCCATATGCTGTGCTGGCCTGCATAAGTGCTCATAACGGCACTTACCCAACAGTCTGTTACATGGGGGGATCTTAGTCTTGGCGTGTAAGTGAGAGTTTGTGGACTTTGCATGTGCTTCCCCTGTTGTGCACGTGTTTTCTCAGGGTTCTCAGCTTTCAAAAAAGAACAACCAATTCTAACAGTGAGATTTTACTTGCAAATTACTTAAACAGGGATTACACACCGTGGCAACATCGCCCCCTTCTATGAAAGCTGGACAGGACCCTCCTGCAAAAGAGTGAGACTTCCCTGAATAAACAAATGTAGCACGGTAATCTTTGAAATAATAAAAAAAAAAACTATTCACCCCTAGAGTGGACAGGGTAACGAGGGTGATCCTAGCAAGCAAGGGAGCTGTAGTGGGACGGAACGGACGACGGCTCCCAGCCGACCTCTTCGCCTTTGTCGGTCTTGTCATCGTTGGAGGCCGGTCTCAGCTCTGCGAGGATCGCCTCAAACGTGGGGCGCTCTAACGGCGCGTGGCTCCAGCAGTGGTGCATCACCTTGCGGCTGTGGGGCGAGGGGAGGGTGCGGTGAGGGTGCGAGGAAGGCGAATCGTGCACAAGCTCGGACTGCGCTTTCACCTCTTCCAGTGCGCGTTCGTTCTCAGAATGGTTGAATGAGTGCCGATGATGTTAATGACGTCACGGAGGGGGATGAAGGGGGTCAGGTGGCGAGGGCGGTGAGGGGGGGGTGAGTAGGGAGAGGGTCATGAAGGCATAAAATTCCTACAGTATGGATTCACACAGCGGCGTCTAAATGCCACCGCATCTCCATACGTAGTGCAGAAACACTGGTCATGTTTATCTCGTAGAGAGAGAAGCAGTCTGTGGGTCTCTATGTGAGGAGTCTGTGGGTCGCAACAGCACGTACAGCTGGAAGTAGGACATTCCAGACTAAGAGGGTTCATAATGGCCGTGTCAACGACACTGAACCAGCCTGCACAACTCACTGCCAATAACACATATCACATAATTCACCCTTAAGCAATTGTTCAATCAATTAATTGAATCACTACAATTAAAACCAAAGAATCTCCCAGAACAAACACTTCGCACTCTCCTCCGTCAGCCACCTGCATCGACAATAGAAACGCATCAGTCCAGCAGTGGATAAAACCTGGTGTGGGAGGTATGGGGGGGCGGCTTACACTTGCGGTGGACAGCCGGGTGGTGGCTGCATGCAGTAGTCATCGCAGATCAAGCAGTAGAACTTGTCATCGACTGCCATGCGCCAGGGTAAGGGGCCTTTCCTACACCCACACACATCACACACCGAGGAGCACACACGTCACACCAAGGAGCACGCACATCACACACCGAGCAGGTTGCACAGGTCTCCTTTATCAAGACAAACGTGGAGCAGATTACAACTACTACAATACGCCTGTCACAATGCCCCCCTCTCCCCCCCCCCCCCAGTTTATGGGGGGGCGCGGGCCTCACTCCCCCCTTCGCGTCAGCCCGTACTAATAAATGGTCCGGTTGCATTGTGAATGCACCACTCGAATGACGTGCAGTCCCGTGGCGCACTGTAACAGGCTCGTGATTTACTCAATACAATTCAACGTAAAAAGTAAAAACGATCCCAAGACATTATTTAAAATAATGTATGGCCATCGTGTGTCAGCATCACACGCGAAAATTGGCATGTAAAAAAAAAACTTCACTGCGAAACACTCAATTCGGATTGCTCGCAGCAAACAGCACTTGATCTGCTTGCAGGTTAGGTGCTGAATAACCGTGTGTCACACAGAGAACAGTTGCCACTGAGGGTGCCCTTTTAAAATGCTTGAGATGAGATGTGATTACCGCGTGTAAATGTGCACACTAAAATAAAATTATAAGCGAACTATTATTGTTTCAGGTGGCAGGATGGTGCAGCGGTGATCTTTGACCCTCGCAACAAGAAGGGCCTTGGTTAATTATCCGACTGGCACTTTGCGGAGTTTTCTACTTTCTCCCCTTTGTTCTGTATGGGTTATCCAGTTTGCTGACATAGCTTGAAAACACACAATCACAATGTAACTGGGTATTGGCCAAGCATCCCAATGCTAAAGTTACCTGCAAATTACTTCATTGGGATGACACTCGGCAGCAGAGCCAGATGATGGCATTGCTGGGGCCCTATGCCATTGTTAAGCTTAAGAGGCCCCTTCTATGAATGCCTGTATATTTTTGTCAGCAGAATGAAAATAACTGCTTTGGAGAGTCTTTTTTCTTACCGATCTTTATTTTTTAAACAATTATGTTATAACTCTAAACCTCGTGTCCATTTCTTCTTTCGTATTTAGAGCCCCCCCCCATCTCTTAATGCGAGGCCCTAAGCTATAAGTGTAGCCGGTGTGAGCTCGCCTGTGATGAATCACACGTATAATTGTGCACTCTTATTTTCTATGGGTAGCCAGGATAATTGTTGAATTAAGTGAATGCAATGGTGATCAGGGGATTGGACCCAGAGCCCCACGTACACAGTAGAGTACAAGGGAACGCCCACAATACAGATTTGAGCTGACCTCCAGATTGAGAAATTGAATTGTGTTGTGATGTGGAGGGTGTTTCTGATCGCTATTGCGACTATCCTGTCCCAACGGGAGGAGAGAGGACAGGGTGGACCGGCTACATGAGCTTACTCTCCGGCACTGTACAGCACAACATCGCCTCCCTACTGCAAAAAACTCGGCAGGACCCTCCTGAAAAAAAAAGTCTTTGGAATCAGTGAGGCCTGTCCTTGCGAGGACAGGCGTATTCTTGGTCGTCACAAGCGAACATTTGTTTCTCCACATTAATTTGTATCCCCTGGTTGCCATCAGGGCTGGGCGCTGCAAGCTTAGCTTCTGAGATCTGATGAGACTGGTAGCCGTTTTTTTAAAAGGTAATTTCGGCATCTGGAGTCCACGCACGCAACAACTTTATGCAATTAAAAATAATAGTGTAAGCTAAGACTATAATTGTTGTCTGCTGTGAGTATGTTCTGTACTCAGTGCCCCAAATGTTTGTGGCAAGTGAAAGTTTGTCTCAGCAAAATATAAGATTTCTCACAGTAGCACGCCATATGACCACACGTCGCTCTGCACCTTGTAGAGCCCATGGAACATGCTTTTTGGAGACATCCACTTTACAGGCAGAGGCACCTAACGGACATGACCGCATGGCCACAAGCACAACAACAATATGTTCAGTAAATTCAATTCAGGGCGATGCTTCGCGATTCGTCATACGTTTTTTGCGTGAGGCCACATATTCATCTGGCCAACTTAGCGTCATCTAGCCCTCCACTACCCTGAAGGGTTAAATGTGTAATGACATCACGGGATGTCAATGCGTAGTACCGGCCCTAGAGGGGCTCGGTCAGCGCTGATTGATCAGCTGGATGGCATCACGCTTGGCGTGCAGTGCCAGCCCGACAGGATAGGGTGTGGGAATGCCGGCCGTAGGAAAGGGGTTACTAAAGGCCATGGCACTCTGGTTGACCCGAGAGAACACGTGACCGGTTAAGTCTACAAAGGGGCCCCAAGTGGGGGCTAGGGGTGGTCACGTGGTCGGGGTCCAGATCCTGCTGCTCGAGGATTCTAGAAGGTGGTCGTGGCCAAGGGCGGAGCCAGCCACACCACAGAGAATATAAGCCGGGTCCCCCAGAGGGACTGGCGTTGTTGTTCACCTTGAAGAAACCTTTGTCTGCGTCTACGTTCTACCGAGTCACCAACACGTGGACCTGGACCCGAGCTGTGGTCCCGGTCTGTCGTAGCTAGTCATGTTGTAATTAGTGTAGTTAGCCTGGTGGTCACCACCACAGGTTATTCTGGGCCAGAGTTAACCGTGTACCACATGGTGGGGGGGGGGAGGAGGAAGGCGATTTGTGAAATTGCCCCATATTTTAAACTGTCGGCAGAGCAGAGAGATTGAATCCAATTACCGACCTCTGGATTGCAAGTCTAGGGTGGGGGGGCCATTGCACCACCGTGTGTGGCAGCACCCCCCACTCTTTTTTTTCTTAGGGGCTGTGCAAAATAAAATAAAAACATTGAGTACAATTAAAGTGATGGGCCTTCTATCCCGATGATGGTGATGACATTGGCGATACTGATAATGATGTTGATGATGCTAAGTAAGGTTCAGGACTCACGTTGCCCTTCACCACGTAGTTGGGGTCAGTCTGGACGTCCCGTGCCAGCCCAAAGTCGCAAATCTTGGCGATGTGTTCATGCGTTACCAGCAATTTCCTCGCAGCCAGGTCGCAGTGGATGCACTAAAAAAAAGAAAAAAATTCCCTTTGTGGCCTTCAACAAACTTGGGGCAACTTCTGTGAAGGTCGGCCACGGTACACGGCGGGGTGGGTGCCCAGCACCACGCTCGGCCGCCTTTGTCTCCCCAGTGTAGATGTTTACACACTGCACCAGGTACTCATTTGAGACTGAGTCCACCTGGGGAGGCCCAAGACCGGTTCAGATAATTGTCACTGGTGTTGGCCGTGAGCGGGAATAGAACTCTGGCCATTGGGTTCGTAGCACAGTGAACTAACCACTGAGCGACCACTCGCCACCCAGACAGACATATTAAGGGCAACAAAGACGTGCACCACAGACACAGTCACTTACAAAGACACAGTTAAACATGCACAGTCACAGGGACAGTTAAACATACTCTTTGGTTCTTTCGGTAAAATAACGTAGGTATAAAATAAAACAAATCACGACGTTTCGGGCGCAACACAAGCGTCCCTCATCAGGTGGGAAAGCATGATCTGCTGCTGAGGCAGACTGTTTTAAAAGGTTTGAAATGGGTGTAGCCCAAGGGTCATAAAGAAGTGGGCGGGGCTAGTGATGTTAATGTGAGAAATTAGCATGTAAATGTAAGATCGGAGAGCGGCCTCCTCGACGAGGGCTTCAAAGCAAGACAGTTAAACACGCGCAGTCACACATGGTCAAATTGAAACACAGAGGTGAATTTCCGGAGGTTCTTAAAGATGGTCAAGGCCCTGTAGGGATAGAGGCAGACAGGCACGGAGACACATACCGAGAGACAGAGACAGGTTAAAATCATCACGTATTATCATTGTTCCACCACTCGTTTAACCCAGGAGAAAGGCTGACTGCTGAGCCACTCCTCTCACGACTTATGTTCTTGTGAGCGAGGAAGGTTGTCCACCCCGAATGGAGTAGAGTCGCTCGCGATCGCTTCTCTCTCCGACGACGACGCGTCACAGCCTGCGGCGCACAAGGAAGCCCGGACGACTCAGAAATGCCATAACTATAGAGTATCTATAGTAGATCATCGATTATTCGGTGGCTTCGGGGGGGGGGGGAGAAGGGGACGCCGAATTTTTTTAACATCGCCGGATATTCACAACATAATAATTTTAAATAGCTATTTTTTTGCACATTCTTGCATAGCATTATGTTTTTTTAATGTTGTGAATGTTTTTTTGTGTTTAAAATTAGTTTAATATGGGAAATTGGTATGAATAAACATACAAATACACGAAAAAATATCCTACTGTAAAATGTAACGGTATTTACTGTACCGTGCTTACCAATCCAATCTCGAAGACTCTGAATGGAGTGATGTATATACGTGCAGTATTGTCATTTTTTAAGTTGTATGAGGTGTATAATGTATCGTCTATAATATTTAACACTGAAATCAAGTCGGTGGTCGCTCTGGTTAATACCACGGTCTACTTCGCAGTAGACACAGAGAGAACACGTACATGATTCGAAAAAGAGAGTCGGCCAAGTGTTGTGTGGTGTAATTATCCAAATTTGAGAAATTTACTCGCGAATTATTCCATCGGGGAAGCTGCCTAATAACATCACAAACCCACTTGGCAGGGTAAAGCCCGCTTGCAAGGCTGTGGCTGCAAAGGGGCAGCTGCCCCCAGTCCATGGAAACTGGTATTGATGTAGTTTACGAATCGCCATGGGCGGCAAGGTGGCACATGGGTAAGTAACCCTTGCGTCTTGCAGCAAGAAAGCTGGGTTTGATTCCCGACTCGGGCGCGTTTCGGCGTGGAGTTGTCATCTTCTCTCCCCCTGTTCGTCAGAGTGTGTAAGTGCAATGGAGTGTTTGAGTAAGTGTGTGAGCGAGTGAGTTAGCGTGAATGTGTGAGTGTGTGAAGATTGTATGTTCTCCTCCGCGTTCTCGCGTTTCCTCCCATAGTAAAAAATACCCAATACAACGAGTCTGGCATTGGGCAAAACATCCCAATACTGAAAAATCACCTGCCAATTACTCAATTGGGACTACACAGTGACGGCAAAAACTTCGCAGGACCCTCATGAAGAAGTCTTGAGTTTTTGCACAGTAAACAAATGTAATAATAAATCTTGACTTAAAGCTTTTGTGACTGCAGGAAGACATATTCTTTGGGTCTTTTGGTAACGTCACGTAGATAGGTTCAAATGAAATAACCAAAAATAACAAAAAACTACGACGTTTCGATCGCAACACAAGCCTTCGTCATCAGGAAGAAAAAAAGAGAGGGGGACAGCTGCTGAGGCAGACAGTCTGCCTTATCTGAACCGGTGTTGTGCCTATCCTAGGTAAACTCTGTCTTAAATGAGTACCTGGTGCAGTGTGTAGACATGAGCACTGGGGAGACAGAGGTGGCTGCATGCGCGTGGTGCTGGCCACCCACCTCCTCGTGGGCCATGCCGCCTAACAGCAGCACAGTCTGTTAAGGCTTATTTGGGTGATCTTCATCTTTGTTGTACGCTTGTGCCATCTTGTGTGTCCGCTGTCACAGATTCCAGGCTACAACCCTCCGGAGTCCACCCCAATGGGCTCCCCTTCTCCCCGCGTTCTCGCGTTTCCTCCCATAGTAAAAAATACCCAATACAACGAGTCTGGCATTGGGCAAAACATCCCAATACTGAAAAATCACCTGCCAATTACTCAATTGGGACTACACAGTGACGGCAAAAACTTTGCAGGACCCTCATGAAGAAGTCTTGAGTTTTTGCACAGTAAACAAATGTAATAATAAATCTTGACTTAAAGCTTTTGTGACTGCAGGAAGACATATTCTTTGGGTCTTTTGGTAACGTCACGTAGATAGGTTCAAATGAAATAACCAAAAATAACAAAAAACTACGACGTTTCGATCGCAACACAAGCCTTCGTCATCAGGAAGAAAAAAAGAGAGGGGGACAGCTGCTGAGGCAGACAGTCTGCCTTATCTGAACCGGTGTTGTGCCTATCCTAGGTAAACTCTGTCTTAAATGAGTACCTGGTGCAGTGTGTAGACATGAGCACTGGGGAGACAGAGGTGGCTGCATGCGCGTGGTGCTGGCCACCCACCTCCTCGTGGGCCATGCCGCCTAACAGCAGCACAGTCTGTTAAGGCTTATTTGGGTGATCTTCATCTTTGTTGTACGCTTGTGCCATCTTGTGTGTCCGCTGTCACAGATTCCAGGCTACAACCCTCCGGAGTCCACCCCAATGGGCTCCCCTTCTCCCCATTCTAAAAAACCCAGACAGTACTCGTGCATCATGCATGCGGTGTCAACAAGAGGTAAGAGGTGCATGAGTGGGCACACACTCTGGGTTTTACATCTGCAGAGTTAGTTAAGTGTACAGTGTGCTCGCAAGCAGAGGTGAACAATAAAAAAAATCAGTGGCGGTTTTGAGAAACGCTACCCTGAAGTAATGGGCGGTTTGCACTCTGAACTTGCAATCCAGAAATTACTGGTTCGTTTTCCCATCGCAGCGTTTGAAACAGTGGCGCAATTTTCTTAAATTTACAATTTTTACCTTGCCAAACAGTACAAACAGCCAGGTGAGGTGTATAAGCGTCACTATGTATGAATAGTTTAGGACATCTTATGCTCACCAACTCACCCGTTCACGCACTCAACCACCAACTCAATCTCACTCAAACCACCAACTCACTCTCACTCAAATCACCAACTCACTCAACCATCAACTCACTCAACCCACCATCTCACTCAAACCACCATCTCACTCAAACCACCAACTCACTCAACCACCAACTCACTCAAACCACCAACTCACTCAACCACCAACTCACTCAAACCATCAACTCACTCAAACCACCATCTCACTCAAACCACCAACTCACTCAAACCACAATCTCCCTCGAACCATCAACTCACTCAAACCATCAACTCACTCAAATCACCATCTCACTCAAACCACCAACTCACTCAAACCACCATCTCACTCAAACCACCAACTCACTCAAACCACCAACTCACTCAAACCATCAACTCACTCAAACCACCAACTCACTCAAACCACCATCTCACTCAAACCACCAACTCACTCAAACCACCAACTCACTCAAACCACCATCTCACTCAAACCACCAACTCACTCAACCACCAACTCACTCAAGCCACCAACTCACTCAAACCACCATCTCACTCAAACCACCATCTCACTCGAACCATCAACTCACTCAAACCACCATCTCACTCAAACCAACAACTCACTCAAACCACCATCTCACTCAAACCACCAACTCACTCAAACCACCATCTCACTCAAACCACCATCTCACTCAAACCACCAACTCACTCAAACCACCATCTCACTCAAACCACCATCTCACTCAAACCACCATCTCACTCAAACCACCATCTCACTCAAACCACCATCTCACTCAAACCACCATCTCACTCAAACCACCAACTCACTCAAACCACCATCTCACTCAAACCATCAACTCACTCAAACCACCAACTCACTCTCACTCAAACCACCAACTCACTCAAACTACCAACTCACTCAAACCACCAACTCACTCTCACTCAAACCACCAACTCACTCAACCATCAACTCACTCAACCCACCATCTCACTCAAACCACCAACTCACTCAAACCACCAACTCACTCAAACCACCATCTCACTCAACCATCAACTCACTGAAACCACCAACTCACTCAAACCATCAACTCACTCAAACCACCATCTCACTCAAACCACCAACTCACTCAAACCACCATCTCACTCAAACCACCAACTCACTCAAACCACCAACTCACTCAAACCATCAACTCACTCAAACCACCAACTCACTAAAACCACCATCTCACTCAAACCACCAACTCACTCAAACCACGAACTCACTCAAACCATCAACTCACTCAAACCACCAACTCACTCAAACCACCATCTCACTCAAACCACCAACTCACTCAAACCACCAACTCACTCAAACCACCATCTCACTCAAACCACCAACTCACTCAACCACCAACTCACTCAAACCACCAACTCACTCAACCACCATCTCACTCAAACCACCATCTCACTCAAACCACCATCTCACTCGAACCATCAACTCACTCAACCCACCATCTCACTCAAACCACCAACTCACTCAAACCACCAACTCACTCAAACCACCATCTCACTCAACCATCAACTCACTGAAACCACCAACTCACTCAAACCATCAACTCACTCAAACCACCATCTCACTCAAACCACCAACTCACTCAAACCACCATCTCACTCAAACCACCAACTCACTCAAACCACCAACTCACTCAAACCATCAACTCACTCAAACCACCAACTCACTAAAACCACCATCTCACTCAAACCACCAACTCACTCAAACCACGAACTCACTCAAACCATCAACTCACTCAAACCACCAACTCACTCAAACCACCATCTCACTCAAACCACCAACTCACTCAAACCACCAACTCACTCAAACCACCATCTCACTCAAACCACCAACTCACTCAACCACCAACTCACTCAAACCACCAACTCACTCAACCACCATCTCACTCAAACCACCATCTCACTCAAACCACCATCTCACTCGAACCATCAACTCACTCAAACCACCAACTCACTCAAACCACCAACTCACTCAAACCACCATCTCACTCAAACCACCAACTCACTCAACCACCAACTCACTCAAGCCACCAACTCACTCAAACCACCATCTCACTCAAACCACCATCTCACTCGAACCATCAACTCACTCAAACCACCATCTCACTCAAACCAACAACTCACTCAAACCACCATCTCACTCAAACCACCAACTCACTCAAACCACCATCTCACTCAAACCACCATCTCACTCAAACCACCATCTCACTCAAACCACCATCTCACTCAAACCACCATCTCACTCAAACCACCATCTCACTCAAACCACCATCTCACTCAAACCACCATCTCACTCAAACCATCAACTCACTCAAACCACCAACTCACTCTCACTCAAACCACCAACTCACTCAAACTACCAACTCACTCAAACCACCAACTCACTCTCACTCAAACCACCAACTCACTCAACCATCAACTCACTCAACCCACCATCTCACTCAAACCACCAACTCACTCAAACCACCATCTCACTCAACCATCAACTCACTGAAACCACCAACTCACTCAAACCATCAACTCACTCAAACCACCATCTCACTCAAACCACCAACTCACTCAAACCACCATCTCACTCAAACCACCAACTCACTCAAACCACCAACTCACTCAAACCATCAACTCACTCAAACCACCAACTCACTAAAACCACCATCTCACTCAAACCACCAACTCACTCAAACCACGAACTCACTCAAACCATCAACTCACTCAAACCACCAACTCACTCAAACCACCATCTCACTCAAACCACCAACTCACTCAAACCACCAACTCACTCAAACCACCATCTCACTCAAACCACCATCTCACTCAAACCACCATCTCACTCAAACCACCATCTCACTCAAACCACCATCTCACTCAAACCATCAACTCACTCAAACCACCAACTCACTCTCACTCAAACCACCAACTCACTCAAACTACCAACTCACTCAAACCACCAACTCACTCTCACTCAAACCACCAACTCACTCAACCATCAACTCACTCAACCCACCATCTCACTCAAACCACCAACTCACTCAAACCACCATCTCACTCAACCATCAACTCACTGAAACCACCAACTCACTCAAACCATCAACTCACTCAAACCACCATCTCACTCAAACCACCAACTCACTCAAACCACCATCTCATTCAAACCACCAACTCACTCAAACCACCAACTCACTCAAACCATCAACTCACTCAAACCACCAACTCACTAAAACCACCATCTCACTCAAACCACCAACTCACTCAAACCACGAACTCACTCAAACCATCAACTCACTCAAACCACCAACTCACTCAAACCACCATCTCACTCAAACCACCAACTCACTCAAACCACCAACTCACTCAAATCACCATCTCACTCAAACCACCAACTCACTCAACCACCAACTCACTCAAACCACCAACTCACTCAACCACCATCTCACTCAAACCACCATCTCACTCAAACCACCATCTCACTCGAACCATCAACTCACTCAAACCACCATCTCACTCAAACCACCAACTCACTCAAATCACCATCTCACTCAACCACCATCTCACTCAACCACCATCTCACTCAAACCTCCAACTCACTCAAACCACAAACTCACTCAAACCACCATCTCACTCAAACCACCACCATCTCACTCAAACCTCCAACTCACTCAAACCACCAACTCACTCAAACCACCATCTCACTCAAACCACCACCATCTCACTCAAACCACCAACTCACTCAAACCACCAACTCACTCAAACCACCACCATCTCACTCAAACCACCAACTCACTCAAACCACCATCTCACTCAAACCACCATCTCATTCAAACCACCATCTCACTCAAACCACCAACTCACTCAAACCACCAACTCACTCAAACCACCAACTCACTCAAACCACCATCTCACTCAAACCACCATGTCACTCAAACCACCATCTCATTCAAACCACGATCTCACTCAAACCACCAACTCACTCAAACCATCATTTCACTCAAACCACCACCATCTCACTCAAATCACCAACTCACTCAAACCACCAACTCACTCAAACCACCATCTCACTCAAACCACCAACTCACTCAAACCACCAACTCACTCAAACCACCAACTCACTCAAACCACCACCATCTCACTCAAACCACCATCTCACTCAAACCACCATCTCACTCAAACCACCAACTCACTCAAACCACCAAACTCACTCAAACCACCAACTCACTCAAACCACCAAACTCACTCAAACCACCATCTCACTCAAACCCCATCTCACTCAAACCACCATCTCACTCTAAAAGGTTGAAGGTTAAGGTGCAGGCAGCCCTGAAAATATATTGGCTCGCGCCACTGCAAGCTCCCTTTTGGAGGATATGTTGTTGAGCCAGACGTTTGGAAGAGGTGGGAGTAACCCACATTTTACCCCACCACACACGACCTGCCGATGGACTACCCATTGACAGTGCTGAGTGGACAACGGCAGGGCCAGTGAGGGGGGATTTAAGAAACGGTTCAACCACCTGCCGCGCTTGGAGGACGAACCGGCGGCATTTGGGTTGCCAAGCCCAGTGTGATAACCGTCACATTATGGCAGCATCATAATCTGAATATTTTTCCTGGATCAATCCGATGAGCTATAAAGCTCTTTTTCACAGGTGTCCAGCACCACTTCATCATTTGGATGAGTGGTTCCTGAATCAGGTGAGAGACAGATTTGTTCTCCTCTACCAGGTGAGGTCGGGCAATTTTACTTCTCACTTCACCTTCCTCACCTCAACTGATAAGGTAGGAAAATCATTGCTCCTTAACTAGGTGAGAGCCCAATCAGGTGTGACCTGTGGTGCATAAGGGGACCACACCAATGATAAAAAAAAAATACTAAACTATTTTTTATTTTCTTGGTTCTTTCGGTAAAGTCTCGTAGAAGGGAAATGATAAAAATATAAAACAATACAATTATCACGACGTTTCGACTGCAACACAAGCAATCATCATCGCTTCTACATGACTTTACCGAAAGAACCAAGAATATGAATCCCTGCAGTCACGAAAGCTTTAAATCAAAATGTATTTTTTATTTATTTACCAAGGTCACATCTATAACAGCAGCCACTATACCTGACCAGTGTTACTCATTTCTACTGTTACCTATTATTATTATGATTAGTGTGTGGACCCACCACAATGCGTTATACCCCTGCTACAACTTTATCACCTTAGTTCTCATCTGATCTCCGATGCTAAGCAGAATTAAGCCTGGGCTTGCCCTGAGCTACAGACGTGTGACTGTCAGGTGACCAGGGGATGGCAGTGCTGAGTGTTTTCTTCAGCTGCAAGCCGAATGTGGGGAGTTGTGTCGACTGACAGGCAAAGCTGTACCAGCTCAGCGCTCAGACCTCTTGAGACACACACCCACATTACGATCATATGATATAATAATGTTTAGTTTTAGGTGGAGCGCCGTTCATGCAAATTGCATGAACAATGTCACTGCAGCCAAGCGGTGAGCCAGCACCAACAATTGCCCAAGCTCTATATACCAATATATTCCAGCCAATGTATGCGTGTTTATTCACGTGGGGGGGCAACACTTTATCCCATACACAAGGGACAGATAATATTAGTCCACATTTTGCTCTGTTGCCTTTTGGCATATCCAGGGTATGGCACTTCCTGCATGCTCACGGGAAAGAAGTTTCGCAACATTTGCGTGATCCATGAATCCTCGCCTCAACGGTGCTGGATTACAGGCGTGCACCACTGCCGCCCGGCTAATGAATGCTCCCCTCGTGTGTATGTTTGCGTGTGTGCTTGCTTCTCAGATTGACCTGCTGGAGGACCCGTGCCTGCTTAACGTGGTGATTCTATAGACGGTGTTGCAGGAGATCCGCCATCGCTCCGCTCCTGTCTACAAGAGACTTCGCGACATCATCTCCACTCCGCAGAAACACTTCTACGCCTTCACCAATGAGCACCATCGGTAGGCGCAGCTCTCCAAACGGTCCTAGCCATCTCGCCAATCCAGTGTGCACGGCACACAAATTGACGCCTCTTTACTTCTGAACTGTGGCACACGGTGGCGGTTGGTGGCGCAAAGTCTCGTTGGGACTGTTTCCCAGTGCCATGAGGGCCAGCAGAGTTGGTGGCGTAGTGGCGTTGTGCATAAGGCTGCCCCTGTCCAGATGGCCAAGGATTGGTAGCTGATTTTTTCGCCAGGGCTGAAATTAATTGCACTCCCTTTATTGAATTTTGGCACTCTGTGGGGTGGGGTTTGAATTGTATGTATGTTGAACTTCCTTCACACAGTACATAGCCAACTGTGCTACGTACAGTTGAGATAATAAACTGTGCATCTGATTCGGCTCGTGGGACTGAACGCCCCCGTGGCTTGAGCTACTGAGCAGAAAGGCGTTTTATAAATGTAATTCATGATTATTAAATACATTTCTTGTCATTAAAACTGGATTCCTGAAGGCGTTTGCAGCACTCGGAGGGAAACCTCTGACATGCCTAACAACTCACAGGACTACATGATTTACACTTCTCGCAGAGCTGTGCTGATTTTACTGCCCCAGAAGAGGTACAAATTTCCTAGTCGACCTCTTAAGCACCATTTCAACTCCACAACTTTGTTACTGTGACTCGCGTGCAAGTGATTACACAGCAACGCCCAGTGTGATTGTCTAACAGCGCCGTAACTTGATTGTCGTGTGTCTCAGAGACACGTACGTGGAGCAGGAGAAGGGGGATCCTTCCAATGACCGTAACGACCGAGCCATCCGATATTCTGCGTTGACTATTCCACCTGAAGACGGAAGCTTGTGTTGCCTCCAAAACGTCGTGATTGAATTGTTTTCTTTTATTTTTTATTTTATCTACGTGACTTTACCGAATAAAACCAAAGAGTATGAATCCTTGCAGTCACGAAAGCTTCAAATCTTGTCACACTGCTTTTCACATGTAACAGCCCTCTTTTTGAATCCACTGCTGGGTGTGGGCCTCGTTTTGTGCGAGGTTGTGCAAGGTTGTTTGACCGTACGGTAGATCCCCGTTGAATGCGCGTTCACACTACGCGTTTTGGCTTTAACACGGTTTTACCTTTTTATGGAAAGTTTCTAGATTTTAACGCTCAACCGCGCTCGCTACATTGCAAGTATAGCGCGTGGTCACGGACTACTTTTCTGAGCGGCGTCGGTGTTAGCAGTGTTGTTGGATGATGCTAGAAGCTGTAGTACTGATGTATGCTGTGATACCCAGCGTACCTTCCTCTTCCTCGGTCTTTGTTCCAGCAGGATCTTTGTGCACGGAGCGTCATCTTGCTCCATTATATTTTTCACTCACCATATCTCTCACTTGAGATTTAATTAAAGGAGTGTCATACTTAGCATATTGATAGAGATACTATATAAACACAACACATTTTAAAATAAACATGTAAAACAGTGTACTGTGCTATCAAAAACAATTAAATTGCGGGCTGGAACGGCACCCCCACCTTTACCGTTATTTGTTATGGGAACATTACTCCCGCATTACTCCACGCAGATTAGTTTCACTTAGCAATTGTCAGGAACGCAACCCCCGTGTTAAGCGAGGACTTGCTGTATCTCACAACCTTTGGTCAGTGCGGGTTGGTGACGACGATAGCGCGGAACAAAACAATGGACATTGCTTCACCGCCATATGCTGCCCACCACAGCCTATAACAATCTGCTGCGGTCGACTTTACCAAAGGCTGCTTTATAATACTCCAATGGCATGACAACAATACGATGATAATATCCGAGTAGATGGGAGCCTCGGAAAGAACGATTTGCCCCCCAGCTTCACGATTAAATGAATACCACGGCTCGGGGCCGTGATCCCATTTAAGGATCCCTCTCTTTAACAGTGGTAAATGTAGTGCCTCTTACTCTTTGTTTTTTTTCGGTAAAGTCACGTATAAATAAGAAATAATAAAATAACATAATAGCGTACGACGTTTCGGTTGCAACACAAGCAGCCATCATCAGGTACAGAAGAGCTAAATTTACGAGAGAGAAGAAACACATAACCCCAGATGTATATACAGACACCCAAGTAGGGGGGAACTAACACAGATACAACAGGGGACACAGAGAGAAGCATACCAAACAAACAGGGTTTAGCAAAATCGCTGGTTGTAATCGCCAGGGAAACGATATACAGTCCTAGAATAAATGACTGTGCATTTGATAAGGCCACGTGAAGGTGTTGTGATCCCCGCTCTCTATTAGGGTGAGGGCTATCTCTTTGCAAACACCCATGACCTCACGACCACAACGAAGAGCATGTAAGAGATTTGTGGCTGGCCAGATGGTGTCGTACACACGTGTCATTTGGCATTGTGGTGAAACAAATTCAGCTCGATTATAATGTGACTGGACATGCTCGGGAACAATGCCCCATATAAACGTGGATGTCCAGCCAGATGAGCTGGCACGCAGCTGTAGGCTGACCCCATAGCCAGGTGATATCACACTCCTCCATAATCTTGTTGATATGCTCAGTTGAGGTGATGCCTACCTGTAGGTCTACTGATCGGAGGCTGACACTCATTGCTCATTTGAAGACGAGAACAATTCATTTTAATGGGCAACATCAAGTGCATAGATCCTCATATGCTGTTATCTAAATTTTGTATCGCCTCGGTGATTTAGTTAAATTGCAATGAAGAGAACTGGTGTATAAATCAGCCAAACGTGTGCTCAACGAGTGTACGGTTGGCAGATATAAATAGATCTTATTGTTTTCTGCTCTACTGACAAACCATGACTTTATTTACCAATATATATTTTAAAATATATATACAGATAAAAAATAGATGTTGTTGCTTGACTGCTGCTGCTTATCTTGTTTAAATTAAGCCTCTTTCATTTCTGGCCCTCACTCTCAGCAATAAAAAAAGACTTGGCACTGACTCCTGGCCCTTTACATGGGGAGATGATCTGAACACTTGCAATGAATACGTTTTCACCCTTAAATGTTAAGTGTTACGTTCACAAAATGTGTCTGTTTCCAATAATATGCGTTAATTGTGTTTTGACCGACCATCTGTTGCTTTATATGGTTTCCAAATTTTCCTAAACCCTGTTTGTTTGGTATGCTTCTGTCTCTGTGTCCCCTGTTGTATCTGTGTTAGTTCCCCCCTACTTGGGTGTCTGTATATACATCTGGGGTTATGTGTTTCCTCTCTCTCGTAAATTTAGCTCTTCTGTACCTGATGATGGCTGCTTGTGTTGCAACCGAAACGTCGTACGCTATTATGTTATTTTATTATTTCTTATTTATACGTGACTTTACCGAAAAAAAACAAAGAGTAATTCCTGCAGTCACAAAAGCTTTGAATCAAGTCTGAACCACTTCTACGGGGAGGTATGAGGTTTCTGTCTTTGTGTTGTCTCTGCTTGTGTATCTGCCTTTGTGTCTTGGCTTGGATTTGTGTCTCTGTGCTGTCTCTGCCTGTGTGTGGGCCTTGGTGTTTCCGAGTGTGTGCTGCTGCGCCCCCTTTGCTCCATGCATACCTCATGCTAAATTGTCCCATTGTCTCTCAGCCTTACCTTCTCTGCCTATTTAAGGCGACTTCACTGTGTGCGTGTCTGTGCTGGTTCACTCTACTTGGATGTCTATGTGTGTGTGCGCGGTCTGTATTTTAAATTTCATACTTATCTTGCAATTTAGCAATCTTTGAAATAGCGTAATCAACCAGACTATGCCTTAATTGTGTTTTGACCCACCGTCTGTGTTGCTTTATATGGTTTCCAAATTTTGCTAAACCCTGTTTGTTTGGTATGCTTCTCTCTCTGTGTCCCCTGTTGTATCTGTGTTAGTTCCCCCCTACTTGTGTGTATGTATATACATCTGGGGTTATGTGTTTCCTCTCTCTCGTAAATTTAGCTCTTCTGTACCTGATGAAGGCTGCTTGTGTTGCAACCGAAACATCGTACGCTATTATGTTATTTTATTATTTCTTATTTATACGTGACTTTACCGAAAAAAAACAAAGAGTAATTCCTGCAGTCACGAAAGCTTTGAATCAAGTCTGTAGTGCCTCTTGTTAAACAGTGCTTCAGTTAAACAGGAAAATTAATAAATCCAGCAGGCATGACTTGAAAAGTAACAAATTTACATTTTGGGTGGAACTCTAAATCGTCCGGTAAATCGTGTCGCCAATTATAATTTCTGCGTTTATCTGCGCGTGTCTGTGTACCCCCAGTGGAGGAATACGTGCGCAGCTTGCTGGACAACCCTGAGTTGATTGACCGTCTGGCACTGGCCTCAGAGCAGGTGAGACTCCGTATGCGTGCATCAGCTCTGCCCCCCCCCCTCATATTTATGGTGCGGGCCTGTACCCTTGTCCGACCCCTCACTTCCGCGTTGCATCCAGCTGCCTCACTGAAGAAAGGGACACTTGCCTTGCGCTGAGTACGACGTTTCGCTGGTTGTAATCGCCAGGGAAACGATATACTCGATTTGTAAGTGTTGTGGGTTTCTCTCCAATACACTGGCGTGCTGCAGTAGTAACTAATTGACACGTTTTGTTTTACGTAACAAACCTTACTAATTGGCTGTACCGGGTTAACTACACACATTTACGCGCTCTTACCCAATAAACCTTTATTATGTATAATATTGGTCGCAAAAGAATACGTGTTAAACAGCTCCCTTTTAGAACATCTCATCCTCACGAGCAATGGTCAATCAGTCAAATAAATTCTAGATATATGACGTGGCATATTTAGCAAAAAGCAGAGACGGAAGGGTGAAACTCTAGAGGTAGCTCTATGATATCCGCTTTTGTGGAACGTTCTCTTACACGGATGGCCGTACTGATCTGAGATAAATCAGACTGGATCCTTCGTCTCGTTACGTGATGGCGGTTGCAAAATTGTTGTTGACGCGTGCATGTGCCGTGCGTGTGCTGTGTACGTGTGCAGGATGTGGTGGAGTCCCGGGTAATCTTCCCCGAACATCTCCCGCTGTCCCAGCTGCAGCAAGGTGTGCGCTCCGGCCGGTTTGTCCAGGGAACCTTCCTTGCGAGTCGTGAGAATTACCTGGAGGGGACTCTGAGGGTGCGAGGGGACGGTGACAGTGATAAAGAGGTACACGTTTCACAAGCCTGCGTCCGGAAGGAACAATGCTGTTCGATCGTATCTGTGTGAGTTTTAAAAACAAATGTATAATGAAGCAGTGGCATAGCGTTCGTGGCATGAGCAGTAGCTCTTAACCTTTACTGCAAGGCTGCAGTAAAGGTTAAGAGCTACTGGGCTAAAATATTTGTATTTTGAACGTATTTTGCACCCTACGTAGGTGTCGTAGCCTGGCACCTGCCCCCCCGGCCTTTGGGTCCTGGTGCAGTTGCACTGCCTGCACACTCGATAGCTACGCCACCACAACCACAGTATATACGTTAATTGTGACTACTTTAATAATAGGGTTTTTCCCTTTTTTTCTGGCAACAAAACTGAAACCTTTTACAAGGAATCATGTGTGCATTAACCACAATACTTGTGGTCAAAATGCAAACAAAAACACACTATGATAATATATGCATTGTCCTTGAGACTGATTGGTCCACACCAGGGACGGCTTTCTTTTGAGCCTCGACCCAATTGGTGCGAGACCAGAGGACGCCAAAAGGCGTACGCATATATTGCAAATATTATCAGTGTGTTTTTGTTTGCATTTTCACCACAAGTATTGTGGTTAATGCACACATGATTCCTTGTAAAAGGTTTCAGTTTTGTTGCCAGAAAAAAGGGGAAAAACCCTATTATTTTTCGGTACTGGCAAAGGAGGTCTAATGATAGTTGTGACTACTTTGTTAAAAAAATGAATGGTCTATTTCCACCTCCAAAATGTAACGTTAAATAACAATTAGGTACATTGGCCCTTTGTTGGAAAAAAAACCCAGTCCAGAAATTGCCCTTCTTGAACATATGTTACTGAAAAACATTGATTTCAGAAGATTCATGGGCTCATAGTCCTACATTTTGAATTGTTTATTCGTGATATTAAAACTCTTGTACAGTAAAACCTTGGATTGCGAGCATAATCCGTTCCGGAAACGTGTTTGTAATCCAAAGCACTCGTATATCAAAGCACTCGTATATCAGTTGTGATCACGTGACGCTCGGCAGTACAAAGCTGCTCGTATTGCAAGACCCTCGCTCGTTTATCAAATTAATATTTATTAAAAATTTTGCTCGTCTTGTAAAACACTCGCAGACCAAGTTACTCGCAATCCAAGGTTTTACTGTATATGCTGCTCTCAGCACTTGGCCCAGCGGTCTGTTCAGGCTATACGGGGGATCTTTTTTGTCTCCGTGCAGGTGTTGATCCAGGGGCTGCAGCATTTAAACCGCGCGATGCACGACGACATCGTGTGCGTGGAGATGTTCCCCGAGGAGCGCTGGGTTGCCCCCTCCTCGCTGGTTCTGCACGATGAGGGCGTCGCAGGGGACGTTGCAGAAGAGAATGAGGAGGATGTGGTGAGTGGAGTGTCAACACTGCCGAACCAAAATCAAACCCAGACACCTGCAGTGTGCGTGTCTCTCTCCCCGTGGTCGCATGGATTTTTCTCCAGGTCCTCCGGCTTTTCCCTCCACAGTTACAATCTGACATGCACTTAGAGTATTTGGCTTCTATCAATTTCAAATGTGATAAGATACTTCACTGAACGATCATTTGTGGCCAGGTCACTTAAAAAGAGCTATATAGCTCTCAGGGTCCTTACCTGGTAAAGTTATTTAGTTTATAGTTTTTAAATAGTTTTAATATAGTTTAAACAAAGAATAACAACAAAGACTCAACCACTTCAAGAGAGACCTTAAACATAATGAACACCGTGTGACCAGACAACAATCCACATTAGAGATGCTGTTAGCTTGATTTTGCGTTTATTAAATGACTTTACATTACATTACTTCAAAATCAAGTCAGGAGTGCTAATTATTTCGTACTATTTTTGTATGTACGTAGGGGTTATTTGACCATACTTCGGTGCGGGTTGGTGAAGGGGGGGGGCATAGATCAGGAGCATAGAAGGACAGGACAACAGTTCATTTTGCTGTACTGCGCTCTGCTGCCTGCCATTTTGGCGCAGAGCCTATACCACCTGTTATGCATATCCAGGCTCAACACGGTGGCGCTTCCACGGTCTGAGCTCCTTTTTAATGTTTATTTTAATTAACTTAATTAGAACTCAAGAGATCAGGACACGTATCATTTGCGAGAGTGACCTGGGTCACAGGGTGGCCTCTATATTGAAAACTAATTTCTTTAGTACTGCTTTTTGTATTTAGATTGTTGTCCTTTCCGCGCACCTCTGATTAGCATGGTTGGCTGTGTAGGGTGCGAAATAAGTTCTACATGCATACATACCACAGTGACAAAATGCAAAACATAATAAAGTACAGCAATGAAGTTAATTGAAATTGGCACGAAAACAACCGTGGTTTATGAAAAGTCGATAATATTGCACAAACATAAACAAGTGTTAGATATTAAATCGCATGTAGTGCAAGTTGGCTTGGGCAGATTATTTATAGACTGATCATTGCACAGTTATCCTTATAAAAACGTTACATAAACATTAAACACATAGAGGGTGACTGATGTGCTAAGCAGGTAAGAGAAAATGTCAATCAGTGAATTCAAAAAGAATCGAGAGATTATGCATCAGTTGTGAATTAGATGGGAGGGTAACCTTTGTTGTAGATAATATTGGTCGCAAAAGCCTACGCGTTTTTTTTTAAACGTGTGGTATCTGATGGGCGTGTTCTGGTTGATTCTATCAATCGCCAGAACTGTTTTAACTTATCAATATTTACAGAGGACTCCTCACTGTGATCTTTTGTCATTTTAACAAAGCGTCAGTCTCATTATTGACATTGATGAGACACAGCATGAAACCACATCCGCAGGTTAACCGCTATTGTTTTGGATTGCTCCTTCCTCTTCAAGCCAAATTGTACTGTGTTATGCAGTGAGCTGGTAAAAAAATAGTTATTTCATTATTTTAGTGTGTGAGAGAGACGCTACTGTGGTGAGTGCTCATTTGAGTTTGCGTTGTCATCTCCCGGTGCTATCCCAGCTGCTGCTGCTGCTGTCGTCGCTCTTGCTTAGATTACCCAACACGATGTTTGTCCTTTGTTTTGGTCTCCAGCTGAAAGCCGAAAGTGGGAAGATGCGTCAGCCCACTGGCAAAGTGGTCGGCATCATCAAGCGGAACTCGAGGCCGCTGTGCGGCATGCTCATGCCCAGCCCAATCAAGGAGGTGGGCTGATCTGCATGTGTGTGTGTGTACGTGTGGGGAGCGGTCATGTCGCGGTTAGCGCGCTGCGCTACGAATTCTGGGACCCGAGTTGGATTATATTTATCGCTCATAACCAATAAACAGCGGCAAATGTCTGAACCTGTCTTGGGCCCTTCCCTAGGTCGACTCGGCCATAAATGAGTATCTGATGTGGCATGTAAACATCAGCGCTGTGGAGACAAAGGCGGTCGGGCATGGTGCTGGCCGTACCCACCCCGTCGTTTGCCGTACCAGCTTGAATAGGTGTGTGCTGACGGCACTCGCCCAAACAGTTTGTTGAATGCCTTACTGGGGGCTCTTTGTGCGTGTTGCAGGCCACCTGCCACCTGTTCATGCCCGCGGACCGCCGCATGCCACGAGTGCGGGTGGAGACAAGACAAGCAGCGTCCCTGCAGGCCCACCGCATCATGGTGGCCATCGGTGGCTGGCTGCGACACTCCCGCTACCCGAACGTACGACTGCACCGTGACGCCCCGCACGCCGAGACACCTCACCCGTCTGTCCCGTGGGCGGCATCGTCGGGCTCATCCTTCTGTCACTTGACGCGCGGCCACGCGGCTCTGTATGCAATACAGCCGTCGAACCCAAAACACGAACGGTAACACGGTGAATTGGAAGTCAGGGTGGATGAAGTGGCACCACTGTGATTTTTTTTTGTTTGAAAGCATGGCAAACTCACCTGTGATTCAACCAAGGTTATTAAGGTGTTGTAAGTTGATAGTCTCAGCCCAGTCACCAATAACTGCCCCACAAACGATATTAAATTTGGTCGTGCACTTCGATTGTTTAATTTCCATCTCTGAGACAACTACTGCTTTTGACTGCCATGTGATGAACATTACTTTGATTGGCAGAGTGGTTGGAAAAGCACTGCCCCCCTACAATTCGGTCCGCATTTCACTTAATTTGATCTTAGAAGTAGCTCTGTTATGTCTGCTCCTGTGGGTCGTCCTTGACCACGAAGGGTGGTATAGATTGCTTGTCTTGTGTGATACCATTAACACAATGAGAAAAAAAATTGGTGAAAAGCTAAATATATTGTTAAGATGTATTATTTGGGTTGTATCTTTGTTTAAACAGATGCCGGTTAATATTCTACATCATGAACGTTAGGTACAAGGTTGGCATTGTGGTTGTGCTTTTCATACCTATTTGCCACTGCACAACCGAGCGGCACCATGGCTGGCACGGTTTAGTAGGCTGCAGGTTGTTTATCCACTGCAAAAGCGGATCCATGCCATGGACGGTCAATGCTTTGAACAAGTCTAGGCACATGCAGATGACGCTGTGGTGCCACGTCCCCGTGGTGTACCGACTGCCGTCACACAACGTGTCGCTAGCCCCGCCCCTGGCCCTGCTCAGCCCCCGGATAGATTTGGATGCCTTGTGAGGCCAGCATTATACGGTTTGGTTCCGGTTCGACACGGCAAAAAGCCAGTGGGTGACCACAGACACCTTGAGAGATCTGCGCCGTCTGGGTTCCAATGTACCAGTGGAAAAGGGATACCGGTGACGATTGGCCACGTATGTGCATATGCATGTTGAACTTCTTCCGTACCATACGTAGACAACCGTGCTAATCGTCGGTGTGCTTGTGCAGGGCCATTTTGTGCGCTCTCTGGGCGAATGTGGGGATAAGGAGACGGAGACAGAGGTGCTGCTGCTGGAGCACGACGTGCCACACCAGCCCTTCAGCCAGGCCGTACTTGCATGCCTGCCCCCTCCCACGTTCAGCATCAGAGCAGAGGTATGCATGAGACGTGTGTCGATATGTCAATTCATCGATTGAGTTCAATTCTTACGACTGCGGTGTGTTGGTGTGTTTGGTCGTGCATGTGAGAATCCTTTACGTCAATGTTCTTTATTACAAGGCCCACGGGCCACTGGTGGCCCCTGGGTGGCCTTTGGTGTGGCCCCCGACATATAGGCCCCTGACAATAGACAAATGCGAAAACACCCCCCATCATCATCATCGTGCTGTCAAACCTCAATAGTTTCAAGATGTTTGGCCTGCGTAGAATACCTTCTAGAGGGCCTCTCTGGAGCTCTCCCTCCAGTCGAGGTCCTTCCGCTGCACTGGCATGAACGAGAAGCCACGGGGCTCTACACCTTTACTGCAAACCGTATATAGAAAAGCCGTCGACCTGAAAGAAAGTCGATGGCTCGGACACATCATCGTAAGAAGAGAGGAAATTCACATCGGAGGAAGGAAGGCGACGGACTTATGGAAGCACCAGGGCGGAGACCCGAGAGGCAGGCCTCGAGAGATGCGGATCAAAGTGGTGAGCCAGGATGTGGAGGACTCTGCAGTGGCCGTGAAGATGGTCCAGTACAGAAATGAAAGGAGCAAGGGGACTACAGACTTTTTTCCTATAACGCTGTACTTGCGTTCCTGAAGAACACCGAATTGTGGAAAAATCACATAATAAATAATATAGGGTAAAGCACAGTCCGTGATAACACGTGAGATGCGTACGCAGGCTTAACAAAGACTTCGGGTACGTGAGTAGCATCTAGAAGCATCCAGAAGCATCCCGCCTTGTGTTATGCTACACCGAGGCAACCGTACAACCGCTTATTCTGCCTCGCACAACGCAGTTCTGTTCACTCGATCGCCTTTTATCCAATTCGCATCCATGTTGAGGTTGCTCTCAACAGAAGTCATTCCTTGCACGAGAATGGCTGAAATGCTGAGTAACCACTCAGAGGTAGTGGAGACGGTATAGTGGTAAAACAGTGGAGATTTAAAAAGCAAAGTTTAAGATTTGCAGTTGTCAATTTATATTGAGCCGATACATACGGCAAGTCAAATTAAGAAGACTTAAAGTGAGTTTTGCAGAAGAAATCTTGGAGGAAAGAGAAGATACATGTGTGTCTCTTGGAGAAGGAAAGGCATTGCTCAAAACTGTGCTGCAAGGTCACGTGCCATGAATCACACGAGTTTAGAAAAACGTGACTGTAAACCAACAAGCCTGTGAATAATTATCATGGTGAAGACACCTCTATACGTTGGATACTGAATGAAATCCATCGTGCTACACATCGTCAAAGCCCGACAACACCTGACATTCGAGTAAAAAGTACAATTGCATCGTTCTACACATCGTCAATACCCCACCACATCTGGAAAGTCACCAGCTGCATCAAGCACCTGACTGTTGTAATGTTCGAAAGACACTGTGTGTAACGACTTTACATCCGCCGGCACAGCGGGTTTCTAAACGCCTGCCATGTCACCTTCTCAACACTAGCGTCTGAGACCGTCTGATACAGACTGAAAGCTGATTTCCTTTGTTGCACTGTTTGTCTTTTCATGAATGTCATATTGTGCACTGGGTTATGCCTTATTAACCTAAATTCTGAATTTAGCTATTCATGTATTTCTATTACAGTATCACATATTCTTTGGACCAAGTGTCAATTGCCTATTTGATGACTGGTACTCTGATTCTTTTTTTACAAATCAGGGACTTGTTTTAATTAAAATGTCTCTGTGTGTGTGGTTGAACAGTGTAACAAATCCATACCTTACATGTGTAGTGTTCTAGATTTAAAGTTTTCGTGACTGCAAGGATCCATACGCTTTGAACTCGCGAATTTAAAAACAGAAGTGATATAGTCATCCTCTCAGCCGATAAAGGCAACGCTACTGTAATTATGGATAAAGATTCATACAACAACAAAATCCAGAATCTGCTCAACGATGGAAGTTACTCAAAAATTAAAAATGACCCTACCAATAGCCTAGCGATAAAAACCAACAAGATCATCACAAGTTGACCTCCCCAATCGACCCAACTAAACGTCCCTCCCTAAAACCTTCTGCTGCAAGACCCCTTGGATTCTATGGTCTTCCCAAGATTCATAAAGAAGGCACCCCACTACGACCCATCATATCCACGATCAACTCCCCTACCTATAGACTAGCCCGTTTTCTGTCAGATACCTTGCTGCCTTTCACTGGCAAGACCGCCTCAGCAGTACTTAACTCAGCCCAATTGGTCTCTATGGTCAAAGACGTTGTACTGTCCCCTGACAATATCCTTGTCAGCTTCGATGTGGTCTCTTTGTTCACCAAGGTCCCAGTACCTGATACCATTGAAATAATTGAAAATTTGGTCCAACATGGACTAGACCTCAATACACCTGCACTGGTTAGGCACTGCCTCAACAATACCTACTTTACTTGGAATGGCTCCTTCTACAAACAAAATGAGGGTACCCCCATGGGATCCCCCTTGTCACCAGTGATAGCCAATATTTTCATGGAGAAATTTGAATCAGATGCCATCCAGACTTCCACCCTCAGACCTTCCCTGTGGAAGAGATATGTGGATGACACTTTCGTCATTTGGCCACATGGCCTCCCAGCTCTGAACCTTTTCCTACACCACATCAATTCCAGACATCCCGCCATCAAATTTACCATGGAAGTGGAGAAAGATGGCAAGCTACCATTCTTAGATGTTCTGTTTGAGAGGAGACCTGATGGCTCATTGGGGCATTCTGTCTACACGAAACCCACCCACACAGATTCCTACTTGAAACCTGATTCCCACCACCACCCAGCCTAAAATAATTCTCTCATCAAAACGTTATACCATAGGGCTCATTGCATTTCGGACCAACACCACCTGACCAGTGAATTAAAACATGTACACCTGGCCCTCAAAAGGAATGGATACTCTGACCGTACCATCCGCCAAGCTATTTCTCCCTCCATACAGAAACAACCACTTGATACTCCGGTCAAAACCATCACACTACCATATATAGCAGGCGTTACTAAATAGATTTCCAAAATTCTAAACAAACACAAGATCCAGGTCCGGTTCAATACAGTACACAAAATTCGTGATCTGATCCCATCCGTGAAGGATGTCATTCCTGACTTACAGTACCCCGGGGTTTACAAATTGAGTTGTACCTGCAGTGATTGCTATATCGGGGAGACAAAGCGACATCTCTCTGACCGAATTCGCGAGCACAAATCAGATTTGAAACACGGCAGAACGAATTATTCTGCCGTAGCTGATCACTGTTACAACGCTGTGGGTGATCACGATATAATTTTCTCCGATACCAAGGTTCTTTGCAAACCCTCGGGTTTTTATCAGAGATTTGTTCACGAGGCAATTCAGATCTACAAACACAGACACAATTTCAACCGAGAAGATGGTTTCAAATTAAGCAACCATTGGAAAGATGTTTTAAATCGAACCAAACAAACTAATTTTCAATGGTACAGTATATTTTTCAAGTAGTGGTACCCCAAACTTTCGCAGCTCTTAAAAATGCCCTTTTCACACCATCAATAGGTAAACTCCCCCTTCCCCCCCCCTCCCGCGCCAACCGGCATGTGCACCCGCATGTACACCACCTCTACACCGTTCATCATGCTAAGTCGGCCAATCAAATGCTAATTTTTATGCAAATTCCTTTATCAAGGCACCTTGTTTCCTCGCACACAGCTTAAAGGTCGCGGTCTGAGCGTGGCTCTGTTTCACTCCAGCTCTGTCCTCGAGACAGCCTGGTCTCTTCACCTGATGAAGGCCGCTTGTGTTGTGGCCAAAACGTCGTGATTTTTGTTGTTTTATTTTTTACCTACGTGACCTTACCGATTAGAACCAAAGAGTATGTGTAGTGTTGCAGCGCCGACCTGGTCAAGACCTATGATACAATCAGTAGGCCAGGGCTCTGGATTGTTATTCGTGTTTTTGGAGTCCCTAACCCTCTGCTCACAATCATTAAGGACCTTCACGATGGTGGACAGGCCCGGATAAAGTTGCATGCCTGGGAGTCAGAGCAATTTCCTGTTTACAGTGGGATGCGACAGAGATCTACTCTGGCTGACACATTATTTAGCATCATCTTCGACCATATAGTTCTAGAAGCTTTTTATAGCTGTACCGGTGGATTTTTTTCTATTTGCTACAGATACAATGGGAGGCTGATTGATGCCTGGGTGAGGTCAAGGGATGGCTCCCTACTGGTCAACCATGTTATGTACACTGATAATTTGGAAGTTGATGCTCACACTGAAAAATAGTTGGAGGTTCTGCTGCTAAGCCTGGAGCGTGTGATAAAGAGGTGGGGCCTTACCATCAGCCCCACCAAAACTAAGCACACGCCTGAGTATTTTGTGTAATTTAATACTCCGCCCCCTCAACTACTCTTGAGTGATGGGGTAATTGTAGAGAGAAGTTTACGTACCTGGGTAGTGTGCTTATGTAAAAATTCCGGTTTGGCAGCAAAGGTGTCACTCCGAATCGGTCAAGTGGCATATTTTCATCAGCTTCGTAACACTGTTGGGTATCTACCTGGTCTGTCACTCGACACAAAGCGCTGGGTCTTCTTGGCCAATGATAGAATAAATGAAAAATCTGAACCAGCTTTAAACTTTCAGACTGGCCTGCCTACGATCCACCCTGGGTTTAACTAGGCTGGAATGTGTGAAGAGCTCGCAAATCCTTGAAAGATCTGGACACATTCCCATCAGTGAGCTCCACTGGGGGGCAGGGCTGCATTACCTGGATCATGTAGCCCGCATGCTCAGCCACCACATGCCCAAGCAGCTTCTGTTTTTCCAGATAGAGGGGGCTAAATGGGCGTGGCACGGCCTGGAGAAGAGATGGACTGATGCAGTACAGGAGGTTACGGAGCTGAGTGGACTTGCCACAGTTGTTTGACGGTGGGGATGGTGTTCTTGGGGTCATAGGCAGCATTCCTCCTCCAAACACGGCGAGTTGAGTTGATGCCATAGAGCTCCATTTTGGTCTCATCTGACCACAACACTTTCACCCAATTGTCCTCTGAATCATGCAGATGTTCATTGGCAGGGAAAAAAGTATTTGATCCCCTGCTGATTTTGTACGTTTGCCCACTGACAAAGAAATGATGAGTCTATATTTTTAATGGTAGGTTTATTTGAACAGTGAGAGACAGAATAACAACAACAAAATCCAGAAAAATGCATGTCAAAAATGTTATAAATTGATTTGCATTTTAATGAGGGAAATAAGTATTTGACCCCCTCTCAATCAGAAAGATTTCTGGCTCCCAGGTGTCTTTTATACAGGTAACGAGCCGAGGTTAGGAGCACACTCTTAAAGGGAGTGCTCCTAATCTCAGCTTGTTACCTGTATAAAAGACACCTGTCCACAGAAGCAATCAATCAATCAGATTCCAAACTCTCCACCATGGCCAAGACCAAAGAGCTCTCCAAGGATGTTGGACAAGATTGTAGACCTACACAAGGCTGGAATGGGCTACAAGACCATTGCCAAGCAGCTTGGTGAGAAGGTGACAACAGTTGGTGCGATTATTCGCAAATGGAAGAAACACAAAAGAACTGTCAATCTCTTTTGGCCTGGGGCTCCATGCAAGATCTCACCTCGTGGAGTTGCAATGATCATGAGAACGGTGAGGAATCAGCCCAGAACTACACGGGAGGATCTTGTCAATGATCTCAAGGCAGCTGGGACCATAGTCACCAAGAAAACAATTGGAATACACTACGCCGTGAAGGACTGAAATCCTGCAGCGCTCGCAAGGTTCCCCTGCTCAAGAAAGCACATATACATGCCGGTCTGAAGTTTGCCAATAAACATCTGAATGATTCAGAGGACAACTGGGTGAAAGTGTTGTGGTCAGATGAGACCAAAATGGAGCTCTTTGGCATCAACTCAACTCGCCGTGTTTGGAGGAGGAATGCTGCCTATGACCCCAAGAACACCATCCCCACCGTCAAACATGGAGGTGGAAATATGCTTTTGAGGTGTTTTTCTGCTAAGGGGACAGGACAACTTCACCCCATCAAAGGGACGATGGACGGGGCCATGTACCGTCAAATCCTGGGTGAGAACCTCCTTCCCTCAGCCAGGGCATTGAAAATGGGTCGTGGATGGGTATTCCAGCATGACAATGACCCAAAACACACGGCCAAGGCAACAGGAGTGGCTCAAGAAGAAGCACATTAAGGTCCTGGAGCAACCTAACCAGTCTCCAGACCTTAATCCCATAGAAAATCTGTGGAGGGAGCTGAAGGTTCGAGTTGCCAAACGTCAGCCTCGAAACCTTAATGACTTGGAGAAGATCTGCAAAGAGGAGTGGGACAAAATCCCTCCTGAGATGTGTGCAAACCTGGTGGCCAACTACAAGAAACGTCTGACCTCTGTGATTGCCAACAAGGGTTTTGCCACCAAGTGCAGAGGGGTCAAATACGTATTTCCCTCATTATAATGCAAATCAATTCATAACATTTTTGACATGCATTTTTCTGGATTTTTTTGTTGTTATTCTGTCTCTCACTGTTCAAATAAACCTACCATTAAAAATATAGACTGATCATTTCTTTGTCAGTGGGCAAACGTACAAAATCAGCAGGGGATAAAATACTTGTTTCCCTCACTGTATATGTGCTTTCTTGAGCAGGGGAACCTTGCGTGCGCTGCAGGATTTCAGTCCTTCACGGCGTAGTGTGTTACCAATTGTTTTCTTGGTGACTATGGTCCCAGCTGCCTTGAGATCATTGACAAGATCCTCCCGTGTAGTTCTGGGCTGATTCCTCACCGTTCTCATGATCATTGCAACTCCACGAGGTGAGATCTTGCATGGAGCCCCAGGCCGAGGGAGATTGACAGTTCTTTTGTGTTTCTTCCATTTGCGAATAATCGCACCAACTGTTGTCACCTTCTCACCAAGCTGCTTGGCAATGGTCTTGTAGCCCATTCCAGCCTCGTGTAGGTCTACAATCTTGTCCCTGACATCCTTGGAGAGCTCTTTGGTCTTGGCCATGGTGAAGAGTTTGGAATCTGATTGATTGCTTCTGTGGACAGGTGTCTTTTATACAGGTAGCAAGCTGAGATTAGGAGCACTCCCTTTAAGAGTGTGCTCCTAATCTCAGCTCGTTACCTGTATCAAAGACACCTGGGAGCCAGAAATCTTTCTGATTGAGAGGGGGTCAAATACTTATTTCCCTCATTAAAATGCAAATCAATTTATAACATTTTTGACATGCGTTTTTCTGGATTTTGTTGTTATTATTCTGTCTCTCACTGTTCAAATAAATCTACCATTAAAATTATAGACTGATCATTTCTTTGTCAGTGGGCAAACGTACAAAATCAGCAGGGGATCGAATACTTTTTTCCCTCATTGTATGTGAGGAGTCTGTGGGTCGCAACAGCACGTACGGCTGGAAGTAGGACATTCCAGACTAAGAGGGTTCATAATGGCCGTGTCAACGAGACTGAACCAGCCAGCACAACTCACTGCCAATAACAGATCACGTAATTCACCCTTAAGCAATTGTTCAATCAATTAATTGAATCACTACAATTAAAATCAAAGAATATCCCAGAACAAACACTTCGCACTCTCCTCCGTCAGCCACCTGCATCCACAATAGAAACGCATCAGTCCAGCATTGGATAAAACCTGGTGTGGGAGGTATGGGGGGCGGCTTACACTTGCGGTGGACAGCAGGGGGGTGGCTGCATGCAGTAGCCATCGCAGATCAAGCGGTAGAACTTGTCATAGACTGCCATGCGCCAGGGTAAGGGGCCTCTCCTACACCCACACACATCACACACCGTGCGGTACACACGTCACACCGAGGAGCACGCACGTCACACACCGAGCAGGTTGCACAGGTCTCCTTTATCAAGACAAACGTGGAGCAGATTACACCTACTACAATACGCCTGTCACAATGCCCCCCTCTCCCCCCCCCCTCCAGTTTATGGGGGGGCACGGGCCTCACTCCCCCCTTCGCGTCAGCCCCTACTAATAAATGGTCCGGTTGCATTGTGAATGCACCACTCGAATGACGTGGAGTCCCGTGGCGCACTGTAACGGGCTCATGATTTACTCAATACAATTCAACGTAAAAAAATAAAAACGATCCCAAGACATTATTTAAAATAAAGTATGGCCATCGTGTGTCAGCATCACAGGCGAAAATTGGCATGTAAAAAAAAAACTTCACTGCGAATCACTCAATTGGGATTGCTCGCAGCAAACAGCACTTGACCTGCTTGCAGGTTAGGTGCTGAATAACCGTGTGTCACACAGAGAACAGTTGCCACTGAGGGTGCCCTTTTAAAATGCTTGATGAGATGTGATTATCGCGTGTAAATGTGCACACTAAAATAACCAAAAAATTATAAGCGAACTATTATCGTTTCAGGTGGCAGGGTGGTGCACCGGTGATCTTTGACCCTCGCAACAAGAAGGGCCTTGGTTAATTCATTATCCAGTTTGCTCACATAGCTAGAAAACACACAATCACAATGTAACTGGGTATTGGCCAAGCATCCCAATGCTAAAGTTACCTGCAAATTACTTCATTGGGATGACACTCGGCAGCAGAGCCGGATGATGGCATTGCTGGGGCCCTATGCCATTGTCAAGTTTAAGAGGCCCCTTCTATGAATGCCTGTATATTTTTGTCAGCAGAATGAAAATAACTGCTTTGGAGAGTCTTTTTTTCTCACCGATCTTTATTTATTAAGCAATTATGTTAAAACTCGAAACCTCGTGTCCATTTCTTGTTTCGTATTTAGAGATCCCCCCCCTCTCTTAATGCGAGGCCCTAAGCTGCAAGTGTGGCCGGTGTGAGCTCGCCTGTGATGAATCACACATATAATTGTGCACTCTAATTTTCTATGGGTGGCCAGGAGAATTTATTATTATTTAAGTGAATGCAATGGTGATCAGGGGATTGGATCCAGAGCCCCACCTACACAGTAGAGTACAATGGAACGCCCACAATACAGATTTGATCTGACCTGCGGATTGAGAAATTGAACTGTTTTGTGACGTGGAGGGTGTTTCTGAACGCTATTATGACCGACCCGTCCCGACGGGAGGAGAGAGGACAGGGTGGACCGGCTGCATGAGCTTACTCTCCGGCACTGCACAGCACAACATCGCCTCCCTACTGCCAAAATACTCGGCAGGACCCTCCTGAAAATGAAAGTCTTCGGAATCAGTGAGGCCTGTCCTTGGGAGGACAGGCGTAGTCTTGGTCGTCACAAGCGAACATTTGTTTCTCCACATTAATTTGTATCCCCGGGTTACCATCAGGGCTGGGCGCTGTAAGCTTAGCTTCTGAGATCTGATGAGACTGGCCGTTTTTTAAAAGGTAATTTCGGCATCTGGAGCCCAAGCATGCAACAACTTTATGCAACGTCTTGGTTATTTTGGTAAAGTCACGTAGAATGGAAATAAAATAATAAAAATAAAACATAATAAAAAATAAAATTCTCACGACGTTTCTGCCAAAACACAAGTAGCCTTCTTCAGGTGAAGGAACAGAACTGTCGGGACGACAGCGCTTCAATAACTGCTGCTAAGATTCGCAGCGTCTTTTAAGCTAGGTGGGAGAGGTAAAGTGCCTTGACAAAGGAGTTTACATATCAAACAGGAGAATTTAGCATTGAAATCGCTGTGTTAAAGTGTTGGATCAGCAGGGTGTTAATGTCAGAAATAAGCATGTATCTGGGAGATTAGCATGATGTTAATGTGAGGGATTAGCATGTGACTGGTCACGGAAATAGCTATGTTAAAGTCAAAGTTTCCATCTCAACAGAGGCGTTTAGTATATGGACGCTAAAGGACTGCAACTACCCAACTATAATACAATTAACCGATGTGAAAAAAAACTAAGTATAAACTACATCAATATAATAAATGTACTCAATATGTTCTTCAATATGTTGATCTATAAACATACAGTAACTGTGTATACACTACACTATATAATGAATACCATATAGTAAACGAATTAATAAAACTAAAATATAAACTACATCAATGTTATTCTTAGTTTTTACGGTAAAGTCACGTTGAAGAGAAACAACAAAATAATAAAATATATATAACAATAAAAAATTCTCACGACGTTTCGACCATAACTCAAACGGTCGTCTTCAGGTGTGTTGGTTCGCATAAATTTATTTTTAAACGGCGCATTTATTTATTTATAAAAAAACGTTAGCGCCACGCGCAGCGATTTGGCAGTTTACCCAGGACTAGTCCATCTATATTCTGAAAAGAGGAGGGGGGAGACGAATTTTTTTTATAATGTATGCTGTCTGAAAGCCACTGTAAGCGTGAACAATCAATTAAGAACTGAAATGGTTTATCAAATCTTTCCAATGATTGCTAAGATAGAATCCATCTTCTCGGTTGAAATTGTCTCTGTGCTTGTATATGTGGATAGCCTCATGAACGAATCTCTCATGGAAGCCAGATGGCTTACAAAGAACCTCTGTCTTGGAAAAGTCAATGGCATGTGACTAATGAATACCATATAGTAAACTAATAAAAAAACTAAAATACAAACTACATCAATGTTATCAATGAACTCTATATACTCTCCATCAGCTGAGCTACTAACAATAAGTCATTATACATTACAATGCCATATGGCGAAAAAATGGGTGGCGGTTTTTTCCTTCTTTCCAACGTTAGCACCACGGAGAGCGACGAGCCTCGTTCAGACGGACGAGTCCATCCATGCTCGGAACGGAGGAGGGGGGAGAAACAGCCACGATGTGCTGCTCTGTCCTGTGTTGCGTTACAACCATGCCATAAACTAGACTACTATACATTGTAACGTTATACCTTCCAATATAAACTACATTGTATAATATCGTATACACAGCCCAATGTAAGCTCGAACATTATGCAGTATATTTATATGTCTTCAACTAAACTTTTTCCTACATTACACGACTATACACCGTAATATACACTACCAAAGACAAACCCACCCTTGAATTACACAATGCGTTACTTTACACTACCCTATACTTTAGACTGTAAAATGTTAGACTTGTAATATTACACTATGTATTATTCTACCAACCCTACTGTATACCACACTGCTGTATATTCACAATACAATTACGATACTATATATTACCTTATTAATTATGTTAAACATTACAATGTTATACTATTTATTATTATATAACATGCTATAAACCATACCATTGACCGTCGTGTGAAGAGGCAGTGCCAGCGAATGGACTGCAGTCTGAATGTCACCATAAAATACAATCAATTAAGAACTGAAATTGTTTATAACGTCTTTCCAATGAAATTTTGATTTAAAGCTTTCGTGACTGCAGTAATTCATATTCTTAGTTCTTTCGGTAAAGTCACGTTGAAGGGAAACAACAAAATAATAAAATATATATAAAACAATAAAAATTCTCACGACGTTTCGACCATAACACAAACCAATTCCTCGACCACATCAATTCCATACACCCAGCCATCAGATTCACCATGGAGGTCGAAAAGATGGCAAGCTACCCTTTTTGGATGTCCTAATTAAAAGGAAACCTGATGGTTCAATGAGCCACTCTGTCGACAGGAAAGCTATGCATACGAATGCTTACTTAAAACCGGATTCCCACCACCATCCATGCCAGAAGAACTCCCTCATCAAGACTCTATACCATAGAGCCCAATGCATTTCCGACCAGTAACACATTGCCAGTGAACTTAAGCACGTACACCAAGCTCTCAAGGCTAATGGTTACTCCGACTACACAATCCGCAAAGCCATCACTCCAGCCATGAAGAAGATCTTCTTGAGGAGCCATTCAAAACCATCACCTTACCCTACATTGCGGGGGTCACAAAAAAGATCTCCAAAATCCTGAATAAACACAAGATCCAGGTCCGATTCAACACAGTACATAAAATCCGTGATCTGGTTCCGTCTGTAAAAGTGGTTCCAGACATACAGTACCCAGGCGTCTACAAACTAAGTTGCCTCTGTGGTAGCAGTTACATTGGAGAAACCAAACGACATATCTGGGACCGCATCCGTGAACATAAAGCAGACTTGAAACACGGTAGGACGAGCACCTCAGCCGTGGCAGATCACTGTTATAATTCAGTGGGCTCACGTGACATTGACTTCTCCAAGACGGACGTTCTCTGCAAGCCATCCGGCTACCATGAGAGATTCGTTCATGAGGCCATCCACATATACAAACACAGAAACAATTTCAACCGAGAAGATGGATTATGGCTTAGTAACCATTGGAAAGACGTTATAAACCATTTTTGTACTTAATTGATTGTATTTTATGGTGACTTTCAGATCGCAGTCCATTCGCTGCCACTGCCTCTTAATACCTTTCACACGACGGTCAATGGTATCGTTTATAGCAGGGGTGTCCAAACTTTTTTTCCCGAGGGCCACATACTGAAAAATATACGAAGGATTGGGCCACTCACTAGACGTGAGGTATACTGCCTCACTTCTCATGCACTAATATTGTCAAAATCAATCAAATGCAGGTAAATTACGTTAGATTATTGAACATGTTTGAAGAAAAAAAGCCTCCATCATAGCTCTTCATTAGTAGATTTTAATTTTATTTTTTACAAAAAGGTTGGCAGGTAATTCTCTCAGTGACAGCCTCAGATTGGTTCTTAGGGTGCTGATCCCCCTTCATTGTCCATATGAATGGAGAGACAAGAAGACAAATAGGGGATGTGGATATTTCAAGCTTATTACACAAATAAATTATTGGGCTTGTTAACACATCAACTAACGTTTGTTAAAAAAATTGTCATCAACTTTAATTGACTTAATTTATGAAGTAATTGGGCTTATTAACAAATGAAAACGGTGTGTATATTTTTAACTCACCTGTAATGGGAATAATGTTACGCTCAGTGGGAGCAGTGATGCTGCGCTTTGGTCTGAAGGATAGCTGGCAGGTCAGGAGTAAGTTTGGTGGTTGAGATGCGAAGGACGTCACGGAGATAGCTGTCGGTCGTTCTGGTTCTCAGCCTGCTTTTGTTCAGCGTTAACAGAGAGAATGTCTGCTCACATATGTATGTTGAGCCGAACAGACTCATCATTCGTTTTGCATGGCGTCTCGTCAGAGGAAACTTGGCCTTTTCCAAACTCCGGTAGAAGTCAGGTAGGGAGAGAAGCTGATGCTGATTCTTCAGAGAATCATCACACTGAATTTCGATCAGTTCTAATTGCAGACTCTCCTCCACTTCTTTTGCATCCATTGAAAACGGAGCTGCAAACAGTGTGATTTCCTTCTCAATGACAGAAAAATCTTGGAAGTGCTGACTGAATTCTGTCATGAGAGATGTGATCACAGACACATATTCTCCCATTTTTGCAGAGAGCTTGGCATTTGGAAATGCGCATTGATTTCGGTCAGCGTGGGGAAGTGCGCTACATTGAAGTTGCGCAGTTGTGACTCGAAGAGACGGAGCTTCGCACGGAATGCTTTCATGTGCACATACAGCTGTGGTACCAGCTGCTCTTTGCCTTGTAGTCTCTTGTTCGGGGTGTTGAGATGATCAGTGAGATCAACTAAAAAAGCCAGGCCTGCCAACCATAAAGGGTCAATGATCTCATGGAGAGGTCTGCCCTTTTCTTTCAAAAACTTGTCGATATTTGATCTCAGGGAATAACACCACTGCAGCACGGAGCCGCGACTGAGCCAGCGCACTTGAGAATGGTAGAGTAGGTCCCCATATTCAGCATCGACATCAGAGAGGAACGCATGCAATTCTCTGTGGTAAAGCCCTCGGGCCATACTTTTTTTGACATTTTTCACAACTGTGTTCATCACATCGCCAAGCTGGATTATCTTGGCACAGAGGGCTTCTTGGTAGATGATACAGTGCATTTTAACAGTCTCACCTCCGCTCTCCTGCACCTTGGCACTCACTATAGAAGCCATTCCTTTGCGCTCGCCTGTCATTGCTGGAGCCCCATCCGTTGTAATTCCACACAGCTTGTCCCATTTAAGTCCAGCCTGGTTAATTGAATCTGACACAGCTTCAAAACATATCCTTCCCAGCTGTTGTCCCCTTTAGACTCCGAAGATCAAGCAGTTCCTCCGTAATGCAAAAATTCTCATCAACTCCCCGCAAAAAAATTAACAGCCGTGCAGTGTCCGTGGCATCTGTGCTCTCATCACATGCAATCGAGTAAAAATCGAAAGCACAAGCTTTATCTGACAGTTGCTGTTTTAAGTTAGCCGACAAGTCTTCAATTCGCCGCACAACCTTATTTCTGGACATACTAACATCGTTAAAATCCTGCATTTTCTCCAGGCACATTCCCACGACTTTAGTGAGGCACTGTTTGATGAAGTCACCGTCTGAGAAAGGTTTCCCGTGTAGGGCAATGAGTTGAGCTACTTCATTGCTGGTTATTGTTGCATTTTCTTGAGCTTTGTTAGCATGGAAAAAAAAACCCTGCTGCTGCGTTAGCAGGCTAGCTTGCCATTTGATTTACCTTCTCTCTCCGCTCGGCGCCAGTGTAGGACGTGAAGGTCTGATGTTTCGTTTCATAATGCCGTCGTACATTGTACTCTTTCATCACGGCAACACTCTCATTACAAATCAAAGAAACACACTTCCCCTTGGTTTCTATGAAAAAAAAATCATTTTTCCACCGAGTCTGAAATTTTCTGCACTCGCTTGCAACCTTGCATTTCTGGTGACCCTGAGCAAATGTTTTTTTCGATTGCTTGCTTTGTGGAGACGCTGCCTTGTTCAAGACAATAGCGCCATCTAGTGTTTAAATTAAGAAATGCAATACAGTGGGCCATAGTCCATTATATTTTTAAACTTTGATACGGGCCAATTAAAAATGGATGGCGGGCCGCAGTTGGCCCGCGGGCCGTAGTTTGGACACCCCTGGTTTATAGCATGTTATATAATAATAAATAGTATAACATTGTAATGTTTAACATAATTCATAAGGCAATATATAGTATTGTAATTTTATAGTGAATATACAGCTGTGTGGTATACAGTAGGGTTGGTAGAATAATACATAGTGTAATATTACAAGTCTAATATTTTACAGTCTAAAGTATAGGGTAGTCTAAAGTAACGCATTGTATAATTCAAGGGTGGGTTTGTCTATGGTAGTGTATATTACGGTGTATAGTTGTGTAATGTAGGAAAAAGTTTATTTGGAGACATATCAATATAATGCATAATGTTAGAGTTTACATTGGGCTGTGTATACGATATTATACAATGTAGTTTAGATTGTAAGGTATAACATTACAATGTATAGTAGTCTAGTTTATGGCATGGTTGTAATGCAACACAGGACAGAGCAGCACATCGTGGCTGTTTCTCCCCCCTCCTCCGTTCCGAGCATGGATGGACTCGTCCGTCTGAACGAGGCTCGTCGCTCTCCGTGGTGCTAACGTTGGAAAGAAGGAAAAAACCGCCACCCATTTTTTCGCCATATGGCATTGTAATGTATAATGACTTATTGTTAGTAGCTCAGCTGATGGAGAGTATATAGAGTTCATTGATAACATTGATGTAGTTTGTATTTTAGTTTTTTTTTATTAGTTTACTATATGGTATTCATTAGATAGTGTAGTGTATACCCAGTTACTTTATGTTTATAGCTCAATTTATTGAAGAATATATTGAGTACATTTATTATATTGATGAAGTTTCTACTTAGTTTTTTTCACATCGGTTTATTGTATGATAGTTGGGTAGTTGCAGTCCTTTAGCGTCCATATACTAAATGCCTCTGTTGAGATGGAAACTTTGACTTTAACATAGCTATTTCCGTGACCAGTCACATGCTAATCCCTCACATTAACATAATGCTAATCTCCCAGTTACATGCTAATTTCTGACTTTAACACCCTGCTGATCCAACACTTTAACGCAGCTATTTCAATGCTAAATTATCCTGTTTGATATGTTAACTCCTTTGTCAAGGCGCTTTACCTCTCCCACCTAGTTTAAACGACACTGCGAATCTTAGCAGCAGTCATTGAAGTGTTGTCGTCCCGACAGTTCTGTTCCTTCACCTGAAGAAGGCTACTTGTGTTGTGGCCGAAACGTCGTGAAAATTTTATTTTTTATTACGTTTTATTTTTTTTCCATTCTACGTTACTTTATCGAAAGAACCAAGAAGATGAATCCCTGCAGTCACGAAAGCTTTAAATCTGAACTTTACGCAATTAAAAATCATAGTGTAGGATAAGACTAAAATCGTTGTCTGCTGTGAGGATCTTCTGTACTCAGGGCCCCGAATGTTTGTGGCAAGTGAAAGTTTGTCTCAGCAAAATATAAGATTTCTCACAGTAGCATACCGTATGACCACACGTCGCTCTGCACCTTGTAGAGCCCATGGAACATGCTTTCTGAAGACATCCACTTTACAGGCAGAGGCACCTAATGGACATGACCGCATGGCCACAAGCACAACAACAATACGTTCAGTAAATTCAGTTCAGGCCGATGCATCGCGATTCGTCATACGTTTTTTTGCGTCAGGCCACATTCATCTGGCCAAATTAGCGTCATCTAGCCCTCCACTACCCTGAAGGGTTAAATGTGTAGTGACATCACGGGATGTCACTGTGTAGTGCCGGCCCTATTGACATCACGGATACCACTCTGGTGTGGGTGTAGTACCGGCCCTAGAGGGGCTCGGTCAGCGCTGATTGATCCCGCTGGATGGCATCACGCTTGGCGTGCAGTGCCAACCCAACAGGATAGGGTGTGGGAGTGCCGGCCGTAGGAAACGGGTTACTAAATGCCATGGCACTCTGGTTGACCCGAGAGGACACGTGACCGGTTAAGTCTACAAAGGGGCCCTAAGTGGGGGCTAGGGGTGGTCACGTGGTCGGGGTCCAGATCCTGCTGCTCGATGATTCTAGAAGGTGGTCGTGGCCAAGGGCGGAGCCAGCCACGCCACAGAGAATATAAGCTGGGTCCCCCAGAGGGACCGGCGTTGTTGTTCATCCTGAAGAACCTTTGTCTACGTCTACGTTCTACCGAGTCTCCAACACATGGACTGGGACCCGAGCTGTGGTCCCGTTCTGTCGTAGCTAGTCATGTTGTAATTAGTGTAGTTAGCCTGGTGGTCACCACCACAGGTTGTTATTCTGGGCCAGTTACCCCGTGTACCACACGGGGGGGGGGAGGAGGAAGGGGATTTGTGAAATTGCATCCATATTTTGAACTGTCGGCAGAGCAGGGAGATTGAATCCAATTGCCGACCTCTGGATTGCAAGTCCAGGGTGGGAGAGCCATTGCACCACCGTGTGTGGCAGCACCACCCACTCTTTTTTTCTTAGGGGCTGTGCAAAATAAAATAAAAACATTGAGTACAATTAAAGTGATGGGCCTTCCATTCCGATGATGGTGATGACATTGGCGATGCTGATAATGATGCTGATGATGCTAAGTAAGGTGAAGGACTCACTTTGCCCTTCACCACGTAGTTGGGGTCAGTCTGGACGTTCCGTGCCAGCCCAAAGTCGCAAATCTTGGCGATGTGTCCATGCGTTACCAGCAAATTCCTCGCAGCCAGGTCGCGGTGGATGCACTAAAAAAAAGAAAATAATTCCATGTGTGGCCTTCAACAAACTTGGGGCAACTTCTGTGAAGGTCGGCCACGGTACACGACGGGGTGGGTGCCCAGCACCACGCCCGGCTGCCTTTGTCTCCCCAGTGTAGATGTTTATACACCGCACCAGGTACTCATTTGAGACTGAGTCCATCTGGGGAGGCCCAAGACCGGTTCAGATAATTGTCACTGGTGTTGGCCGTGAGCGGGAATCGAACTCTGGCAGTTGGGTTCGTAGCACAGTGAACTAACCACTGAGCGACCACTCGCCACCCAGACAGACATATTAAGGGCAACAAAGACGTGCACCACAGACACAGTCACATACAAAGACACAGTTAAACACGCACAGTCACAGGGATACAGTTAAACATACTCTTTGGTTCTTTCGGTAAAGTAACATAGGTATAAAATAAAACAAATCACGACGTTTCGGGCGCAACACAAGTGTCCCTCATCAGGTGGGAAAGCATGATCTACTGCTGAGGCAGACTGTTTTAAAAGGTTTGAAATAGGTGTAGCCCAAGGGTCATAAAGAAGTGGGCGCGGATAGTGATGTTAATGTGAGAAATTAGCATGTAAATGTAAGATCGGAGAGCAGCCTCCTCGACGAGGGCTTCAAATCAAGACAGTTAAACACGCGCAGTCACACATGGTCAAATTGAAACACAGAGGTGAATTTCCGGAGGTTCTTAAAGATGGTCATGGCCCTGTAGGGATAGAGACAGACAGGCACGGAGATACATACAGAGAGACACAGAGACAGGTTAAAATCATCACGTATTTTCATCATTATGTTCCACCACTCTTTCAACCGAGGAGAGAGGCTCACTGCTGATTCACTCATCTCGCGACTCACGTTCTTGTGAGCGAGGAAGGCCATACCGCTCGCGACCTGCTCCAAGAAGCTCGGGAGGTTGTCCACCCCGAATGGAGTAGAGTCGCTCACGATCGCTTCTCTCTCCGACGACGACGCGTCCCAGCCTGCGGTGCACAAGGAAGCCCGGACGATTCAGAAATGCCCTAACTATAGAGTATCTATACTAGATCATCGATTATTCGGCGGCTATGGGGGGGAAGGGGACGCCAAATTTTTTTTAACAACGCCGGATATTCACTACATAATAATTTTAAAAAAGCTAATTTTTTGCACATTCTTGCATAGCATTGTTTTTAAATGTTGTGAATGTTTTGTTGTCTTTTAAATTAGTTTACTATATGAAATTGGTGTGAATAAACATACAAATACACAGAAATAAATATCCTACTGTAAAATGTAACCTATTTACTGTACCGTACTTACCAATCCAATCTCGAAGACTCTGAATCGAGTGATGTATATGCGTGCAGTATTGTCATTTTTTTAAGTTGTATTTAGTGTATAATGTACCGTCTGTAATATTTAACACTGAAATGAAGTCGGTGGCCGCTCTGGTTAATACCGCGGTCTACTTCGCAGTAGACACAGTTAGAGCGAACACGTACATGATTAGAAAAAGAGAGTCGGCCAAGTGTTGTGTGGTGTAATTACCCAAATTTGAGAAATTTACTCGCAAATTATTCCATCGAGGAAGCTGCCTAATAACATCACAAACCCACTTGGCAGGGTAAAGCCCGCTTGCAAGGCTGTGGCTGCACAGGGGCAGCTGCCCCCAGTCCATGGAAACTGGTACTGATGTAGTTTACGAATCGCCATGGGTGGCATGGTGGCACATTGGTATGTAACCCTTGCGCCTTGCAGCAAGAAAGCTGGGTTTCATTCCCGACTCGGGCGCGTTTCGGCGTGGAGTTGTCATCTTCTCTCCCCCTGTTCGTCAGAGTGTGTAAGTGCACTGAAGTGTTTGAGTGAGTGTGTGAGCGAGTGAGTTAGCGTGAATGTGTGAGTGTGTGAAGATTGTATGTTATCCCCCTCTTCTGGGTCTCCTCCGTGTTCTCGAGTTTCCTCCCATAGTAAAAAAAAATACCCAATACAACGAGTCTGGCATTGGGCAAAACATCCCAATACTGAAAAATCACCTGCAAATTACTCAATTGGGACTACACAGTGACGGCAAAAACTTCGCAGGACCCTCATGAAGAAGTCTTGAGTTTTTGCACAGTAAACAAATGTAATAATAAATCTTGACTTAAAGCTTTTGTAACTGCAGGAAGACATTCTTTGGGTCTTTCGGTAACGTCACGTAAATAGGTTCAAATGAAATAACCAAAAATAACAAAAAACTACGACGTTTCGATCACAACACAAGCTTTTGTCATCAGGAAGAAAAAAGGAGAGGGGGACAGCTGCTGAGGCAGACAGTCTGCCTTATCTCAACCGGTGTTGTGCCTATCCTAGGTAAACTCTGTCTTAAATGAGTACCTGGTGCAGTGTGTAGACATGAGCACTGGGGAGACAGAGGTGGCTGCATGCGCGTGGTGCTGGCCACCCACCTCCTCGTGGGCCATGCCGCCTAACAGCAGCACAGTCTGTTAAGGCTTATTTGGGTGATCTTCATCTTTGTTGTACGCTTGTGCCATCTTGTGTGTCCGCTGTCACAGATTCCAGGCTACAACCCTCCGGAGTCCACTCCATGGGGCTCCCCTTCTCCCCGGCCCAAAAAACCCAGACAGTACTCGTGCATCATGCATGCGGTGTCAGCAAGAGGTAAGAGGTGCATGAGTGGGCACACACTCTGGGTTTTACATCTGCAGAGTTAGTTAAGTGTACAGTGTGCTCGCAAGCAGAGGTGAACAATAAAAAAAAATCAGTGGCGGTTATGAGAAACGCTACCCTGAAGTAACGGGCGGTTTGCACTCTGAACTTGCAATCCAGAAGTTACTGGTTCGTTTTCCCATCGCAGCGTTTGAAACAGTGGCGCAATTTTCTTAAATTTACAATTTTTACCTTGCCAACCAGTACAAACAGCCAGGTGAGGTGTATAAGCGTCACTATATATGAATAGTTTAGGACATCTTATGCTCACAGACTCACCCGTTCACGCACTCAACCACCAACTCAATCTCACTCAAATCACCAACTCACTCTCACTCAAACCACCAACTCAACCATCAACTCACTCAACCCACCATCTCACTCAAACCACCAACTCACTCAACCATCAACTCACTCAACCCACCATCTCACTCAAACCACCAAACTCACTCAAACCACCACCATCTCACTCAAACCACCAACTCACTCAAACCACTATCTCAAACCACCATCTCAAACCACCAACTCACTCAAACCACCATCTCACTCAAACCACCATCTCACTCAAACCACCATCTCACTGAAACCACCAACTCACTCAAACCACCAACTCACTCAAACCACCACCATCTCACTCAAACCACCACCATCTCACTCAAACCACCACCATCTCACACAAACCACCAACTCACTCAAACCACCATCTCACTCAAACCACCATCTCACTCAAACCACCATCTCACTCTAAAAGGTTGAAGGTTAAGGTGCAGGCAGCCCTGAAAATATATTGGCTCGTGCCACTGCAAGCTCCCTTCTGGAGGATATGTTGTTGAGCCAGACGTTTGGAAGAGGTGGGAGTAACCCACATTTTACCCCACCACACACGACCTGCCGATGGACTACCCATTGACAGTGCTGAGTGGACAACGGCAGGGCCAGTGAGGGGGGATTTAAGAAACGGTTCAATCACCTGCCGCGCTTGGAGGATGAACCGGCGGCATTTGGGTTGCCAAGCCCAGTGTGATAACCGTCACATTATGGCAGCATCATAATCTGAATATTTTTCCTGGATCAATCCGATGAGCTATAAAGCTCTTTTTCACAGGTGTCCAGCACCACTTCATCATATGGATGAGGGGTTCCTGAATCAGGTGAGAGACAGGTGAGGTCAGGCAATTTTACTTCTCACTTCACCTTCCGCACCTCAACTGGTAAGGTAGGAAAATCATTGCTCCTGAACTAGGTGAGAGCCCAATCAGGTGTGACCCGTGGTGCATAAGGGGACCACACCAATGATAAAAAAAAATACTAAACTATTTTTTATTTTCTTGGTTCTTTCGGTAAAGTCTCGTAGAAGATAAATAATAAAAATATAAAACAATACAATTCTCACGACGTTTCGACTGCAACACAAGCAATCATCATTCCTTCTACGTGACTTTACCGAAAGAACCAAGAATATGAATGCCTGCAGTCACGAAAGCTTTAAATCAAAATGTATTTTTTATTTATTTACCAAGGTCACATCTATAACAGCAGCCACTATACCTGACCAGTGTTACTCATTTCTACTGTTACCTATTATTATGATAAGTGTGTGGACCCACCACAAAATTTCATACTTAACTTGCAGTTCATCAATCTTTGTAATAGCGTAATCAACCAGACTATGCGTTAATTGTGTTTTGACCGACCGTCTGTGTTGCTTTATATGGTTTCCAAATTTTGCTAAATACTGTTTGTTTGGTATGCTTCTCTCTCTGTATCCCCTGTTGTATCTGTGTTAGTTTCCCCCTACTTGTGTGTCTGTATATACATATGGGGTTATGTGTTTCCTCTCTCTCGTAAATTTAGCTCTTCTGTACCTGATGATGGCTGCTTGTGTTGCAACCGAAACGTCGTACGCTATTATGTTATTTTATTATTTCTTATTTATACGTGACTTTACCGAAAAAAAACAAAGAGTAATTCCTGCAGTCACGAAAGCTTTGAATCAAGTCTGTAGTGCCTCTTGTTAAACAGTGCTTCAGTTAAACAGGAAAATTAATAAATCCAGCAGGCATGACTTGAAAAGTAACACATTTACATTTTGGGTGGCACTCTAAATCGTCCGGTAAATCGTTTCGCCAATTATAATTTCTGCGTTTATCTGCGCGTGTCTGTGTACCCCCAGTGGAGGAATACGTGCGCAGCTTGCTGGACAACTCTGAGTTGATTGACCGTCTGGCACTGGCCTCGGAGCAGGTGAGACTCCGTATGCGTGCATCAGCTCTGCCCCCCCCCCTCATATTTATGGTGCGGGCCTGTACCCTTGTCCGACCCCTCACTTCCGCGTTGCATCCAGCTGCCTCACTGAAGAAAGGGACACTTGCCTTGCGCTGAGTACGACGTTTCGCTGGTTGTAATCGCCAGGGAAACGATATACTCGATTTGTAAGTGTTGTGGGTTTACTCTCCAATACACTGGCGTGCTGCAGTAGTAACTAATTGACACGTTTTGTTTTACGTAACAAACCTTACTAATTGTCTGTGCCGGGTTAACTACGCACATTTACGCGCTCTTACCCAAAAAACCTTTATTATGGATAATATTGGTCGCAAAAGAACACGTGTTAAACCGCTCCCGTTTAGAACGTCTCATCTTCACCATCAATGGTCAATCAATCAAATAAATCCTAGATTTATAACGTGGCATATTTACCAAAAAGCAGAGACGGAAGGGTGAAACTCTAGAGGTAGCTCTATGATATCCGCTTTTGTGGAACGTTCTCTAACACGGATGGCCGTACTGCTCTGAGATAAATCAGACTGGATCCTTCGTCTCGTTACGTGATGGCGGTTGCAAAATTGTTGTTGACGCGTGCATGTGCCGTGCGTGTGCTGTGTACGTGTGCAGGATGTGGTGGAGTCCCGGGTAATCTTCTCCGAACATCTCCCGCTGTCCCAGCTGCAGCAAGGTGTGCGCTCCGGCCGGTTTGTCCAGGGAACCTTCCTTGCGAGTCGTGAGAATTACCTGGAGGGGACTCTGAGGGTGCGAGGGGACGGTGACAGTGATAAAGAGGTACACGTTTCACAAGCCTGCGTCTGGAAGGAACAATGCTGTCCGATCGTATCTGTGTGAGTTTTAAAAACAAATTTATAATTAAGCAGTGGCATAGCGTTCTTGGCATGAGCAGTAGCTCTTAACCTTTACTGCAAGGCTGCAGTAAAGGTTAAGAGCTACTGGGCTAAAATATTTGTATTTTGAACGTCTTTTGCACCCTACGTAGGTGTCATAGCCTGGCTCCTGCCCCCCCGGCCTGTGAGTCTTGGTGCAGTTGCACTGCCTGCACACTCGATAGCTACGCCACCACAACTACAGTATATACGTTAATTGTGACTACTTTAATAATAGGGTTTTTCCCTTTTTTTCTGGCAACAAAACTGAAACCTTTTACAAGGAATCATGTGTGCATTAACCACAATACTTGTGGTCAAAATGCAAACAAAAAACACACTATGATAATATATGCATTGTCCTTGAGACTGATTGGTTCACACCAGGGACGGCTTTCTTTTGAGCCTCGACCCAATTGGTGCGAGACCAGAGGACGCCAAAAGGCGTACGCATATATTGCAAATATTATCAGTGTGTTTTTGTTTGCATTTTGACCACAAGTATTGTGGTTAATGCACACCTGATTCCTTGTAAGAGGTTTCAGTTTTGTTGCCAGAAAAAAGGGGAAAAACCCTATTATATTTTGGTACTGGCAAAGGAGGTCTAATGATGGTTGTGACTACTTTGTTAACAAAATGAATGGTCTATTTCCACCTCCAAAATGTAACGTTAAATAACAATTAGGTACATTGGCCCTTTGTTGGAAAAAAAAAAAACCCAGTCTAGAAATTGCCCTACTTGAACATATGTTACTGAAAAACATTGGTTTCAGAAGATTCATGGGCTCATAGTCCTACATTTTAAATTGTTTATTCGTGGTATTAAAACTCTTGTACAGTAAAACCTTGGATTGCGAGCATAATTCGTTCCGGAAACGTGTTTGTAATCCAAAGCACTCGTATATCAAAGCACTCGTATATCAGTTGTGATCACGTGACGCTCGGCAGTACAAAGCTGCTCGTATTGCAAGACCCTCGCTCGTTTATCAAATTAATATTTATTTAAAATTTTGCTTGTCTTGTAAAACACTCGCAGACCAAGTTACTCGCAATCCAAGGTTTTACTGTATATGCTGTTCTCTAACAGCACTTGGCCCAGCGGTCTGTTAAGACTATACGGGGGATCTTTTTTGTCTGCGTGCAGGTGTTGATCCAGGGGCTGCAGCATTTAAACCGCGCGATGCACGACGACATCGTGTGCGTGGAGATGTTCCCCGAGGAGCGCTGGGTTGCCCCCTCCTCGCTGGTCCTGCACGATGAGGGCGTCGCAGGGGACGTTGCAGAAGAGAATGAAGAGGATGTGGTGAGTGGAGCGTCAACACTGCCGAACCAAAATCAAACCCAGACACCTGCAGTGTGCGTGTCTCTCTCCCCGTGGTCGCATGGATTTTTCTCCAGGTCCTCCGGCTTTTCCCTCCACAGTTACAATCTGACATGCACTTAGAGTATGTGGCTGCTATCAATTTCAAATGTGATAAGATACTTCACTGAACGCTCATTTGTGGCCAGGTCACTTAAAAAGAGCTATAGAGCTCTCAGGGTCCTTACCTGGTAAAGTTATTTAGTTTATAGTTTTTAAATAGTTTTAATATAAATTTTGATTTAAAGCTTTCGTGACTGCAGTAATTCATATTCTTAGTTTTTTTTCGGTAAAGTCACGTTGAAGGGAAACAACAAATAATAAAATATATAAAACAATAAAAAAATTCTCACGACGTTTCGACCATAACTCAAACGGTCGTCTTCAGGTGTGTTGGTTTGCATAAATTTATTTTTAAACGGCGCATTTATTTATTTATAAAAACGTTAGCGGCACGCGCAACGATTTAGCAGTTTATTTAGGACTAGCCCATCTATATTCTGAAAAGAGGAGGGGGGAGACGAAATTTTTTATAATGTATGCTGTCTGAAAGCCACTGTAAGCGTGAACAATCAATTAAGACCTGAAATGGTTTATCAAATCTTTCCAATGATTGCTAAGATAGAATCCATCTTCTCGGTTGAAATTGTCTCTGTGCTTGTATATGTGGATAGCCTCATGAACGAATCTCTCATGGAAGCCAGATGGCTTACAAAGAACCTCTGTCTTGGAAAAGTCAATGGCATGTGAGCCTACTGAATTAGAACAATGATCTGCCACGGCCGAGGTGTTGGTTCTACCGTGTTTAAGGTCTGCTTTGTGTTCACGAATGCGGTCCGAGACATGGCGTTTGGTTTCTCCAATGTAACTACTACCACAGAGGCAACTTAGTTTGTAGACACCAGGGTATTGTATGTCCGGAATCACATCTTTTACAGAAGGAACCAGATCACGGATTTTATGTAATGTGTTGAAACGGACCTGGATCTTGTGTTTATTCAGGATTTTGGAGATCTTTTTTGTGACCCCCGCAATGTAGGGTAAAGTGATGGTTTTGAAAGGCTCCTCAAGAGGGTTCTTCTTCATGGTTTGAGTGATAGCTTTGCGGATTGTATAGTCGGAGTAACCATTAGCCCTAAGAGCTTGGTGTACGTGCTTGAGTTCACTGCTTATGTGTTCCTGGTCGGATATGCATTGGGCTCTATGATACAGAGTCTTGATGAGAGAATTCTTCTGTGATGGATGGTGGTGGGAATCCGGTTTCAGATAAGCATCCGTATGGGTAGCTTTCCTGTAGACAGAGTGGCTCATTGAACCATCAGGTCTCTTTTTAATTAGGACATCCAAAAAAGGTATCTTGCCATCTATTTCGACTTCCATGGTAAATCTGATGGCTGGGTGTATGGAATTGATGTGGTCGAAGAATTGGTCTAGAGCAAGCCGGCCATGTGGCCAGATGACAAAAGTGTCATCCACGTACCTCTTCCATAAGGTTGGGTGCAGAGTGGCAGTGTGGATGGCGTCAGTCTCAAATTTCTCCATGAAAATGTTAGCTATAACTGGAGAAAGGGGGGAGCCCATTGGGGTGCCCTCAGTTTGTTTGTAGAAAGTTCCATTCCAAGTGAAGTATGTATTGGTTAAACAGTTTCTCACCAGGGGGGGTACCTCAGTGTTTAGTCCTTGATGAACCAAGTCTTCAATGATTGCAATGGTGTCAGGTACAGGAACCTTGGTGAATAAGGAAACTACATCAAAACTGATAAGCAGGTCGTCTGGGGACAGGGAAATACCCTTGATTGTCGATACCAGGTGAGTCGAATTTTGTACCACAGAGGTGGTCTTTCCAGTGAAAGGACGCAGGATTTCAGACAAAAAACGAGCTAGTTTGTAGGTGGGGGAGCCGATAGTAGAGACTATGGGACGAAGGGGTGTATCTACTTTATGTATTTTTGGTAAGCCGTATAATCTTGGTGGCCTGGCAGCAGAAGGTTTCAACGAAAACTGTTTAGATTGATCAATTAATGCGGTTGAATCAGAAATTATTTTGTTGGTTTGTGTGACAAGGCTGTTGGTGGGATCTCTTTTTATTTTTGTATAACTACCATCGTCGAGTAATTCTTTAATTTTGTTGTTGTATTCTATTTTATCCATGATGACAGTAGCATTGCCTTTGTCAGCTGAGAGGACTACAATATCATTCCTCTTTTTTAATTTATATAATTCAAAACGCTCATCTTTGCTGAGGTTGCTAGCTGGCATCTTAGCGTTTTTGAGGGTTGCAGCGATTTCAGATCTTGCTACGTCTGCAGCAATGTGACCCAGGCCCCTGAGAGCAACGTCTACTTGGGCAATTATATCATTAACTGGTATGTGTTTAGGTGTAACTGCAAAGTTTAGACCTTTAGCTAAAACGGATTTCAGACTATCGGAAATAGAACTGTTCCTGCGATTAATTACGACTTTGTTAACGTCTAACTATAAATGCACCGTTTAAAAATAAATTTATGCAAACCAACACACCTGAAGACGACCGTTTGAGTTATGTTCGAAACGTCGTGAGAATTTTTTATTGTTTTATATATATTTTATTATTTTGTTGTTTCCCTTCAACGTGACTTTACCGAAAAAAAAAAAACTAAGATTATAGTTTTAATATAGTTTAAACAAAGAATAACAACAAAAACTCAACCACTTCAAGAGAGACCTTAAACATAATGAACACCGTGTGACCAGACAACAATCCACATTAGAGATGCTGTTAGCTTGATTTTGCGTTTATTAAATGACTTTACATTACATTACTTCAAAATCAAGTCAGGAGTGCTAATCATTTCATACTATTTTTGTATGTACGTAGGGGTTATTTGACCATACTTCGATGCGGGTTGGTGAACGGGGGGGGGCATAGATCAGGAGCATAGAAGGACAGGACAACAGTTCATTTTGCTGTACTGCGCTCTGCTGCCTGCCATTTTGGCGCAGAGCCTATACCACCTGTTATGCATATCCAGGCTCAACACGGTGGCGCTTCCACGGTCTGAGCTCCTTTTTAATGTTTCTTTTAATTAACTTAATTAGAACTCAAGAGATCAGGACACGTATCATTTGCGAGAGTGACCTGGGTCACAGGGTGGCCTCTATATTGAAAACTAATTTCTTTAGAACTGCTTTTTGTATTTAGATTGTTGTCCTTTCCGCGCACCTCCGATTAGCATGGTTGGCTGTGTACGGTGCGAAATAAGTTCTACATGCATACATACCACAGTGACAAAATGCAAAACATAATAAAGTACAGCAATGAAGTTAATTGAAATTTGCACGAAAACAACTGTGGTTTATGAAAAGTCGACAATATTGCACAAACATAAACAAGTGTTAGATATTAAATCGCATGTAGTGCAAGTTGGCTTGGGCAGATTATTTATAGGCTGATCATTGCACAGTTATACTTATTAAAACGTTACGTAAACATTAAACACATATAGGGTGACTGATGTGCTAAGCAGGTAAGAGAAAATGTCAATCAGTGAAATCATAAAGAATCGAGAGATTAAGCATCAAATTGTGAATTAGATGGGAGGGTAACCTTTGTTGTAGATAATATTGGTCGCAAAAGCTTACGCGTTTTTTTTTAAACGTGTGGTATCTGATGGGCGTGTTCCGGTTGATTCTATCAATCGCCAGAACTGTTTTAACTTATAAATATTTACGGAGGACTCCTCACTGTGATCTTTTGTCATTTTAACAAAGCGTCAGTCTCATTATTGACATTGATGAGACACAGCATGAAACCACATCCGCAGGTTAAGCGCTATTGTTTTGGATTGCTCCTTCCCCTTCAAGCCAAATTGTATTGTGTTACGCAGTGAGTTGGAGAAAAAATAGTTATTTCATTATTTCAGTGTGTGAGAGAGACGCTACTGTGGTGAGTGCTCATTTGAGTTTGCGTTGTCATCTCCCGGTGCTATCCCAGCTGCTGCTGCTGTCGTCGCTCTTGCTTAGATTACGCAACACGATGTTTGTCCTTTGTTATGGTCTCCAGCTGAAAGCCGAAAGTGGGAAGATGCGTCGGCCCACTGGCAAAGTGGTCGGCATCATCAAGCGGAACTCGAGGCCGCTGTGCGGCATCCTCATGCCCAGCCCAATCAAGGAGGTGGGCTGATCTGCATGTGTGTGTGTACGTGTGGGGAGCGGTAATGTAGCGGTTAGCGCGCTGCGCTACGAATCCTGGGACCCGAGTTGGATTATATTTATCGCTCATAACCAATAAACAGCGCCAAATGTCTGAACCTGTCTTGGGCCCTTCCCTAGGTCGACTCGGCCATAAATGAGTCTCTGATGTGGCATGTAAACATCAGCGCTGTGGAGACAAAGGCGGTCGGGCATGGTGCTGGCCGTACCCACCCCGTCGTTTGCCGTACCAGCTTGAATAGGTGTGTGCTGACGGCACTTGCCCAAACAGTTTGTTGAATGCCTTACTGGGGGCTCTTTGTGCGTGTTGCAGGCCACCCGCCACCTGTTCACGCCCGCGGACCGCCGCATGCCACGAGTGCGGGTGGAGACAAGACAAGCAGCGTCCCTGCAGGCCCACCGCATCGTGGTGGCCATCGATGGCTGGCTGCGACACTCCCGCTACCCGAACGTACGACTGCACCGTGACGCCCCGGACGCCGTGACACCTCACCCGTCTGTCCCGTGGTCGGCATCGTCGGGCTCATCCTTCTGTCACTTGACGCGCGGCCACGCGGCTCTGTATGCAATACAGCCGTTGAACCCAAAACACGAACGGTGACACGGTGAATTGGAAGTCAGGGTGGATGAAGTGGCACCACTGTGATATTTTTTTGTTTGAAAGCATGGCAAACTCACCTGTGATTCAACCTAGGTTATTAAGGTGTTGTAAGTTGATAGTCTCAGCCCAGTCACCAATAACTGCACCAAAAACGATATTAAATTTGGTCGTGCACTTCGATTGTTTGATTTCCATCTCTGAGAAAACTACTGCGTTTGACTGCCATGTGATGAACATTACTTTGATTGGCAGAGTGGTTGGAAAAGCACTGCCCCCCTACAATTTGGACTGCATTTCACTTCAATGGATCTTAGAAGTAGCTCTGTTATGTCTGCTCCTGTGGGTCGTCCTTGACCACGAAGGGTTTGTATAGATTGCTTGTCTTGTGCGATACCATTAACACAATGAGAAACAAAATTGGTGAAAAGTTAAATATATTGTTAAGATGTATTCTTTGGGTTGTATCTTTGTTTAAACAGATGTCGGTTAATATTCTACATAATGTACGTTAGGTACAAGGTTGGCATTGTGGTTGTGCTTTTCATACCTATTTGCCACTGCACAACCGAGCGACACCATGGCTGGCACGGTTTAGTAGGCTGCAGGTTGTTTATCCACTGCAAAAGCGGATCCATGCCATGGACGGTCAATGCTTTGAACAAGGCTAGGCACGTGCAGATGACGCTGTGGTGCCACGTCCCCGCGGTGTACTGACTGCCGTCACACAATTAACGTGTCGCTAGCCCCGCCCCTGGCCCTGCTCGGCCCCCGGATATATTTGGATGCCTTGTGGGGCCAGCATACTACGGTTTGGTTCTGGTTCGACATGGCAAAAAGCCAGTGGGTGACCACAGACACTTCGAGAGATCTGCACTGTCTGGGTTCCAATGTACCAGTGGAAAAGGGATACCGGTGACGATTGGCCACGTATGTGCATATGCATGTTGAACTTCTTCCGTACCATACGTAGACAACCGTGCTAATCGTCGGTGTGCTTGTGCAGGGCCATTTTGTGCGCTCTCTGGGCGAATGTGGGGATAAGGAGACGGAGACAGAGGTGCTGCTGCTGGAGCACGACGTGCCACACCAGCCCTTCAGCCAGGCCGTACTTGCATGCCTGCCCCCTCCCACATTCAGCATCACAGCAGAGGTACGCATGAGACGTGTGACGATATGTCAATTCATCGATTGAGTTCAATTCTTACGCCTGCGGTGTGTTGGTGTGTTCGGTCGTGCATGTGAGAATCCTTTACTTCAATGTTCTTTATTACAAGGCCCACGGGCCACTGGTGGCCCCTGGGTGGCCTTTGGTGTGGCCCATGACGTGTGGCCCCCGACGTATAGGCCCCCGACAATAGACAAATGCGAAAACACCCCCCATCATCATCATCGTGCTGTCAAACCGCAATAGTTTCAAGATGTTTGGCCTGCGTAGAATACCTTCTAGAGGACCTCTCTGGAGCTCTCCCTCCAGTCGAGGTCCTTCCGTTGCACTGGCATGAACGAGAAGCCACGGGGCTCTACACCTTTACCGCAGACCGTATATAGAAAAGCCGTCGACCTGAAAGAAAGTCGATGGCTCGGACACATCATCGTAAGAAGAGAGGAAATTCACATCGGAGGAATGAAGGCGATGGACTTATGGAAGCACCAGGGCGGAGACCCGAGAGGCAGGCCTCGAGAGATGCGGATCAAAGTGGTGAGCCAGGATATGGAGGACTTTGCAGTAGCCGTGGAGATGGTCCAGTACATAAATGAATGGAGCAAGGGGACTACAGACTTTTTTCCTATAACGCTGTACTTGCGTTCCTGAAGAACACCGAATTGTGGAAAAATCGCATAATAAATAATATAGGGTAAAGCACAGTCCGCGATAACACGTGAGATGCGTACGCAGGCTTAACAAAGACTTCGGGTACGTGAGTAGCATCTAGAAGCATCCAGAAACATCCCGCCTTGTGTGATGCTACACCGAGGCAACCGTACAACCGCTTATTCTGCCTCGCACAACGCAGTTCTGTTCACTCGATCGCCTTTTATCCAATTCGCATCCATGTTATGAAAAAATGTGTTCCCTAATGCATTCATCGCATTATATCTAATTCACGATATGAAAACACGCAGAGTTATAGGAGAACGGACTGTACTTTCAGAATATTCAGTCGCCTATTGAGAAGATAGAACGCCATTAGAATGAAGTTGGTTTACCCATGTATGGCTCACCCTGTGTTTTGTTTGTTGTAAGGCAGCGTTTTGTTGAACCTGGTGCTGTGTGTGTCCCGTACAAGGACCAGGCTGGCAGGGAGGACCTCCGTGCGTTGTCCATCTGCAGTGTGGATCCTCCAGGCTGCACAGACATCGACGATGCCCTACACTGCAAACCGCTCGACAATGGGAACACCGAGGTATTCATTTGGTGGTGGTAATCGTGGTCACGGTCGCGGTAATTCGTGCCTATTCCTTTCATGGTTTTGTCAATGCTAGCGGAGGTTACAAGGGGAGTTTAAGTGGCACAATGATAAGTGCACTGCACATTCATCCTGTCAAGCTGGTTTAGTTCCAGTCATGGCTAACACCGGTACAGAGTGATATCTAAAAAAAACTGCCCAAGTTCTCCCCTTCACCACCTGCATTGACCATCGTAACAAAGCAAGGTCAAATGACAATCGCAACCCATTACGGCATGGAGAAGCCCTCATCCTGCAGTGGATTGACAAAGGGGTGGACAATATTCCTGTTATTAAGTTTCCAAACATTGTTGCCTTAGTGCAGGGGTCGGGAACCTTTTTGACTAAGAGAGCCATGAAAGCAAAAAATTTGGAAATTTATTTCAGTGAGAGCCATATAATATATTTTAAAAGTGAATTCAACTAAATGTCAGTATAATAAGCCTCTGAATTTATTCTTTTAAATAATGTTGTTATAACACTCACCATTAATGCGACTTCTGGTGCTGCATGGATTTGCTGATGTCTTTTGTAGTCGGGTTGGTACTTGGTGAGGTTAAGCTTCATGCAAGCGTTGAGGCTTTCATCCGTTAAACGTGATCGTAGGTTGGACTTGATGTTTTTAAGATGTGAGAATGACTGCTCACATGCATACGTAGATCCAAACATGGTCAATACAGCAATACTCACACGCTGCAGTGTGTGGTATGTGACAGGAAGCGCGTTCCAAGTTTTGAGAATCAGCTGGTCTTCGGGTTGGAGTTTTTTCATTTCTGTCCACATGTGCTTGCTCGCCAACTCCGCTTTCTGTCGTGTGATTCTTTCCAAATCTTCATTCAGTGACTTGAACTTATTCACCCACATGTCTGAGGCCTTCAGGTCAGCCACTTCTGCTTCAAAATCTCTGACGGAGACACCAGGGATGTAATTCAGGTCGGCTGTGTTCAGTGAACACTCGTTTGGATGGGTGATGAACTTAAAAAGACGAGTGTGCTCACGAAATTCTCCAAAGCGTGCTTTGAAGGACTGTAGGAGACTGGATGTGCAGCCAGCTAGCTGGTGGAGATCAAGGTTTTGAATGGGCTCACTTGCTGTGCATGCATCTTTATATTGGCTCAGTTTTTCAAAATGTAGTAAACGACCTGTTTCAAGATCCGTGATGAAAAGCTCCAGCTTGTTTTCAAAAGCAAATACAGCTTGTTGAAGGGATAACACTGTATTTCCAATGCCTTGCATTTTCACGTTGAGCTGGTTCAGATGTTCAGTCAGATCTACGAGATAGTAAAACTTGAGGAGCCACTCGGTGTCGGCTAGCTCAGGATGCCCGACGCCTTTCATTTCAAGGAAAGTCCGGATTTCGTTCAGGCAAGCCGCAAAACGGCTAAGCACCTTGCCTCTTGACAACCAACGCACATTGCTGTGCAAAAGCAGACCAGGATAGTTATTTACAACTTCATCCAGCAGTGTTTTAAACTGGCGATCATTTAAGGCTCGGGCAACAATAAAGTTGATCACACGAATGACCAGCGACATCACTTCGCCAAACTGCCTGTCACACATCTGAGCACAAAGTGCCTCCTGGTGTATAATGCAATGGAAACTTAGGATGGGTCTATTTTCATGTTCACGGAGAAGCGCCACAAATCCTTTGTTTTTCCCCACCATACACGGAGCACCATCAGTACACACTGAGAGAAGTTTATCCATAGGTAGACTTTTTTCTTGAGCAAACTCCATGAAAGACTTGAATAAATCCTCACCTCTTGTGGACCCTTTTAATGGCAGAACAGCAAGACTTTCTTCGCGCAGTGTGTCACCAACAGCATATCTTGCAATCACGCTGAACTGCGACAAATGGCTCACGTCTGTTGACTCATCCAAAGCCAGAGAAAAGAACGGCGCTGCATTTATGTCCTTCACTTGCGTTTCCTCCACTTTGTTTGCCATCACGATGGTACGATCATGAACAGTTCTTGCCGACAGAGGCATGTCTTGTATCCGTTTGATTATCTTGTCTTTGTTCGGAAGATCATCAAAAAGTTCATTGGCTACATCCAGCATGAACGTTTTAGCATACTCGCCATCTGTGAATGGTTTTCCGTTCCTCACTATTGCTAAAGAACCAGCAAAGCTAGCCGAATTATAGTCACCTTGCCGGGTCCATACGCGGAGTTGCTGCTGGCTAGCTTGCACCCTGCTCAGAAGCTCTTGGCACGCTTTCTTTCTGCTGTCTCCCGCAGGGTATTTTGATGCAAAGGTAGCGTGGCGCGTGTCGAAGTGCCGCTTTACATTCGACCGTTTCAACGATGTAATTTTGTCATTGCAAATTAGACACACCGCAGAACCCGCTCTCTCCACAAAGGCGAATTCTTCGGTCCATTCGTCCTGAAATGTACGATACTCGTCGTCTTTTTTTCTTTTCGCCATCTTCTTCGTCGAAGGGTTAGCTTTGAGCTAATGACCGAGCAGACGCAGTCTCAGACTGATTCAAAAGGGGGCGTTTACCTGTTTTACCCAGCAATGGCAAACGTAGGCCAGTATCATCCAATTAAAATAATGGACAATTGCTCCTGCAGCCCTGAACAGGACATGCGCAGTGAAAAATCGATGGATGGATTAAAACAAGTGAGAATATTTTGTTTTATCTGCGAGCCATATGCAATCATCAAAAGAGCCACATCTGGCTCGCGAGCCATAGGTTCCTGACCCCTGCCTTAGTGCCCGTATTCTTGGTCTCTGCTCGGCTCAGGACAGACTTCAACATGGCTTGGTTCTGGCTTGATCTGCTCCGTTGCCTCCAAAGAAGTACGAGTGGCTCAGCTGTGCCTTGGCTCAGGCTCAGCTCACGGAAATTCTGAGCGTGGCTGGGAGCATGCAGAGATATACGTGGAGGCACAAGGGACACGGAGGCTCAGGGCTGGAACCATGCTTAGAGGCAGCTTGGGTTTTAAGCGTTGCTTTGATGTGGCTTATTGAGAATTAGAATCAGAATATTTATACTGGAGGAATCCAATGAGCTATAAAGCTATTTTTCACATGTCCAGTAGAGGCGGGTAAGAACGTTACAACAGCAAACAGTACAAAAACATAATAGTAGTGCAAAGTACAAGAAAGATCAACAAATAACCCAAACACAAACAAATACAACTAAACCATCCCCATCTTACCAGGAAAAGCCCACTGAGGTATTGATTTATTTTTGATTAGTGACCTGGCCACAACTGAATAGCTCAACAAAGTGGCCCATCATTTGGACATTTATAGCAGCCAAAATAATAGAAATAATCTCAATGCATGTTGCGCGAGAGCCAAGCCTGAGCCAAGCCATGGCTAAGACCCCACTGGCCTAAGTGTCCACGTCACTGGCCGAATGCCTGGTTCACAATGAATGCACCAGGTAGTAATGGGTGTGCATTTCATTTCACATTATTGTGCTTTGGTTGGAGCGGCTATGGTGGAGGTTATGCATGCATGTGGAGTGAGCGACTTCCGCCATACGTCTAGTAGAAGGCGTCTTATTTATTAAAAGCACACAGGGCGATACACTTCGTAACGCGGCTACACCTAGGCTGTATAAACACGCAGCCCATTTGCGTCCTGCGTAGCTACGCTGGCTGGTTGACGAGCGTAGCGGCGGAGACAGAGCTGCTCTTGCAGAAGAACCAGCCACGTGGTCGGAGACGAAGGGATGACGACCATAGCGACGCAACCAGGACCCAGACCCCACGCTAACAGCCTCGAAGTTCTGATTCGGTGCTCTTTATATCTGCCTGGAGTGGCCAAGCTCCACCTCTGGCCACGCCCCCTTTCTAGAACCTTCTAGGCCCTTCGGGATGGTTCCCGGAGCTTCTCGACTGACTCCGCCGTTGACCTTTACCCCAGATACGCCCCTTCATAATAAGGCATTATGTAATGCAGCTATAACCTTAATTACCCTTACAGGCCGGCAGGTATCACCCTGTCATTACACATCCATGCATGTGAGGGTGGTGACGGTGTGTTAATGTGTGTTCTAGGTTGGGGTACACATCGCCGATGTGAGCTATTTTATCCGGCCGGGGAATGCCTTGGATGAGGAGGCATCTCTGCGTGGTACCACAGTTTACCTGTGTGAGAAGGTGAGATGTGGATTTCTTCTTGCCACAATATCAAGTGTTTTACGACCCGCCGATTTCATCCTTTCATTCTTAACTTTACGACATGATGTAAAATATTACGATGTAACGATCATCGCGGTACCAGTTTCCCCACAACTTTGTAATTGTATTTGACATTTTCACCACATTTTTTTGTGTGCTTTTCAGTACTTCCCGTATGAATAACGATAACTTAAAAATGAATTAGAATTTAAAAAATGTGCAACAACAATGCTAAATATCTCTCATGATGTTTTAAACGAGGTGATTTTTGTGGATTTCTTATAATATGATGTACCGTGACATCATGAGCAGCAGGCTATCGGCGCAGTGGTAACACTCGTGCCTTGCAGCAAGGAGACGCTGGGTTTGATTACTCAACTCTTGTGCCTTTTTGCTTGCAGCTTTGTTTGTTCTCCCCCCTGTTAGTGAATGGGTTTCCTCTGGATTCATCAGATTTCCTCTAAATAAAACCCATACAATCTTAACTGGCATTCGCGAAAACATCCCCTTGCTGAACAGTTACCTGCAGGTGACTTAATCATGTGTGGGTTTGCTTGCAAAACACTCGTTGAGTTGGTGCATATGTATTTGCCAGATTGTGTTTATTGACAGAGAAGTTGTTGCGTTTATGTGTTTGTGCGCCTGCAGAGGATTGATATGGTGCCAGAGTTATTGAGCTCAAACCTGTGTTCCTTGAGATCCAACGTCGACCGGTGAGATGCACCAACAACTGTGAACTCGCGAGTGTGCACATTGTAACCCATACTCAGCAGCTAACGTGCGTTGTTGCCAGGTGCACATGTAATCCCATGATGCGTGGCACTGTTTAAGTGTCATTGTACAGATCCACACAAGCATGTGTACATACATAAGCAGCCAAACCAGGATGGCACAATGGTAACACATGTCTCACAGCAAGAATGGCCTAAGATTGATGCCCGACTTGGTTGCCTTTCCATATAGATTTTGTATGTTCTCCCCCTATTTAGCATGGGTTGACTCCAGGTTATCAGGTTTCCTCTCATCGCTAACATAAACGTGTTATTACTACTATGATCCTTAACCATGGAAAGCCTCACTGAATCTCATAACTTCGGGAGGGTACTGCAAAGCTTTTGCAGTCGAACAATGGTTGCTACATATATATTCCAGTTGAGTAATTTGTAACAACCCAAACCGGTATTTGGCCAAACATCCCGCTGCTGAAAGAATGACTCGACTACCAAAAACTTGGCAAGACCCTCCTGAAAAAGAGTCTCGAGACTTTGCGAGGCTTTCCTGAGTGAACACCCTGCACCACTCCAATGTCAACGACTCTGCCACTCGACGGTGAATGGCGACGGTGCATGTGCTGTGCGCGTGCAGGCTGGCGTTCTCGTGCATATGGGAGATGACTCCAAAGGCTGAGATTGTGATCACACGTTTTACCAAGAGCATCATCAATTCCAAGGTGATTCCCCCCCCCCCCCCCCCACAGACGTTCAGTTTTTGTAAAACTCTCGTTTGCTTTCACGTGTATTGTATCGGTGCCTTGCTATGTTAGTGCAGTTGAGGTTTCCGGATGGCTGAGAGGTCAGAGCGTTGAGCTTGCACCTCTGAGTTCACAAGTGTAGCGAGATGAAACGGGTTCACAAGTGGTAGTATGTATGTTGAACTTCTTTCGCACCGTACGTAGCCAACTGTGCTAATCGGAGGTGCGAGGTAGGACATGAAAGTAGTGAGTTGATGGTCTCTGTCCAGTCAACAATCACTGCACAAAACACAGGTTTGTTTTTTTAGGTTAGATCGTGTAAATATGTAAATGTGTCATTAAACCCACCCCCACCCGACACAGCCAACTAATAAGGGTTGTCACGTAAACAGAACATGCCAATTCGTCACGAGTACAGCACACCGGTGTGTTGTACCAGTGACGAATTGGCCACGTTCTGTTTATGTGACAACCCTTACTAGTCGGCTGTGTCGGGTGGTGGCGGGTTTAACGACACATTTATGTATTTACACAATCTAACCCAAACAACCTGTATTATGGATGATATTGGTCACGAAAGCCTACGTGTTAAACTCACTGCACGAAAGACCACCAAATTACATTGCACTAAATTTGGTTAAATTCCAGCTTTGAGAATTAAAAAAATATATCAATTTTACTTTCTTTGGGTGAGCGTAACCCTCAGTGGTCATCGGGAGCCACGTAGACATCTGTTGAGTTCTGGCTTGGGCTTGGATCAGGCGTGGGCATTGTGTAATTGCGAGGACCCCATGGTTCACCCGTGGTGTGTTCATCGTATCCCCGCAGGCGTCTCTGACGTACGCAGAGGCTCAGCTAATGATGGACGACGCTGGGCGGAAGGATCCGGTCACCAGCAGCTTGCGTGGCCTCAACTCCCTGGCCAAGATCCTCAAGCAGAGGCGCATTCAAAACGGGTAACTCATTGTCAAGATCCTCATCCCCTCCACCGCCACTGGAGCGATGAGCCGTATTAATGTGTGCACCGCATTTAGTCGATCGGCAGGTCGCCTGTGGCGCGGTAAAGTGTGGTTACTCCCGTGTCTTCTAAGACATCCGGCCAGCGTGGAAGAGTAGGCTAAAATACATTGAGAGGGACTGTAAAAGGGTGTATCCCTAGAGGGGCCGCCTCTTATGGGAGCCCCCTTCTTCCAGCAGTGGCTTGAGCAAGCAATTGCAAGGCTGCACCTGTTGCTTTTTTGACCCCATGATGCATGAGGCTTGGGTGAATATCATGCACAAACAAGTGTTACAGGATTCATACTCTGGTTTTTTTCGGTAAAGTCACGTAGGTAAAACTATAAAATAAAATAACAACTAAATTAAATCACGACGTTTCGGGCGCAACACAAGCGTCCTTCTTCAGGTGGGACAACCACAGCCAGAAACAATTGCTGAAGTGGGCAAAAAAGGGCTGTTGTAACAAGAGGCTATATAGGTAAGAGAGTGGGGGGGAGCAAGGGGGGAGAGATAGAGATGGGGGGTGTGGGGTAGGGGAAGTGGGGTGCTGCTAGAGGGATTAAAGGGGCGAGCACGGCAAAATGCCGGGGGGGGGGGGGGAAGTGAGTGGGGCTGGGAGTGGGAGGCTGAAGAAGCTGGAGATGCGGAAATGAAGGCAACAATAAAGAAGTTAAGGTTTTACCTGGTTAATAACATCCTTCTAGATTGGAGTGTTACAGGCTGCTGCGGGGCTACATTGTGGGCAATAGAGGACAATGCAGTGACATAAATTGTTTTACTCTTCTTAATGCTCCCATGTCTGTGCTCCCCCACCTTTGCCAACGCGTACTGACCACCACGGTTAAGTACGGTAAAACCACCCCACGACCCGTATGACATGGGGCGGCCCTCATCCAGCAGTGGATTGACTTAACGAGCTGTGCATGTTCAACTCAAATATCTGAGTTTGTGAAGTGTCTTATATTAAGATTCTGTGTTGTTTTGGCTGGACATGATAATCGCTCATGTCCCTTCTCCACCCGTAGGGCATTGACTCTGGCATCCCCTGAGGTCCGATTCCACATGGACAGCGAAACTCACGACCCGATCGACCTGCAGACCAAGGAACTCAAGTGAGTCTCGTCAACAAGACACCTCCCATGACTGCGATCCGACTGTTGTGCAGATCTCTCTATCAGAATCAAAATATATATTTCTACTGGAAGAATCCGATGAGCTATAAAGCTCTTTTTTCACAGATGTCCAGTTGGGGCAGGTCACAACGTTACAACAACAAACAATACAAGCACACGTTAGGATTGCAAAGTATTGGAAAGGTAAACAAATAACTTAAACAAATATACAAATAAAACTAAACTATTTTTATCTTATATTCTTAGTTTTTTCGGTAAAGTCACGTTGTTGTTTCTCTTCAACGTGACTTTACCGAAAAAACTAAGAATATGAATTACTGCAGTCACGAAAGCTTTAAATCAAAATTTATTTTTATCTTACCAAGTAAAACCCTGACCACAAATGATAGCTGAACAAAGTTGCTTATCACGTGGGAAATTTATTATCAGCAAAATAATCTAAGATAAAGAATCTTGACCCTTGTGGTTGATGTGTTGTGGTGGCGGAAACTGGTGCGTGTACACAGGGAGACCAACTCGATGGCGGAGGAGTTCATGTTGCTCGCCAACATCTCCGTGGCGGAGCGCATCGTAGGCGAATTCCCCGAGTGTGCGCTGCTCCGACGTCACCCGGCGCCTCCGCCTTCCAACTACGACATCTTGGTGAAGGCGGCGAAATCAAAGGTAGAGTTAGAACCCCTTATAACGACCACCCTTGTTAACTAATCGCTTAACAACGGGCCTCCATAGAGCTCAATGTGTAGGCTTAACCGACCATTTCCCTGTTAACGACGGGCTCTTGTAGGTACAGTAAATATGAATTAATGCCACGTAGAAGGAAAACAATAAAATAAATATAAAACAATAAAATTATCACGACGTTTCGACTGCAACACAAGCAATCATCATCAGGTGTGAAAACCACAACAAGAAAATTTGAAAAAAGTGGCAGTTATTTTTAACGTTAGCACCACGGAGAGAGATTTGACAGTTTGTTCAGATGGACGAGTCCATCTATGTTCGGAAAAGAGGAGGGGGGAGACAAAAAATAATGGATGCGTTCTGACAGCCACCTTAAGCGTGATCAATCAATTAAGACCCGAAATGGCTTATCAAATCTCTCTCCGTGGTGCTAACGTTAAAATAACCGCCACTTTTTTCAAATTTTCTTGTTGTGGTTTTCACACCTGATGATGATTGCTTGTGTTGCAGTCGAAACGTCGTGAGAATTTTATTGTTGTATATTTTTATTATTTTATTGTTTCCCTTCTACATGAATTTACCGAAAGAACCAAGAATATGAATCCCTGCAGTCACGAAAGTTTTAAATCAAAATGAATTCATGCATTTATTAACAGTGTTTATTTTAATATGATGTGTTTATAATGTTAGTATCTTTATGTATTAATATCCATTGTTTAAATATTATAAAGTACGTTTTTTGGGTGAACAAGGGAAACTTTGGATGCTATCGGAACGAATTAAGCTTTTAACACGTATTTCCTATACTCGCTTAATGACCAAATCCTTTAATGCTCGTGTTCGTGGAACCAATTACCGTCTTTAAGAGGGGTTCTACTGTCTCTAGATTGCTGTTAACCTTCCTTCAATATCATCCTCCTCGCAAGGAATTCAGAGGTCGTCGGGTGGCTCAAATTTTTGTTTGAGGTCTTTTGGTTTAACCGGGTGAGAACTCAAGAGAACATAATAGTCTCATTTGCAAGGGTCACCTGCGTCACCCTATGACCCAGAGATTACAGCTGGGACCCTGGCTTCAAAATCCAGCAGCCACATTGAACATACTGTGTTATCAAGTGTAGGGAGTTGAAGGACTCGGCTCGTTTCCCAGCTACTCCACAGAAATAAGCAACAAAAAACCATCACGATAAATGTAGTACTGTATTTAATTTTAGATAAATTCCAGCACTGAAATGTTGAAATATCAGGTCGACTTATTGTGATGAACATTATGCTCAAAATGGGTGGGAATGTGCTACCCCCTACTGTGAAGCAGAGGTGTCTTGAAACGATGTCAGTATTGGCCTGAGCGAGCAATTGCAGGGCTGCACCTTTTACCTTTATCTTGAGATGTAGCCGTATAGTTTCCACTCGCCCTTAGAGGCAGAACAACTCAAAAGGTGTGACGAACCACAGACAACGCTGGAAGGCAGCCAGGCACTGTGCCAGATGTAGATTAATCCACTTGCTGTACTGCCTTCTCCTGGCAAGCCAGGTTATGGAAACTTGAATGCCCACAGGAAGTGCGCTGAATAACGTTTTCTTTCCAATACACCACAACCCTTGCTGCTTCCCCAGCACTGAACTACAAGCCACGTGCGGGATAGTCACCTCACAAACGCCGGTGTGCCCGCAGAACATCGAGATCCAGGTGGACTCGGCTAAGGCGTTGGCCGAGTCCCTGGACCGGGCGGCGGTGCCGGGAGCGCCACCATACCTCAACACTCTGCTGCGCATCCTGGCCACGCGCTGCATGATGCAGGCCATCTACTTCTGCTCCGGCATGGAGCCCGACACCCACCACTACGGGCTCGCCACCGCCATCTACACCCACTTCACGTCGCCCATTCGACGGTGACGTGCTCTGGCGTCAGGCACACGCGTTAAATCGACCTTCGCGATTATTGAGGGGACTATGTTGTTGTCTTGGTGTGGTCTGGGACTGTGCTGCCTTTCCCAAGTTTAGGAATTTATTTATTAATTGATGTACTTATGCAATGTTAACTTGTGATTACGGCACACCTCCAATTAGCACGGTTGGCTACGTACGGTGCGAATTAAGTTTAACATACAACTTGTATATCTTTTTTCTATTATTTACTTTTACTGATTTGTTTACCTTTCCTCTTCTTAGCACTCCTATCATATACCTACTGGACATCTGTCAAAACGAGCTTTTATCGCGAATCGGATTTCTCCAGGATAAAGATTCAGATTTTGAGTTATTTTTCTAAAAGGTCCTATAAACGGGAAGTTTGGCCAATTCCTTAAATGGTTGTTTGGCTTGTGTTGGGGAAAAACTAGAGGATCCGGAGAACACCAACGCCTACAAGGAGGGTGACAGTGTTCCACGTGCAGAATCAAGAATCCATTGCCGTGTTGCAGCGGCGGCCAAAAGTGAAATGCAATTCTGCCATGGATCGCTAACGATTTTGTTGTGGATCTTAAATAAGAACACAGATATGAGCAGGCAGCAATTTGCGCTACATCTGCTGACAAATAAAAAATCCTCAACAAAGAATTAAATTCATACATTAACAAAGATAATTTCCACCAGCAGATGGTGCTAGAACGTGGTATGGCCAGAGCGTTAAATCCATCTGAGTCATTGTTTGCGTAGCTTTCTGGTGGATCGTCAAACCCGCTGAGATCCACCAGAATGAATCGCGGTGCTTGGTGGATTAATACCGCTGCTCCGTTGGCATCTCGTGGCCATACCGCAGCCTGTATCTACTGTAAATTTAATCTTCATATTAAATAGAGGCTACAACAAATGTGAATATTGTTGTTGTTGTTGTCTCCCTGTACCGTTACAGATACTCGGATGTGATTGTGCACCGGCTGCTGGCCGTGTGCGTGGGCGCCGACCCCACGTACCCGGCGCTCACCGACAAGCAGAAGCAGCAGCAGCTCTGCAACAACCTCAACTACCGCCACAAGATGGCGCAGTACGCCCAACGCTCGTCTGTAGCTTTCCACAGGCAGGTGGGAGGCGGAAATGTGGGCCACGTGGAGCTTGCACGGCGCGTGCTTAGGCACCTGATAATGCGTCCATTCGTCTCTTGAAAACCATTTTTAAGGTCACGAAAGCAGGCATCGTATTGTGCGTGTAATAAGAATAAATTGTTTTCTATTCGCACGCTTACGTGTGGTGGTGCCGTGGCTGTACTGGTTGGCTACACTTGACATTGCTTTTCAGCATTCTTCTGTGTTTGCTGAAAAACCTAGTAACATTTGCCCATGAGGTGACAACTTTATTTGATTGGCTCTGTCAGGTGATGGAGGATTATAGTCAATACAATTGACATTGTACCTTCACGATTGAACTCAAACTAATCCCCATGACATGATGCCAATAGCACAACTGGAATAAATTAGCGGGGGGATGCAGAAAAATACCTTAAATTTTGTTAAGTAATTATGGGCTTGGTAAGTGATGCGCGTGTGTCTGCTCTTGGCCACGTAGCGGTGATTAACGGCTGTTGTTGTTGTGGTCTCAGTTGTTCTTTAAGAGCAAGGGAGTGGTGAGCGAAGAGGGCTTCGTGCTGTTTGTGCGCAAGAACGCCGTGGTGGTGCTCATTCCCAAGTACGGCTTGGAGGGGACGGTTTTCTTTGACTCCAAAGATCTCAAGCTCAACGTTACCTTCGACGAGGAGGTAGGGCATGTGTTCACTTAACCGGGAGGCATTGGCATTTCCCGAACGGCTGAATTCTGCTTTTAATCCAGGACTAGCTTAATGCACTGGGACCCAAGCCCCCTGACCATCTCTCTACGATTAGGTTTCTATCAGACACACAGACACTTGGTTTAAGGTGGAAGAATGCAGTGAGATACGAAGCTCCGTTTTTTTGCCATTTGGCAGTGTGGACTATTACAGAGGAAGTTACACCGGTGGATACATTAGAGCCGAATGGCTCACAGAGCTATACCAAAATAAACTGAAACTGAATTAAATGATGTAAATGCGTTTCAAATATAAAACGGTCACAATTAAATATGCTTTGGAAATAACTGCCATGATGGAGCCCGTATTGTCACGGAGAGGACATCACATTAAAAATACTGTAAAATCCCTCAGATCCGGAAGAATTATAGAGAAAATCTAATGCTTTCTGTAAACAATGGGAAACTCGAAGGGCAGAAAAGTACTTGTAGAATAAAAACAAATGAGGGAAATAGTAGTTGATGCAAAAAATGATCTCTAGATGGCAAAAAGCACATTTGTGACCAGTGGATCTGGTCCTTTCCAGCATGCCTTGTATGCCGCATTACATTGTCACTCTGCGTGGATAATGCACACAGCCTAATTTGGACCAGAAGCTCAAAAGGGTCAACATTTGCAGCCATATTTTAGGTATGTTCTTTACTGCAATTGTACACTCCATATAACCTAAGGGGGGTTGCATCTACTCCTTAATGATGGCCAAATAAGGCTTTAAAATTCCTTGGCTGGCCCGCACATCACGATCCCTCGGTTGGTTTGGTCATTGCAGCCATCGGCTTCTCATGCCTGGTTTTCAGCTCGCGGTGAGGTGGCCCAAGCGGTATTGCATTCGCTGTGTGTTGTGGAGGTTTGCGTTTCAAACTCGGTGGCCACTCCGGTTAATACTGTGGTGTGTATTAAGCGTAAAATATTTACAGGCTATCCGCTTTAACAGTGGACGTTAAAAGATCCTGTAACGTTATTCGTGTGCCAGCATCATGGTCCAAGGTTGGCAAATTACATGCAAATTACTTATTTGGGGAGCACATATCAATCGTTCGCCTCCTTTTACAAAGACGTAGCAGTGACCTTGAATGCAAACGTTTTGAGAATCGGTGAGGCTTTTCTGAGTGACCCATTTAATAGTATGAATAATAACGTTGGGTTTACGTCAATCCGTGCTTGTGTGCAGGGCACTTGGCAGAGAGCAGTCAGCGGTAGTGTATCGGTTAGCGCTCTGCGCTACGATCCTGGCGACTTGGGTTCGATTCCTTCGCACGGTCAACACCAGTGATGATTATCTGAACCGGTCCTGGGCCTCCCCTAGGTTGACTCGGAACTCAATTGAATGCCTGGTGCGGTGTGTTAACATCGCCACTGGGGAGACAAAGGCGGCCGGGCATGGCGCTGGCAACCCACCCCCTTGTGTGCCGTGCCGGCCTTCATCTGTGCTCCTCGCCAACAGCACTTGCCCCAACAGTCTGTTAAGGCTACATTGGAGATATGTCTTTGTGTTTTGTGGAGGGCCCCACGCTGTGCGTGGAGGGCATCGCGCTGAACATGTTCGACCGGGTGTGCGTGCGCGTGTCGCTGGATTCGTCCAACCTGCAGCACCAGCGGATCCGCATGCACCTCGTCCGCCCGGAGGTACTCACCGTGCGGCGCGACGCGAAACCTCGGAATACCACCGATTTGTATTGTGACCATGCTGCTGTTGCTGCTTGCTGCGCCAGCAGTAGTGCACAAAAAACAAACGCTCGCCGCATCGGAACGTCAGCGGGCCGAAAATTAATGACACAAGCCACAGCATAGCGCTTGTTGCCATGCAACCCAAACTGTGGGACCGTATAGTAAACCCATAGAGACACAGAGATACATAGGAGATACAGAGAGACCCATTATGATTCCTAGAGATTCATAGAGACTCATACAGATACATAGCAGTGCATTAAAAACAAGCTACTGTACGATTGTGGCCATGCAACCCAAACTATGGACCACATTTTACACCACTGTAGTCTGCGCTCCTTCAATGGAGGGGGCGGCAAGATGACACAAACTCTCTCCTGAGGCTCTCCCGTGGCTATCAGACCCATCCATTGGCATTTAGCCCCTGAACGTAATATCCTTATAACACAGGAATAAAATATAAACTCTGGTCTTGGATGGAAAAAATATATGTATAGCTAGCATTTTGAGCTGCAGTCTGTTGTCCTATACCTCCTGTAACTGGCAAATTGGATAGAACGCGGTGATGAATGTATGAGGGAACGCATTTTTTGTATAACGCGGATCCGAACTGGATATAACTCGGTTGAATGAATGGAACTACGTCGCGCGAGTAGGAATAAGCGGTTGTAACGGCTGCCTCGGCGTAGCATCACACAAGGCGGGATGCTGCTGGATGCTTCTAGATGCTACCCACGTTCCTTAGTCTTTGTTCAGCCTGTGTTACGCATCTCACGCGTTATTGCGGACTGCGCTTTACCCCATATAATATATATTATTTATTATAACACGATTTTTCCAAAACGCGGTGTTCTTGAGGTACGCAACTACCGTATTATAGAACAGACTGTATATCCCAAGACTATGGGACACTATCCCTACCTATATCAGTTGTGACTGTCCGTGTGTTTAAATCCAGCTTGAAAACGTCGTTATTAATTGGCTTTTCCTGGATTCTTATTGGTTATTACTGTGAGGGGAATCATTATGATTAGCTTGTATTGCATTTTGCATGCTGTGTAAAGTGTCAGTATTACTGTCATTATTGTTATTATCGGCTTTTACTTTATTTCTATTGGCTTGTATCTATGCTTGAGTAGTTTTTTAATGTCCAGTGCTTTTTTGAGATATTTCGATATGCAAGGTGCTGTATAAAATAGATTTTTATTATGGCCCTAGTTCATTGCACAAGAAGGGCCATTATCTGAAACGTGACCTATTTAAATGATCGTTTGGGGCTGTTGTTGATGAATGCGAGTTCTCAAGATACCAAGCTAAGTCAGGGTGTGGGAGCCTTGGTAGATATCAGATTTCTTAACAAAACTCCATGAGTCTGTTCTGCATGGGTTTCCTCCGGGTTCTCTGTTTCCTCCCATATCTAAAAATAAGCATGCGTTGAAACTGGTATTAAGGTAGTTTACGTATTGCCATGGGCGGCAGGGTGGCACATTGGTAAACCCTTGCGTCTTGCAGCAAGAAAACTGGGTTTGATTCCCAACTAGAGTGTGTTACTGTGTGGAGTTGTCATCTTCTCTCCCCCTGTTCCTCAAAAGTCTTCAGACTTGGCAAAGTTTTTCAGTGTTAATAAGTGTAATAATAACGTATCACTTGTGTTGGAAATACTCGCATGTGTGTGTGTGAGAGCATTGGTGTAGTGGTTAGCACGCTGCGCTATGAACCCAGAAACCCAATTCCCACTCACCGCCAACACCAGTGAGGATTATCTGAACTGCTGTTTTGCCTACCCAAGGTCAACTCTTTCTTAAATGAGTACCTGGTGCAGTTTGTAAACATCAGCACTGGGGAGAGGTGTTGGCCACTTACCCCCTCGTGGGCCATGCCGCCTAACAGCAGCACAGTCTGTTAAAGGCTTATTTGGGTGACGATCTTTGTTGTACGTTTGTGCCATTTGTGTGTCCGCTGTCACAGATTCCAGGCTACAACCCTGCGGAGTCCACCCCATGGGGCTCGCCTTCTCCCCGGCCTAAGAAACCCAGACAGCACTAGTGTATCGTGGATGCGGTGTCAACAAGATGTCGGAGGAGGTGCATGAGTGGGCACACAGTCTGGGTTTTACATCTGCAGAGTTAATTAAGTGTACATTGTGCTCGCAAGCAGAGGTGAACAATTGAAAAAAAAGCAGTGGCGGTTATTAGAAATGCTACCCTGAAGTAACAGACGGTTTGCACTCTGAACTTGCAATCCAGAGGTCACCGGTTCTTCGTTCTCCTGTCGCAGCGGTTCAAATGGTAGCGCAATTTTTTTTTTAATTTAGAATTTTTACCTTGCCAACCAGTACAATCAGCCAATTAAGGTGTGTACGCGTCAAGATGTATGAAAGGTTTAGGATATCTTATGCCCCACTTCTTTGCCAGCCAAGACACTGACCCCCTTGTGATGAAGGTGATTTCACAAAAATATTGGTTACTGAATCGGTGGTGTTTATTGACTAACACAGCAGTGTCCAACCCACAAAGCACTGTGATCCATTCTGGTATATCTCAACATGTTCCGTGATCTACCAGCAATATATGACCAACAGTTACCCGGATGGATTTAACCGACTAATAGAACACTGGAGACATGCCAAGTGCAAGTGCGATCTATTGGTTTAAAATATATATTATTAATCCATTAATTCTTAGTTGGGGATTTTGTTTTGCCATCTGCTATAACAAGATTTGCTTTATATTAGAGGTGTTTATTCCTATTTGTCCCGAGATCCACAATCAAAATCTTTTGCGATCATCCACCCATGGATCGCGATTCACATATCGGCTACCACTGATCTAACAGTTGAAAACCAGTTTAACACGTAGACTTTCGCGACCAATATCCATAACACGGGTTTTTTGGGTTAGATCGCGTAATAAATATTTAAATGTGTCGGTAAACCCGCCACCACCCGACACAGCCAATTCGAAAGGTTTGTCACATTAACAGAACGTGCCAATTCGTTACTAGTAACATCACACCGGTGTCTTGGAGAGCAAAGCCACAACATTTACAATCTGAGTACAATGTTTCACCAGTAATTACAGCCAGCTTCATCAGGCGACAGCCAGATTCGTGGAGAATCCTCGTTCCTTAATCCGCATGCATAATGTGTGTTGATTAGCATATAAATAACCCAATCGGCAATGGATACCCATAGTCATATGCTTTCATTGATTCCCCTCCCAATTCGCGAAAGAAGTGCTCACAAGTGATGGCTGTTGCCTGATGAAGCTAGTTAGTGCTGGCGAAATGTTGTACTTAGATTGTAAATGGTGTGGCTTTGCTCTCCAACACACTGGTGGACAGTACTAGTAACGAATTGACATGTTCTGTTTACGTGACAAACCTTACTAATTGGCTGTCGGGTGGTGGTGGGTTTAACAACACATTTATATATTTAAACGATCTAACCCATAAAACGTGTATTATAGTTGAAAACCTACAATTGTGCCAGGTTTGGCCTGTCGGAGTGGGCCATTAGGGTGGCCACTCGGAGGGCAAAGTTCTGGGGAATCCGAGCAAGAGCTTCGAAGTATGATTGTGCACGGTGACACCCGCAGGGGTCTCGTGATGGATGGCAAATGGAAGATTTTTTATCGCGAGAGGATTCCCTGCAAGGGATGTTAGGTTACTTATTCTTGTGAGGATGCCATTTACTGTATGAAGGGGCAGCGGTCAGCTACATAGAACAGAGTATAAAATTCCCCGAGCTGTTGCTGTTTAAATCGTCGGTTTAACGGAGAATTTCACCTCAGGTTTTTTTTACACAGCTGCCCCACCCCTCATCGGACTCTGTGCAATCACACAAGGAATGTTTTTGGAAAAAATGTCGGTGTCAGAAAATTTTAAGGTTTAATCGTTTACAAATGCGCATTTCGTTACAGCTTCTCTTGTCCTTTAGACGTGCAAAGATAATTTCTGACAAAATATTGACACGTTTTCAAATTGTTTCGGAAATGGTTATAACTTTGCTCACGTATATATAGTACTTGGGCAATAATTCTAAGCTCCTGGAGTAGTGGTAAAGATTTAAGCGAGTTGATGTCTTTGTGACTTTGTGTAAATGTGTTTAACATTTTTTAGCTGAATCGTATAATTACAAGCATGTACACATGAGTTATATGCGTTTATATACAAAATTAGACCGATTTATTTTCCATGCATCTTCTGTTATTTTGGTTACTTTAAGTTACGTTTTCCACTGCTGGATGAACATCTCGCCACGTGATGTTGGATGTCAGGTTTAGTTTGACCATACTTGACCATGCTGGTCACTGTTGGATGATAATAATGTCCACTTGCAATGCACCACCGTGCAGTATTCACTCGCCTTCGAATCGAGTCCTGCACCGCCGTTTCACATGCAAATTTGATTCTCAATCCCTGGGCCAACTTGCTCCTAATTAGCATGCGATTTGCCACATTTCGATCTCGGAGGTGATTAAATGCGCCGACTTCCAGGCTTGTTGAGCCGCTCGGAGCCCAATTAACGAAAATTGTTGCCAAAGCAAAAGCGTGAGCTCGAATGTTTGTCCGTGTTCTTTTCAAACCACCAGTCGAACGCCGGCCTCTGCCCACTCCGACCGTGCGGAGGCCCTGGCCGTCGGGGAGGCCCTCATGGTGCCTCACGGCAAACGTGGGGCCCGGGTGGGCGCGTCGACGGTTGATCGCGTACAGGCGGTGCAACTCCCACAAATGAAACATCACACCTTGCTGATCTCGTGTCCAGGAGCATAAACGATCATCACGCAAACTCCGGTCATCCTCGAAGCAGCAGCTCTTAGCCATCGAACAAAGACGATCACTGCTTCCTTCTGATATTAGAAGCCACGAGCTTTAAAAGACTCGGAGGTTCGAGCAACCACAGCCGAGTGGGAAGGCAGCAGCAGCCCAGGCGGTGAGCCAGCTCCAAAATCCCCCAAGCACTGAAATTCTCGATTTAGTACATTGAAAAACACGACGGTAAGTGAAACAACGTAAATCGAAACCAATTTTGCCATTCACTTGAGGGGCCGTCCATAAATGACGTCACGCAATTTTTGACCTCTCGTCACTCGGCGTCACAAAAAGTCAGACCCCCCCCTCAAATATGACGTCACAAAGCTCTGCCCCCCCCCCCCAAAAACCATATTTCCATTTTGAAAATAAAACATGCTTCAACTATTGTCATTGTAGTGCGTGGCGCTGCACTGATGTTGTAGGAGTGTAATAACAATTAGTGTTATAACAATTATATACTTAAAGTTGCGCATTTTGATGTGACGTCACATTTCTCAAACCCCCCCCTCCCCCTCGACACACATCGTCATAAATGTCTGACCCCCCCCCCCGAGGTTCATGACCGCGTTACCGTGTTCATTCTGTGGTGAAGGGATGAGGAAAAGGAAGAGGGAAAGCATCCAGCGTCGCCGCACGCAGGCAACGTGTTTATCGCACAGTGGTCAAAATATAAAAATACATATATATGTAGTGGGTTCCACGGAGACTGGAGACGTCTTTAGAGGCAACACGGTTTATTTGTAACTATGAACAGAACTCCCCTTAACTCCCACTATCTAGGGAGGTACAGCCTCCGGGCTAGCGTGCCCTCGCACTGATCAAACCTGGCTCTCAACCCTCTGGCTATCTGTGCCCTAGGGGAGGCTAACTGACCCGACCCAGCCAAGGTACGGGCCCTGACCACTGGTCCGTGCTCGGCCCGGCCCTTACAAGGACGTCGGGCTCGAGGTCCCAGGGTCCTAGCTAGGGAGGCTACTCTGACCCGACCCAGCCAAGGTGTGGGTCCTGACCACTGGTCCGCGCTCGGCCCCGACCCTTATAAGGATGTCGGGTCCCAGGGTCCTAGCTAGGCTGGTCTTCTGTTCTTCGTCTTCGGAGCACTGCCCCGAGCTGTCCCAGAGGTGCCCCTTTAATACACCTCTCGGGGGCTCTCCGCCCCCGGTACTGCCCCCTCTCTAGAACCTTCCAGGGGGCTCTGGAAGAACCCCCCAACCCCTCACCTGGGGCCTGGCTCTCTCTGTCCTTCCCCAGCTCAGGGTGGCACCCCCTATGGGCTTGTGCCGGCAACTGCAGGTAAGTATACCGACGGTATAGGATGTGCATTTATTATGCTACAGCTATGCGAGAGAGGTTGTGGACAAGAGTCTGCTCTGCGGGAAGCAAGCAATGCCATACGAATGAGATGAGCTCGCGTTCGATGCGGGCAGTCTTGAGGACGACCGTCGACAGGCACGCGTGGAGGCACGCCGTGGTCACAGCGCAGCGCCGACTCGTGTAGGTGGTGATGGCCCAGTTGTAGAGAGGAATGCCGGAGCTTGGAGCAGATGTAGCCGAATGTAGGATAGAGCATCTTGAGGAGCGTTGCCCTCGACCCCCTCCGGGAGGCCGTATGGTTTACTTGGCACTCCCGTCCCTTAGAGTCCAGTCTGATGTAAGCCTCCTCAGGTTCCAGCAGCCTGGCTTCGTAGGTCTTCATTGCACCGCTCTGCTCGTCTAGCATAGTCTGAAGGGTCATATGTGGCTGCCTCCTGAGTCTTCACCCTCCTGCAAACCTTACTCGACATCTCGTTGAGGACCCGAAGAAGGGCAGTATTCTCTTTTTTATTTTTACAAAAGGGCTTGTAAGAGCTCTCGTTCCTGCCACCGGGATCTCTGGTGTAAGAGCTCTCGTTCCTGCCACCGGGAACTCTGGAACGGGGGGGGGGGGGAAGACAAAGCTATGGCTTTTTTTCCCAGGGGATCTGTCTTCCATGGAGCACAAAGATACAGGCGGAAGGTCCCCTTGGCCTAGCCATGAGGTCAGGCTCGAGTTGCTTACTGAGGACCCTACACCTAAGGAGGCTGTGGATCGCCCTAGGAAGCTCCCAAGTAGAAAACCAGCTTTCCAAGGCCCCCTATAAAGTGCCTGAGGCCAGGTAGAAAAATAAGAAAACTATCAAACAGGAAAGCGAGTGGTTATGTTGGGTCGAAAAAGGTAATGTTCTAATGTAGGGGTTGGAGCGGTCATTGCTGCTTACTCGACCATGACGTCACTGCAACTCGTTTGATTAACACTTTTAAAATAAAAAATCACAACGCGTACTGAACATATTCCGAATCGGTTTTAGCACCACTACCACCATGACACAGTGGCAAGGCTGGCACATCGCAGTGCAGCTGCTAGGCTGAATCATATGAATAAATATAATCAAATCTAGAAAATCCTTTATGTACCCAGGAGAGCAACATTGAGTCTCGAGACTCAGTATTAGCTCCGTGCTGCATTAAGATGTTTGGACAATTTCAAGCATCAGGGATCGGCACGTAGGAGGAAACCAGAGAAACCCGCAAATGTTGTGAAGCTGGCTTGGTGGTAGAAGTCAGTCCAGAACATTTGGCCCCACACCTATCACTGTAACGAATCGGTGTTCTACGGGGGCATTCTAAGCGAGGACTGATTGTATTAAAATCTACTTTGATCTACAAATCGTAATGTATCAATAATGTTAACGTGTAACTTGCCCTACGGTTTTTCTTAATCTGGAAGGAGAGAACAACGGATGATCTGTGTGCTGATGATGTTGGTGATGATCTCGTAATGGCTGTTCACTTCGATGAGTGGGAGAGTCTGATAGTGAACCTGGATCGTGCCAATAAGAGGTAGGGCCTTACCATTCGCCCTACCAAATAAATCAAAGCAGTACCTGCCTTGATATTTTGTATGTCTTCAAGGACTCCACCCCCTCAACTCCGCATGATAGGTAGTTGTGGAAAGAGTGGAGGTATTCCCATATCTGGGCAGTTGTTTATTACCAGCTCCGATTTCAGAGCGGAGGTCTTACTCTGAATTAGTTCAGTGGCATATCCTTTTTTTCAGCTGCATAGCGCTGTATAAAAGTAACATGGCCTATCACTTCATACAAAGCTCTGGTTCTTTTCTGCCAAACTTGTCCTCTCCCTCCCAGCTATAACCTCCCGAAGCAACATGTGACCTTTGTTTTGGCGTGACAAACACCATTGAAAGCAAAACACCGAAAGTGTAATGACTACATGTAATGCAAGAATCTCAGTTGTATTTCTCAACGAGTATTGAATATGAAGTCCCAGGAGTTGTGAAGGTGCATCAGCCTGCAGACCCACAGGTGGCAGCGGTGGATTGGCCTGCAGACGCAGGGGTGTCGGTGGTGGATCGGCCTACAGACCGAGGAGTGTCAGTGGTGGATCGGCCTGCAGATGTAGGGGTAGCGGCGGTGGATCTTCCAGCAGTAGCCGACCAGTGAAGTTCTCGAATAAATTTACGCAATTTGCCGAACCTGGTGGCTTTGGCACAGGCGGTGGTGGTGGTGGATCTCCCAGCAAAAGCTGGGGAGGCAGTGGTGCATCTGCCAGCATGAGCTGGGTTGGGATGACAGCGTTGGATCTCCCGGCAGCAGCCGGGGTGGTGGTGGCGGTGTTGGAGATGCCAGCAGCAGCCGGGGTGGCAGCGCTGAATCTGCCAACATCAAGCGCCATGGCGGTGGGGGTGAATAATATGCCAGAAGCAGTCGGGGTGGGGGTGTCGATGCATCTCCCAACAGCATCCCTGGTGGTGGCGGCGGAACTGCATGTGGCTGCCAGGATGGCGTTGGAGGCAGTGGTGGTGTTGGTGGAGACCGTGGCCGTGGCTTTCTCCAGCTCCTTGAGCTATCGACGCATCATTTCCAACTGCAGATGGCGCTCCACATTCTCCTGTTTGTATACTTGAGTGCAGGGAAATCATCGACAGTTTGGTCAACATTAGCCCCTACACGAGCCTTCTAATCATCGCAACTCTTCAAACTATATCGCTTATATAATGTACATCATTTCAGTCACAACAAAAATTACATACAACACATCGGGGCTGTGAAAATTACGGCTTCGTATTACCAATATCTTGCCTGTCCAGAGAAGCCCATGAACTAACGTTGTACATACAAACTCATAGACTCAGAGGCCCGTAGACTGAGTCACAAAGAGCAGTGGATAGGGCCCGGAACGGTGTGGTGGTAGTGAAAATATGAACCCAACTGCGTCCTTTTCAATGGAACCAGGGACCCAAGTGTCATCATAGGCTTTCCCTCGCAATCGAGGATTGCCTTCCAGAGAAAATTTGGATTTTCTGTGGGTCCAAAGATGGCTGAAGAGACCAATCTGGGATCGACAGATTCTTCCGCAACTCTGGCACATGTGTCCAGAAATAGTGGTGGGTGGAACTGCATTAGTAAGTCGGGCTGCAGGCTGTTGTTTCCGCCATTCCCACTTTTTCTGTTTCTGCTGTTAAGCTTTAAAATGTTTGGCTTCTTGAAATAGACTCTGTCTCCATCTGAGGTGATCCTGGAAAAGATACTCCCTTGAGTTAGTATCGATGGAGCACTTCTTCATGTTGGACTTGAGGACATCCTTGAAGCACTTTCTCTGACGAACTACATTCTCCCACTTTTGGTTAATCAAGTTTGACAGTTTTTCATTGAGGCATTGGCGGAAAAGGTCTTGCTTAATGGAGTCCTATAAAGCTTCAATGTTAATCTTCTGTAGACATCTCTTCCGATGAAGCCGTCACTTGGGAGACAGTTTTATGAGCATGGTTGAGCAGATGAGTCGATGATCAGTCCAGCCACCAGCAGCTACTAGAACAGCCTGGATGATGCAGACATCTTTGGGATCCTGGGCATGGACAATGACGTAATCGATCAAGTGGCGGTGCTTAGATCACGGATGATGCTATGATGTTTTGTATGTTTTTCTGGCGTAACAGGGTGTTGATGATGATGACTCCATTTTCCGTGCATTTAGTCAAGGGAAGGATGCCGTTAGAATTGACTTTACCCACTCCTTCTTTCCCGATGGTTCCATTACAGAGGTTTATGTTTCTTCCAACTCTGGCATGCATATCACCGAGCAGAATAAGTTTGTCTCCCACAGGAACAGTAGAAAGGACCTGATCAAGGTTGACGTAACATTCATAATCGGAGTGAAGAATCAGGGCATATACGCTGATAACAGTAAAATATTGGCTCCCCACCAGTTTGAGGGCAGCTACGTCAGTGTTGTGTCATTTGAGTTTCCGGGCCACGATTAAGGTGCAGCTTTCTGGGCGTTCACTTTTAGTGTAGTCCATAAGGGTCCTGACATTCCAGTTCCCAAAGGTAATTATCTGACTTTTAGTTTTGTTTCCACCACAGTAATGGGGATCCTTCTAAACGTGGTTATCCAGTCGGGAAGGAGTGAGACAGACTATGTTTAGGGCCACTTTCCTAGCTCCTTCCCCACGTGGGGTGAGCAGCGTGGATCATTTGAAAGGACTTCTTAGTCGCAGGTACAGCTGCAGAAACACACTCTTGTTTCTGCTGAGTGTTAGACGACCTTCTTGTAGCTGCCACTAGAAGCTTCCAGACTTCACAATCATGCTCCCGTCGTCACTAGCTGGTCACCAAAAACATTGTATTGAATAGGTCAGAAGATGTTGTTCCTTTAATGAAACACGCCTGTGCATAATTTATTTTATTGTGGAGAAGCTAATAATTGTTTTTTACACTGTTATTTGGCAACAAAACTGACACTTTTTTTTTACAAGGAGTCATGTTTGCATTGACCACAATACCTGCGGTCGGAATGCAAACAAAAAACATAACTCGGATAATGTATGCACTGTCCTTGAAATTGATTGGTCCACACCCGAGACAGCTTTCCTTAGAGCCTAGTCTCACATGGTGTTGGACCAGATGACGCTAAAAAGCTGTTGTACAGTAGCTTCCACAGTTCTTGAGAGAATGGGACCATGAATCCAATGGCAAGGAGACCAGTACGATTGGAGATATCGTTCTGCTGCAGTCTTGGTCCGCCTTCACAGCTGTTGAGATGTTAACATCTTCTTCCTCCTGCTCTGCCGTTGAGGACTTGTTAACCCATGGCTGGTGGCAGACATGCTTATTATAATGGCGGCCTATACTCGCCATCCACATATACAGACACAGTCACAATTTCAACCGAGAGGATGGGTACAAACTCAGCAATCATTGGAAGAACGTCATCAACCAGTTTAAGTCATAACTGGTGTTGTTCTCATCCTGCCACCTTCCGATGTTAGTTTTTATTTTCCCCATAGGTTCGGCTCTCTGATCTTACATTAACAGGTGAAACAAATTTCACACCAACATAGCCCCTTCCGCGTGCTGACCTCGACGTGGCGGCAGCTCTGCGATCTTACATTAACATGCCAATCTCTCACATTAACATAGCCACCTCCGCACCCTCATCATGGAGGCCGCTCTCTGATCTTACATTAATGTGCTAATTTCTCGCATTAACATCACTAGCCACGTCGTTTATGACCCTTGGGCTACACCCATTTTCAACCTTTAAAACAGTCTGCCTCAGCAGCTTTCCCCCTCTTTCTTCTTCCTGATGACGATCACTTGTGTTGTGATTAAAACGTCAGAGTTTTTTGTTTATTTTATTTTTATTAATTTGAACCTATCTACGTGACTTTACCGAAAGACCCAAATAATATGAATTCCTGCAGTCACGAAAGCTTTAAGTCAAGATTTATAGTAATGACTCTTCCTCAGATCTAATTAGATGAAATCATTACCAGATGTATTTGCACCATTCCTACAATGCAAGGCTCTCACGAAGGTGATATGTTTTACAGACGGGTAGAGTGTGCCATGGTTTCACGTTAAGGGCAATGCTGCTCTGTGGTTTTAACCAATTGGATAATTGGAAAGTATTATTTAAAGTCCGGTAAATTTGGACTGTGGCACTGACGCAAATGGCCGGCTCTTTTTTGAATAACAATCACCATTAGTTTAACAAGCCTAACTGATGAAACCCAAATGGAAGCCGGTATAATTATATTGCTTAAAACAAATGCTGCTGGGGAATGTTGGTGGGAAAAGCCATTAGGCTGATGTATTTAAACATCGTATTCTGATTTATGTGGAGACACAAAAAGCGAGTTATGCTTCTACAGTATTTGCTTGTGCAAAGCATGGACAATCATTGCCACAGTGAAAGAATCAGCTCGGTGGCTAGGAGATGTTAACTACCTCACCTGGTATGGAGGAGGCTGAGGGTTTGATCCCGACCCTGATGCCTTTATAAGGAGTACCTTGGATATCGAGGTGGTTAAATTTTTGGAAAGTGCAGCAAAAGCCAAAAGCGTGATATTCAATACTTAAGCTTGACCTAAATAATGAGCTTACATACACGGCAACCAAAATTAGACACATCACAATAGAAATGTGCTGTACTGAATGCCAAATTTACTACTATAATGAGTAAAGAATGTCTGTGTCCCGCGCGTGACGTCACTCACGTCGAGCAGGCCCCCTCATTAATACTCATGAATAGACTAATCTCTCACAATACAAAGGCCACTGCCACAGCCATTGACATGCTAATCTCACAATACAAAGGCCACTGCCCCAGCCTCTGTGGTTGGACCATCTCTAGCTCCACCCACCTACCTTGATGCACTCATCTCAGGCCTATATAAGACCTTGTCTCAGCAACTTTCGGGTGATGTCACTCCACATGGGGGGGGGGGGGGCGAGGCGCCTCCTCCCCCCTCCTCAGCGTCAACTTAGAAACTCACTACAAAGGCAGAACCCTCACGTCATGCGATCTCCCTAACGCTATTGAGACATCGAAGTAAAAAGGACGTCATGATGAACAAGGGATTATAACCTTTAAATGAAATAGGTCTGTCACCGCGGCCTTACAAATTGCACACAAATGGATGCAATGAATATCACTTCGCGGTCTGCTTTGCGCTTGCAAGTTTCAGATTCACTGCAATACACCCATGCTTGGAAGGGCAAAAGGCTAGTAAACAAATAATCCCCTCGCCCGCTCCCCACCACAATATCACACAATGATATAGTACTTCCTTGTACAGTATACCCACTAAAGACCAAATCTAATCCCCATGATAGGTAAATTGATATACATAGAGCTTGCCGGCAATAGGTCTAAATCACGAACTATGAACTCGTGATATTCAAGGGTCTCCCGTATTTGGAGTTTGCATGTTCTCCCCATGGTCACGTATCCTTTTCTCCAGGTCCTCCGGTTTTTTTCTCCACATCTAAAAACATGCGTTGAGATAATGACTGCTAAAAATTTTCACATAATCCACCTCGTTGAGCAATCATATGTGGGCAGGCTGCTTCTGGAAATAAAAATAGGTCGCTTACAGGAGCTGAATGGATTGCCACATCACAGGGATGCGAGGAATCGCAGCATGGAGAGGGCTTCATCCAGCAGTGGATTGATCCTGGTTTGCTTTGCAAATAGGTGCATTTCAGCGTGCACTTCCAAATGGTGTCTAAAGTGTCTGTTTAGTCAAGTAAACTTTTTTTTACATACGAGAGAAAATAATGTGTGTACTCGTGTGTCACGAAGCACCTCTCTTACTCCCCAAATGCATTAAAATGTTATAAAAAGCCTACTTGAGCAATGTTCAATCCACAGCTGGACGAAGGCCTCTCCACATCATGTCATCCATAGGTGTTTTATAACCATGTATCACCACGCTGCTCAGTGCAGATTAGTGGAGGGAAGGGAGGACACGATATCACTCTCCACTGATGTTAGCCATTGCTTGGAACAGCTACCCCTGGTAATGGCGAATCGGGGCAACTTCCCTGGGCCTCAGGCTGTGGGTGGACCCTGTGCTTTGACGTTGCGGTATCAGATGTAAAACTTCTGGTTTAAATTTTGACTTAAAGCTTTTGTGACTGCAGGAATTCATATTATTTGGGTCTTTCGGTAAAGTCACGTAGATAGGTTCAAAGAAAACAAAAAAACTGTGACATTTCGATCACAACACAAGCGATCGTCATCAGCAGGAAAGAGGAAAGCTGCTGAATGCAGACTGTTTTATAGGGTGTCGTCCTAGGGTCATAAACGAAGTGGGCGGGGCTAGTGATGTTAATGTGAGAAATTAGCATGTTAATGTAAGTTCGGAGAACGGCGTCCACGTGGAGTGCATGTGTGGCGACGTTAATGTGAGAGATTAGCGTGTTAATGTAAGATCGCAGAGCCAGCTCGACGTAGAGGTCGGCATCCGTAGTTGGCCACGTTGGCGCGAGAAATTCAACCTGTTAATGTGAAATTGGAGAGCCGAAGCCACGGGAAAATGTTTTAATTTACATCGAAAGGTGGCATGAAGCATCACAGCCAGTTATGCCTTAAACTGGTTTATAACGTCCTTCCAATGATTGCTAAGTTTGTACCCATCTTCTCGGTTGAAATTGTGTCCGTCTGTATATATGGATGGCTTCATGAACGAATATTTGTTGATAGCCAGTGGGTTTGCAAGTACCTTCGTCTTGGAGAAATCAATTTTGTGAGCCCACCGCATTAAAACAATGATCAGCCATGACCGAGGTATTGGTCCTTCTGTGTTTCAGATTTGCCTCATGTTCACGAACACGGTTCGAGACATGTCGCTTAGTTTCCCCAATGTAACTACTGCCACAGACACAGGTTAGTTTGTAGACGCCGGGGGTATTGCATATCAGGGATCACATTCTTCACAGATTGGATCAGATCACGAATTTTACGTACTGTGTTAAATCGAACCTGGATCTTGTGTTTGTTCATGATTTTGGAAATATTTTTAGTGACCCCTGCTATGTATGAACCTATCTACGTGACTTCCGGTTTAGTTTGAAGGCTTCAGGAATCCCACACGGTGAGATTTGCACCAGGCCCCACACTCCCTCTGGATGGCTGACTGGATTATAGTGCAGTGCACCAAATAAATATTCCACCACCGTGGACGACATCGTTTTGTGTGTAGAGCTGCCGTGACGTCACCTGTATAGCTGAACACGAATGGGAACTGAGCTGTGACTTCATGTACGACTTGATGCATGGAAGGAGACTGAGAGAAGCGATCAATGATTTTCTGAATTAATGAATGACTAAATGGATTAAGTGCCTAATTAATTAATTAATTGACAAATACATTAATTAATGAACCTATGAATTGAAGAATGAACAGATGAAAGACGAAATGAACGAACCAGTGAGTTACTCAATTAATGCTGGTGACGCGCTCCCTTTTGTGCTGTCGCTATCTGCTGGGAGTGCACAGACTGCGTGAGTCTCGGGTTCAATATGAGACTGGGGACCATGGTGCATCATCAATACATCGATTACAAGCATTTCTTGAGGCGACCCCATACCTGAGCGATAAGTGTAAATTGGTTGCATGCAACTGAATAGGGTTAGATCGCGTAAATATGTCATTAAAACTCGGCACCACTTCACACAGCCAACTAGTAAGGGTTGTCACGTAAACAGAACATGCCAATTCGTCACTAGTACACACCGGTGTGTTGGAGAGCCAAGCCACAAGATTTACAATCTGAGTACGACGTTTCGCCAGTAATTACAACCAGTTTCATCAGGCGACGGCCAGATTTGTGGAGAAGTCCACGTGTTTCGTTCCTTATATAGAGGCATAGATGTGGTGACCACACTTCTGCGAGCCCTTTGATCTTGTCCTTCCTGTCCATTGTGTGTGTTAAAATAGTCGTACCAAAAGTAATCCCTCTTGAAGTATGGTACTCTGTATAGGCATGCATTAAAATCAATGTATTATTTGATGATTTGCTTCCACTCAGCACTAAGTTCGTAGCTATCGAAACGGTTAAAATTATTTTTATTTATTTCAATTTCGATAGATTCTCTAATTAGTCTTGGGCAGTCGTAGCTAGTTTTGCACATAACTTCAACAATATCAAAATCAATTGAGTGTTCTTGTTGACACGTGTGTATTTAATATTTCTCTGATGTTCTTTTAGTCTCGTGCTGATAATTCGTCCTGTTTGCCCAACATAACATTTGCCACAAGTGCAGTTAATCCTGTACAAACCTTTTGTTGATAGCTTCAGTAATACATATTTTGTACCAGAAGTCGAGTTCAAGAAACATAAGTACGTTTTTATTACAATTGAAATATATATATATAAATATCCATGTCCATCCAACCACGTCTCAATGTCTATGTCTGGGAGAACACGCTAGTTTCTCCCTCTGCGGAGTCTCCACCACTTTTCTTTCTTCTTGTTTCCCGGCTCCTGGTCTTGGTGCTCCTTCCCTCTGTCTCCTCCTTGTTCATTCTCCTCTTCCTCATCTTCCTCCTCTTCCTCATCTTTCTCCAGCTGCCGTGTGCAGCACATGAAGCTCCAAATTGCCCAACGCCAGAAACTGTTCTTTCTCTCTCCCTTAGAAGATGGGATGTGCTTAATCTCTTTCTTCTCTTCCTGAACACTCTCTGCCCTCCAAGGTTGCTCACATCTTCCTTCCTCATTCACCACTTGCTGCTTTATATCGTCTTCAATCGTGTCGACCTCCTTCAGCTCTACCTCATTTGCCTTTAACTCAATAGCTCCTACTTCTTTTGCCTCTACATCATTCTCCTCTACCAAAATCCCCTCACTCTCCTCCACCTCAATAGCCCCTACCTCCACTTCTACCTCAATCACCTCTACATCATTCGCCTCTAACTCATTCGGCTCTACCTCCATAACCACTTCCTGCTTGGCCTCTCCCTCAATCTCCTCTACCTCTTTTGCCACTTCCTGGATGGCATCTACTTCATATGCCTCAACCTCATTTGCCCCTTCCTGCTTTATCTCCTCCACCACCTTCTCAACTTTTTTTGCCATTTCCTGTTTGGCCTTTACCTCATTCGTATCTACCTCATTGATCAAGACCTGCATGGCCTTTTCTTCGATCATGTCGAACTGAATTGCCTCGACCTGTTTCACCAATTCCTGCTTTGTATCTCTCTCAATCGCTTCTACGACATTGGCCACTACCTCTTTCACCACTTCCTGCTTGGCCACTGCATCAACCTCAATCACCACTACCTCTACCTCACTCGCCACTTCCTTCTTGGGCTCACCATCATTCCTCTCTCCCTCAATCTCGTTTTCCTTCATCTCTTCTACTTCACGAACTTTCATCTCAGTCCTTCGTAGCTTCCTATTCCTACGTTTCCTCTGAACACCATCCTCTCCCTCTTTCTTTGTCTCCACAACATTATCAACTTTCTTAGCCACTTCCTGTTTGGCTATTCCCTTATTCCCATCTACCTCACTTGCCTCTACCTCTTTCCCTAAGTCCTCCTTGGCATCTCTCTCAATCCCTTCTACGACATTGGCCACTACCTCTTTCACAAATTCCTGTGTGGCCACTGCATCTACCTCAATCACCGCTACCTCTACCTCACTCGCCACTTCCTTCTTGGGCTCGCCATCATTCTCCTCTCCCTCAATCTCGTTTTCCTTCATCTCTTCTACTTCCCGAACTTTCATCTCAGTCCTTCGTAGCTTCCTATTCCTACGTTTCCTCTGAACACCATCCTCTCCCTCTTTCTTTGTCTCCACAACATTATCAACTTTCTTAGCCACTTCCTGTTTGGCTATTCCCTCATTCCCATTTACCTCACTTGCCTCTACCTCTTTCCCTAAGTTCTCCTTGGAATCTCTCTCAATCCCTTCTACGACATTGGCCACTACCTCTTTCACAAATTCCTGTTTGGCCACTGCATCTACCTCAATCACCACTACCTCTACCTCACTCGCCACTTCCTTCTTGGGCTCTCCATCATTCCCCTCTCTCTCAATCTCGTTTACCTTCATCTCTTCTACTTCCCAAACTTTCATCTCAATCCTTCGTAGCTTCCTATTCCTATGTTTCCTCTGAACACAATCCTTTCCCTCTTTCTTTGTCTCCACAATATTATCAACTTTCTCCACCACTTCCTGTTTGGCCATTCCCTCATTCCAATCGACCTCATTTGGCTCTATCTCTTCTGCTAATACCTGTTTTGCATCTCTCTCAATCCCCTCTATGACATTGGCCGCTATATCTTTCACCACTTCCTGCTTGGCCACTGCTTCTACCTTAATCACCGCTACCTCTGCCTCATTTGCTAATTCCCGCTTGCCATCTCCTTCTAACACCTCTACCTTATTCAACTCTACCTCATTCATCACATCCTCCAAAGCAACTGCCTCAATCATCTCTACCTCAATCGTCCCAACCTCCACCACTTCCTGCATGGGCTCTCCCTCACTCCCCTCTCTCTCAGCCACCTCTTCTTTCACTGTCTCCTCCAGAACTTTCTTCTTGTTCTTATGTTTCTTCCTACTCCCACGTTTTCTCTTCATACCATTTCTCTCCCCCACTTTCTCCATCTCTTCCATCTCGTTCTCAACCTTGTTGCTATTCTTAAATGTCTGCTGAACATCCTCATTATTGGTGCTGACTTCTGCCTGCTGCTGCTCTTCTGCCTTTTGCTGCTGCTGCTGCTGGTGGTGGATGATGAAGTTCTTCAGCTCGGTGCTGTTCTGGAATTCCAGCAGCTCCCGCTGATACTTGGCCTGCTGCTGTGCACAATGATCCAGCAGGATCATCTCGAGCTCCCGAATCTGGCGCTCAGCTTCTAGTTTTGTAGCACAGAGCATCCTCTTGTGCTGCCTCTTCGAGCGACGGTCTGGGGAGTCACATGGGGAGGAGAGAGCAGCACCACAATTGATTCGTTAATGGGTGTTTGAGTATTTCCAGTATGATAATAGGTTTTTCCCATTTTTTCTGGCAACAAAACAGGTATTAAGATGTTAAAACACCAAACTGAAACCTTTTACAAGGAATCATGTCTGCATTAACCACGATGCTTGTGGTCAGAATGCAAACAAAAAACATACTCTGATAATATATGCATTGTCCTTGAAACTGATTGTTCCACACCAGGGACAGCTTTCTTTTGAGCCTCGTCTCAAACGGTGTTAGACCAGAGGACGCCAAAAGGCGTATTTCCTGTATGTTATTTTGGTAAAGAAACTTGGCACCATTGACAGGAATCTAACTTAACTTGAGACCGATGTAACAATGATAACACTGTAGGGAGGTCTGGAGGTTGAATCATATGCCGGAGACACCTCCTCCTCCAAAGAACTTTATTAGATTAATGGGCTGGCTGGGGAGGCCATATTAAGTTTGCGAGGTCTGGAAACTCCAGGCCAAACATAGATAAACTTCCATTATCTCCGAAAAAGTAATATGGATTGATGACCAAGCTGTGGAGGTCTGGCTAAATTTATAAGATGTCCATTGTTTCACAAGAGAGAGCATGAATCGGATAAGAAATCCACTTTTAATTCTTATACACTGGTCCATTCATACAATTAGTATATTAGTGGGCTACATTAGAGAAGATAAAGGGAGGAGAGGAGAAGAGGAGAGCCGGGGTGCCCGGAGCACAGAGAGTGCCCAGAGGGGCCAGAGAGCCAGGGGCAACCCTGATGTTTATGTTGGTTGGATAGCATGTGCTCCCATGCATGTGAGGTTGCTCTCAACAGAAGTCATTCCTTGCACGAGAATGGCTGAAATGCTGAGTAACCACTCAGAGGTATAGTGGTTAAGTAGTGGAGACGGTATAGTGGTAAAAGAGTGGAAATTTTAAAAGGAAAGTTTAAGATTTGCAGTTGTCAATTTATATTGAGCCGATACATATGGCAAGTGAAATTAAGAAGAGTTAAAGTGAGTTTTGCAGAAGAAATCTTGGAGGAAAGAGAGGATACATGTGTGCCTCTTGGAGAAAGAAAGGCATTGCTCAAAACTGCTGCAAGGTCACATGCCATGAATCGGATGAGTTTAGAAAAACGTGACTGTAAACCAACAAGCCTGTGAATAATTATCATGGTAAAGACACCTCTGTACGTTGGATACTGAAGGAAATCCATCGTGCTACACATCGTCAAAGCCCGACAACAACTGACATTCGAGAAAGAAGTACAATTTCATCGTTCTGCACATCCTCAATACCCCACCACATCTGGAAAGTCACCAGCTGCATCAAGCACCTGACTGTTGTGTTGTTCGAAAGACACTGTGTGTAACGACTTTACATCCACCGGCACAGCGGGTTTCTAAACGCTTGCCATGTCACCTTCTCAACACTAGCGTCAGAGACCATCTGATACAGACTGAAAGCTGATTTCCTTTGTTGCACTGTTTGCCTTTTCATGAATGTCATATTGTGCACTGGGTTATGCCTTATTAACCTAAATTCTGAATTTAGCTATTCATGTATTTCTATTACGGTATCACATATTCTTTGGACCAAGTGTCAATTGCCTATTTGATGACTAGTACTCTGATTCTTTTTTTTACAAATCAGGGACATGTTTTAATTAAAATGTGTCTGTGTGTGTGGTTGAAAAGTGTAACAATTCCATGCGTTACATGTGTAGTGTTGCAGCGCCGACCTGGTGAAGGCCTATGATACAATCAGTAGGCCAGGGCTCTGGATTGTTATTCATATTTTCGGAGTCCCTAACCCTCTGCTCACAATCATTAAGGACCTTCACGATGGTTGGCAGGCCCGGATAAAGTTGCATGCCTGGGAGTCAGAGCAATTTCCTGTTTACAGTGGGGTGCGACAGGGATCTACTCTGGCTGACACATTATTTAGCATCATCTTCGACCACATAGTTGTAGAAGCTTTTTATGGCTGTACCGGTGGATTTTTTTCTATTTGCTACAGATACAATGGGAGGCTGATTGATGCCTGGGTGAGGTCAAGGGATTGCTCCCTACTGGTCAACCATGTTATGTATACTGATAATTTGGAAGTTGATGCTCACACTGAAAAATAGTTGGAGGTTCTGTTGCTAAGCCTGGAGCGTGCGACAAAGAGGTGGGGCCTTACCATCAGCACCACCAAAACTAAGCACCGGCTGAGTATGTTGTGTAATTTAATACTCCGCCCCCTCAACTACTCTTCAGTGATGGGGTAGTTGTAGAGAGAAGAAGTTTACGTACCTGGATAGTGTGCTTATGCAAAAATTCCAGTTTGGCAGCAGAGGTGTCACTCCGAATCGGCATATTTTAATCAGCTTCGTAACACTTTGGGGAATCTACCTGGTCTGTCACTCGACACAAAGTGCTGGGTCTTCTTGGCCAATGATGGAATAAATTAAAAATCTGAACCAGCTTTAAACTTTCAGACTGGCCTGCCTATGATCCACCCTGGGTTTAACTAGGCTGGAATGTGTGAAGAGCTCACAGTGAGCTCCACTGGTGGGCAGGGCTGCATTGCCTGGGTCATGTAGCCCGCATGCTCAGCCACCGCATGCCCAAGCAGCTTCTGTTTTTCTAGATAGAGGGGGCTAAATGGGCGTGGCACGGCCTGGAGAAGAGATGGACTGATGCAGTACAGGAGGATACGGAACTAAGTGGACTTGCCAAAAACTGGTACCACTGGTGTCAAGATCTGCCTCTATGGAGGAAGCTCGTGAAGGATGCTTATGGGAAGTTGGTGGCAGTTGCCCTCCAGCAAAAAAGGAGGGTGAGAGGAGCGACGCTCACAACAACAGATGGTGCACTGAATGACTAAAACGCAGCAAGTTGGCACAGTAGGATGCAAAGGTGATGCGTCTGCCAGTCATCTCAGTCAGTCAACCCATCGCACTGGGGTCTGTCCCCTGATCTCCTGTCGGCAAGCCTTCGACACTTCAAGTGGCCTCGGAGTGCACCAGGCCTGGCACAAGCGCCATGGTGATGTCTCCGTCACTTAGTGGCGAATGAGGGCTGTTGTTGTTATCTGAGTCGGTTAGGGGCCTCCCCTAGGTCCACTCAGCCTCAAATAAGTATCTGATGTGGTGTGTAAACATCGCCACTTGGGAGACAAAGACGGACAGGTGTGGTGCTGGCAACCCACCCCTCGTGTGCGGTGCCGGCCGTCATAGGTGCTCACTAACAGCACTTGCTCCTACAGTGTTTCAAAGCTATACACAAGATTTCTGTCTTTGTGTCTATGTGCAGTGTCTGTATGAGTGGTTGGGAGCAGTTGTGTCTGTGGGGATCGACCTGAGTTCGATTCCCATTCACAACCATCAGTGACTAATAAATAAAACCGGTCGTGTGCCTCCCCTACATCTACTCAAATTTAAAATAGTACCTCGAGCAACGTATAAACATCAACACTGGGGAGACAAAGGCATCCGGATGCGGTGCTGACCACCCACCCCATCATAGGTGCTAACTCGCTAACAGCACTTGACTCAATAGTCTGTTAAGGCTATACGGGGATCTGTCTTTGTATACAGGTGCATGTGTCTGTGTGTATGTCTGTGTGTGGAATTACAGTACTCACTTCCCGTCGGCTTGCTCTTCTCTCCACCCTGCAACAAAATCACAGCAGCGCACGTGAGACTCTAATCACATCACAGCTTACAACCACCACCACCATCATCATTACCGTCCTCATCATAACCACCATAACGATCACCATGGTAACCATCATCTTATTTCTGACTCCCCGTGCCCCTCCCCACGTGTGTCACTCCCCATACCTAACTTCACGTGTGTGGATACCGCTTAGACCAATTACTGCAAAGTATTGCAAGTCTACGAAAAATAGCACAACGGGACGCCCCCCCACTTGCCCTCTGCCCCCCCACGTGGATCCCACATCCCCTCTCGTGCCCCCACCCCTATCCCGCCCGGGCAGGGGGGGGGGGCGGCTGTAGGGGGCCACGCGGGGGTGAGGGAATAGAGAAAGGTCGACTAAGCTTTCACTGATGACCCAGTGCGGTGTATAAACATCAACACTGGGGAGGGAAAGGCAGCATGGTGCGGACCAAAAGGATCACTCGTTAGCTGCCTCAGTCTAAATAGAAGCACACTAACGATGCTTTCCCCAGCGGTCCATATGAATCTAGGGTGACATTCATCTGTGTGGATGTTTGTGTGAAGGCGACACGGGGGTGTGTGTAACATATGTGCATGTGTGTCGACGAATGCGAGGGGCAAATGTACTCACGGGAGACATGGTCTTGACGGTACAAGAGATGTCGTGGATCTTCACCTTGTCAACGACTTTGTTAACGATGTTACGGACGTGTTCAACCTCGTTAATGTTAGTCAACGAAATTTACCAAGTCAGTTAACTGTCAACGATGTTTTTTGGCAATGTTGTCAAAGTGTGGTCCCGTATGCGATGTTGAAGTGCACAGCGAGTACGTCGGATCCTCAAGGTGAACTGAAGTCACTACTTGTCAAGACCGCGTACCCACAGCACCTAGACGCCACAGATAATGAAGCAGAGTGAGCTCGGGTCCAATGTTGCCAACTAACTCCACGACTCACATCTTATGGCACCTATACATATACGTACAGTGTCCACCATGTACGGGTCAGTACCGAAAGAACCAAGAATATAGTGATCAAGCTATGACATTTTAATATGTATGTCGAAATTATTGATCATTGATTCAGCAGTGATACAGATATGACATTTTTAATACAGGTGTCTATGTGTTCGAGCTATGAAATTTCGAATACACGTGTCTATATGATTGAGCATTGATTGAGCAGTGATCGAGCATGTGTCTATTTGTTCGAGCAGTGATCAAGCCATGACATTTTTAACATGTGTCTATCTGATCGAGTAGTGATCGAGCTTTGACATTTTGAATAAGTATGTTTATGTTTTCGAGCAGTAATTGAGCTGATATTTTGACAATGAACTAAAAACTATAAATATTTTTTTTTTATTTTACCAGGTAAGGCCAACTGAGCTATATTGTGCTTCTTGGGAAGCAACCTGATCCAAAAATTATAGCCTGGCCATAAATGATAGCGCAACTAATTGTTTTATCGTGTGGAACTGTAGAGCAGACAATTAATCAAAATGCATGTTTCAAAATTTGAAAAAAATAATGGAGGACCTGAGAAAAACCCACACGACCAGGGTGAGAACATGCAAAGTCTGAATATGCAGGGGTCAGGGTTAGGATCAAAACCACAACCTCCTGGGTCTGTGTGATGAAGCATTGATCGAGCAGTGATCGAGCTATGATATTTAATACTTGTGTATACGTGATCAATCAGTGATTAAGCAAAGGTGATTTTTTTGATCGGTATAGTGATTTCTGTAAGACGATTTACGTATCGTAAAAAAGACGATTTGTAGATCAAAAAAGCCCAATGGTGGATTTTTTTGGCTGTCAGCCCTCCCATTGTACCTGATTGGCTTCCCTAAGCATGAACATAATGTATCATTAATTTTGTCGTAGATTAATTTAATTCTGTTACAGCGCCTGTGTGCATGAATGCGAGGGGAGAATGTACTCACTGAAGATGTCGCCGTGACGGTACAAGAGATGTCGTGGATCTTCACCTTGTCAACGACTTTGTTAACGATGTTACGGACGTGGTAAACCTCGTTAATGTTAGTCAACGAAGTTTACCAAGTCAGTTAACTGTGTCAACGATGTTTCTTAGCGATGTTGACAAAGTGGGTCCCGTATGCGATGCTGAAGTGCACAGCAAGCACGTCGGACCCCCACGGAGAACTCAAGTCACTACTTGTCGAGCCGCTTGTGGAGATCACGTACCCACAGCACCTAGACGCCACAGATAATGAAGCTGAGTGATCTCGGGTCAAATGTTGCCAACTAACTCCATGACTCACAACTTGTGGCACCTACCGTATACTTAGTGTCCACCATGTATGGGTCAGTCGAGAACGAGCTATGACATTTTGAATACATCTGTCTATGTGTTAAAGCAGTGATCGAGCTATGACATTTTGAATACATCTGTCTATGTGATCGAGCAGTGATCAACCTAAGACATTTTGAATACGTGTGTATGTGATCGAGCATTGATTGAGCAGTGATCACGGTGTGACATTTTGAATACATGTGTCTATATGATCGAGCAGTGATCGAGCAATTACATTTTGAATATTTGTTTCTATGTGATCGAGCATTGGTCGAGCGTTGACAAATTAGATAATAAAAAACGATTAATTCTTAATTTACCAGCTTAGGCCCACTGAACGACATAGCTCTTTTTCAGACGTGTCCTGGCCACAAATGATAGCTCATTGAAGTGGCCTATCACGTGGAAATTTATCTCAGCCAGGGCTCAAACCCACAACCGTCTGTACACCAGACGAGGTCGTTAACATCTCGCCACCATGGCACCACATTACATGTGTCTATGTGATCGAGCATTGATCGAGCAGTGATCGAACTATGATTCTTAATACTTGTGTTTACGTGACCAAGCAGTGATCAAGCAGAGGCATTTTATTTCAATTGGCAGTGATTCCTGTCACACGATTTGTGGATCAAAAAAGCACACTGGTGAAATTCCTTGGCTGTTAGCCCTCCCATTGATGCTGATTGGCTTCCCTGAGGATTAACATAATTGATCAGAGATTAGCTTTACTACCCGGCTTCGCCTGGGACTTGGATTCTTGTCTTGGATTAATACACGGCCTACGCGGAGGGTGGGGGGGGGGGGATGCGTGACGTCAGCAGGCACACTGCGTAACGCTGCCGCATGCCGGTGACATCACAGATGTGACGTCACTTGTGCAATATATTATATCAATTATTCCCCCCCCCCCCCAAATTAAAAAAGTATATTTTTATACTTTTTACATTGTGTACAGTATGGAAGCTAGCCACATGCCAAATGTAAAGTTTGTAGCCTAGTATATTATATCCATTATTTCCCGCCGCCCCAGCCGCGCATTTGTGCGGGATACACGGCATACAAGGAGGGTTGGGGGCGGGGGATGCGTGACGTCAGTAGGCACACTGCGTGACGCTACTGGATGCGGGTGACGTGAACAGTGACGTCACTAATGTGACGTCACTAATGTGACGTCACTGCTCACTTGCCGTGCAATATATTATATCCATCTTCTTTGGTTCTTTCGGTAAAGTCACGTAGAATGAGAATAAAATAATAAATTGATAAAATAAAATAACAATAATATTCTCACGACGTTTCGGCCACAACACAAGTGGCCTTCATCAGGTGAAGGGGACGAGACTGTCTGGAGGACAGCGCTGGAGTGAGAAAGCCACGCTGAGATCACGACCTTTAAGCTGTGTGAGAAGAAACAAAGCGCCTTGACAAAGGAATTAGCATATAATTTAGCATTGAAATGGCTGAGTGATTAGCTTGTGACTGGTCACAGAAAAGGCTATGTTAAAGTTAAAGCATACACATCCGCAAAGGCACCCCTTGACAAAGGAATTAGCATAGAATTTAGCATTGAAATAGCTAAGTTAAAGTATACACATCCGCAGAGGCACTCCTTGACAAAGGAATTAGCATTGAATTTAGCATTGAAATAGCTGAGTGATTAGCTTGTAACTGGTCACAGAAATAGCTATGTTAAAGTCAGAGCATATACATTCACCGAGGCAACTAGTACAAATCAAACAGGAGAATTTAGCATTGAAATAACTAGGCGAATTTAGCATTGAAATAACAGAGTGATTAGCTTGTGACTGGTCACAGAAATGGCTTTGTTGAAGTTAAGGCCTACACATCTGAGCTATTCACAGTAACTGGGTATACAATACAATATATAATGAATACTATATAGTGAACCAATAAAAATACTAAAATATAAATTACCTCAATGTTATCAATAAACTCTATATTCTCCAATCAGCTAAGCTACCAACAATAAGTCGTTATATATCACAATGCTATATGGCGAAAAAATGGGTGGATTCTTACCCTCAACTTTAGCACCACGGATAGCTACGGGTCCCGTTCAGACGGACGAGTTCATCCATGATCGGAACAGAGGAGGGGGAGAGAGACAGCTGCGAGGCGCTATTATACTCCATGTTGTAAAACCATACCATTAACCGTGGTGTGAGAGGTATTAAGAGTCAATGCCAGCGAAAGAGCTGCGGTCTGAAGGTCATCATAAAATACAATTAATTAAGAACAGAAATGATTTAAAACATCTTTCCAGTGGTTACTAAGCCAGAATCCATCTTCTCGGTTGAAATTGTCTCTGTGCTTGTATATGTGAATGGCCTCATGAACGAATCTCTCATGGTAGCCGGTTGGTTTGCAAAGAACCTCCGTCTTGGAGAAGTCAATGTCATGTGAGCCCACTGAATTATAACAGTGATCTGCCACGGCAGAGGAGTTCGTCCTACCGTGTTTCAAGTCTGCTTTATGTTCGCGGATGCGGTCCGAGATATGTCTTTTGGTTTCTCCAATGTAGCTACTACCACAGAGGCACTTTAGTTTGTAAACGCCCGGGTACTGTATGTCTGGAACAGCATCTTTTACAGATGGAACTAGATCACAGATTTTATGTACTGTGTTGAATCGGACCTGGATCTTGTGTTTATTCAGGATTTTGGAGATCGTTTTAGTGACCCCTGCAATGTAGGGTAAGGTGATGGTTTTGAGTGGCTCCACAAGAGGATCCTTCTTCATGACTGGAGTGATGGCTTTGCGGATTGTGTAGTCGGAGTAGCCATTAGCCCTGAGAGCCTGGTGTACGTGCTTGAGTTCACTGGTAATGTTTTCCTGGTCGGAAATGCATTGGGCTCTATGGTATAGAGTCTTGATGAGGGAGTTCTTCTGGGATGGATGGTGGTGGGAATCCGGTTTCAAGTAAGCATCTGTATGGGTAGCTTTCCTGTAGACAGAGTGGCTCATTGAACCATCATGTCTCCTTTTAATTAAGACATCCAAAAAGGGTAGTTTGCCATCTTTTTCGACCTCCATGGTAAATCTGATGGCTGGGTGTATGGAATTGATGTGGTCGCAGAATTGGTCTAGAGCAGGCTGGCCATGTGGCCAGATGACAAAGGTGTCATCAACGTACCTCTTCCATAAGGTCGGGCGTAGAGTGGCAGTCTGGATGGCGTCAGTTTCAAATTTTTCCATGAATACGTTGGCTACAACCGGAGATAGGGGGGAGCCCATTGGGGTGCCCTCAGTTTTTTGTAGAAAGTTCCATTCCAGGTGAAGTATGTGTTGGTTAAACAATGTCTCACCAGGGGGGGTACATCAGTATGCAGTCCTTGATGAACCAGGTCTTCAATGATAGCGATGGTGTCAGGTACTGGGACTTTGGTGAACAAGGACACCACATCAAAACTGACAAGCAGGTCGTTTGGGGACAGGGAAATGCCTTTGATTGTCGATACCAGGTGAGTAGAATTTTGTACCGCAGAGGTGGTTTTTCCAGTGAAAGGTCACAGTATATCAGCAAGAAAACTTGCCAGTTTGTAGGTGGGGGAGTTGATAGTAGCCAACGTATTCATGGAAAAATTTGAAACTGACGCCATCCAGACTGCCACTCTACGCCCGACCTTATGGAAGAGGTACGTTGATGACACCTTTGTCATCTGGCCACATGGCCAGCCTGCTCTAGACCAATTCCGCGACCACATCAATTCCATACACCCAGCCATCAGATTTACCATGGAGGTCGAAAAAGATTGCTGATTGGCCGTGTCGGGTGGTGGAGGGTTACGACACATTTATAAATAAACGCGATCTAACCCAAAAACCGTTATTATGACTAATATTGGTCGCGAAAGCCTACGTGTTAAACTGATTCATAATGTTAGTTCTTTCGGTAAAGTCACGTTGAAGAGAAACAACAAAATAATAAAATATATAAAAAACAATACAAATTCTCACGACGTTTCGACCATAACACAAACCAATTCCTCGACCACATCAATTCCATACACCCAGCCATCAGATTCACCATGGAGGTCGAAAAAGATGGCAAGCTACCCTTTTTGGATGTCCTAATTAAAAGGAGACCTGATGGTTCAATGAGCCACTCTGTCGACAGGAAAGCTACGCATACGAATGCTTTCTTAAAACCGGATTCCCACCACCATCCATGCCAGAAGAACTCCCTCATCAAGACTCTATACCATAGAGCCCAATGCATTTCCGACCAGGAACACATTGCCAGTGAACTTAAGCACGTACACCAAGCTCTCAAGGCTAATGGTTACTCCGACTACACAATCCGCAAAGCCATCACTCCAGCCATGAAGAAGGATCCTCTTGAGGAGCCATTCAAAACCATCACCTTACCCTACATTGCGGGGGTCACAAAAAAGATCTCCAAAATCCTGAATAAACACAAGATCCAGGTCCGATTCAACACAGTACATAAAATCCGTGATCTAGTTCCATCTGTAAAAGATGCTGTTCCAGACATACAGTACCCGGGCGTTTACAAACTAAAGTGCCTCTGTGGTAGTAGCAACATTGGAGAAACCAAAAGACATATCTCGGACCGCATCCGCGAACATAAAGCAGACTTGAAACACAGTAGGTCGATCTCCTCTGCCGTGGCAGATCACTGTTATAATTCAGTGGGCTCACATGACATTGACTTTTCCAAGCCGGAGTTTCTTTGCAAACCAACCGGCTACCATGAGAGATTCGTTCATGAGGCCATTCACATATACAAGCACAGAGACAATTTCAACCGAGAAGATGGATTCTGGCTTAGTAACCACTGGAAAGATGTTTTAAATCATTTCTGTTCTTAATTAATTGTATTTTTACGATGACCTTCAGACCACAACTCTTTCGCCAGCATTGACTCTTAATACCTCTCACACCACGGTTAATGGTATGGTTTTACAACATGGAGTATAATAGCGCCTCGCAGCTGTCTCTCTCCCCCTCCTATGTTCCGACCATGGACGAACTCGTCCGTCTGAACGGGGCCCGTAGCTATCCGTGGTGCTAAAGTTGAGGGTAAGAATCCACCCATTTTGTCGCCATATAGCATTGTGATATATAACGACTTATTGTTGGTAGCTTAGCTGATTGGAGAATATAGAGTTTATTGATAACATTAAGGTAATTTATATTTTAGTTTTTTATTGGTTCACTATATAGTACTGTGAATAGCTCAGATGTGTAGGCCTTGACTTCAACATAGTCATTTCAGTGACCAGTCACTAGCTAATCACTCAGTTATTTCAATGCTAAATTCGCCTAGTTATTTCAATGCTAAATTCTCCTGTTTGATTTGTACTAAGTGCCTCGGTGAATGTGTATGCTCTGACTTTAACGTAGCTATTTCTGTGAGCAGTTACAAGCTAATCACTCAGCTATTTCAATGCTAAATTCTATGCTAATTCCATTGTCAAGGGGTGCCTCTGCGGATGTGTATGCTTTAACTTAGCTATTTCAATGCTAAATTCTATACTAATTCCTTCATCAAGGGGTGCCTCTGCGGATGTGTATGCTTTAACTTTAACATAGCTATTTCTGTGACCAGTCACAAGCTAATCATTCAGCCATTTCAATGCTAAATTATATGCTAATTCCTTTGTCAAGGCGCTTTGTTCCTCTCACACAGCTTAAAGGCCGTGATCTGAACGTGGCTCTTTCACTCCAGCGCTGTCCTACCAGACAGTCTCGTCCCTTCACCTAATGAAGGCCGCTTGTGTTGTGGCCGAAACGTCGTGAGAATATTATTGTGTTATTTTATTTTATCAATTTATTATTTTATTCTCATTCTACGTGACTTTACCGAAATAACCAAAGATGAATCCTTGCAGTCACGAAAGCTTTAAATCGAAATATTATATCCATTTTTGCGCCCCCCCCCCCCCCCCCCCAAAATAGAAAAGTCTATTTTTATACTTTTTGAATTGTATACAGTCAGGAAGCTACCCACATGCCAAATTTCAAGTTTGTTGCATGTCGGCAAGTATATTAAACATTTCGAACACACATTCACATATAGATGTTCTCTCAGATTAATGTTATCCTGATACAGCGCGCGTGTGGATGTACTCACGGAAGACATCGCCTTGAAGGCAGAACGAGAAGTCACAGATGGTCACGTTTTGTCAATAGATTTCGTTAACTGTGTTAATGAAGTGTTCAACCTCACGGATGTTTGTCAATGAGGTTTACCAAGTAATTTAACCACGTTATCGATGTTCACTGACGACGTTGTCGAAGTGTGCTCCCGAATGCGATCTTTAAGCACACAGAGCGCGCGTCCACCTCCGTCTGTAATGATCGCCGTTGCTAAGGAAGTGACGTCACTTGTTGTTAAGGTAACACACCCCGGAAACCACGTGGTCCACTGTATCCTCTAGGCCTGATTAGTTACACGACTGTCAAATTTTTACTTTAAACTTTCGTAACTTGCAGGAATTCATAATTTTTGGTTCTTTCGGTAAAGTCACGTAGATAGAAAATAACATTTTAAGTTAAGGCAAAAAACCCACGACGTTTCGGTGGCAACACAAGCGGTCTTCATCACGTGTTGCGATCGAAACGTCGTGGGTTTTTTGCTTTCATTTTAATTTATTTTAATTTTATTGTTATTATTTTATATCTACGTGACTTTACCTGAAAGAACCAAGAATATAGTAACGATTGTACCCTGGTCGCCACGGATGAAGAGGCCGAGCGGGCTCGGTTCAACTGTTGCCAGGTACCTCCACCACTCAGCTCACATCACACACACACAGTGTCCACTATGTAAAAATCAGGCTAAACTAAACCTTTCTAGAAATTACTAAAATAATGCTATAAAAACAATGCAACAGTGATAATAAGAAATGTGATTGAAAGTTAACAATAGCGACATATATAACATATATTACTAAACCTAGCATCCTTCGCTAGCTGCTTGAGTCAATCCATAATAGCAGGAGTAACAATTATGTATGTTGATTAACTGCGAATAACCCAATCAATAACAGATATCCATTGTAATTTACATCAATACATTACCCCCCCCCCCCGTCTTCGTATCGGATCTGCTTACAAGTGACGACGTCACATTTATCCCCCGTCTACGTCTATTAAAGACCGAAACAGGGGAAGGATTTCACCACAACTCCGGCTGTCACCTGACGAGGCGGGTTGTTGTTGTAGTTACAGGCGAAACGTCACGGTACTTGAATTGTAAATGTTGTGGGTTTACTCTCCAACACACCGATGTGCTGAATTAGTCACTAATTGGCATGTTTTGTTTACGTGACAAACTTGACTAAGATTTACGCGATCTAACCCAAACAAACCAAAACACCCTCTAATAAGTAAATATTTGTATTAATTCCACGAATGGACCTTGGCCTGGAACTGTGTGGATTGAGAAGTTATGGATGCAGCTTCTGTTTGTGCTGCCATCAGAATGACCAACCAATAAATAAATAATACACACGGATTGGTGACTACAGTACTAGACCCCCAGTGCTTTTATATTTAAAAGTGTATGTGCTTTGTGGTTGCTTTATTGCGCGTGTGTACGTACTGTGTAACACTTGTTTGAACGCAGGTGATGGGGTTGTCCATGTTGGGTGTCATTACAGCCAAAAACAAGCAGCAGTACGAAGACCAGGACGCCGTGGCCGACCATGAGGACGGAAATTGGCCTTGCCCGGTCACAACGTACGACAGCAGTACAGGTTTCCCTCCACACATGCACACACCTACGAGTTTCCCACTACAGAGACGGAGATCCCCCATATAGCCTTAACAGACTGTTGTGGCAAGTGCTGTTCGCAAGCACCAATGAAGGTCGGCATGGCATACCAGGGGGTAGGTGGCCAACACCACACCCGGCCGCCTTTGTCTCCCAAGTGGTGACGTATTACACACACCGCTCCAGGTATTCATTTGAGGTTGAGTCGACCCAGGACCAGTTCAGATAAATAATCGTTATTTTTGTTGGCCATGAGCGGGACTCCAACTCGGATGTTTGCGGGGTTCGTAGCGTAGCGTACTATCCACTGCGTCACTGCTACCCTCACATAACGCACACAGAAACAACACACACACACAGGGACCCACACTCACGGACACACAGGGACCTGCTCAATATTGAAATGTGCAGCCCTTGTGTGGCGGCCTGCGTTGAATTTGGGCGTTCATCTCGTCACCCATACAAAAGGTCTCGACACAATCAATGGCAGTCCCCCTTGCCCTGCCTGGCACGCACATCGGGCCAGTCACCCCACGCACAGCGCACACAACGTGCGCGTCGCGTATGCCAAATCAAGAGTCGTCCCCGAGTGTCCGTCAAATTGGACCGACTATCCCGGGCCCCGCGCTTCGGGGGAGGCCCCACGTGTAGACATCAGTGTCACATGTAATGCTTCCGGTTTAGTTTGAAGGCATCGGGGGGGGCCCCACGCACCCCCTATGGACGGCCCTGGTCAAAGCACACGGCAGCGCGGAGCACGCGCGTCACGCGCACGGGCCACGTGCGTCACGGGTACGTGACATCTACAAGGCAAGCACCTGCATCGCGTGGTTATCACTTGTAAGGCATGCCCTTTGTGCATGGGACGTGCGTAGTGTGTGCAACACGTGGCACATGTATGTCACACATGCGCATCGCAATGTGATGTCATGTGTACGTGGACATTTGAATCGCATGTAGCTGTCTGGTGGGCAGGACGGATCTACGCGTGGGCAAGTAAGGGGGTGGCTGAGTAAGACTGATACGGAGACACGTCAAGCCACACACTCACCACACACTCACCGGCACACTTACACACACCACATTCACCGCACACTCACTTACCGGCACACTAGCACACTGGCACTCACTGCACACTCACACACCGCACACTCACCACGCACTCGCTTACCGGCACACTGACTGCACATTCACACACACTCACCACACACTCACTTACCAACACTCTGACTGCACATTCACACACACCGCACTCACACCGCATTCACACACACTCACACACACTCACACCGCACTCATTCACTCACACACACTCACACACACACAAATTTACACACACTCACCGCACACACACTCACACTCACCGGCACACTCGTGTGCAAGCACACTAGTGAGCTTCGACAAAATGTGCTGCACATTAGTGAGGCCACACACCAGCAGGTTTACACATCAGTGAGCTTACACACTAGTGTGCACACACACAGTCGTAAGCTTACAGATTAGATAGCGTACACATCAGCTCACCGGTGAGGTGAGCTACACACTGGTGAGTTAACACACCCACCTGTTTATGTGCGCAAAGCTCTTAACCCTAAACCTAACATATCCCAAATGTCATGGCTAAAGTTATTTTACACACGCACGTGCATACACACGCACGTGCACACACGCATGCGCATATGAAGGCACGCATGCACACATACGTGCACACAAACACACATGCACGCACATGTTTAAACATATACAATTCCATGGCGTTGGACTTGAGACTCCCAGAAGTGGAATCAGGACTCCTGAGTGTGCGATATAGCTCAGTGGGCCTTACTTGGTAAAATTGAAATAATTAATTTAGTTTCAGGATGTAGGGTTCTGAAGATATTTCATCTTTCAGTCCTTTCTGACCGTTTGAGTGTGGGTGAGTGAGTGACAACTACTTATGCATTTTTTATTACAAATACAAGCATTTCCAGCTATTGACATGAAATGTATTAACTCTGGAAGATGATGGTGATACAGGTCGTGGGTAGCGGTAGTGTAGCGTTTAGCACGCTGCACTACGAACCCGGCGACCCGAGTTAAATTCTCGCTCATGCGCAACGCAGGTAATGACTCTCTGAACCGGTCATGGGCCTCCCCTAGGTCGACTCAGCCTCAAATGAGTACTTGGTGTGGTGTAAACATCACTACTGGGGAGACAAAGGCGGCCGGGCGTGGTGTTGGCCACCCACCCCTCGTGGGCCATGCTGGCCTTCACAGGTACTCGCTTACAGCACTTGCCCCAACAGTCTATTCGGGCTATACGGGGAGTCTTTGCTTTGGTGGTGATGATACAGATGGTGATTGATAATACAGATGGTTAGGATGATGATAATGATACATTTGGTGATGATGGTGGTGATGATGGGACTATAAGAGTGGTCCTTGAAGATATTTACTGTGGAATATTAAGACACACTGATATAAAATGTAATCATTAAAGCACAATATATAACATTTGTAATTTCTGTTGAAAGCATGTGCTTATAATGGTCACGTGTATTTGCACGTGGTTGTGCATGAATGCACGTGTTTTTTATTTTCTGTATTAGGTGCTTGACGACAGCACTTGGCCCAACAGTCTATATGGGTTGTACAGGAAATCTTTGTGTTTTGATTTACGAATGTTCCATTCACGAAATTTAGTGAAATGAAATTGACAAATTAAGGATACTTTTCGACTTACAAAATAGAATTTCAGCGGAAACAATATATCACATGGCACGTGCCATGAGATCATCAAGCAAAAAACTGTCATCCATCCACGACAGTGTAACGGTATCCCCATAGTACAAAAGTAACGCCTCGTCACCTCTCCAGTCATTCCAACATGCAGATCTTTTGGTGAATTCCTTGAAGGTGTTAATTATTTTTGTTTAAAATTGATTATTATTCAACCGTTGTAATATTTGCGCTTTATAATTTTTTGCATTGTGAAATATTGGTGTTTATTTTGGGTTTATAGTAGAAATGACTGTCTGAAACTCATCGCTAGTTTTTCGTATTCAATTAATGGGAAAAGCCCTTCCGATTTACGATATTTTGTTTTGCGTGCGTTTTTCGAAGAACGCATCCCTTTCGTAAGTAGAGGCATACATGTACAGGAATCCATTGCCAACCGCGAATTTACCAATCACGAGATTTTAGTAAACACGGATTGACTACTGGACACCTGTTTACTAACCACGAGCATCTCGCTTTGAGTATTCGCGAGTCGCGCCGAGTCGTGAAATCAAAACAACACGATGTACCTTATGGGGGGGGGGGGGTTCTTGTGTTTGTTCTTGTATTTGTACGAGCTGTTGTTTGTTTATGTTACCGATGTTTACGGGGAGCGTTAGTGCAGCGGGTTAGCGAGCTGTAATATGAAGCCATAAATCCTGGTTTAATTCCTGCTCATGGCCAACACCAGTGGCAATTATCTGAACCATTCCTGGACCTACCCTCGGCCTCAAATGAGTACTTGGTGCATTGTGAAAACATCAGCACTGGCAGAGACAAACCCCATATGCTGTGCTGGCCTGCATAAGTGCTCATAACGGCACTTACCCAACAGTCTGTTACATGGGGGGATCTTAGTCTTGGCGTGTAAGTGAAAGTTTGTGGACTTTGCATGTTCTTCCCCTGTTGTGCACGCGTTTTCTCAGGGTTCTCAGCTTTCAAAAAAGAACAACCAATTTTAACTGTAAGATATTACCTGCAAATTACTTAAACAAGGATTACACACCGTGGCAACATCGCCCCCTTCTGTGAAAGCTGGACAGGACCCTCCTGCAAAAGAGTGAGACTTCTCTGAATAAACAAATGTAGCACGGCAATCTTTGAGATAATAAAAAAAAACTATTCACCCCTAGAGTGGACAAGGTAGCGAGGGCGATCCTAGCAAGCGAGGGAGCTGTACTCAGACGGAACGGACGACGGCTCCCAGCCGACCTCTTCGCCTTTGTCGATCTTGTCATCGTTGGAGGCCGGTCTCAGCTCTGCGAGGATCGCCTCAAACGTGGGGCGCTCTAACGGCGCGTGGCTCCAGCAGCGGTGCATCACCTTGCGGCTGTGGGGCGAGGGGAGGGTGCAGTGAGGGTGCGAGGAAGGCGAATCGCGCACAAGCTCGGACTGCGCTTTCACCTCTTCCAGTGTGCGTTCGTTCTCAGAATGGTTGAATGAGTGCCGATGATGTTAATGACGTCACAGAGGGGGATGAAGGGGGTCAGGTGGCGAGGGGGGTGAGGGGGGGTGAGTAGGTAGAGGGTCATGAAGGCATAAAATATCTACAGAATGGATTCACACAGCGGCGTCTAAATGCCACTGCATCTCCATACGTAGTGCAGAAACACTGATCATGTTTATCTTGTAGAGAGAGAAGCAGTCTGTGGGTCTCTACAGTGAGGGAAAAAAGTATTTCATCCCCTGCTGATTTTGTACGTTTGCCCACTGACAAAGAAATGATCAGTCTATCATTTTAATTGTAGGTTTATTTGAACAGTGAGAGACAGAATAACAACAAAAAATCCAGAAAAACGCATGTCAAAAATGTTATGAATTTATTTGCATTTTAATGAGGGAAATAAGTATTTGACCCCTCTGCAAAACATGACTTAGTACTTGGTGGCTAAACCCTTGTTGGAAATCACAGAGGTCAGACGTTTCTTGTAGTTGGCCACCAGGTTTGCACACATCTCAGGAGGGATTTTGTCCCACTCCTCTTTGCAGATCTTCTCCAAGTCATTAAGGTTTCGAGGCTGACGTTTGGCAACGCGAACCTTCAGCTCCCTCCACAGATTTTCTATGGGATTAAGGTCTGGAGACTGGCTAGGCCACTCCAGGACCTTAATGTGTTTCTTCTTGAGCCACTCCTTTGTTGCCTTGGCCGTGTGTTTTTGGTTATTGTCATGCTGGAATACCCATCCACGACCCATTTTCAATGCCCTGGCTGAGGGAAGGAGGTTCTCACCCAAGATTTGATGGTACATGGCCCCGTCCATCGTCCCTTTGATGCGGTGAAGTTGTCCTGTCCGCTTAGCATAAAAACACCCCCAAAGCATAATGTTTCCACCTCCATGCTTGACGGTGGGGATTGTGTTCTTGGGGTCATAGGCAGCATTCCTCCTCCTCCAAACACGGCGAGTTGAGTTGATGCCAAAGAGCTCCATTTTGGTCTCATCTGACCACAACACTTTCACCCAGTTGTCCTCTGAATCATTCAGATGTTCATTGGCAGGGAAAAAAGTATTTGATCCCCTGCTGATTTTGTACGTTTGCCCACTGACAAAGAAATGATGAGTCTATATTTTTAATGGTAGGTTTATTTGAACAGTGAGAGACAGAATAACAACAAAAAAATCCAGAAAAATGCATGTCAAAAATGTTATAAATTAATTTGCATTTTAATGAGGGAAATAAGTATTTGACCCCCTCTCAATCAGAAAGATTTCTGGCTCCCAGGTGTCTTTTATACAGGTAACGAGCCGAGGTTAGGAGCACACTCTTAAAGGGAGTGCTCCTAATCTCAGCTTGTTACCTGTATAAAAGACACCTGTCCACAGAAGCAATCAATCAATCAGATTCCAAACTCTCCACCATGGCCAAGACCAAAGAGCTCTTCAAGGATGTCGGACAAGATTGTAGACCTACACAAGGCTGGAATGGGCTACAAGACCATTGCCAAGCAGCTTGGTGAGAGGTGAGAAGAGTTAAAGCGATTATTCGCAAATGGAAGAAACACAAAAGAACGGTCAATCTCCCTTGGTCTGGGGCTCCATGCAAGATCTCACCTCGTGGAGTTGCAATGATCATGAGAACGGTGAGGTCGTGGATGGGTATTCCAGCATGACAATGACCCAAAACACACGGCCAAGGCAACAAAGGAGGGGCTCAAGAAGAAGCACATTAAGCTCCTGGAGTAGCCTAGCCAGTCTCCAGACCTTAATCCCATGGAAAATCTGTGGAGGGAGCGGAAGGTTCGAGTTGCCAAACGTCAGCCTCGAAACCTTAATGACTTGGAGATCTGCAAAGAGGAGTGGGACAAAATCCCTCCTGAGATGTGTGCAAACCTGGTGGCCAACTACAAGAAACGTCTGACCTCTGTGATTGCCAACAAGGGTTTTGCCACCAAGTGCAGAGGGGTCAAATAATTATTTCCCTCATTATAATGCAAATCAATTCATAACATTTTTGACATGCATTTTTCTGGATTGTGTTGTTATTCTGTCTCTCACTGTTCAAATAAACCTACCATTAAAAATATAGACTGATCATTTCTTTGTCAGTGGGCAAACGTACAAAATCAGCAGGGGATCAAATACTTTTTTCCCTCAATGTATATGTGCTTTCTTGAGCAGGGGGACCTTGCGTGCGCTGCAGGATTTCAGTCCTTAACGGCGTAGTGTGTTACCAATTGTTTTCTTGGTGACTATGGTCCCAGCTGCCTTGAGATCATTGACAAGATCCTCCCGTGTAGTTCTGGGCTGATTCCTCACCGTTCTCATGATCATTGCAATTCCACGAGGTGAGATCTTGCATGGAGCCCCAGGCCGAGGGAGATTGACAGTTCTTTTGTGTTTCTTCCATGATGCGCACCAACTGTTGTCACCTTCTCACCAAGCTGCTTGGCAATGGTCTTGTAGCCCATTCCAGCCTTGTGTAGGTCTATAATCTTGTCCCTGACATCCTTGGAGAGCTCTTTGGTCTTGGCCATGGTGGAGAGTTTGGAATCTGATTGATTGATTGCGTCTGTGGACAGGTGTCTTTTATACAGGTAGCAAGCTGAGATTAGGAGCACTCCATTTAAGAGTGTGCTCCTAATCTCAGCTCGTTACCTGTATAAAAGACACCTGGGAGCCGCTTTCTGATTGAGAGGGGGTCAAATACTTATTTCCCTCATTAAAATGCAAATCAATTTATAACATTTTTGACATGCGTTTTTCCGGATTTTTTGTTGTTTTTCTGTCTCTCACTGTTCAAATAAACCTACCATTAAAATTATAGACTGATAATTTCTTTGTCAGTGGGCAAACGTACAAAATCAGCAGGGGATCGAATACTTTTTTCCCTCATTGTATGTGAGGAGTCTGTGGGTCGCAACAGCACGTACGTCTGGAAGTAGGACATTCCAGACTAAGAGGGTTCATAATGGCCGTGTCAACGAGACTGAACCAGCCAGCACAACTCACTGCTAATAACACATCACATAATTCACCCTTAAGCAATTGTTCAATCAATTAATTAAATCACTACAATTAAAATCAAAGAATATCCCAGAACAAACACTTCACACTCTCCTCCGTCAGCCACCTGCATCGACAATAGAAACGCATCAGTCCAGCAGTGGATAAAACCTGGTGTGGGAGGTATGGGGGGGCGGCTTACACTTGTGGTGGACAGCAGGGGGGTGGCTGCATGCAGTAGCCATCGCAGATCAAGCGGTAGGACTTGTCATCGACTGCCATGCACCAGGGTAAGGGGCCTCTCCTACACCCACACATATCACACACCGAGCGGTACACACGTCACACCGAGGAGCACGCACGTCACACACCGAGCAGGTTGCACAGGTCTCCTTTATCAAGACAAACGTGGAGCAGATTACACCTACTACAATACGCCTGTCACAATGCCCCCCTCTCCCCCCCCCCCCAGTTTATGGGGGGGCGCGGGCCTCACTCCCCCCTTCGCGTCAGCCCCCCCTAATAAATGGTCCGGTTGCATTGTGAATGCACCACTCGAATGACGTGCAGTCCCGTGGCGCACTGTAACGGGCTCGTGATTTACTCAATAAAATTCAACGTAAAAAAATAAAAACGATCCCAAGACATTATTTAAAATAATGTATGGCCATCGTGTGTCAGCATCACAGGCGAAAATTGGCATGTAAAAAAAAAACTTCACTGCGACTCACTCAATTGGGATTGCTCGCAGCAAACAGCACTTGACCTGCTTACAGGTTAGGTGCTGAATAACCGTGTGTCACACAGAGAACAGTTGCCACTGAGGCTGCCCTTTTCAAATGCTTGAGATGAGATGTGATTATCGCGTGTAAATGTACACACTAAAATAACGAAAAAATTATAAGCGAACTATTATCGTTTCAGGTGGCAGGGTGGTGCAGCGGTGATCTTTGACCCTCGCAACAAGAAGGGCCTTGGTTAATGATCCGACTGGCACTTTGCGGAGTTTTCTACGTTCTCACCTTTGTTCTGTATGGGTTATCCAGTTTGCTCACATAGCTAGAAAACACACAATCACAATGTAACTGGGTATTGGCCAAGCATCCCAATGCTAAAGTTACCTGCAAATTACTTCATTGGGATGACACTCGGCAGCAGAGCCGGATGATGGCATTGCTGGGGCCCTATACCATTGTCAAGTTTAAGAGGCCCCTTCTATGAATGCCTGTATATTTTTGTCAGCAGAATGAAAATAACTGCTTTGGAGAGTCTTTTTTTCTCACCGATCTTTATTTATTAAGCAATTATGTTAAAACTCGAAACCTCGTGTCCATTTCTTGTTTCGTATTTAGAGATCCCCCCCCTCTCTTAATGCGAGGCCCTAAGCTGCAAGTGTGGCCGGTGTGAGCTCGCCTGTGATGAATCACACGTATAATTGTGCACTCTAATTTTCTATGGGTGGCCAGGATAATTTATTATTATTTAAGTGAATGCAATGATGATCAGGGGATTGGATCCAGAGCCCCACGTACACAGTAGAGTACAAGGGAACGCCCACAATACAGATTTGAGCTGACCTGCGGATTGAGAAATTGAACGGTTTTGTGACGTGGAGGGTGTTTCTGATCGCTATTATGACCGTCCTGTCCCGACGGGAGGAGAGAGGACAGGGTGGACCGGCTGCATGAGCTTACTCTCCGGCACTGCACAGCACAACATCGCCTCCCTACTGCAAAAATACTTGGCAGGACCCTCCTGAAAATGAAAGTCTTCGGAATCAGTGAGGCCTGTCCTTGGGAGGACAGGCGTAGTCTTGGTCGTCACAAGCGAACATTTGTTTCTCCACATGAATTTGTATCCCCGGGTTACCATCAGGGCTGGGCGCTGCAAGCTTAGCTTCTGAGATCTGATGAGACTGGCCGTTTTTTAATAGGTAATTTCGGCATCTGGAGCCCAAGCATGCAACAACTTTATGCAACTTCTTGGTTATTTTGGTAAAATCACGTAGAATGGAAATAAAATAATAAAAATAAAACATAATAAAAAATAAAATTCTCACGACGTTTCTGCCAAAACACAAGTAGCCTTCTTCAGGTGAAGGAACAGAACTGTCGGGACGACAGCGCTTCAATAACTGCTGCTAAGATTCGCAGCGTCTTTTAAGCTAGGTTGGAGAGGTAAAGCGCCTTGACAAAGGAGTTTACATATCAAACAGGAGAATTTAGCATTGCAATCGCTGTGTTAAAGTGTTGGATCAGCAGCGTGTTAAAGTCAGAAATAAGCATGTAACTGGGAGATTAGCATGATGTTAATGTGAGGGATTTGCATGTGACTGGTCACGGAAATAGCTATGTTAAAGTCAAAGTTTACATCTCAACACAGGCGTTTAGTATATGGACGCTAAAGGACTGCAACTACCCAACTATCATACAATAAACCGATGTGAAAAAACTAAGTATAAACTACATCAATGTTATCAATAAACTCTATATGCTCTCCAATCAGCAGAGTGCTTCAATGAACGCTGCTAAGATTCGCAGCGTCTTTTAGGCTAGGTGGGAGAGGTAAAGCGCCTTGACAAAGGCGTTTACATATCAAACAGGATAATTTAGCATTGAAATAGCTGTGTTAAAGTGTTGGATCAGCAGGGTGTTAAAGTCAGAAATTAGCATGTAACTGGGAGATTAGCATGATGTTAATGTGAGGGATTAGCATGCGACTGGTCACGGAAATAGCTATGTTAAAGTCAAAGTTTCCATCTCAACAGAGGCATTTAGTATATGGATGCTAAAGGACTGCAACTACCCAACTATTATACAATTAACCGATGTGAAAAAAAACTAACTAGAAACTTCATCAATATAATAAATGCACTCAATATGTTCTTCAATATGTTGAGCTATAAACATAAAGTAACTGGGTATACACTACACTATATAATGAATACCATATAGTAAAGGAATTAATAAAACTAAAATATAAACTACATCAATGTTATTAATAAACTCTATATACTCTCCAATCAGCTGAGCTACTAACAATAAGTCATTATACATTACAATGCCATATGGCGAAAAAATGGGTGGCGGTTTTTTCCTTCTTTCCAACGTTAGCACCACGGAGAGCGACGAGCCTCGTTCAGATGGACGAGTCCATCCATGCTCGGAACGGAGGAGGGGGGAGAAACAGCCACGATGTGCTGCTCTGTCCTGTGTTGCGTTACAACCATGCCATAAACTAGACTACTATACATTGTAACGTTATACCTTCCAATCTAAACTACATTGTATAATATCGTATACACAGCCCAATGTAAGCTTGAACATTATGCAGTATATTTATATGTCTTCAACTAAACTTTTTCCTACATTACACGACTATACACCGTAATATACACTACCATAGACAAACCCACCCTTGAATTACACAATGCGTTACTTTACACTACCCTATACTTTAGACTGTAAAATGTTAGACTTGTAATATTACACTATGTATTATTCTACCAACCTTACTGTATACCACACTGCTGTATATTCACAATACAATTACGATACTATATATTGCCTTATGAATTATGTTAAACATTACAATGTTATACTATTTATTATATAACATGCTATAAACCATACCATTGATCGTCGTGTGAAGAGGCAGTGCCAGCGAATGGACTGCAGTCTGAATGTCACCATAAAATACAATCAATTAAGAACTGAAATTGTTTATAACGTCTTTCCAATGAAATTTTGATTTAAAGCTTTCGTGACTGCAGTAATTCATATTCTTAGTTCTTTCGGTAAAGTCACGTTGAAGGGAAACAACAAAATAATAAAATATATATAAAACAATACAAATTCTCACGACGTTTCGACCATAACACAAACCAATTCCTCGACCACATCAATTCCATACACCCAGCCATCAGATTCACCATGGAGGTCGAAAAAGATGGCAAGCTACCCTTTTTGGATGTCCTAATTAAAAGGAGACCTGATGGTTCAATGAGCCACTCTGTCGACAGGAAAGCTACGCATACGAATGCTTACTTAAAACCGGATTCCCACCACCATCCATGCCAGAAGAACTCCCTCATCAAGACTCTATACCATAGAGCCCAATGCATTTCCGACCAGGAACACATTGCCAGTGAACTTAAGCACGTACACCAAGCTCTCAAGGCTAATGGTTACTCCGACTACACAATCCGCAAAGCCATCACCCAGCCATGAAGAAGGATCCTCTTGAGGAGCCATTCAAAACCATCACCTTACCCTACATTGCGGGGGTCACAAAAAAGATCTCCAAAATCCTGAATAAACACAAAATCCAGGTCCGATTCAACACAGTACATAAAATTCGTGATCTGGTTCCGTCTGTAAAAGATGTGGTTCCAGACATACAGTACCCGGGCGTCTACAAACTAAGTTGCCTCTGTGGTAGCAGTTACAGTGGAGAAACCAAACGACATATCTGGGACCGCATCCGTGAACATAAAGCAGACTTGAAACACGGTAGGACGAGCACCTCAGCCGTGGCAGATCACTGTTATAATTCAGTGGGCTCACATGACATTGACTTCTCCAAGACGGACTTTCTCTGCAAGCCATCCGGCTACCATGAGAGATTCGTTCATGAGGCCATCCACATATACAAACACAGCAACAATTTCAACCGAGAAGATGGATTCTGGCTTAGTAACCATTGGAAAGAAGTTATAAACCATTTTGGTACTTAATTGATTGTATTTTATGGTGACTTTCAGATCGCAGTCCATTCGCTGCCACTGCCTCTTAATACCTTTCACACGACGCTCAATGGTATGGTTTATAGCAGGGGTGTCCAAACTTTTTTTCCCGAGGGCCACATACAGAAAAATATACGAAGGATTGGGCCACTCACTACACGTGAGGTATACTGCCTCACTTCTCATGCACTAATATTGTCAAAATCAATCAAATGCAGGTAAATTACGTTTGATTATTGAACATGTTTGAAGAAAAAAGCCTCAATCATAGCTCTTCATTAGTAGATTTTAATTTTATTTTTTACAAAAAGGTTGGCAGGTAATTCTCTCAGTGACAGCCTCAGATTGGTTCTTAGGGTGCTGATCCCCCTTCATTGTCCATATGAAGGGAGAGACAAGAAGACAAATAGGGGATGTGGATATTTCAAGCTTATTACACAAATAAATTATTGGGCTTGTTAACACATCAACTAACGTTTGTTAAAAAAATTCTCATCAACTTTAATTGACTGAATTTATGAAGTAATTGGGCTTATTAACAAATGAAAACGGTGTGTATATTTTAACTCACCTGTAATGGGAATAATGTTACGCTCAGTGGGAGCAGTGATGCTGCGCTTTGGTCTGAAGGATAGCTGGCAGGTCAGGAGTAAGTTTGGTGGTTGAGATGCGAAGGACGTCACGGAGATGGCTGTCGGTCGTTCTGGTTCTCAGCCTGCTTTTGTTCAGCGTTAACAGAGATAATGTCTGCTCACATATGTATGTTGTTATTATTCTGTCTCTCACTGTTCAAATAGACCTACCATTAAAATTATAGACTGATCATTTCTTTGTCAGTGGGCAAACGTACAAAATCAGCAGGGGATCGAATACTTTTTTCCCTCATTGTATGTGAGGAGTCTGTGGGTCGCAACAGCACGTACGGCTGGAAGTAGGACATTCCAGACTAAGAGGGTTCATAATGGCCGTGTCAACGAGACTGAACCAGCCAGCACAACTCACTGCCAATAACACATCACGTAATTCACCCTTAAGCAATTGTTCAATCAATTAATTGAATCACTACAATTAAAATCAAAGAATATCCCAGAACAAACACTTCGCACTCTCCTCCGTCAGCCACCTGCATCCACAATAGAAACGCATCAGTCCAACATTGGATAAAACCTGGTGTGGGAGGTATGGGGGGGCGGCTTACACTTGCGGTGGACAGCAGGGGGGTGGCTGCATGCAGTAGCCATCGCAGATCAAGCGGTAGAACTTGTCATAGACTGCCATGCGCCAGGGTAAGGGGCCTCTCCTACACCCACACACATCACACACCGAGCGGTACACACGTAACACCGAGGAGCACGCACGTCACACACCGAGCAGGTTGCACAGGTCTCCTTTATCAAGACAAACGTGGAGCAGATTACACCTACTACAATACGCCTGTCACAATGCCCCCCTCTCCCCCCCCCTCCAGTTTATGGGGGGTCACGGGCCTCACTCCCCCCTTCGCGTCAGCCCCTACTAATAAATGGTCCGGTTGCATTGTGAATGCACCACTCGAATGACGTGCAGTCCCGTGGCGCACTGTAACGGGCTCATGATTTACTCAATACAATTCAACGTAAAAAAATGAAAACGATCCCAAGACATTATTTAAAATAAAGTATGGCCATCGTGTGTCAGCATCACAGGCGAAAATTGGCATGTAAAAAAAAACTTCACTGCGAATCACTCAATTGGGATTGCTCGCAGCAAACAGCACTTGACCTGCTTGCAGGTTAGGTGCTGAATAACCGTGTGTCACACAGAGAACAGTTGCCACTGAGGGTGCCCTTTTAAAATGCTTGATGAGATGTGATTATCGCGTGTAAATGTGCACACTAAAATAACCAAAAAATTATAAGCGAACTATTATCGTTTCAGGTGGCAGGGTGGTGCACCGGTGATCTTTGACCCTCACAACAAGAAGCGCCTTGGTTAATTAATTATCCAGTTTGCTCACATAGCTAGAAAACACACAATCACAATGTAACTGGGTATTGGCCAAGCATCCCAATGCTAAAGTTACCTGCAAATTACTTCATTGGGATGACACTCGGCAGCAGAGCCGGATGATGGCATTGCTGGGGCCCTATGCCATTGTCAAGTTTAAGAGGCCCCTTCTATGAATGCCTGTATATTTTTGTCAACAGAATGAAAATAACTGCTTTGGAGAGTCTTTTTTTCAAACCGATCTTTATTTATTAAGCAATTATGTTAAAACTCGAAACCTCGTGTCCATTTCTTGTTTCGTATTTAGAGATCCCCCCCCTCTCTTAATGCGAGGCCCTAAGCTGCAAGTGTGGCCGGTGTGAGCTCGCCTGTGATGAATCACACGTATAATTGTGCACTCTAATTTTCTATGGGTGGCCAGAAGAATGGTGATCAGGGGATTGGATCCAGAGCCCCACGTACACAGTAGAGTACAAGGGAACGCCCTCAATACAGATTTGAGCTGACCTGCGGATTGAGAAATTTAACTGTTTTGTGACGTGGAGGGTGTTTCTGAACGCTATTGTGACCGACCCGTCCCGACGGGAGGAGAGAGGACAGGGTGGACGGGCTGCATGAGCATACTCTCCGGCACTGCACAGCACAACATCGCCTCCCTACTGCAAAAATACTCGGCAGGACCCTCCTGAAAATGAAAGTCTTCGGAATCAGTGAGGCGTAGTCTTGGTCGTCACAAGCGAACATTTGTTTCTCCACATTAATTTGTATCCCCGGGTTACCATCAGGGCTGGGCGCTGCAAGCTTAGCTTCTGAGATCTGATGAGATTGGTAGCCGTTTTTTAAAAGGTAATTTCGGCATCTGGAGCCCAAGCATGCAACAACTCTATGCAACTTCTTGGTTCTTTTGGTAAAGTTACGTAGAATAGAAATAAAATAATAAAAATAAAACATAATAAAAAATTAAATTCTCACGACGTTTCGGCCACAACACAAGTAGCCTTCTTCAGGTGAAGGAACAGAACTGTCGGGACGACAGCGCTTCAATAACTGCTGCTAAAATTCGCAGCGTCTTTTAAACTAGGTGGGAGAGGTAAAGCGCCTTGACAAAGGAGTTTACATATCAAACAGGAGAATTTAGCATTGAAATAGCTGTGTTAAAGTGTTGGATCAGCAGGGTGTTAAAGTCAGAAATTAGCATGTAACTGGGAGATTAGCATGATGTTAATGTGAGCGATTAGCATGCGACTGGTCACGGAAATAGCCATCTCAACAGAGGCATTTAGTATATGGACGCTAAAGGACTGCAACTACCCAACTATTATACAATTAACCGATGTGAAAAAAAACTAAGTATAAACTACATCAATATAATAAATGTACTCAATATGTTCTTCAATACGTTGAGCTATAAACATAAAGTAACTGTGTATACACTACACTATATAATGAATACCATATAGTAAACGAATTAATAAAACTAAAATATAAACTACATCAATGTTATTAATAAACTCTATATACTCTCCAATCAGCTGAGCTACTAACAATAAGTCATTATACATTACAATGCCATATGGTGAAAAAATGGGTGGCGGTTTTTTCCTTCTTTCCAACGTTAGCACCACGGAGAGCGACGAGCCTCGTTCAGACGGACGAGTCCATCCATGCTCGGAACGGAGGAGGGGGGAGAAACAGCCACGATGTGCTGCTCTGTCCTGTGTTGCGTTACAACCATGCCATAAACTAGACTACTATACATTGTAACGTTATACCTTCCAATCTAAACTACATTGTATAATATCGTATACACAGCCCTATGTAAGCTCGAACATTATGCAGTATATTTATATGTCTTCAACTAAACTTTTTCCTACATTACACGACTATACACCGTAATATACACTACCATAGACAAACCCACCCTTTAATTACACAATGCGTTACTTTACACTACCCTATACTTTAGACTGTAAAATGTTAGACTTGTAATATTACACTATGTATTATTCTACCAACCCTACTGTATACCACACTGCTGTATATTCACAATACAATTACGATACTATATATTGCCTTATGAATTATGTTAAACATTACAATGTTATACTATTTATTATTATATAACATGCTATAAACCATACCATTGACCGTCGTGTGAAGAGGCAGTGCCAGCGAATGGACTGCAGTCTGAATGTCACCATAAAATACAATAAATTAAGAACTGAAATTGTTTATAACGTCTTTCCAATGAAATTTTGATTTAAAGCTTTCGTGACTGCAGTAATTCATAATCTTAGTTCTTTCGGTAAAGTCACGTTGAAGGGAAACAACAAAATAATAATATATATAAAACAATAAAAATTCTCACGACGTTTCGACCATAACACAAACCAATTCCTCGACCACATCAATTCCATACACCCAGCCATCAGATTCACCATGGAGGTCGAAAAAGATGGCAAGCTACCCTTTTTGGATGTCCTAATTAAAAGGAGACCTGATGGTTCAATGAGCCACTCTGTCGACAGGAAAGCTACGCATACGAATGCTTACTTAAAACCGGATTCCCACCACCATGCATGCCAGAAGAACTCCCTCATCAAGACTCTATACCATAGAGCCCAATGCATTTCCGACCAGGAACACATTGCCAGTGAACTTAAGCACGTACACCAAGCTCTCAAGGCTAATGGTTACTCCGACTACACAATCCGCAAAGCCATCACTCCAGCCATGAAGAAGGATCCTCTTGAGGAGCCTTTCAAAACCATCACCTTACCCTACATTGCGGGGGTCACAAAAAAGATCTCCAAAATCCTGAATAAACACAAGATCCAGGTCCGATTCAACACAGTACATAAAATCCGTGATCTGGTTCCGTCTGTAAAAGATGTGGTTCCAGACATACAGTACCCGGACGTCTACAAACTAAGTTGCCTCTGTGGTAGCAGTTACATTGGAGAAACCAAACGACATATCTGGGACCGCATCCGTGAACATAAAGCAGACTTGAAACACGGTAGGACGAGCACCTCAGCCGTGGCAGATCACTTTTATAATTCAGTGGGCTAACATGACATTGACTTCTCCAAGACGGACGTTCTCTGCAAGCCATCCGGCTACCATAAGAGATTCGTTCATGAGGCCATCCACATATACAAACACAGAAACAATTTCAACCGAGAAGATGGATTCTGGCTTAGTAACCATTGGAAAGACGTTATAAACCGTTTTGGTACTTAATTGATTGTATTTTATGGTGACTTTCAGATCGCAGTCCATTCGCTGCCACTGCCTCTTAATACCTTTCACACGACGGTCAATGGTATGGTTTATAGCAGGGGTGTCCAAACTTTTTTTCCCGAGGGCCACATACAGAAAAATATACGAAGGATTGGGCCACTCACTACACGTGAGGTATACTGCCTCACTTCTCATGCACTAATATTGTCAAAATCAATCAAATGCAGATAAATTACGTTTGATTATTGAACATGTTTGAAGAAAAAAAGCCTCCATCATAGCTCTTCATTAGTAGATTATAATTTCATTTTTAAAAAAAAAGGTTGGCAGGTAATTCTCTCAGTGACAGCCTCAGATTGGTTCTTAGGGTGCTGATCCCCTTTCATTGTCCATATGAAGGGAGAGACAAGAAGACAAATAGGGGATGTGGATATTTCAAGCTTATTACACAAATAAATTATTGGGCTTGTTAACACATCAACTAACGTTTGTTAAAAAAATTGTCATCAACTTTAATTGACTTAATTTATGAAGTAATTGGGCTTATTAACAAATGAAAACGGTGTGTATATTTTTAACTCACCTGTAATGAGAATAATGTTACGCTCAGTGGGAGCAGTGATGCTGCGCTTTGGTCTGAAGGATAGCTGGCAGGTCAGGAGTAAGTTTGGTGGTTGAGATGCGAAGGACGTCACGGAGATGGCTGTCGGTCGTTCTGGTTCTCAGCCTGCTTTTGTTCAGCGTTAACAGAGAGAATGTCTGCTCACATATGTATGTTGAGCCGAACAGACTCATCATTCGTTTTGCATGGCGTCTCGTCAGAGGAAACTTGGCCTTTTCCAAACTCCGGTAGAAGTCAGGTAGGGAGAGAAGCTGATGCTGATTCTTCAGAGAATCATCACACTGAATTTCGATCAGTTCTAATTGCAGACTCTCCTCCACTTCTTTTGCATCCATTGAAAACGGAGCCGCAAACAGTGTGATTTCCTTCTCAATGACAGAAAAATCTTGGAAGCGCTGACTGAATTCTGTCATGAGAGAGACGGAGCTTCGCACGGAATGCTTTCATGTGCACATACAGCTGTGGTACCAGCTGCTCTTTGCCTTGTAGTCTCTTGTTCGGGGTGTTGAGATGATCAGTGAGATCAACTAAAAAAGCCAGGCCTGCCAACCATAAAGGGTCACTGATCTCATGGAGAGGTCTGCCCTTTTCTTTCAAAAACTTGTCGATATTTGATCTCAGGGAATAAAACCACTGCAGCACGGAGCCGCGACTGAGCCAGCGCACTTGAGAATGGTAGAGTAGGTCCCCGTATTCAGCATCGACATCAGAGAGGAACGCTTGCAATTCTCTGTGGTAAAGCCCTCGGGCCATATATTTTTTTAACATTTTTCACAACTGTGTTCATCACATCGCCAAGCTGGATTATCTTGGCACAGAGGGCTTCTTGGTAGATGATACAGTGCATTTTAACAGTCTCACCTCCGCTCTCCTGCACCTTGGCACTCACCATAGAAGCCATTCCTTTGCGCTCGCCTGTCATTGCTGGAGCCCCATCCGTTGTAATTCCACACAGCTTGTCCCATTTAAGTCCAGCCTGGTTAATTGAATCTGACACATCTTCAAAACATATCCTTCCCAGTTGTTGTCCCCTTTAGACTCCGAAGATCAAGCAGTTCCTCCGTAATGCAAAAATTCTCATCAACTCCCCACAAAAAAATTAACAGCCGTGCAGTGTCCGTGGCATCTGTGCTCTCATCACATGCAATCGAGTAAAAATCGAAAGCACAAGCTTTATCTGACACTTGCTGTTTTAAGTTAGCCGACAAGTCTTCAATTCGCCGCACAACCTTATTTCTGGACATACTAACATCGTTAAAATCCTGCATTTTCTCCAGGCACATTCCCACGACTTTAGTGAGGCACTGTTTGATGAAGTCACCGTCTGAGAAAGGTTTCCCGTGTAGGGCAATGAGTTGAGCTACTTCATTGCTGGCTATTGTTGCATTTTCTTGAGCTTTGTTAGCACGGAAAAAAAAACCCTGCTGCTGCGTTAGCAGGCTAGCTTGTCATTTGCTTTACCTTCTCTCTCCGCTCGGCGCCAGTGTAGGACGTGAAGGTCTGATGTTTCGTTTCATAATGCCGTCGTACATTGTACTCTTTCATCACGGCAACACTCTCATTACAAATCAAACAAACACACTTCCCCTTGGTTTCTATGAAAAAAAAATAATTTTTCCACCGAGTCTGAAATTTTCTGCACTCGCTTGCAATCTTGCGTCTCTTCGGTTCCGGCATTTCTGGTGACCCTGAGCAAATGTTTTCTTCGATTGCTTGCTTTGTGGAGACGCTGCCTTGTTCAAGACAATAGCGCCATCTAGTGTTTAAATTAAGAAATGCAATACAGTGGGCCATAGTCCATTATATTTTTAAACTTTGATACGGGCCAATTAAAAATGGATGGCGGGCCGCAGTTGGCCCGCGGGCCGTAGTTTGGACACCCCTGGTTTATAGCATGTTATATAATAATAAATAGTATAACATTGTAATGTTTAACATAATTCATAAGGCAATATATAGTATTGTAATTTTATAGTGAATATACAGCTGTGTGGTATACAGTAGGGTTGGTAGAATAATACATAGTGTAATATTACAAGTCTAATATTTTACAGTCTAAACTCTAAAGTATAGGGTAGTGTAAAGTAACGCATTGTATAATTCAAGGGTGGGTTTGTCTATGGTAGTGTATATTACGGTGTATAGTTGTGTAATGTAGGAAAAAGTTTATTTGGAGACATATCAATATAATGCATAATGTTAGAGCTTACATTGGGCTGTGTATACGATATTATACAATGTAGTTTAGATTGGAAGGTATAACATTACAATGTATAGTAGTCTAGTTTATGGCATGGTTGTAACGCAACACAGGATAGAGCAGCACATCGTGGCTGTTTCTCCCCCCTCCTCCGTTCCGAGCATGGATGGACTCGTCCGTCTGAATGAGGCTCGTCGCTCTCCGTGGTGGTAACGTTGGAAAGAAGGAAAAAACCGCCACCCATTTTTTTCGCCATATGGCATTGTAATGTATAACGACTTATTGTTAGTAGCTCAGCTGATGGAGAGTATATAGAGTTTATTGATAACATTGATGTAGTTTAGTATTTTAGTTTTTTATTAGTTTACTATATGGTATTCATTAGATAGTGTAGTGTATACCCAGTTACTTTATGTTTATAGCTCAATTTATTGAAGAATATATTGAGTACATTTATTATATTGATGAAGTTTCTACTTAGTTTTTTTCACATCGGTTTATTGTATGATAGTTGGGTAGTTGCAGTCCTTTAGCGTCCATATACTAAACGCCTCTGTTGAGATGTAAACTTTGACTTTAACATAGCTATTTCCATGACCAGTCACATGCTAATCCCTCACATTAACATCATGCTAATCTCCCAGTTACATGCTAATTTCTGACTTTAACACCCTGCTGATCCAACACTTTAACACAGCTATTTCAATGCTAAATTATCCTGTTTGATATGTAAACTCCTTTGTCAAGGCGCTTTACCTCTCCCACCTAGTTTAAACGACACTGCGAATCTTAGCAGCAGTCATTGAAGTGCTGTCGTCCCGACAGTTCTGTTCCTTCACCTGAAGAAGGCTACTTGTGTTGTGGCCGAAACGTCGTGAAAATTTTATTTTTTATTACGTTTTATTTTTTTTATTTTTTTTTCCATTCTACGTTACTTTATCGAAAGAACCAAGAAGATGAATCCCTGCAGTCACGAAAGCTTTAAATCTGAACTTTACGCAATTAAAAATCATAGTGTAAGATAAGACTAAAATCGTTGTCTGCTGTGAGGATCTTCTGTACTCAGGGCCCCGAATGTTTGTGGCAAGTGAAAGTTTGTCTCAGCAAAATGTAAGATTTCTCACAGTAGCATACCGTATGACCACACGTCGCTCTGCACCTTGTAGAGCCCATGGAACATGCTTTCTGAAGACATCCACTTTACAGGCAGGGGCACCTAATGGACATGACCGCATGGCCACAAGCACAACAACAATACGTTCAGTAAATTCAGTTCAGGCCGATGCATCGCGATTCGTCATACGTTTTTTTGCGTCAGGCCACATTCATCTGGCCAAATTAGCGTCATCTAGCCCTCCACTACCCTGAAGGGTTAAATGTGTAGTGACATCACGGGATGTCACTGTGTAGTGCCGGCCCTATTGACATCGCGGATACCACTCTGGTGTGGGTGTAGTACCGGCCCTAGAGGGGCTCGGTCAGCGCTGATTGATCCCGCTGGATGGCATCACGCTTGGCGTGCAGTGCCAACCCAACAGGATAGGGTGTGGGAGTGCCGGCCGTAGGAAACGGGTTACTAAATGCCATGGCACTCTGGTTGACCCGAGAGGACACGTGACCGGTTAAGTCTACAAAGGGGCCCCAAGTGGGGGCTAGGGGTGGTCACGTGGTCGGGGTCCAGATCCTGCTGCTCGATGATTCTAGAAGGTGGTCATGGCCAAGGGCGGAGCCAGCCACGCCACAGAGAATATAAGCTGGGTCCCCCAGAGGGACCGGCGTTGTTGTTCATCCTGAAGAACCTTTGTCTACGTCTACGTTCTACCGAGTCTCCAACACATGGACTGGGACCCGAGCTGTGGTCCCGTTCTGTCGTAGCTAGTCATGTTGTAATTAGTGTAGTTAGCCTGGTGGTCACCACCACAGGTTGTTATTCTGGGCCAGTTACCCCGTGTACCACACGGGGGGGGGGGGGAGGAGGAAGGGGATTTGTGAAATTGCATCCATATTTTGAACTGTCGGCAGAGCAGGGAGATTGAATCCAATTGCCGACCTCTGGATTGCAAGTCCAGGGTGGGAGAGCCATTGCACCACCGTGTGTGGCAGCACCACCCACTCTTTTTTTCTTAGGGGCTGTGCAAAATAAAATAAAAACATTGAGTACAATTAAAGTGATGGGCCTTCCATTCCGATGATGGTGATGACATTGGCGATACTGATAATGATGCTGATGATGCTAAGTAAGGTGAAGGACTCACTTTGCCCTTCACCACGTAGTTGGGGTCAGTCTGGACGTTCCGTGCCAGCCCAAAGTCGCAAATCTTGGCGATGTGTTCATGCGTTACCAGCAAATTCCTCGCAGCCAGGTCGCGGTGGATGCACTAAAAAAAGAAAATAATTCCATGTGTGGCCTTCAACAAACTTGGGGCAACTTCTGTGAAGGTCGGCCACGGTACACGACGGGGTGGGTGCCCAGCACCACGCCCGGCTGCCTTTGTCTCCCCAGTGTAGATGTTTACACACCGCACCAGGTACTCATTTGAGACTGAGTCCATCTGGGGAGGCCCAAGACCGGTTCAGATAATTGTCACTGGTGTTGGCCGTGAGCGGGAATCGAACTCTGGCCGTTGGGTTCGTAGCACAGTGAACTAACCACTGAGCGACCACTCGCCACCCAGACAGACATATTAAGGGCAACAAAGACGTGCACCACAGACACAGTCACATACAAAGACACAGTTAAACACGCACAGTCACAGGGATACAGTTAAACATACTCTTTGGTTCTTTCGGTAAAGTAACATAGGTATAAAATAAAACAAATCACGAGATACATACAGAGAGACACAGAGACAGGTTAAAATCATCACGTATTTTCATCATTATGTTCCACCACTCTTTCAACCGAGGAGAGAGGCTCACTGCTGATTCACTCATCTCGCGACTCACGTTCTTGTGAGCGAGGAAGGCCATACCGCTCGCGACCTGCTCCGAGAAGCTCGGGAGGTTGTCCACCCCGGATGGAGTAGAGTCGCTCACGATCGCTTCTCTCTCCGACGACGATGCCTCCCAGCCTGCGGTGCACAAGGAAGCCCGGACGATTCAGAAATGCCCTAACTATAGAGTATCTATACTAGATCATCGATTATTCAGCGGCTACGGGGGGGAAGGGGACGCCAAATTTTTTTTAACAACGCCGGATATTCACTACATAATAATTTAAAAAAGCTATTTTTTTGCACATTCTTGCATAGCATTGTTTTTAAATGTTGTGAATGTTTTGTTGTCTTTTAAATTAGTTTACTATATGAAATTGGTGTGAATAAACATACAAATACACAGAAATAAATATCCTACTGTAAAATGTAACCTATTTACTGTACCGCACTTACCAATCCAATCTCGAAGACTCTGAATGGAGTGATGTATATACGTGCAGTATTGTCATTTTTTAAAGTTGTATTTAGTGTATAATGTACCGTCTGTAATATTTAACACTGAAATGAAGTCGGTGGCCGCTCTGGTTAATAACGCGGTCTACTTCGCAGTAGACACAGTTAGAGCGAACACGTACATGATTAGAAAAAGAGAGTCGGCCAAGTGTTGTGTGGTGTAATTACCCAAATTTGAGAAATTTACTCACAAATTATTCCATCGGGGAAGCTGCCTAATAACATCACAAACCCACTTGGCAGGGTAAAGCCCGCTTGCAAGGCTGTGGCTGCACAGGGGCAGCTGCCCCCAGTCCATGGAAACTGGTACTGATGTAGTTTACGAATCGCCATGGGCGGCATGGTGGCACATTGGTAAGTAACCCTTGCGCCTTGCAGCAAGAAAGCTGGGTTTGATTCCCGACTCGGGCGCGTTTCGGCGTGGAGTTGTCATCTTCTCTCCCCCTGTTCGTCAGAGTGTGTAAGTGCAATGAAGTGTTTGAGTGAGTGTGTGAGCGAGTGAGTTAGCGTGAATGTGTGAGTGTGTGAAGATTGTATGTTCTCCCCCTCTTCTGGGTCTCCTCCGTGTTCTCGAGTTTCCTCCCATAGTAAAAAAAATACCCAATACAACGAGTCTGGCATTGGGCAAAACATCCCAATACTGAAAAATCACCTGCAAATTACTCAATTGGGACTACACAGTGACAGCAAAAACTTTGCAGGACCCTCATGAAGAAGTCTTGAGTTTTTGCACAGTAAACAAATGTAATAATAAATCTTGACTTAAAGCTTTTGTAACTGCAGGAAGACATTCTTTGGGTCTTTCGGTAACGTCACGTAAATAGGTTCAAATGAAATAACCAAAAATAACAAAAAACTACGACGTTTCGATCACAACACAAGCTTTTGTCATCAGGAAGAAAAAAAGAGAGGGGGACAGCTGCTAAGGCAGACAGTCTGACTTATCTCAACCGGTGTTGTCCCTATCCTAGGTAAACTCTGTCTTAAATGAGTACTTGGTGCAGTGTGTAGACATGAGCACTGGGGAGACAGAGGTGGCTGCATGCGCGTAGTGCTGGCCACCCACCTCCTCGTGGGCCACGCCGCCTAACAGCAGCACAGTCTGTTAAGGCTTATTTGGGTGATCTTCATCTTTGTTGTACGCTTGTGCCATCTTGTGTGTCCGCTGTCACAGATTCCAGGCTACAACCCTCCGGAGTCCACCCCATGGGGCTCCCCTTCTCCCCGGCCCAAAAAACCCAGACAGTACTCGTGCATCATGCATGCGGTGTCAGCAAGAGGTAAGAGGTGCATGAGTGGGCACACACTCTGGGTTTTACATCTGCAGAGTTAGTTAAGTGTACAGTGTGCTCGCAAGCAGAGGTGAACAATAAAAAAATCAGTGGCGGTTATGAGAAACGCTACCCTGTTTGCACTCTGAACTTGCAATCCAGAAGTTACTGGTTCGTTTTCCCATCGCAGCGTTTGAAACAGTGGCGCAATTTTCTTAAATTTACAATTTTTACCTTGCCAACCAGTACAAACAGCCAGGTGAGGTGTATAAGCGTCACTATATATGAATAGTTTAGGACATCTTATGCTCACAAACTCACCCGTTCACGCACTCAACCACCAACTCAATCTCACTCAAATCACCAACTCACTCTCACTCAAACCACCAACTCACTCAACCATCAACTCACTCAACCCACCATCTCACTCAAACCACCAACTCACTCAACCATCAACTCACTCAACCCACCATCTCACTCAAACCACCAACTCACTCAAACCACCACCATCTCACTCAAACCACCAACTCACTCAAACCACCATCTCACTCAAACCACCATCTCACTCAAACCACCATCTCACTGAAACCACCAACTCACTCAAACCACCAACTCACTCAAACCACCACCATCTCACTCAAACCACCACCATCTCACTCAAACCACCACCATCTCACTCAAACCACCATCTCACTCAAACCACCATCTCACTCAAACCACCATCTCACTCTAAAAGGTTGAAGGTTAAGGTGCAGGCAGCCCTGAAAATATATTGGCTCGTGCCACTGCAAGCTCCCTTCTGGAGGATATGTTGTTGAGCCAGACGTTTGGAAGAGGTGGGAGTAACCCACATTTTACCCCACCACACACGACCTGCCGATGGACTACCCATTGACAGTGCTGAGTGGACAACGGCAGGGCCAGTGAGGGGGGATTTAAGAAACGGTTCAATCACCTGCCGCGCTTGGAGGATGAACCGGCGGCATTTGGGTTGCCAAGCCCAGTGTGATAACCGTCACATTATGGCAGCATCATAATCTGAATATTTTTCCTGGATCAATCCGATGAGCTATAAAGCTCTTTTTCACAGGTGTCCAGCACCACTTCATCATATGGATGAGGGGTTCCTGAATCAGGTGAGAGACAGATTTGTCCTCCTCTACCAGGTGAGGTCAGGCAATTTTACTTCTCACTTCACCTTCCTCACCTCAACTGGTAAGGTAGGAAAATCATTGCTCCTGAACTAGGTGAGAGCCCAATCAGGTGTGACCCGTGGTGCATAAGGGGACCACACCAATGATAAAAAAAATACTAAACTATTTTTTATTTTCTTGGTTCTTTCGGTAAAGTCTCGTAGAAGATAAATAATAAAAATATAAAACAATACAATTCTCACGACGTTTCGACTGCAACACAAGCAATCATCATTCCTTCTACGTGACTTTACCGAAAGAACCAAGAATATGAATGCCTGCAGTCACGAAAGCTTTAAATAAAAATGTATTTTTTATTTATTTACCAAGGTCACATCTATAACAGCAGCCACTATACCTGACCAGTGTTACTCATTTCTACTGTTACCTATTATTATGATTAGTGTGTGGACCCACCACAAAATTTCATACTTAACTTGCAGTTCATCAATCTTTGTAATAGCGTAATCAACCAGACTATGCGTTAATTGTGTTTTGACCGACCGTCTGTGTTGCTTTATATGGTTTCCAAATTTTGCTAAATACTGTTTGTTTGGTATGCTTCTCTCTCTGTGTCCCCTGTTGTATCTGTGTTAGTTTCCCCCTACTTGTGTGTCTGTATATACATATGGGGTTATGTGTTTCCTCTCTCTCGTAAATTTAGCTCTTCTGTACCTGATGATGGCTGCTTGTGTTGCAACCGAAACGTCGTACGCTATTATGTTATTTTATTATTTCTTATTTATACGTGACTTTACCGAAAAAAAACAAAGAGTAATTCCTGCAGTCACGAAAGCTTTGAATCAAGTCTGTAGTGCCTCTTGTTAAACAGTGCTTCAGTTAAACAGGAAAATTAATAAATCCAGCAGGCATGACTTGAAAAGTAACACATATACATTTTGGGTGGCACTCTAAATCGTCCGGTAAATCGTGTCGCCAATTATAATTTCTGCGTTTATCTGCGCGTGTCTGTGTACCCCCAGTGGAGGAATACGTGCGCAGCTTGCTGGACAACCCTGAGTTGATTGACCGTCTGGCACTGGCCTCGGAGCAGGTGAGACTCCGTATGCGTGCATCAGCTCTGCCCCCCCCCCTCATATTTATGGTGCGGGCCTGTACCCTTGTCCGACCCCTCACTTCCGCGTTGCATCCAGCTGCCTCACTGAAGAAAGGGACACTTGCCTTGCGCTGAGTACGACGTTTCGCTGGTTGTAATCGCCAGGGAAACGATATACTCGATTTGTAAGTGTTGTGGGTTTACTCTCCAATACACTGGCATGCTGCAGTAGTAACTAATTGACACGTTTTGTTTTACGTAACAAACCTTACTAATTGGCTGTACCGGGTTAACTACACACATTTACGCGCTCTTACCCAATAAACCTTTATTATGGATAATATTGGTCGCAAAAGAATACGTGTTAAACAGCTCCATTTTAGAACGTCTCATCCTCACGAGCAATGGTCAATCAATCAAATAAATCCTAGATTTATAACGTGGAATATTTAGCAAAAAGCAGAGACGGAAGGGTGAAACTCTAGAGGTAGCTCTATGATATCCGCTTTTGTGGAACGTTCTCTAACACGGATGGCCGTACTGCTCTGAGATAAATCAGACTGGATCCTTCGTCTCGTTACGTGATGGCGGTTGCAAAATTGTTGTTGACGCGTGCATGTGCCGTGCGTGTGCTGTGTACGTGTGCAGGATGTGGTGGAGTCCCGGGTAATCTTCCCCGAACATCTCCCGCTGTCCCAGCTGCAGCAAGGTGTGCGCTCCGGCCGGTTTGTCCAGGGAACCTTCCTTGTGAGTCGTGAGAATTACCTGGAGGGGACTCTGAGGGTGCGAGGGGACGGTGACAGTGATAAAGAGGTACACGTTTCACAAGCCTGCGTCTGGAAGGAACAATGCTGTTCGATCGTATCTGTGTGAGTTTTCAAAACAAATTTATAATGAAGCAGTGGCATAGCGTTCTTGGCATGAGCAGTAGCTCTTAACCTTTACTGCAAGGCTGCAGTAAAGGTTAAGAGCTACTGGGCTAAAATATTTGTATTTTGAACGTATTTTGCACCCTACGTAGGTGTCGTAGCCTGGCACCTGCCCCCCCGGCCTTTGGGTCCTGGTGCAGTTGCACTGCCTGCACACTCGATAGCTACGCCACCACAACCACAGTATATACGTTAATTGTGACTACTTTAATAATAGGGTTTTTCCCTTTTTTTCTGGCAACAAAACTGAAACCTTTTACAAGGAATCATGTGTGCATTAACCACCCCAGGGACGGCTTTCTTTTGAGCCTCGACCCAATTGGTGCGAGACCAGAGGACGCCAAAAGGCGTACGCATATATTGCAAATATTATCAGTGTGTTTTTCTTTGCATTTTGACCACAAGTATTGTGGTTAATGCACACATGATTCCTTATAAAAGGTTTTAGTTTTGTTGCCAGAAAAACGGGGAAAAACCATATTATATTTTGGTACTGGCAAAGGAGGTCTAATGATGGTTGTGACTACTTTGTTAACAAAATGAATGATCTATTTCCACCTCCAAAATGTAACGTTAAATAACAATTAGATACATTGGCCCTTTGTTGGAAAAAAAACCCAGTCCAGAAATTGCCCTGCTTGAACATATGTTACTGAAAAACATTGGTTTCAGAAGATTCATGGGCTCATAGTCCTACATTTTAAATTGTTTATTCGTGGTATTAAAACTCTTGTACAGTAAAACCTTGGATTGCGAGCATAATTCGTTCCGGAAACGTGTTTGTAATCCAAAGCACTCGTATATCAAAGCACTCATTTATCAGTTGTGATCACGTGACGCTCGGCAGTACAAAGCTGCTCGTATTGCAAGACTCTCGCTCGTTTATAAAATTAATATTTATTAAAAATTTTGCTCTTCTTGTAAAACACTCGCAGACCAAGTTACTCGCAATCCAAGGTTTTACTGTATATGCTGCTCTCTAACAACACTTGGCCCAGCGGTCTGTTCAGGCTATATCGGGGATCTTTTTTGTCTCCGTGCAGGTGTTGATCCAGGGGCTGCAGCATTTAAACCGCGCGATGCACGACGACATCGTGTGCGTGGAGATGTTCCCCGAGGAGCGCTGGGTTGCCCCCTCCTCGCTGGTCCTGCACGATGAGGGCGTCGCAGGGGACGTTGCAGAAGAGAATGAGGAGGATGTGGTGAGTGGAGCGTCAACACTGCCGAACCAAAATCAAACCCAGACACCTGCAGTGTGCGTGTCTCTCTCCCCGTGCTCGCATGGATTTTTCTCCAGGTCCTCCGGCTTTTCCCTCCACAGTTACAATCTGACATGCACTTAGAGTATTTGGCTGCTATCAATTTCAAATGTGATAAGATACTTCATTGAACGATCATTTGTGGCCAGGTCACTTAAAAAGAGCTATATAGCTCTCAGGGTCCTTACCTGGTAAAGTTATTTAGTTTATAGTTTTTAAATAGTTTTAATATAGTTTAAACAAAGAATAACAACAAAGACTCAACCACTTCAAGAGAGACCTTAAACATAATGAACACCGTGTGACCAGACAACAATCCACATTAGAGATGCTGTTAGCTTGATTTTGCGTTTATTAAATGACTTTACATTAGATTACTTCAAAATCAAGTCAGGAGTGCTAATCATTTCGTACAATTTTTGTATGTACGTAGGGGTTATTTGACCATACTTCGGTGCGGGTTGGTGAAGAGGGGGGGGGCATAGATCAGGAGCATAGAAGGACAGGACAGCAGTTCATTTTGCTGTACTGCGCTCTGCTGCCAGCCATTTTGGCGCAGAGCCTATACCACCTGTTATGCATATCCAGGCTCAACACGGCGTCGCTTCCATGGTCTGAGCTGGGTCACAGGGTGGCCTCTATATTGAAAACTAATTTCTTTAGAACTGCTTTTTGTATTTAGATTGTTGTCCTTTCCGCGCACCTCCGATTAGCATGGTTGGCTGTGTACGGTGCGAAATAAGTTCTACATGCATACATACCACAGTGACAAAATGCAAAACATAATAAAGTACAGCAATTAAGTTAATTGAAATTGGCACGAAAACAACCATGGTTTATGAAAAGTCGACAATATTGCACAAACATAAACAAGTGTTAGATATTAAATCGCATGTAGTGCAAGTTGGCTTGGGCAGATTATTTATAGACTGATCATTGCAGTTATACTTATAAAAACGTTACGTAAACATTAAACACATATAGGGTGACTGATGTGCTAAGCAGGTAAGAGAAAATGTCAATCAGTGAAATCATAAAGAATCGAGAGATTAAGCATCAAATTGTGAATTAGATGGGAGGGTAACCTTTGTTGTAGATAATATTGGTCGCAAAAGCTTATGCGTTTTTTTTTAAACGTGTGGTATCTGATGGGCGGGTTCCGGTTGATTCTATCAATTGCCAGAACTGTTTTAACTTATCAATATTTACGGAGGACTCCTCACTGTGATCTTTTGTCATTTTAACAAAGCGTCAGTCTCATTATTGACATTGATGAGACACAGCATGAAACCACATCCGCAGGTTAAGCGCTATTGTTTTGGGTTGCTCCTTCCCCTTCAAGCCAAATTGTATTGTGTTACGCAGTGAGTTGGTTAAACAATAGTTATTTCATTATTTCAGTGTGTGAGAGAGAAGCTACTGTGGTTAGTGCTCATTTGAGTTTGCGTTGTCATCTCCCGGTGCTATCCCAGCTGCTGCTGCTGTCGTCGCTCTTGCTTAGATTGCGCAACACGATGTTTGTCCTTTGTTTTGGTCTCCAGCTGAAAGCCGAAAGTGGGAAGATGCGTCGGCCCACTGGCAAAGTGGTCGGCATTATCAAGCAGAACTCGAGGCCGCTGTGCGGCATGCTCATGCCCAGCTACGAATCCTGGGAACCGCTTCTTGGGAAGCAAGCTGATCCAAAAATGATCGCCTGGCCATAAATGATAGCGCAACTATAGTAGTTGGCCACCAGGTTTGCACACATCTCAGGAGGGATTTTGTCCCACTCCTCTTTGCAGATCTTCTCCCAAGTCATTAAGGTTTCGAGGCTGACGTTTGGCAACTCGAACCTTCATCTCCCTCCACAGATTTTCTATGGGATTAAGGTCTGGAAACTGGCTAGGCCACTCCAGGACCTTAATGTGCTTCTTCTTGAGCCACTCCTTTGTTGTCTTGGCCGTGTGTTTTGGGTCATTGTCATGCTGGAATACCCATCCACGACCCATTTTCAATGCCCTGGCTGAGGGAAGGAGGTTCTCACCCAAGATTTGATGGTACATGGCCCCGTCCATCGTCCCTTTGATGCGGTGAAGTTGTCCTGTCCCCTTAGCAGAAAAACACCCCCAAAGCATAATGTTTCCACCTCTATGTTTGACGGTGGGGATGGTGTTCTTGGTGTCATAGGCAGCATTCCTCCTCCAAACACGGCGAGTTGAGTTGATGCCAAAGAGCTCCATTTTGGTCTCATCTGACCACAACACTTTCACCCAGTTGTCCTCTGAATCATTCAGATGTTCATTGGCAAACTTCAGACGGGCATGTATATGTGCTTTCTTGAGCAGGGGGACCTTGCGGGCGCTGCAGGATTTCAGTCCTTCACGGCGTAGTGTGTTACCAATTGTTTTCTTGGTGACTATGGTCCCAACTGCCTTGAGATCATTGACAAGATCCTCCCGTGTAGTTCTGGGCTGATTCCTCACGGTTCTCATGATCATTGCAACTCCACGAGGTGAGATCTTGCATGGAGCCCCAGGCCGAGGGAGATTGACAGTTCTTTTGCGTTTCTTCCATTTGCGAATAATCGCACCAACTCTCGTCACCTTCTCACCAAGCTGCTTGACAATGGTCTTGTAGCCCATTCCAGCCTTGTGTAGGTCTACAATCCTGTCCCTGACATCCTTGGAGAGCTCTTTGGTCTTGGCCATGGTGGAGAGTTTGGAATCTGATTGATTGATTGCTTCTGTGGACAGGTGTCTTTTGTACAGGTAACAAGCTGAGATTAGGAGCACTCCCTTTAAGAGTGTGCTCCTAATCTCAGCTCGTTACCTCTATAAAAGACACCTGGGAGCCAGAAATCTTTCTGATTGAGAGGGGGTCAAATACTTATTTCCCTCATTAAAATGCAAATCAAATTATAACATTTTTGACATGCGTTTTTGTGGATTTTGTTGTTGTTATTCTGTCTCTCACTGTTCAAATAAACCTACCATTAAAATTATAGACTTATCATTTCTTTGTCAGTGGGAAAACGTTCAAAATCAGCAGGGGATCGAATATTTTTTTCCCTGACTGTATGTGAGGAGTCTGTGGGTCGCAACAGCACGTACGGCTGGAAGTAGGACATTCCAGACTAAGAGGATTCATAATGGCCGTGTCAACGAGACTGAACCAGCCAGCACAACTCACTGCCAATAACACGTCACATTATTCACCCTTAAGCAATTGTTCAATAAATTAATTGAATCACTACAATTAAAATCAAAGAATATCCCAGAACAAACACTTCGCATTCTCCTCCGTCAGCCACCTGCATCGACAATAGAAACGCATCAGACCAGCATTTGATAAAACCCGGTGTGGGAGGTATGGGGGGGCGGCATACACTTGCGGTGGACAGCAGGGGGGTGGCTGCATGCAGTAGCCATCGCAGATCAAGCGGTAGAACTTGTCATCGACTGCCATGCGCCAGGGTAAGGGGCCTCTCCTAAACCCACACACATCACACACCGAGCGGTACACATGTCACACCGAGGAGCACGCACGTCACACTCTGAGCAGGTTGCACAGGGCTCCTTTATCAAGACAAACGTGGAGCAGATTACACCTACTACAATACGCTTGTCACAATGCCCCCCTCTCCCCCCCCCCCCCAGTTTATGGGGGGGCGCGGGCCTCACTCCCCCCTTCGCGTCAGCCCCCCCTAATAAATGGTCCGGTTGCATTGTGAATGCACCACTCGAATGACGTGCAGTCCCGTGGCGCACTGTAACGGGCTCGTGATTTACTCAATAAAATTCAACGTAAAAAAATAAAAACGATCCCAAGACATTATTTAAAATAAAGTATGGCCATCGTGTGTCAGCATCACAGGCGAAAATTGCCATGTAAAAAAAAACTTCACTGCGACTCACTCAATTGGGATTGCTCGCAGCAAACAGCACTTGACCTGCTTGCAGGTTAGGTGCTGAATAACCGTGTGTCACACAGAGAACAGTTGCCACTGAGGGTGCCCTTTTCAAATGCTTGAGATGAGATGTGATTATCGCGTGTAAATGTACACACTAAAATAACGAAAAAATTATAAGCGAACTATTATCGTTTCAAGTGGCAGGGTGGTGCAGCGGTGATCTTTGACCCTCGCAACAAGAAGGGCCTTGGTTAATTATCCGACTGGCACTTTGCGGAGTTTTCTACGTTCTCCCCTTTGTTCTGTATGGGTTATCCAGTTTGCTCACATAGCTAGAAAACACACAATCACAATGTAACTGGGTATTGGCCAAGCATCCCAATGCTAAAGTTACCTGCAAATTACTTCATTGGGATGACACTCGGCAGCAGAGCCAAATGATGGCATTGCTGGGGCCCTATGCCATTGTTAAGCTTAAGAGGCCCCTTCTATGAATGCCTGTATATTTTTGTCAGCAGAATGAAAATAACTGCTTTGGAGAGTCTTTTTTTCTCACCGATCTTTATTTATTAAACAATTATGTTATAACTCGAAACCTCGTGTCCATTTCTTGTTTCGTATTTAGAGACCCCCCCCCTCTCTTAATGCGAGGCCCTAAGCTGCAAGTGTGGCCGGTGTGAGCTCGCCTGTGATGAATCACACGTATAATTGTGCACTCTAATTTTCTATGGGTGGCCAGGAGAATTTATTATTATTTAAGGGAATGCAATGGCGATCAGGGGATTGGATCCAGAGCCCCACGTACACAGTAGAGTACAAGGGAACGCCCACAATACAGATTTGAGCTGACCTGCGGATTGAGAAATTGAACTGTTTTGTGACGTGGAGGGTGTTTCTGAACGCTATTATGACCGACCCGTCCCGACGGGAGGAGAGAGGCCAGGGTGGACCGGCTGCATGAGCTTACTCTCCGGCACTGCACAGCACAACATCGCCTCCCTACTGCAAAAATACTCGGCAGGACCCTCCTGAAAATGAAAGTCTTCGGAATCAGTGAGGCCTGTCCTTGGTAGGACAGGCGTAGTCTTGGTCGTCACAAGCGAACATTTGTTTCTCCACATGAATTTGTATCCCCGGGTTACCATCAGGGCTGGGCGCTGTAAGCTTAGCTTCTGAGATCTGATGAGACTGGCCGTTTTTTAAAAGGTAATTTCGGCATCTGGAGCCCAAGCATGCAACAACTTTATGCAACTTCTTGGTTATTTTGGTAAAGTCACGTAGAATGGAAATAAAATAATAAAAATAAAACGTAATAAAAAATAAAATTCTCACGACGTTTCTGCCAAAACACAAGTAGCCTTCTTCAGGCGAAGGAACAGAACTGTCGGGACGACAGCGCTTCAATAACTGCTGCCAAGATTCGCAGCGTCTTTTAAGCTAGGTGGGAGAGGTAAAGCGCCTTGACAAAGGAGTTTACATATCAAACAGGAGAATTTAGCATTGAAATCGCTGTGTTAAAGTGTTGGATCAGCAGGGTGTTAAAGTCAGAAATAAACATGTAACTGGGAGATTAGCATGATGTTAATGTGAGGGATTAGCATGTGACTGGTCACGGAAATAGCTATGTTAAAGTCAAAGTTTACATCTCAACAGAGGCGTTTAGTATATGGACGCTAAAGGACTGCATCTACCCAACTATCATACAATAAACCGATGTGAAAAAAAACTAAGTATAAACTACATCAATGTTATCAATAAACTCTATATGCCATCCAATCAGCAGAGCGCTTCAATGAACGCTGCTAAGATTCGCAGCGTCTTTTAGGCTAGGTGGGAGAGGTAAAGCGCCTTGACAAAGGAGTTTACATATCAAACAGGATAATTTAGCATTGAAATAGCTGTGTTAAAGTGTTGGATCAGCAGGGTGTTAAAGTCAGAAATTAGCATGTAACTGGGAGATTAGCATGATGTTAATGTGAGGGATTAGCATGCGACTGGTCACGGAAATAGCTATGTTAAAGTCAAAGTTTCCATCTCAACAGAGGCATTTAGTATATGGACGCTAAAGGACTGCAACTACCCAACTATTATACAATTAACCGATGTGAAAAAAACTAAGTATAAACTACATCAATATAATAAATGTACTCAATATGTTCTTCAATATGTTGAGCTATAAACATAAAGTAACTGTGTATACACTACACTATATAATCAATACCATATAGTAAACGAATTAATAAAACTAAAATATCAACTACATCAATGTTAAATTTTGATTTAAAGCTTTCGTGACTGCAGTAATTCATATTCTTAGTTTTTTCGGTAAAGTCACGTTGAAGAGAAACAACAAAATAACAAAATATATATAAAACAATAAAAAATTCTCACGACGTTTCGACCATAACACAAACCAATTCCTCGACCACATCAATTCCATACACCCAGCCATCAGATTCACCATGGAGGTCGAAAAAGATGGCAAGCTACCCTTTTTGGATGTCCTAATTAAAAGGAGACCTGATGGTTCAATGAGCCACTCTGTCGACAGGAAAGCTACGCATACGAATGCTTACTTAAAACCGGATTCCCACCACCATCCATGCCAGAAGAACTCCCTCATCAAGACTCTATACCATAGAGCCCAATGCATTTCCGACCAGGAACACATTGCCAGTGAACTTAAGCACTTACACCAAGCTCTCAAGGCTAATGGTTACTCCGACTACACAATCCGCAAAGCCATCACTCCAGCCATGAAGAAGGATCCTCTTGAGGAGCCATTCAAAACCATCACCTTACCCTACATTGCGGGGGTCACAAAAAAGATCTCCAAAATCCTGAATAAACACAAAATCCAGGTCCGATTCAACACAGTACATAAAATCCGTGATCTGGTTCCGTCTGTAAAAGATGTGGTTCCAGACATACAGTACCCAGGCGTCTACAAACTAAGTTGCCTCTGTGGTAGCAGTTACATTGGAGAAACCAAACGACATATCTGGGACCACATCCGTGAACATAAAGCAGACTTGAAACATGGTAGGACGAGCACCTCAGCCGTGGCAGATCACTTATAATTCAGTGGGCTCACATGACATTGACTTCTCCAAGACGGAAGTTCTCTGCAAGCCATCCGGCTACCATGAGAAATTCGTTCATGAGGCCATCCACATATACAAACACAGAAACAATTTCAACCGAGAAGATGGATTCTGGCTTAGTAACCATTGCAAAGACGTTATAAACCATTTTGGTACTTAATTGATTGTATTTTATGGTGACTTTCAGATCGCAGTCCATTCGCTGCCACTGCCTCTTAATACCTTTCACACGACGGTCAATGGTATGGTTTATAGCAGGGGTGTCCAAACTTTTTTTCCCGAGGGCCACATACAGAAAAATATACGAAGGATTGGGCCACTCACTAGACGTGAGGTATACTGCCTCACTTCTCATGCACTAATATTGTCAAAATCAATCAAATGCAGGTAAATTACGTTTGATTATTGAACGTTTGAAGAAAAAAAGCCTCCATCATAGCTCTTCATTAGTAGATTTGAATTTTATTTTTTACAAAAAGGTTGGCAGGTAATTCTCTCAGTGACAGCCTTAGATTGGTTCTTAGGGTGCTGATCCCCCTTCATTGTCCATATGAAGGGAGAGACAAGAAGACAAATAGGGGATGTGGATATTTCAAGCTTATTACACAAATAAATTATTGGGCTTGTTAACACATCAACTAACGTTTGTTAAAAAAATTGTCATCAACTTTAATTGACTGAATTTATGAAGTAATTGGGCTTATTAACAAATGAAAACGGTGTGTATATTTTTAACTCACCTGTAATGGGAATAATGTTACGCTCAGTGGGAGCAGTGATGCTGCGCTTTGGTCTGAAGGATAGCTGGCAGGTCAGGAGTAAGTTTGGTGGTTGAGATGCGAAGGACGTCACGGAGATGGTTGTTGGTCGTTCTGGTTCTCAGCCTGCTTTTGTTCAGCGTTAACAGAGAGAATGTCTGCTCACATATGTATGTTGAGCCGAACAGACTCATCATTCGTTTTGCATGGCGTCTCGTCAGAGGAAACTTGGCCTTTTCCAAACTCCGGTAGAAGTCAGGTAGGGAGAGAAGCTGATGCTGATTCTTCAGAGAATCATCACACTGAATTTCGATCAGTTCTAATTGCAGACTCTCCTCCACTTCTTTTGCATCCATTGAAAACGGAGCCGCAAACAGTGTGATTTCCTTCTCAATGACAGAAAAATCTTGGAAGCGCTGACTGAATTCTGTCATGAGAGATGTGATCACAGACACATTCTCCCATTTTTGCAGAGAGCTTGGCATTTGAAAATGCGCATTGATTTCGGTCAGCGTGGGGAAGTGCGCTACATTGAAGTTGCGCAGTTGTGACTCGAAGAGACGGAGCTTCGCACGGAATGCTTTCATGTGCACATACAGCTGTGGTACCAGCTGCTCTTTGCCTTGTAGTCTCTTGTTCGGGGTGTTGAGATGATCACTGAGATCAACTAAAAAAGCCAGGCCTGCCAACTATAAAGGGTCACTGATCTCATGGAGAGGTCTGCCCTTTTCTTTCAAAAACTTGTCGATATTTGATCTCAGGGAATAAAACCACTGCAGCACGGAGCCGCGACTGAGCCAGCGCACTTGAGAATGGTAGAGTAGGTCCCCGTATTCAGCATCGACATCAGAGAGGAACGCTTGCAATTCTCTGTGGTAAAGCCCTCGGGCCATAATTTTTTTTGACATTTTTCACAACTGTGTTCATCACATCGCCAAGCTGGATTATCTTGGCACAGAGGGCTTCTTGGTAGATGATACAGTGCATTTTAACAGTCTCACCACCGCTCTCCTGCACCTTGGCACTCACCATAGAAGCCATTCCTTTGCGCTCGCCTGTCATTGCTGGAGCCCCATCCGTTGTAATTCCACACAGCTTGTCCCATTTAAGTCCAGCCTGGTGAATTGAATCTGACACAGCTTCAAAACATATCCTTCCCAGTTGTTGTCCCCTTTAGACTCCGAAGATCAAGCAGTTCCTCCGTAATGCAAAAATTCTCATCACCTCCCCGCAAAAAAATTAACAGCCGTGCAGTGTCCGTGGCATCTGTGCTCTCATCACATGCAATCGAGTAAAAATCGAAAGCACAAGCTTTATCTGACACTTGCTGTTTTAAGTTAGCCGACAAGTCTTCAATTCGCCGCACAACCTTATTTCTGGACATACTAACATCGTTAAAATCCTGCATTTTCTCCAGGCACATTCCCACGACTTTAGTGAGGCACTGTTTGATGAAGTCACCGTCTGAGAAAGGTTTCCCGTGTAGGGCAATGAGTTGAGCTACTTCATTGCTGGCTATTGTTGCATTTTCTTGAGCTTTGTTAGCACGGAAAAAAAAACCCTGCTGCTGCGTTAGCAGGCTAGCTTGCCATTTGCTTTACCTTCTCTCTCCGCTCGGCGCCAGTGTAGGACGTGAAGGTCTGATGTTTCGTTTCATAATGCCGTCGTACATTGTACTCTTTCATCACGGCAACACTCTCATTACAAATCAAACAAAAACACTTCCCCTTGGTTTCTATGGAAAAAAATTAATTTTTCCACCGAGTCTGAAATTTTCTGCACTCGCTTGCAATCTTGCGTCTCTTCGGTTCCGGCATTTCTGGTGACCCTGAGCAAATGTTTTCTTCGATTGCTTGCTTTGTGGAGACGCTGCCTTGTTCAAGACAATAGCGCCATCTAGTGTTTAAATTAAGAAATGCAATACAGTGGGCCATAGTCCATTATATTTTTAAACTTTGATACGGGCCAATTAAAAATGGATGGCGGGCCGCAGTTGGCCCGCGGGCCGTAGTTTGGACACCCCTGGTTTATAGCATGTTATATAATAATAAATAGTATAACATTGTAATGTTTAACATAATTCATAAAGCAATATATAGTATTGTAATTTTATAGTGAATATACAGCTGTGTGGTATACAGTAGGGTTGGTAGAATAATACATAGTGTAATATTACAAGTCTAATATTTTACAGTATAAAGTATAGGATAGTCTAAAGTAACGCATTGTATAATTCAAGGGTGGTTTTGTCTATGGTAGTGTATATTACGGTGTATAGTTGTGTAATGAATGATTGGACCCAGAGCCCCACGTACACAGTAGAATACAAGGGAACGCCCACAGTACAGATTTGAGCTGACCTCCGGATTGAGAAATTGAACTGTGTTGTGACGTGGAGGGTGTTTCTGAACGCTATTGTGACCGACCCGTCCCGACGGGAGGAGAGAGGACAGGGTGGACCGGCTGCATGAGCTTACTCTCCGGCACTGCACAGCACAACATCGCCTCCCTACTGCAAAAAAACTCGGCAGGACCCTCCTGAAAATAAAAGTCTTCGGAATCAGTGAGGCTTGTCCTTGGGAGGACAGGCGTAGTCTTGGTCGTCACAAGCGAACATTTGTTTCTCCATATTAATTTGTATCTCCGGGTTACTATCAGGGCTGGGCGCTGCAAGCTTAGCTTCTGAGATCTGATGAGACTGGTAGCCGTTTTTTAAAAGGTAATTTCGGCACGTGGAGCCCAAGCATGCAACAACTTTATGCAACTTCTTGGTTCTTTCGGTAAAGTCACGTAGAATGGAAATAAAATAATAAAAAATAAAACATAAAAAAATTCTCACGACGTTTCGGCCACAACACAAGTAGCCTTCTTCAGGTGAAGGAACAGAACTGTCGGGACGACAGCGCTTCAATAACTGCTGCTAAGATTCGCAGCGTCTTTTAGGCTAGGTGTGAGAGGTAAAGCGCCTTGACAAAGGAGTTTACATATCAAACAGGAGAATTTAGCATTGAAATAGCTGTGTTAAAGTGTTGGATCAGCAGGGTGTTAAATTCAGAAATTAGCATGTAACTGGGAGATTAGCATGATGTTAATGTGAGGGTTTAGCATGTGACTGGTCACGGAAATAGCTATGTTAAAGTCAAAGTTTACATCTCAACAGAGGCATTTTGTATATGGACGCTAAAGGACTGCAACTACCCAACTATCATACAATAAACCGATGTGGAAAAAAAACTAAGTATAAACTACATCAATGTCATCAATAAACTCTATATACTCTCCAATCAGCAGAGCGCTTCATTGAACGCTGCTAAGATTCGCAGCGCCTTTTAGGCTAGGTGTGAGAGGTAAAGCGCCTTGACAAAGGAGTTTACATATCAAACAGGATAATTTAGCATTGAAATAGCTGTGTTAAAGTGTTGGATCAGCAGGGTGTTAAAGTCAGAAATTAGCATGTAACTGGGAGATTAGCATGATGTTAATGTGAGAGATTAGCATGCGACTGGTCACGGAAATAGCTATATTAAAGTCAAAGTTTACATATCAAGTGAGGCATTTAGTATATGGACGCTAAAGGACTGCAACTACCCAACTATCATACAATAAACCGATGTGAAAAAAAAACTAAGTATAAACTACATCAATATAATAAATGTACTCAATATATTTTTCAAAAAGTTGAGCTATAAACATAAAGTAACTAGGTATACACTACACTATATAATGAATACCATATAGTAAATGAATTAATACAACTAAAATATAACTACATCAATGTTATCAATAAACTCTATATACTCTCCCATCAGCTGAGCTACTAACAATAAGTCATTATACATTACAATGCCCTATGGCGAAAAAATGGGTGGCGGTTTTTTCCTTCTTTCAAACGTTAGCACCATGGAGAGCGACGAGCCTCGTTCAGACGGACGAGTCCATCCATGCTCGGAACGGAGGAGGGGGGAGAAACAGCCACGATGCGCTGCTCTGTCCTGTGTTGCGTTACAACCATGCCATAAACTAGACTACTATACATTATAATGTTATACCTTCCAATCTAAACTACATTGTATAATATCGTATACACAGCCCAATGTAAGCTCGAACATTATGCATGATATTGATATGTCTCCAACTAAAATTTTCCAACATTACACGACTATTCGCCATAATATACACTACCATAGACAAACCCACCCTTGAATTATACAATGCGTTACTTTACACTACCCTATTACACTATGTATTATTCTACCAACCCTACTGTATACCACACTGCTGTATATTCACTATACAATTACGATACTATATATTGCCTTATGAATTATGTTAAACATTACAATGTTATACTATTTATTATTATATAACATGCTATAAACCATACCATTGACCGTCGTGTGAAAGCTATTAAGAGGCAGTGCCAGCGAATTGACTGCGGTCTGAAAGTCACCATAAAATACAATCAATTAAGAACCGAAATGGTTTATAACATCTTTCCAATGGTTACTAAGCCAGAATCCATCTTCTCGGTTGAAATTGTCTCTGTGTTTGTATATGTGGATGGCCTCATGAACGAATCTCTCATGGTAGCCGGATGGCTTGCAGAGAACGTCCGTCTTGGAGAAGTCAATGTCATGTGAGCCCACTGAATTATAACAGTGATCTGCCATGGCTGAGGTGTTCGTCCTACCATGTTTCAAGTCTGCTTTATGTTCACGGATGCGGTCCGAGATATGTCGTTTGTTTTCTCCAATGTAACTGCTACCACAGAGGCAACTTAGTTTGTAGACGCCCGGGTACTGTATGTCTGGAACCACATCTTTTACAGACGGAACCAGATCACGGATTTTATGTACTGTGTTGAATCGGACCTGGATCTAGTGTTTATTCAGGATTTTGGAGATCTTTTTTGTGACCCCCGCAATGTAGGGTAAGGTGATGGTTTTGAATGGCTCCTCAAGAGGATTCTTCTTCATTGCTGGAGTGATGGCTTTGCGGATTGTGTAGTCGGAGTAACCATTAGCCTTGAGAGCTTGGTGTACGTGCTTGAGTTCACTGGCAATGTGTTCCTGGTCGGAAATGCATTGGGCACTATGGTATAGAGTCTTGATGAGGGAGTTCTTCTGGGATGGATGGTGGTGGGAATCCGGTTTTAAGTAAGCATCTGTATGGGTAGCTTTCCTGTAGACAGAGTGGCTCATTGAACCATCAGGTTTCCTTTTAATAAGGACATACACAAAGGGTAGCTTGCCATCTTTTTCGACTTCCATGGTAAATCTGATGGCTGGGTGTATGGAATTGATGTGGTTGAGGAATTGGTCTAGAGCAGGCCGGCCATGTGGCCAGATGATAAAAGTGTCATCCACGTACCTCTTCCATAACGTCGGGCGTAGAGTGGCAGTCTGGATGGCATCACTTTCAAATTTCTCCATGAAAACGTTGGCCCCCGTGGTGCCTCACCACAAACGTGGGGCCCGGTCAGCCGCGTCGACTGTCGTGATCGCGTACAGGTGGTGAAACTGCCACACATGAACCATGATACCTTGCTGATCTCGTGTCAAGGAGAATAAACCAGCAGCCCGTCGCTAGCAATGGGAATGATCGGTAAGGGAACACATTGGGCTCTACAGAGGCACTCCACTATTATACACCACTACTATACAGTAAACATTGGGCTCTATGGAGGCCTGTCGTTAAGGGATTACTCGTTAACATGGGGTGGTCGTTAAGAGGGGTTCTATTGTATATAACAAGTTTAAATATTTAATAAGTTAATAGAGAGTACTCAACTGAGATGGCGGAGGAGTTTGCTAAACTCACAATACAAAGACCACTGTCCCAGCCTCTGTGGTTGGACCATCTCTAGCTCCACCAACCTACCTTGATGCACCTATCTCAGGCCTATATAAGACCTTGTCTCAGCAACTTTCTCTCTCACCTGACCTGAAGACGATTGCTTGTGTTGCGATCGAAACGTCGTGATATTTTTATTATTTTTTATCTACGTGGCTACCAAAGGACCCATAGAATATAATCATAAACAGGTTACGTCCTCTACATGGACCCCCCCCCCCCTCATTATTAATCATGAACAGGTGACGTCCTCCAAATGGACACCCCCCTCCATTGATAATAATTAGCGGGTGACATCACTCCACATGGGGGGGGGGCGAGGTGCCTCCTCTCCCCTCCTAAGCGTCAACTTATAAACTCACTACAAAGGCAGAACCCTCACGTAACGCGATCTCCATAACGCTATTGAGACATCTAAGTAAAAACAACGTCATGATGAACAAGGGATTATAACCTTTAAATGAAATAGGTCTGTCACCGCGGGCTTACAAATTGCACACAAATGGATGCAATGAATATCACTTCGCGGTCTGCTTTGCGCTTGCAAGTTTCAGATTTACTGCAATACACCCATGCTTGGACGGGCAAAAGGCTAGTAAACAAATAATCCCCTCGCCTGCTCCCCACCACGATATCACACGATGATATAGTACTTCCTTGTACAGTATACCCAATTAAGACCAAATCTAATCCCCATGATAGGTAAATTGATATACATAGAGCTTGCCGGCGATAGGTCTAAACCACGAACTATGAACTCGTGATATTCAAGGGTCTCCCGTATTTGGAGTTTGCATGTTCTCCCCATGGTCACGTTGGGATAATGACTGCTATGAATTTTCACATAAGCCACCTCGTTGAGCAATCATATGTGGCCAGGCTGCTTCTGGAAAAGAGCTATGTATCTCAGTGGGCCTTACCTGGTCAAATAAAAATAGGTTGCTTACAGGAGTTGAATGGATTGCCACATCACAGGGATGTGAGGAATCGCAGCATGGAGAGGGCTTTATCCAGCAGTGGATTGAGTGTTCTTGTTGAAACGTGTGTATTTAATATTTCTCTGATGTTCTTTTAGTCTCGTGCTGATCATTTGTCCTGTTTGCCCAACATAACATTTGCCACAAGTGCAGTTAATCCTGTACAAACCTTCTGTTGATAGCTTAGGTAATACATATTTTATACCAGAAGTCGAGTTCAAGAAACATAAGTACGTTTTTATTTCAACTGAAATGTATATATACATATATAAATATACATGTCCATACAACCACGTCTCAATGTCTATGTCTGGGAGAACACGCTAGTTTCTCCCTCTGTGGAGTCTCCACCACTTTTCTTTCTTCTTGTTTCCCAGCTCCTCGTCTTGGTGCTCCTTCCCTCTGTCTCCTCCTCGTTCATTCTCCTCTTCATCTTTCTCCAGCTGCCGTGTGCAGCACATGAAGCTCCAAATTGCCCAACGCCAGAAACTGTTCTTTCTCTCTCCCTTAGAAGATGGGATGTGCTTAATCTCTTTCTTCTCTTCCTGAACACTCTCTGCCCTCCAAGGTTGCTCACATCTTCCTTCCTCTTTCACCACTTCCTGCTTTGTATCGTCTTCAATCGTGTCGACCTCCTTCAGCTCTACCTCATTTGCCTCTAACTCAATAGCTCCTACTTCTTTTGCGTCTACCTCTATTGCCTCTACATCATTCGCCTCTACCAAAATCGCCTCACTCTCCTCCACCTCAATATCCCCTACCTTCACTTCTACCTCAATCACCTCTACGTCATTCGCCTCTAACTCATTCGGCTCTACCTCCATAACCACCTCCTGCTTGGCCTCTCCCTCAATCTCCTCTACCTCTTTTGCCACTTCCTGGATGGCATCTATTTCATATGCCTCAACCTCATTTGCCCCTTCCTGCTTTATTTCCTCCACCACGTTCTCAACTTTTGTTGCCATTTCCTGTTTGGCCTTTAGCTCATTCTTGTCTACCTCATTGATCAAGACCTGCATGGCCTTTTCTTCGATCATGTCGACCTGAATTGCCTCGACCTGTTTCACCAATTCCTGCTTTGTATGTCTCGCAATCCCTTCTACGACATTGGCCACAACCTCTTTCACCACTTCCTGCTTGGCCACTGCATCTACCTCAATCACCGCTACCTCTACCTCACTCGCCACTTCCTTCTTGGGCTCTACATCATTCCCCTCTCCCTCAATCTCGTTTTCCTTCATCTCTTCTACTTCGCGAAATTTCATCTCAGTCCTTCGTAGCTTCCTATTCCTACGTTTCCTCTGAACACCATCCTCTCCTTCTTTCTTTGTCTCCACAACATCATCAACTTTCTTAGCCACTTCCTGTTTGGCTATTCCCTCATTCCCATCTACCTCACTTGCCTCTACCTCTTTCCCTAAGTCCTCCTTGGCATCTCTCTCAATCCCTTCTACGACATTGGCCACTACCTCTTTCACAAATTCCTGTGTGGCCACTACATCTACCTCAATCACCGCTACCTCTACCTCATTTGCCTCTACCTCACTCGCCACTTCCTTCTTGGGTTCTCCATCATTCCCCTCTCTCTCAATCTCGTTTTCCTTCATCTCTTCTACTTCCCGAACTTTCATCTCAATCCTTCGTAGCTTCCTATTCCTACGTTTCCTCTGAACACAATCCTCTCCCTCTTTCTTTGTCTCCACAATATTCTCAACTTTCTCCGCCACTTCCTGTTTGGCCATTCCCTCATTCCGATCGACCTCATTTGGCTCTACCTCTTCTGCTAATACCTGTTTTGCATCTCTCTCAATCCCCTCTATGACATTGGCTGCTACATCTTTCACCACTTCCTGCTTGGCCACTGCTTCTACCTCAATCACCGCTACCTCTGCCTCATTCGCTAATTCCCGCTTGTCATCTCCTTCTAATACCTCTACCTTATTCAACTCTACCTCATTCATCACATCCTCCAAAGCCACTGCCTCAATCATCTCTACCTCAATCGTCCCAACCTCCACCACTTCCTGCATGGGCTCTCCCTCACTCCCCTCTCTCTCAGCCACCTCTTCTTTCACTGTCTCCAGAACTTTCTTCTTGTTCTTGTGTTTATTCCTATTCCTACGTTTCCTCTGAACACCATCCTCTCCCTCTTTCTTTGTCTCCACAACATTATCAACTTTCTTAGCCACTTCCTGTTTGGCTATTCCCTTATTCCCATTTACCTCACTTGACTCTACCTCTTTCCCTAAGTTCTCCTTGGCATCTCTCTCAATCACTTCTACGACATTGGCCACTACCTCTTTCACAAATTCCTGTGTAGCCACTGCATCTACCTCAATCACCGCTACCTCTACCTCACTCGCCACTTCCTTCTTGGGCTCTCCATCATTCCCCTCTCCGTCAATCTCGTTTTCCTTCATCTCTTCTACTTCCCGCACTTTCGTCTCAGTCCTTCGTAGCTTCCTATTCCTACGTTTCCTCTGAACAGCATCCTCTCCCTCTTTCTTTGTCTCCACAACATTATCAACTTTCTTAGCCACTTCCTGTTTGGCTATTCCCTCATTCCCATCTACCTCATTTGCTTCTACCTCTTTCCCTAAGTCCTCCTTGGCATCTCTCTCAATCCCTTCTATGACATTGGCCACTACCTCTTTCACAAATTCCTGTGTGGCTACTGCATCTACCTCAATCACCGCTACCTCTACCTCATTCGCCTCTACCTCACTCGCCACTTCCTTCTTGAGCTCTACATCATTCCGCTCTCTCTCAATCTCGTTTACCTTCATCTCTCCTACTTCCCGAACTTTCATCTTAATCCTTCGTAGCTTCCTATTCCTATGTTTCCTCTGAACACAATCCTCTCCCTCTTTCTTTGTTTCCAAAACATTCTCAACTTTCTCCGCCACTTCCTGTTTGGCCATTCCCTCATTCCCATCGACCTCATTTGGCTCTACCTCTTCTGCTAATACCTGTTTTGCATCTCTCTCAATCCCCTCTATGACATTGGCCGCTATATCTTTCACCACTTCCTGCTTGGCCACTGCTTCTACCTCATTCACCGCTACCTCTGCCTCATTCGCTAATTCCCGCTTGCCATCTCCTTCTAACACCTCTACCTTATTCAATTCTACCTCATTCATCACATCCTCCAAAGCCACTGCCTCAATTATCTCTACCTCAATTGTCCCAACCTCCACCACTTCCTGCATTGGCTCTCCCTCACTCCCCTCTCTCTCAGCCACCTCTTCTTTCACTGTCTCCAGAACTTTCTTCTTGTTCTTGTGTTTCTTCCTATTCCTACGTTTCCTCTGAACACCATCCTCTCCCTCTTTCTTTGTCTCCACAACATTATCAACTTTCTTAGCCACTTCCTGTTTGGCTATTCCCTCATTCCCATTTACCTCACTTTCCTCTACCTCTTTCCCTAAGTTCTCCTTGGCATCTCTCTCAATCCTTTCTATGACATTGGCCACTACCTCTTTCACAAATTCCTGTGTGGCCACTGCATCTACCTCAATCACCACTACCTCTACCTCACTCGCCACTTCCTTCTTGGGCTCTCCATCATTCCCCTCTCCCTCAATCTCGTTTTCCTTCATCTCTTCTACTTCCCGCACTTTCATATCAGTCCTTCGTAGCTTCCTATTCCTATGTTTCCTCTGAAGACCATCCTCTCCCTCTTTCTTTGTCTCCACAACATTATCAACTTTCTTAGCCACTTCCTGTTTGGCCATTCCCTCATTCCGATCGACCGCATTTGGCTCTACCTCTTCTGCTAATACCTGTTTTGCATCTCTCTCAATCCCCTCTATGACATTGGCCGCTATATATTTCACCACTTCCTGCTTGGCCACTGCTTCTACCTCAATCACCGCTACCTCTGCCTCCTTCGCTAATTCCCGCTTGCCATCTCCTTCTAACACCTCTACCTTATTCAACTCTACCTCATTCATCACATCCTCCAAAGCCACTGCCTCAATCATCTCTACCTCAATCGTCCCAACCTCCACCACTTCCTGCATGGGCTCTCCCTCACTCCCCTCTCTCTCAGCCACCTCTTCTTTCACTGTCTCCTCCAGAACTTTCTTCTTGTTCTTATGTTTCTTCCTACTCCCACGTTTTTTCTTCATACCATTTCTCTCCCCCACTTTCTCCATCTCTTCGATCTCGTTCTCAACCTTGTTGCTATTCTGCATTGTCTGCTTCACATCCTCATTATTGGTGCTGACTTCTGCCTGCTGCTGCTCTTCTGCCTTTTGCTGCTGCTGCTGCTGGTGGTGGATGATGAAGCTCTTCAGCTCGGTGCTGTTCTGGAATTGCAGCAGCTCCCGCTGATATTTGGCCTGCTGCTGTGCACAATGATCCAGCAGGATCATCTCAAGCTCCAGAATCTGGCGCTTAGCTTCTAGTCTTGTGTCAACGAGGAACCTCTTTCGCTGCCCCTTCGAGCGACGGTCTGGGGAGTCACATGGGGAGGAGAGAGCAGCACCACAATTGATTCGTTAATGGGTATTTGAGTATTTCCTGTATGATAATAGGTTTTTCCCGTTTTTACTGGCAACAAAACAGGTGTTAAGATGTTAAAACACCAAACTGAAACCTTTTACAAGGAATCATGTCTGCATTAACCATGATGCTTGTGGTCAGAATGCAAACAAAAAACATACTCTGATAATATATGCATTGTCCTTGAAACTGATTGGTCCACACCAGGGACAGCTTTCTTTTGAGCCTCGTCTCAAACGGTGTTAGACCAGAGGACGCCAAAAGGCGTATTTCCTGTATGTTATTTTGGTAAAGAAACTTGGCACCATTGACAGGAATCTAACTTAACTTGAGACCGATGTAAAAATGATAACACTGTAGGGAGGTCTGGAGGTTGACTCATGTGCCGGAGACACCTCCTCCTCCAAATAACTTCATTAGGATTATGGGCTGGTTGGGGAGGCCATATTAAGTTTGCGAGGTCTGGAAACTCCAGGCCAAACATAGAAAAACTTCCGTTATCTCAGAAAAAGTAAGATGGATTTATGGGCAAGCTGTGGAGGTCTGGCTAAATTTAAAAGATGTCCATTGTTTCACAAGAGAGAACATGAATTGGATAAGAAATACACTATTAATTCTTATACACTGGTCCATTCATACAATTAGTATATTAGTGGGCTACGTTAGAAAAGATAAAGGGAGGAGAAGAGGAGGGTGCCCAAAGGGGCCAGAGAGCCAGGGGCAACCCTAATGTTTATGTTGGCTGGATAGCATGTGCTCCCGTGCATGTGAGGTTGCTCTCAACAGAAGTCATTCCTTGCACGAGAATGGCTGAAACGCTGAGTAACCACTCAGAGGTATAGTGGTTAAGCAGTGGAGACGGTATAGTGGTAAAACAGTGGAGATTTTAAAAGCAAAGTTTAAGATTTGCATTTGTCACTTTATATTGAGCCGATACATATGGCAAGTGAAATTAAGAAGACTTAAAGTGAGTTTTACAGAAAGAGAGGATACATGTGTGTCTCTTGGAGAAGGAAAGGCATTGCTCAAAACTGTGCTGCAAGGTCACGTGCCATGAATCACATGAGTTTAGAAAAAACGTGACTGTAAACCAACAAGCCTGTGAATAATTATCATGGTGAAGACACCTCTATACGTTGGATACTGAAGGAAATCCATCGTGCTACACATCGTCAAAGCCCGACAACACCTGACATTCGAGAAAGAAGTACAATTGCATCGTTCTACACATCGTCAATACCCCACCACATCTGGAAAGTCACCAGCTGCATCAAGCACCTGACAGTTGTATTGTTCGAAAGACACTGTGTGTAACGACTTTACATCTGCCGGCACTGCGGGTTTCTAAACGCCTGCCATGTCACCTTCTCAACACTAGCGTCTGAGACCGTCTGATACAGACTGAAAGCTTATTTCCTTTGTTGCACTGTTTGTCTTTTCATGAATGTCATATTGTGCACTGGGTTATGCCTTATTAACCTAAATTCTGAATTTAGCTATTCATGTATTTCTATTACAGTATCACATATTCTTTGGACCAAGTGTCAATTGCCTATTTGATGACTGGTACTGATTCTTTTTTTTACAAATCAGGGACTTGTTTTAATTAAAATGTGTCTGTGTGTGTGGTTGAACGGTGTAACAAATCCATGCGTTACATGTGTAGTGTTGCAGCGCCGACCTGGTCAAGGCCTATGATACAATCAGTAGGCCAGGGCTCTGGATTGTTACTCGTATTTCCGGAGTCCCTAACCCTCTGCTCACAATCATTAAGGACCTTCACGATGGTGGGCAGACCCGGATAAAGTTGCGTGCCCAGGAGTCAGAGCAATTTCCTGTTTACAGTGGGGTGCGACAGGGATCTACTCTGGCTGACACATTATTTAGCATCATCTTCGACCACATAGTTCGAGAAGTTTTTTTTTTTATGGCTGTACCGGTGGATTTTTTAATATTTGCTACAGATACAATGGGAGGCTGATTGATGCCTGGGTGAGGTCAAGGGATGGCTCCCTACTGGTCAACCATGTTATGTACACTGATCATTTGGAAGTTGATGCTCACACTGAAAAATAGTTGGAGGTTCTGCTGCTAAGCCTGGAGCGTGTGACAAAGAGGTGGTGCCTTACCATCAGCCCCACCAAAACTAAGCACCCGCCTGAGTATTTTGTGTAATTTAATACTCCGCCCCCTCAACTACTCTTGAGTGATGGGGTAATTGTAGAGAGAAGTTTACGTACCTGGATAGTGTGCTTATGCAAAAATTCTGGTTTGGCAGCAGAGGTCTCACTCCGAATCGGTAAAGTGGCAAATTTTCATCAGCTTCGTAACACTTTGGGGTATCTACCTGGTCTGTCACTCGACACAAAACGCTGGGTCTTCTTGGCCAATGATAGAATAAATGAAAAATCTGAACCAGCTTTACACTTTCAGACTGGCCTGCCTACGATCCACCCTGGGTTTAACTAGGCTGGAATGTGTGAACAGCTCACAGTGAGCTCCACTGGTGGGCAGGGCTGCATTGCCTGGGTCATGTAGCCTGCTTGCTCAGCCACCGCATCCCCAAGCAGCCTCTGTTTTTCCAGATAGAGGGGGCTAAATGGGCGTGGCACGGCCTGGAGAAGAGATGGACTGATGCAGTACAGGAGGATACGGAACTAAGTGGACTTGCCAAAGACTGGTACCACTGGTGTCAAGATCTGCCTCTATGGAGGAAGCTCGTGAAGGATGCTTATGGGAAGTTGGTGGCAGTTCCCCTCAAGCAAAAAAGGAGGGTGAGAGGAGCGACGCTCACAACAACAGACGGTGCACTGGATGACTAAAACGCAGCAAGTTGGCACAGTAGGATGCAAAGGTTGTGCGTCTGCCAGTCATCTCAGTCAGTCAACCCATCGCACTGGGGTCTGTCCCCTGATCTCCTGTCGGCAAGCCTTCGACACTTCAAGTGGCCTCGGAGTGCACCAGGCCTGGCACAAGCGCCATGGTGACGTCTCCGTCACTTAGTGGCGAATGAGGGCTGTTGTTGTTATCTGAGTCGGTTAGGGGCCTCCCCTAGGTCCACTCAGCCTCAAATAAGTATCTGATACGGTGTGTAAACATCGCCACTTGGGAGACAAAGACGGACAAGTGTGGTGCTGGCAACCCACCCCTCGTGTGCGGTGCCGGCCGTCATAGGTGCTCACTAACAGCACTTGCTCCTACAGTGTTTCAAGGCTATACACAAGATTTCTGTCTTTGTTTGTGTCTATGTGCAGTGTCTGTATGAGTGGTTGGGAGCAGTTGTGTCTGTGGGGATCGACCTGAGTTCGATTCCCATTCACAACCATCAGTGACTAATAAATAAAACCGGTCGTGTGCGTCCCCTACATCTACTCAAACTTAAAATAGTACCTCGTGCAACGTATAAACATCAAATGTGGGGAGACAAAGGCATCCGGATGCGGTGCTGACCACCCACCCCATCATAGGTGCTAACTCGCTAACAGCACTTGACTCAATAGTCTGTTAAGGCTATACGGGGATCTGTCTTTGTATACAGGTGCATGTGTCTGTGTGTATGTCTGTGTGTGGAATTACAGTACTCACTTCCCGTCGGCTTGCTCATCTCTCCACCCTGCAACAAAATCACAGCAGCGCACGTGAGACTCTAATCATATCACAGCTTACAACCACCACCACCATCATCATTACCGTCCTCATCATTAAACATTTCGAACAGACACACATTCACATATAGATGTTCTCTCAGATTAATGTTATCCTGATACAGCGCGCGTGTGGATGTACTCACGGAAGACATCGCCTTGAAGGCAGAACGAGAAGTCACGGATGGTCACGTTTTGTCAATAGATTTCGTTAACTGTGTTAATGAAGTGTTCAACCTCACGGATGTTTGTCAATGAGGTTTACCAAGTAATTTAACCACGTTATCGATGTTCACTGACGACTTTGTCGAAGTGTGCTCCCGAATGCGATCTTTAAGCACACAGAGCGCGCGTCCACCTCCGTCTGTAACGATCGACCGTTGCTAGGGAAGTGACGTCACTTGTTAAGGTAACGAACCCCGGAAACCACGTGGTCCACTGTATCCTCCAGGCCTGATTAGTTACACGACTGTCAAATTTTTACTTTAAACTTTCGTAACTTGCAGAAATTCATAATTTTTGGTTCTTTCGGTAAAGTCACGTAGATAGAAAATAACATTTTAAGTTAAGGCAAAAAACCCACGAGGTTTCGGTGGCAACACAAGCGGTCTTCATCACGTGTTGCGATCGAAACGTCGTGGGTTTTTTTCTTTTATTTTAATTTATTTTTATTTTATTGTTATTATTTTCTATCTACGTGACTTTACCTGAAAGAACCAAGAATATAGTAAGGATTGTACCCTGGTCGCCACGGATGAAGAGGCCGAGCGGGCTCGGTTCGACTGTTGCCAGGTACCTCCACCACTGAGCTCGCAGCACACACACACACAGTGTCCACTATGTAAAAATCAGGCTAAACTAAACCTTTCTAGAAGTTACTAAAATAATGCTATAAAAACAATGCAACAGTGATCATAAGAAATGTGATTGAAAGTTAACAATAGCGACATATATAACATATATTACTAAACCTAGCATCCTTCGCTAGCTGTTTGAGTCAATCCATAATAGCAGGAGTAACAATTATGTATTAACTGCGAATAACCCAATCAATAACAGATATCCATTGTAATTTACATCAATACATTACCCCCCCCCCCCGTCTTCGTATCGGATCTGCTTACAAGCGACGACGTCACATTTATCCCCCGTCTACGTCTATTAAAGACCGAAACAGGGGAAGGATTTCACCACAACTCCGGCTGTCACCTGACGAGGCGGGTTGTTGTTGTAGTTACAGGCGAAACGTCACGGTACTTGAATTGTAAATGTTTTGGGTTTACTCTCCAACACACCGATGTGCTGAAATAGTCACTAATTGGCATGTTTTGTTTACGTGACAAACTTGACTAAGATTTACGCGATCTAACCCAAACAAACAAAAACACCCTCTAATAAGTAAATATTTGTATTAATTCCACGAATGGACCTTGGCCTGGGACTGTGCGGATTGAGAAGTTATGGATGCAGCTTCTGTTTGTGCTGCCATCAGAATGACCAACAAATAAATAAATAATACGCACGGATTGGTGACTACAGTACTAGACCCCCAGTGCTTTTATATTTAAAAGTGTATGTGCTTTGTGGTTGCTTTATTGCGCGTGTTGTTCATACTGTGTAACACTTGTTTGAACGCAGGTGATGGGGTTGTCCATGTTGGGTGTCATTACAGGCAAAAACAAGCAGCAGTACGAAGACCAGGACGCCGTGGCCGACCATGAGGACGGAAATTGGCCTCGCCCGGTCACAACGTACGACAGCAGTACAGGTTTCCCTCCACACATGCACATACCTACGAGTTTCCCACTACAGAGACGAAGATCCCCCATATAGCCTTAACAGACTGTTGTGGCAAGTGCTGTTCGCAAGCACCAATGAAGGTCGGCATGGTATACCAGGGGGTAGGTGGCCAACACCAAACCCGGCCGCCTTTGTCTCCCAAGTGGTGACGTATTACACACACCGCTCCAGGTATTCATTTGAGGTTGAATCGACCCAGGACCAGTTCAGATAAATAATCGTTATTGGTGTTGGCCATGAGCGGGACTCCAACTCGCATGTTTGCGGGGTTCGGAGCGTGGCGTACTATCCACTGCGTCACTGCTACCCTCACATAACGCACACAGAAACAGCACACAGGGACCCACACGCATGGACACACAGGGGCCTGCTCAACATTGAAATGTGCAGCCCTTGTGTGGCGGCCTGCGTTGAATTTTGGCGTTCATCTCGTCACCCATACAAAAGGTCTCGACACAATCAATGGCAGTCCCCCTTGCCCTGCCTGGCACGCACATCGGGCCAGTCACCCCACGCACAGCGCACACAACGTGCGCGTCGCGTATGCCAAATCAAGAGTCGTCCCCGAGTGTCCGTCAAATTGGACCGACTATCCCGGGCCCCGCGCTTCGGGGGAGGCCCCACGTGTAGACATCAGTGTCACATGTAATGCTTCCGGTTTAGTTTGAAGGCATCGGGGGGGGCCCCACGCACCCCCAATGGACGGCCCTGGTCAAAGCACACGGCAGCGCGGAGCACGCGCGTCACGTGCACGGGCCACGTGCGTCACGGGTACGTGACATCTACAAGGCAAGCACCTGCATCGCGTGGTCATCACTTGTAAGGCATGCCCTTTATGCATGGGACGTGCGTAGTGTGTGCAACACGTGGCACATGTATGTCACACATGCGCATCGCAACGTGATGTCATGTGTACGTGGACATTTGAATCGCATGTAGCTGTCTGGTGGGCAGGACGGATCTACGCGTGGGCAAGTAAGGGGGTGGCTGAGTAAGACTGATACGGAGACACTTCAAGCCACACACTCACCACACACTCACCGGCACACTCACACACACCACATTCACCGCACACTCACTTTCCGGCACACTGACTGCACATTCACACACTCACTGGACCCTCACTGCACACTCACCACGCACTCACCGGCACACTTACTGCACATTCACACACACTCACCGCACACTCACTTACCAACACTCTGACTGCACACTCACACACACCGCACTCACACCGCATTCACACACACTCACACACACTCACACCGCACTCATTCACTCACACACACTCACACACGCACTCACACAAATTTACACACACTCACCGCACACTCACACACAATCACACTCACCGGCACACTCGTGTGCAAGCACACTAGTGAGCTTCCACAAAATGTGCTGCACATTAGTGAGGCCACACACCAGCAGGTTTAGACATCAGTGAGCTTACACACTAGTGTGCACACACACAGTCGTAAGCTTACAGATTAGATAGCGTACACACCAGCTCACCGGTGAGGTGAGCTACACACTGGTGAGTTAACACACCCACCTGTTTACGTGCGCAAAGCTCTTAACCCTAAACCTAACATATCCCAAATGTCATGGCTAAAGTTATTTTACACACGCACGTGCATACACACGCACGTGCATACACGCATGCGCTTATGAAGGCACGCATGCACACATACGTGCACACAATCACACATGCACGCACATGTTTAAACATATACAATTCCATGGCGTTGGACTTGAGACTCCCAGAAGTGGAATCAGGACTCCTGAGTGTGCGATATAGCTCAGTGGGCCTTTCTTGGTAAAATTGAAATAATTAGTTTAGTTTCAGGATGTAGGGTTCTGAAGATATTTCATCTTTCAGTCCTTTCTGACCGTTTGAGTGTGGGTGAGTGAGTGACAACTACTTATGCATTTTTTTTATTACAAATACAAGCATTTCCAGCTATTGACATGAAATGTATTAACTCTGGAAGATGATGGTGATACAGGTGGTGGGTAGCGGTAGTGTAGCGTTTAGCACGCTGCACTACGAACCCGGCGACCAGAGTTAAATTCTCGCTCATGCCCAACGCTGGTAACGACTCTCTGAACCGGTCATGGACCTCCCCTAGGTCGACTCAGCCTCAAATGAGTACCTGGTGTGGTGTAAACATCACTACTGGGGAGACAAAGGCGGCCGGGCGTGGTGTTGGCCACCCACCCCTCGTGTGCCATGCTGACCTTCACAGGTACTCGCTAACAGCACTTGCCCCAACAGTCTATTCGGGCTATACAGGGAGTCTTTGCTTTGGTGGTGATGATACAGATGGTGATTTATTATACAGATGGTTAGGATGATGATAATGATACATTTGGTGATGATGGTGGTGATGATGGGACTGTAAGAGTCGTCCTTGAAGATATTTACTGTGTAATATTAAGACACACTAATATAAAATGTAATCATTAAAGCACAATATATAACATTTGTAATTTCTGTTGAAAGCATGTGCTTATAATTGTGACGTGTATTTGTACGTGGTTGTGCATGAATGCACGTGTTTTTTATTTTCTCTATTAGGTGCTTGACGACAGCACTTGGCCCAACAGTCTATATTGGTTGTACAGGAAATCTTTGTGTTTTGATTCATGAATGTTCCATTCACGAAATTTAGTGAAAACGAAATTGACAAATTAAGGATACTTTTCGACTTACGAAATAGGATTTCAGCGGAAACAATATATCACATGGCACGCACCATGAGATCATCAAGCAAAAAGCTGTCATCCATCCACGGCAGTGTCACGGTATCCCCATAGTGCAAAAGTAACGCCTCGTCACCTCTCCAGTCATTCCAACATGCAGATCTTTTGGTGAGTTCCTTGAAGATGTTAATTATTTTTGTTTTAAATTGATTATTATTCAACCGTTGTAATATTTGTTCTTTATTATTTTTTGCATTGTGAAATGTTGGTGTTTATTTTGGGTTTATAGTAGAAATGACTGTCTGAAACACATCGCAAGTTTTTCGTATTCAATTAATGGGAAAAGCCATTCCGATTTACGATATTTTGTTTCACGTGCGTTTTTCGAAGAACGCATCCCTTTCGTAAGTAGAGGCATACATGTACAGGAATCCATTGCCAACCGCTAATTTACCAACCACGAGATTTTAGTAAACACGGATTGACTACTGGACACCTGTTTACTAACCACGAGCATCTCGCTTTGAGTATTCGCGAGTCGCGCCGAGTCGTGAAATCAAAACAACACGATGTACCTTATGGGGGGGGGGGGGTTCTTGTATTTGTTCTTGTATTTGTACGAGCTGTTGTTTGTTTATGTTACAGATGTTTATGGGGAGCGTTAGTGCAGCGGGTTAGCGAGCTGTACTATGAATCCATTAATCCTGGTATAATTCCTGCTCATGGCCAACACCAGTGGCAATTATCTGAACCATTCCTGGACCTACCCTTGGCCTCAAATGAGTACTTGGTGCATTGTGAAAACATCAGCACTGGCAGAGACAAACCCCATATGCTGTGCTGGCCTGCATAAGTGTTCATAACGGCACTTACCCAACAGTCTGTTACATGGGGGAATCTTAGTCTTGGCGTGTAAGTGAGAGTTTGTGGACTTTGCATGTTCTTCCCCTGTTGTGCACGCGTTTTCTCAGGGTTCTCAGCTTTCAAAAAAGAACAACCAATACTAACAGTGAGATTTTACTTGCAAATTACTTAAACAGGGATTACACACCGTGGCAACATCGCCCCCTTCTGTGAAAGCTGGACAGGACCCTCCTGCAAAAGAGTGAGACTTCCCTGAATAAACAAGTGTAGCACGGTAATCTTTGAAATAATAAAATAACTATTCACCCCTAGAGTGGACAGGGTAACGAGGGCGATCCTAGCAAGTGAGGGAGGTGTACTCGGACGGAACGGACGACGGCTCCCAGCCGACCTCTTCGCCTTTGTCGATCTTGTCATCGTTGGAGGCCGGTCTCAGCTCTGCGAGGATCGCCTCAAACGTGGGGCGCTCTAACGGCGCGTGGCTCCAGCAGTGGTGCATCACCTTGCGGCTGTGGGGTGAGGGGAAGGTGCGGTAAGGGTGCGAGGAAGGCGAATCGTGCACAAGCTCGGACTGCGCTTTCACCTCTTCCAGTGCGCGTTCGTTCTCAGAATGGTTGAATGAGTGCCGATGATGTTAATGACGTCACGGAGGGGGATGAAGGGGGTCAGGTGGCGAGGGGGGTGAGGGGGGGTGTGAGTAGGTAGAGGGTCATGAAGGCAGAAAATATCTACAGTATGGATTCACACAGCGGCGTCTAAATGTCACTGCATCTCCATACGTAGTGCAGAAACACTGGTCATGTTTATCTTGTAGAGAGAGAAGAAGTATGTGGGTCTCTACAGTGAGGGAAAAAAGTATTTGATCCCCTGCTGATTTTGGACGTTTGCCCACTGACAAAGAAATGATCAGTCTATAATTTTAGTGGTAGGTTTATTTGAACAGTGAGAGACAGAATAACAACAACAAAAAATCCAGAAAAACGCATGTCAAAAATGTTGTAAATTTATTTGCATTTAATGAGGGAAATAAGTATTTGACCCCTCTGCACTTGGTGGCAAAACCCTTGTTGGCAATCACAGAGGTCAGACGTTTCTTGTAGTTGGCCACCAGGTTTGCACACATCTCAGGAGGGATTTTGTCCCACTCCTCTTTGCAGATCTTCTCCAAGTCATTAAGGTTTCGAGGCTGACGTTTGGCAACTCGAACCTTCAGCTCCCTCCACAGATTTTCTATGGGATTAAGGTCTGGAGACTGGCTAGGCCACTCCAGGACCTTAATGTGCTTCTGCTTGAGCCACTCCTTTGTTGCCTTGGCCGTGTGTTTTTGGTTATTGTCATGCTGGAATACCCATCCACGACCCATTTGCAATGCCCTGGCTGAGGGAAGGAGGTTCTCACCCAAGATTTGACGGTACATGGCCCCGTCCATCGTCCCTTTGATGCGGTGAAGTTGTCCTGTCCCCTTAGCAGAAAAACACCCCCAAAGCATAATGTTTCCACCTCCATGCTTGACGGTGGGGATGGTGTTTTTGGGGTCATAGGCATCATTCCTCCTCCTCCAAACACGGCGAGTTGAGTTGATGCCAAAGAGCTCCATTTTGGTCTCATCTGACCACAACACTTTCACCCAGTTGTCCTCTGAATCATTCAGATGTTCATTGGCAGGGAAAAAAGTATTTGATCCCCTGCTGATTTTGTACGTTTGCCCACTGACAAAGAAATGATCAGTCTATATTTTAATGGTAGGTTTATTTGAACAGTGAGAGACAGAATAACAACAAAAAAATACCGAAAAATGCATGTCAAAAATGTTATAAATTGATTTGCATTTTAATGAGGGAAATAAGTATTTGACCCCCTCTCAATCAGAAAGATTTCTGGCTCCCAGGTGTCTTTTATACAGGTAACGAGCCGAGGTTAGGAGCACACTCTTAAAGGGAGTGCTCCTAATCTCAGCTTATTACCTGTATAAAAGACACCTGTCCACAGAAGCAATCAATCAGATTCCAAACTCTCCACCATGGCCAAGACCAAAGAGCTCTCCAAGGATGTCAGGGACAAGATTGTAGACCTACACAAGGCTGGAATGGGCTACAAGACCATTGCCAAGCAGCTTGGTGAGAAGGTGACAACAGTTAGTGCGATTATTCGCGAATGGAAGAAACACAAACGAACTGTTAATCTCCCTTGGCATGGGGCTCCATGCAAGATCTCACCTCGTGGAGTTGCAATGATCATGAGAACGGTGAGGAATCAGCCCAGAACTACACGGGAGGATCTTGTTAATGATCTCAAGGCAGCTGGGACCATAGTCACCAAGAAAACAATTGGAATACACTACGCCGTGAAGGACTGAAAGGTTCCCCTGCTCAAGAAAGCACATATACATTCCGGTCTGAAGTTTGCCAATAAACATCTGAATGGTTCAGAGGACAACTGGGTGAAAGTGTTGTGGTCAGATGAGACCAAAATGGAGCTCTTTGGCATCAACTCAACTCGCCGTGTTTGGAGGAGGAGGAATGCTGCCTATGACCCCAAGAACACCATCCCCACCGTCAAGCATGGAGGTGGAAACATTATGCTTTGGGGGTGTTTTTCTGCTAAGGGGACAGGACAACTTCACCGCATCAAAGGGACGATGGACGGGGCCATGTACCGTCAAATCTTGGGTGAGAACCTCCTTCCCTTAGCCAGGGCATTGAAAATGGGTCGTGGATGGGTATTCCAGCATGACAATAACCAAAAACACACGGCCAAGGCAACAAAGGAGTGGCTCAAGAAGAAGCACATTAAGGTCCTGGAGTAGCCTAGCCAGTCTCCAGACCTTAATCCCATAAAAAATCTGTGGAGGGAGCTGAAGGTTCGAGTTGCCAAACGTCAGCCTCGAAACCTTAATGACTGGAGAAGATCTGCAAAGAGGAGTGGGACAAAATCCCTCCTGAGATGTGTGCAAACCTGGTGGCCAACTACAAGAAACATCTGACCTCTGTGATTGCCAACAAGGGTTTTGCCACCAAGTGCAGAGGGGTCAAATACTTATTTCCCTCATAATGCAAATCAATTCATAACATTTTTGACATGCATTTTTCTGGATTTTTTTGTTGTTATTCTGTTTCTCACTGTTCAAATAAACATACCATTAAAATTATAGACTGATCATTTCTTTGTCAGTGGGCAAACGTACAAAATCAGCAGGGGATCGAATACTTTTTTCCCTCATTGTATGTGAGGAGTCTGTGGGTTGCAACAGCACGTACGGCTGGAAGTAGGACATTCCAGACTAAGAGGGTTCATAATGGCCGTGTCAACGAGACTGAACCAGCCAGCACAACTCACTGCCAATAACACATCACGTAATTCACCCTTAAGCAATTGTTCAATCAATTAATTGAATCACTACAATTAAAATCAAAGAATATCCCAGAACAAACACTTCGCACTCTCCTCCGTCAGCCACCTGCATCCACAATAGAAACGCATCAGTCCAGCAGTGGATAAAACCTGGTGTGGGAGGTATGGGGGGGCGGCTTACACTTGCGGTGGACAGCAGGGGGGTGGCTGCATGCAGTAGCCATCGCAGATCAAGCGGTAGAACTTGTCATCGACTGCCATGGGCCAGGGTAAGGGACCTCTCCTACACCCACACACATCACACACCGAGCGGTACACACGTCACACCAAGGAGCACGCACATCACACCAAGGAGCACGCACATCACACACCGAGCAGCACGCACGTCACACACCGATGAGCACGCACGTCACACACCGAGCAGGTTGCACAGGGCTCCTTTATCAAGACAAACGTGGAGCAGATTACACCTACTACAATACGCCTGTCACAATGCTCCCCTCTCCCCCCCACCCCCCCAGTTTATGGGGGGGCGCAGGCCTCACTCCCCCCTTCCCGTCAGCCCCCCCTAATAAATGGTCCGGTTGCATTGTGAATGCACCACTCGAATGACGTGCAGTCCCGTGGCGCACTGTAACGGGCTCGTGATTTACTCAATAAAATTCAACGTAAAAAAATAAAAACGAGCCCAAGACATTATTTAAAATAAAGTATGGCCATCGTGTGTCAGCATCACAGGCGACAGTTGTCATGTATAAAAAAAAAACTTCACTGCGAATCACTCAATTGGGATTGCTCGCAGCAAACAGCACTTGACCTCCTTACAGGTTAGGTGCTGAATAACCGTGTGTCACACAGAGAACAGTTGCCACTGAGGGTGCCCTTTTCAAATGCTTGAGATGAGATGTGATTATCGCGTGTAAATGTGCACACTAAAATAACCAAGAAATTATAAGCGAACTATCGTTTCAGGTGGCAGGGTGGTGCACCGGTGATCTTTGACCCTGGCAACAAGAAGGGCCTTGGTTAATTAATTATCCAGTTTGCTCACATAGCTAGAAAACACACAATCACAATGTAACTGGGTATTGGCCAAGCATCCCAATGCTAACGTTACCTGCAAATTACTTCATTGGGATGACACTCGGCAGCAGAGCCGGATGATGGCATTGCTGGCGCCCTATGCCATTGTCAAGCTTAAGAGGCCCCTTCTATGAATGCCTGTATATTTTTGTCAGCAGAATGAAAATAACTGCTTTGGAGAGTCTTTTTTTCTCACCGATCTTTATTTATTAAGCAATTATGTTAAAACTCGAAACCTCATGTCCATTTCTTGTTTCGTATTTAGAGATCCCCCCCCTCTCTTAATGCGAGGCCCTAAGCTGGAAGTGTGGCCGGTGTGAGCTCGCCTGTGATGAATCACACGTATAATTGTGCACTCTAATTTTCTATGGGTGGCCAGGAGAATTTATTATTATTTAAGTGAATGCAATGGTGATCAGGGGATTGGATCCAGAGCCCCTCGTACACAGTAGAGCACAAGGGAACGCCCACAATACAGATTTGAGCTGACCTGCGGATTGAGAAATTGAACTGTTTTGTGACGTGGAGGGTGTTTCTGAATGCTATTGTGACCGACCCGTCCCGACGGGAGGAGAGGGGACAGGGTGGACGGGCTGCATGAGCTTACTCTCCGGCACTGCACAGCACAACATCGCCTCCCTACTGCAAAAATACTCGGCAGGACCCTCCTGAAAATGAAAGTCTTCGGAATCAGTGAGGCCTGTCCTTGGGAGGACAGGCGTAGTCTTAGTCGTCACAAGCGAACATTTGTTTCTCCACATTAATTTGTATCCCCGGGTTACCATCAGGGCTGGGCGCTGCAAGCTTAGCTTCTGAGATCTGATGAGACTGGCCGTTTTTTAAAAGGTAATTTCGGCATCTGGAGCCCAAGCATGCAACAACTTTATGCAACTTCTTGGTTATTTTGGTAAAGTCACGTAGAATGGAAATAAAATAATAAAACATAATAAAAAATAAAATTCTCACGACAATTCTGCCAAAACACAAGTAGCCTTCTTCAGGTGAAGGAACAGAACTGTCGGGACGACAGCGCTTCAATGAACGCTGCTAAGATTCGCAGCGCCTTTTAGGCTAGGTGTGAGAGGTAAAGCGCCTTGACAAAGGAGTTTACATATCAAACAGGATAATTTAGCATTGAAATAGCTGTGTTAAAGTGTTGGATCAGCAGGGTGTTAAAGTCAGAAATTAGCATGTAACTGGGAGATTAGCATGATGTTAATGTGAGAGATTAGCATGCGACTGGTCACGGAAATAGCTATATTAAAGTCAAAGTTTACATATCAAGCGAGGCATTTAGTATATGGACGCTAAAGGACTGCAACTACCCAACTATCATACAATAAACCGATGTGAAAAAAAAATAAGTATAAACTACATCAATATAATAAATGTACTCAATATGTTCTTCAATATGTTGAGCTATAAACATAAAGTAACTGTGTATACACTACACTATATAATGAATACCATATAGTAAACGAATTAATACAACTAAAATATAACTACATCAATGTTATCAATAAACTCTATATACTCTCCCATCAGCTGAGCTACTAACAATAAGTCATTATACATTACAATGCCATATGGCGAAAAAAAGGGTGGCGGTTTTTTCCTTCTTTCAAACGTTAGCACCATGGAGAGCGACGAGCCTCGTTCAGACGGACGAGTCCATCCATGCTCGGAACGGAGGAGGGGGGAGAAACAGCCACGATGTGCTGCTCTGTCCTGTGTTGCGTTACCACCATGCCATAAACTAGACTACTATACATTGTAACGTTATACCTTCCAATCTAAACTGCATTGTATAATATCGTATACACAGCCCAATGTAAGATCGAACATTATGCAGTATATTTATATGTCTTCAACTAAACTTTTTCATACATTACACGACTATTCACCATAATATACACTACCATAGACAAACCCACCCTTGAATTACACAATGCGTTACTTTACACTACCCTATACTTTAGACTGTAAAATGTTAGACTTGTAATATTACACTATGTATTATTCTACCAACCCTACTGTATACCACACTGCTGTATATTCACTATACAATTACGATACTATATATTGCCTTATGAATTATGTTAAACATTACAATGTTATACTATTTATTATTATATAACATGCTATAAACCATACCATTGACCGTCGTGTGAAAGCTATTAAGAGGCAGTGCCAGCGAATGGACTGCGGTCTGAAAGTCACCATAAAATACAATCAATTAAGAACCGAAATGGTTTATAACATCTTTCCAATGGTTACTAAGCCAGAATCCATCTTCTCGGTTGAAATTGTCTCTGTGTTTGTATATGTGGATGGCCTCATGAACGAATCTCTCATGGTAGCCGGATGGCTTGCAGAGAACGTCCGTCTTGGAGAAGTCAATGTCATGTGAGCCCACTGAATTATAACAGTGATCTGCCATGGCTGAGGTGTTCGTCCTACCATGTTTCAAGTCTGCTTTATGTTCACGGATGCGGTCCGAGATATGTCGTTTGTTTTGTCCAATGTAACTGCTACCACAGAGGCAACTTAGTTTGTAGACGCCCGGGTACTGTATGTCTGGAACCACATCTTTTACAGACGGAACCAGATCACGGATTTTATGTACTGTGTTGAATCGGACCTGGATCTAGTGTTTATTCAGGATTTTGGAGATCTTTTTTTGACCCCCGCAATGTAGGGTAAGGTGATGGTTTTGAATGGCTCCTCAAGAGGATTCTTCTTCATTGCTGGAGTGATGGCTTTGCGGATTGTGTAGTCGGAGTAACCATTAGCCTTGAGAGCTTGGTGTACGTGCTTGAGTTCAGTGGCAATGTGTTCCTGGTCGGAAATGCATTGGGCACTATGGTATAGAGTCTTGATGAGGGAGTTCTTCTGGGATGGATGGTGGTGGGAATCCGGTTTTAAGTAAGCATCCGTATGGGTAGCTTTCCTGTAGACAGAGTGGCTCATTGAACCATCAGGTCTCCTTTTAATAAGGACATACACAAAGGGTAGCTTGCCATCTTTTTCGACTTCCATGGTAAATCTGATGGCTGGGTGTATGGAATTGATGTGGTCGAGGAATTGGTCTAGAGCAGGCCGGCCATGTGGCCAGATGATAAAAGTGTCATCCACGTACCTCTTCCATAACGTCGGGCATAGAGTGGCAGTCTGGATGGCATCAGTTTCAAATTTCTCCATGAAAACGTTGGCCCCCGTGGTGCCTCACCACAAACGTGGGGCCCGGTCAGCCGCGTCGACTGTCGTGATCGCGTACAGGTGGTGAAACTGCCACACATGAACCATGATACCTTGCTGATCTCGTGTCAAGGAGAATAAACCAGCAGCCCGTCGCTAGCAATGGGAATGATCGGTAAGGGAACACATTGGGCTCTACAGAGGCACTCCACTATTATACACCACTACTATACAGTAAACATTGGGCTCTATGGAGGCCTGTCGTTAAGGGATTACTCGTTAACATGGGGTGGTCGTTAAGAGGGGTTCTATTGTATATAACAAGTTTAAATATTTAATAAGTTAATAGAGACTACTCAACTGAGATGGCGGAGGAGTTTGCTAAACTCACAATACAAAGACCACTGTCCCAGCCTCTGTGGTTGGACCATCTCTAGCTCCACCAACCTACCTTGATGCACCTATCTCAGGCCTATATAAGACCTTGTCTCAGCAACTTTCTCTCTCACCTGACCTGAAGACGATTGCTTGTGTTGCGATCGAAACGTCGTGATATTTTTATTATTTTTTATCTACGTGGCTTTACCAAAGGACCCATAGAATATAATCATAAACAGGTTACGTCCTCTACATGGACCCCCCCCCCCTCATTATTAATCATGAACAGGTGACGTCCTCCAAATGGACACCCCCCTCCATTGATAATAATTAGCGGGTGACATCACTCCACATGGGGGGGGGGCGAGGTGCCTCCTCTCCCCTCCTAAGCGTCAACTTATAAACTCACTACAAAGGCGATCTCCATAACGCTATTGAGACATCTAAGTAAAAACAACGTCATGATGAACAAGGGATTATAACCTTTAAATGAAATAGGTCTGTCACCGCGGGTTTACAAATTGCACACAAATGGATGCAATGAATATCACTTCGCGGTCTGCTTTGCGCTAGCAAGTTTCAGATTTACTGCAATACACCCATGCTTGGACGGGCAAAAGGCTAGTAAACAAATAATCCACTCGCCTGCTCCCCACCACGATATCACACGATGATATAGTACTTCCTTGTACAGTATACCCAATAAAGACCAAATCTAATCCCCATGATAGGTAAATTGATATACATAGAGCTTGCCGGCGATAGGTCTAAACCACGAACTATGAACTCGTGATATTCAAGGGTCTCCCGTATTTGGAGTTTGCATGTTCTCCCCATGGTCACGTTGGGATAATGACTGCTATGAATTTTCACATAAGCCAACTCGTTGAGCAATCATATGTGGCCAGGCTGCTTCTGGAAAAGAGCTATGTATCTCAGTGGACCTTACCTGGTCAAATAAAAATAGGTTGCTTACAGGAGTTGAATGGATTGCCACATCACAGGGATGTGAGGAATCGCAGCATGGAGAGGGCTTTATCCAGCAGTGGATTGAGTGTTCTTGTTGAAACGTGTGTATTTAATATTTCTCTGATGTTCTTTTAGTCTCGTGCTGATCATTTGTCCTGTTTGCCCAACATAACATTTGCCACAAGTGCAGTTAATCCTGTACAAACCTTCTGTTGATAGCTTAGGTAATACATATTTTATACCAGAAGTCGAGTTCAAGAAACATAAGTACGTTTTTATTTCAACTGAAATGTATATATACATATATAAATATACATGTCCATACAACCACGTCTCAATGTCTATGTCTGGGAGAACACGCTAGTTTCTCCCTCTGTGGAGTCTCCACCACTTTTCTTTCTTCTTGTTTCCCAGCTCCTCGTCTTGGTGCTCCTTCCCTCTGTCTCCTCCTCGTTCATTCTCCTCTTCATCTTTCTCCAGCTGCCGTGTGCAGCACATGAAGCTCCAAATTGCCCAACGCCAGAAACTGTTCTTTCTCTCTCCCTTAGAAGATGGGATGTGCTTAATCTCTTTCTTCTCTTCCTGAACACTCTCTGCCCTCCAAGGTTGCTCACATCTTCCTTCCTCATTCACCACTTCCTGCTTTGTATCGTCTTCAATCGTGTCGACCTCCTTCAGCTCTACCTCATTTGCCTCTAACTCAATAGCTCCTACTTCTTTTGCGTCTACCTCTATTGCCTCTACATCATTCGCCTCTACCAAAATCGCCTCACTCTCCTCCACCTCAATATCCCCTACCTTCACTTCTACCTCAATCACCTCTACGTCATTCGCCTCTAACTCATTCGGCTCTACCTCCATAACCACCTCCTGCTTGGCCTCTCCCTCAATCTCCTCTACCTCTTTTGCCACTTCCTGGATGGCATCTACTTCATATGCCTCAACCTCATTTGCCCCTTCCTGCTTTATTTCCTCCACCACGTTCTCAACTTTTGTTGCCATTTCCTGTTTGGCCTTTAGCTCATTCTTGTCTACCTCATTGATCAAGACCTGCATGGCCTTTTCTTCGATCGTGTCGACCTGAATTGCCTCGACATGTTTCACCAATTCCTGCTTTGTATGTCTCGCAATCCCTTCTACGACATTGGCCACAACCTCTTTCACCACTTCCTGCTTGGCCACTGCATCTACCTCAATCACCGCTACCTCTACCTCACTCGCCACTTCCTTCTTGGGCTCTACATCATTCCCCTCTCCCTCAATCTCGTTTTCCTTCATCTCTTCTACTTCGCGAAATTTCATCTCAGTCCTTCGTAGCTTCCTATTCCTACGTTTCCTCTGAACACCATCCTCTCCTTCTTTCTTTGTCTCCACAACATCATCAACTTTCTTAGCCACTTCCTGTTTGGCTATTCCCTCATTCCCATCTACCTCACTTGCCTCTACCTCTTTCCCTAAGTCCTCCTTGGCATCTCGCTCAATCCCTTCTACGACATTGGCCACTACCTCTTTCACAAATTCCTGTGTGGCCACTGCATCTACCTCAATCACCGCTACCTCTACCTCACTCGCCACTTCCTTCTTGGGCTCTCCATCATTCCCCTCTCCCTCAATCTCGTTTTCCTTCATCTCTCCTACTTCCCGAACTTTCATCTCAATCCTTCGTAGCTTCCTATTCCTATGTTTCCTCTGAACACAATCCTCTCCCTCTTTCTTTGTTTCCAAAACATTCTCAACTTTCTCCACCACTTCCTGTTTGGCCATTCCCTCATTCCCATCGACCTCATTTGGCTCTACCTCTTCTGCTAATACCTGTTTTGCATCTCTCTCAATCCCCTCTATGACATTGGCCGCTATATCTTTCACCACTTCCTGCTTGGCCACTGCTTCTACCTCAATCACCGCTACCTCTGCCTCATTCGCTAATTCCCGCTTGCCATCTCCTTCTAACACCTCTACCTTATTCAACTCTACCTCATTCATCACATCCTCCAAAGCCACTGCCTCAATCATCTCTACCTCAATCGTCCCAACCTCCACCACTTCCTGCATGGGCTCTCCCTCACTCCCCTCTCTCTCAGCCACCTCTTCTTTCACTGTCTCCAGAACTTTCTTCTTGTTCTTGTGTTTATTCCTATTCCTACGTTTCCTCTGAACACCATCCTCTCCCTCTATCTTTGTCTCCACAACATTATCAACTTTCTTAGCCACTTCCTGTTTGGCTATTCCCTCATTCCCATTTACCTCACTTGCCTCTACCTCTTTCCCTAAGTTCTCCTTGGCATCTCTCTCAATCCTTTCTACGACATTGGCCACTACCTCTTTCACAAATTCCTGTGTGGCCACTGCATCTACCTCAATCACTGCTACCTCTACCTCACTCGCCACTTCCTTCTTGGGCTCTCCATCATTCCCCTCTCCCTCAATCTCGTTTTCCTTCATCTCTTCTACTTCCCGCACTTTCATATCAGTCCTTCGTAGCTTCCTATTCCTACGTTTCCTCTGAAGACCATCCTCTCCCTCTTTCTTTGTCTCCACAACATTATCAACTTTCTTAGCCACTTCCTGTTTGGCCATTCCCTCATTCCGATCGACCTCATTTGGCTCTACCTCTTCTGCTAATACCTGTTTTGCATCTCTCTCAATCCCCTCTATGACATTGGTTGATATATCTTTCACCACTTGCTGCTTGGCCACTGCTTCTACCTCAATCACCGCTACCTCTACCTCACTCGCCACTTCCTTCTTGGGCTCTCCATCATTCCCCTCTCCCTTAATCTCGTTTTCCTTCATCTCTTCTACTTCCCGCACTTTCGTCTCAGTCCTTCGTAGCTTCCTATTCCTAAGTTTCCTCTGAACACCATCCTCTCCCTCTTTCTTTGTCTCCACAACATTATCAACTTTCTTAGCCACTTCCTGTTTGGCTATTCCCTCATTCCCATCTACCTCATTTGCTTCTACCTCTTTCCCTAAGTCCTCCTTGGCATCTCTCTCAATCCCTTCTATGACATTGGCCACTACCTCTTTCACAAATTCCTGTGTGGCTACTGCATCTACCTCAATCACCGCTACCTCTACCTCACTCGCCACTTCCTTCTTGGGCTCTCCATCATTCCCCTCTCCCTCAATCTCGTTTTCCTTCATCTCTTCTACTTCCCGCACTTTCATATCAGTCCTTCGTAGCTTCCTATTCCTACGTTTCCTCTGAAGACCATCCTCTCCCTCTTTCTTTGTCTCCACAACATTATCAACTTTCTTAGCCACTTCCTGTTTGGCCATTCCCTCATTCCGATCGACCTCATTTGGCTCTACCTCTTCTGCTAATACCTGTTTTGCATCTCTCTCAATCCCCTCTATGACATTGGTTGATATATCTTTCACCACTTCCTGCTTGGCCACTGCTTCTACCTCAATCACCGCTACCTCTACCTCACTCGCCACTTCCTTCTTGGGCTCTCCATCATTCCCCTCTCCCTCAATCTCGTTTTCCTTCATCTCTTCTACTTCCCGCACTTTCGTCTCAGTCCATCGTAGCTTCCTATTCCTAAGTTTCCTCTGAACACCATCCTCTCCCTCTTTCTTTGTCTTCACAACATTATCAACTTTCTTAGCCACTTCCTGTTTGGCTATTCCCTCATTCCCATCTACCTCATTTGCTTCTACCTCTTTCCCTAAGTCCTCCTTGGCATCTCTCTCAATCCCTTCTATGACATTGGCCACTACCTCTTTCACAAATTCCTGTGTGGCTACTGCATCTACCTCAATCACCGCTACTTCTACCTCATTCGCCTCTACCTCACTCGCCACTTCCTTCTTGAGCTCTACATCATTCCGCTCTCTCTCAATCTCGTTTACCTTCATCTCTCCTACTTCCCGAACTTTCATCTCAATCCTTTGTAGCTTCCTATTCCTATGTTTCCTCTGAACACAATCCTCTCCCTCTTTCTTTGTTTCCAAAACATTCTCAACTTTCTCCACCACTTCCTGTTTGGCCATTCCCTCATTCCCATCGACCTCATTTGGCTCTACCTCTTCTGCTAATACCTGTTTTGCATCTCTCTCAATCCCCTCTATGACATTGGCCGCTATATCTTTCACCACTTCCTGCTTGGCCACTGCTTCTACCTCAATCACCGCTACCTCTGCCTCATTCGCTAATTCCCGCTTGCCATCTCCTTCTAACACCTCTACCTTATTCAACTCTACCTCATTCATCACATCCTCCAAAGCCACTGCCTCAATCATCTCTACCTCAATCGTCCCAACCTCCACCACTTCCTGCATGGGTACTCCCTCACTCCCCTCTCTCTCAGCCACCTCTTCTTTCACTGTCTCCAGAACTTTCTTCTTGTTCTTGTGTTTCTTCCTATTCCTACGTTTCCTCTGAACACCATCCTCTCCCTCTTTCTTTGTCTCCACAACATTATCAACTTTCTTAGCCACTTCCTGTTTGGCTATTCCCTCATTCCCATTTACCTCACTTTCCTCTACCTCTTTCCCTAAGTTCTCCTTGGCATCTCTCTCAATCCTTTCTACGACAATGGCCACTACCTCTTTCACAAATTCCTGTGTGGCCACTGCATCTACCTCAATCACCACTACCTCTACCTCACTCGCCACTTCCTTCTTGGGCTCTCCATCTTTCCCCTCTCCCTCAATCTCGTTTTCCTTCATCTCTTCTACTTCCCGCACTTTCATATCAGTCCTTCGTAGCTTCCTATTCCTACGTTTCCTCTGAAGACCATCCTCTCCCTCTTTCTTTGTCTCCACAACATTATCAACTTTCTTAGCCACTTCCTGTTTGGCCATTCCCTCATTCCGATCGACCGCATTTGGCTCTACCTCTTCTGCTAATACCTGTTTTGCATCTCTCTCAATCCCCTCTATGACATTGGCCGCTATATATTTCACCACTTCCTGCTTGGCCACTGCTTCTACCTCAATCACCGCTACCTCTGCCTCCTTCGCTAATTCCCGCTTGCCATCTCCTTCTAACACCTCTACCTTATTCAACTCTACCTCATTCATCACATCCTCCAAAGCCACTGCCTCAATCATCTCTACCTCAATCGTCCCAACCTCCACCACTTCCTGCATGGGCTCTCCCTCACTCCCCTCTCTCTCAGCCACCTCTTCTTTCACTGTCTCCTCCAGAACTTTCTTCTTGTTCTTATGTTTCTTCCTACTCCCACGTTTTTTCTTCATACCATTTCTCTCCCCCACTTTCTCCATCTCTTCGATCTCGTTCTCAACCTTGTTGCTATTCTGCATTGTCTGCTTCACATCCTCATTATTGGTGCTGACTCCTGCCTGCTGCTGCTCTTCTGCCTTTTGCTGCTGCTGCTGCTGGTGGTGGATGATGAAGCTCTTCAGCTCGGTGCTGTTCTGGAATTGCAGCAGCTCCCACTGATATTTGGCCTGCTGCTGTGCACAATGATCCAGCAGGATCATCTCAAGCTCCAGAATCTGGCGCTTAGCTTCTAGTCTTGTGTCAACGAGGAACCTCTTTCGCTGCCCCTTCGAGCGACGGTCTGGGGAGTCACATGGGGAGGAGAGAGCAGCACCACAATTGATTCGTTAATGGGTATTTGAGTATTTCCTGTATGATAATAGGTTTTTCCCGTTTTTACTGGCAACAAAACAGGTGTTAAGATGTTAAAACACCAAACTGAAACCTTTTACAAGGAATCATGTCTGCATTAACCATGATGCTTGTGGTCAGAATGCAAACAAAAAACATACTCTGATAATATATGCATTGTCCTTGAAACTGATTGGTCCACACCAGGGACAGCTTTCTTTTGAGCCTCGTCTCAAACGGTGTTAGACCAGAGGACGCCAAAAGGCGTATTTCCTGTATGTTATTTTGGTAAAGAAACTTGGCACCATTGACAGGAATCTAACTTAACTTGAGACCGATGTAACAATGATAACACTGTAGGGAGGTCTGGAGGTTGACTCATGTGCCGGAGACACCTCCTCCTCCAAATAACTTCATTAGGATTATGGGCTGGTTGGGGAGGCCATATTAAGTTTGCGAGGTCTGGAAACTCCAGGCCAAACATAGAAAAACTTCCGTTATCTCAGAAAAAGTAAGATGGATTTATGGGCAAGCTGTGGAGGTCTGGCTAAATTTAAAAGATGTCCATTGTTTCACAAGAGAGAACATGAATTGGATAAGAAATACACTATTAATTCTTATACACTGGTCCATTCATACAATTAGTATATTAGTGGGCTACGTTAGAAAAGATAAAGGGAGGAGAAGAGGAGGGTGCCCAAAGGGGCCAGAGAGCCAGGGGCAACCCTAATGTTTATGTTGGCTGGATAGCATGTGCTCCCGTGCATGTGAGGTTGCTCTCAACAGAAGTCATTCCTTGCACGAGAATGGCTGAAACGCTGAGTAACCACTCAGAGGTATAGTGGTTAAGCAGTGGAGACGGTATAGTGGTAAAACAGTGGAGATTTTAAAAGCAAAGTTTAAGATTTGCATTTGTCACTTTATATTGAGCCGATACATATGGCAAGTGAAATTAAGAAGACTTAAAGTGAGTTTTACAGAAAGAGAGGATACATGTGTGTCTCTTGGAGAAGGAAAGGCATTGCTCAAAACTGTGCTGCAAGGTCACGTGCCATGAATCACATGAGTTTAGAAAAAACGTGACTGTAAACCAACAAGCCTGTGAATAATTATCATGGTGAAGACACCTCTATACGTTGGATACTGAAGGAAATCCATCGTGCTACACATCGTCAAAGCCCGACAACACCTGACATTCGAGAAAGAAGTACAATTGCATCGTTCTACACATCGTCAATACCCCACCACATCTGGAAAGTCACCAGCTGCATCAAGCACCTGACTGTTGTATTGTTCGAAAGACACTGTGTGTAACGACTTTACATCTGCCGGCACTGCGGGTTTCTAAACGCCTGCCATGTCACCTTCTCAACACTAGCGTCTGAGACCGTCTGATACAGACTGAAAGCTTATTTCCTTTGTTGCACTGTTTGTCTTTTCATGAATGTCATATTGTGCACTGGGTTATGCCTTATTAACCTAAATTCTGAATTTAGCTATTAATGTATTTCTATTACAGTATCACATATTCTTTGGACCAAGTGTCAATTGCCTATTTGATGACTGGTACTCTGATTCTTTTTTTCACAAATCAGGGACTTGTTTTAATTAAAATGTGTCTGTGTGTGTGGTTGAACGGTGTAACAAATCCATGCGTTACATGTGTAGTGTTGCAGCGCCGACCTGGTCAAGGCCTATGATACAATCAGTAGGCCAGGGCTCTGGATTGTTACTCGTATTTCCGGAGTCCCTAACCCTCTGCTCACAATTATTAAGGACCTTCACGATGGTGGGCAGGCCCGGATAAAGTTGCGTGCCCGGGAGTCAGAGCAATTTCCTGTTTACAGTGGGGTGCGACAGGGATCTACTCTGGCTGACACATTATTTAGCATCATCTTCGACCACATAGTTCGAGAAGTTTTTTTTTTTATGGCTGTACCGGTGGATTTTTTAATATTTGCTACAGATACAATGGGAGGCTGATTGATGCCTGGGTGAGGTCAAGGGATGGCTCCCTACTGGTCAACCATGTTATGTACACTGATCATTTGGAAGTTGATGCTCACACTGAAAAATAGTTGGAGGTTCTGCTGCTAAGCCTGGAGCGTGTGACAAAGAGGTGGTGCCTTACCATCAGCCCCACCAAAACTAAGCACCCGCCTGAGTATTTTGTGTAATTTAATACTCCGCCCCCTCAACTACTCTTGAGTGATGGGGTAATTGTAGAGAGAAGTTTACGTACCTGGATAGTGTGCTTATGCAAAAATTCTGGTTTGGCAGCAGAGGTCTCACTCCGAATCGGTCAAGTGGCATATTTTCATCAGCTTCGTAACACTTTGGGGTATCTACCTGGTCTGTCACTCGACACAAAACGCTGGGTCTTCTTGGCCAATGATAGAATAAATGAAAAATCTGAACCAGCTTTACACTTTCAGACTGGCCTGCCTACGATCCACCCTGGGTTTAACTAGGCTGGAATGTGTGAAGAGCTCACAGTGAGCTCCACTGGTGGGCAGGGCTGCATTGCCTGGGTCATGTAGCCTGCTTGCTCAGCCACCGCATCCCCAAGCAGCCTCTGTTTTTCCAGATAGAGGGGGCTAAATGGGCGTGGCACGGCCTGGAGAAGAGATGGACTGATGCAGTACAGGAGGATACGGAACTAAGTGGACTTGCCAAAGACTGGTACCACTGGTGTCAAGATCTGCCTCTATGGAGGAAGCTCGTGAAGGATGCTTATGGGAAGTTGGTGGCAGTTGCCCTCAAGCAAAAAAGGAGGGTGAGAGGAGCGACGCTCACAACAACAGACGGTGCACTGGATGACTAAAACGCAGCAAGTTGGCACAGTAGGATGCAAAGGTGGTGCGTCTGCCAGTCATCTCAGTCAGTCAACCCATCGCACTGGGGTCTGTCCCCTGATCTCCTGTCGGCAAGCCTTCGACACTTCAAGTGGCCTCGGAGTGCACCAGGCCTGGCACAAGCGCCATGGTGACGTCTCCATCACTTAGTGGCGAATGAGGGCTGTTGTTGTTATCTGAGTCGGTTAGGGGCCTCCCCTACGTCCACTCAGCCTCAAATAAGTATCTGATACGGTGTGTAAACATCGCCACTTGGGAGACAAAGACGGACAAGTGTGGTGCTGGCAACCCACCCCTCGTGTGCGGTGCCGGCCGTCATAGGTGCTCACTAACAGCACTTGCTCCTACAGTGTTTCAAGGCTATACACAAGATTTCTGTCTTTGTTTGTGTCTATGTGCAGTGTCTGTATGAGTGGTTGGGAGCAGTTGTGTCTGTGGGGATCGACCTGAGTTCGATTCCCATTCACAACCATCAGTGACTAATAAATAAAACCGGTCGTGTGCGTCCCCTACATCTACTCAAACTTAAAATAGTACCTCGTGCAACGTATAAACATCAAATGTGGGGAGACAAAGGCATCCGGATGCGGTGCTGACCACCCACCCCATCATAGGTGCTAACTCGCTAACAGCACTTGACTCAATAGTCTGTTAAGGCTATACGGGGATCTGTCTTTGTATACAGGTGCATGTGTCTGTGTGTATGTCTGTGTGTGGAATTACAGTACTCACTTCCCGTCGGCTTACTCATCTCTCCACCCTGCAACAAAATCACAGCAGCGCACGTGAGACTCTAATCATATCACAGCTTACAACCACCACCACCATCATCATTACCGTCCTCATCATTAAACATTTCGAACAGACACACATTCACATATAGATGTTCTCTCAGATTAATGTTATCCTGATACAGCGCGCGTGTGGATGTACTCACGGAAGACATCGCCTTGAAGGCAGAACGAGAAGTCACGGATGGTCACGTTTTGTCAATAGATTTCGTTAACTGTGTTAATGAAGTGTTCAACCTCACGGATGTTTGTCAATGAGGTTTACCAAGTAATTTAACCGCGTTATCGATGTTCACTGACGACGTTGTCGAAGTGTGCTCCCGAATGCGATCTTTAAGCACACAGAGCGCGCGTCCACCTCCGTCTGTAACGATCGACCGTTGCTAGGGAAGTGACGTCACTTGTTAAGGTAACGAACCCCGGAAACCACGTGGTCCACTGTATCCTCCAGGCCTGATTAGTTACACGACTGTCAAATTTTTACTTTAAACTTTCGTAACTTGCAGGAATTCATATTTTTGGTTCTTTCGGTAAAGTCACGTAGATAGAAAATAACATTTTAAGTGAAGGCAAAAAACCCACGAGGTTTCGGTGGCAACACAAGCGGTCTTCATCACGTGTTGCGATCGAAACGTCGTGGGTTTTTTTCTTTTATTTTAATTTATTTTTATTGTTATTATTTTCTATCTACGTGACTTTACCTGAAAGAACCAAGAATATAGTAAGGATTGTACCCTGGTCGCCACGGATGAAGAGGCCGAGCGGGCTCGGTTCGACTGTTGCCAGGTACCTCCACCACTCAGCTCGCAGCACACACACACACAGTGTCCACTATGTAAAAATCAGGCTAAACTAAACCTTTCCAGAAGTTACTAAAATAATGCTATAAAAACAATGCAACAGTGATCATAAGACATGTGATTGAAAGTTAACAATAGCGACATATATAACATATATTACTAAACCTAGCATCCTTCGCTAGCTGCTTGAGTCAATCCATAATAGCAGGAGTAACAATTATGTATGTTGATTAACTGCGACTAACCCAATCAATAACATATCCATTGTAATTTACATCAATACATTACCCCCCCCCCCCGTCTTCGTATCGGATCTGCTTACAAGCGACGACGTCACATTTATCCCCCGTCTACGTCTATTAAAGACCGAAACAGGGGAAGGATTTCACCACAACTCTGGCTGTCACCTGACGAGGCGGGTTGTTGTTGTAGTTACAGGCGAAACGTCACGGTACTTGAATTGTAAATGTTTTGGGTTTACTCTCCAACACACCGATGTGCTGAATTAGTCACTAATTGGCATGTTTTGTTTACGTGACAAACTTGACTAAGATTTACGCGAGCTAACCCAAACAAACAAAAACACCCTCTAATAAGTAAATATTTGTATTAATTCCATGAATGGACCTTGGCCTGGGACTGTGGGGATTGAGAAGTTATGGATGCAGCTTCTGTTTGTGCTGCCATCAGAATGACCAACAAATAAATAAATAATACACACGGATTGGTGACTACAGTACTAGACCCCCAGTGCTTTTATATTTAAAAGTGTATGTGCTTTGTGGTTGCTTTATTGCGCGTGTGTACGTACTGTGTAACACTTGTTTGAACGCAGGTGATGGGGTTGTCCATGTTGGGTGTCATTACAGCTAAAAACAAGCAGCAGTACGAAGACCAGGACGCCGTGGCCGACAATGAGGACGGAAATTGGCCTCGCCCGGTCACAACGTACGACAGCAGTACAGGTTTCCCTCCACACATGCACACACCTACGAGTTTCCCACTACAGAGACGAAGGTCCCCCATATAGCCTTAACAGACTGTTGTGGCAAGTGCTGTTCGCAAGCACCAATGAAGGTCGGCATGGTATATCAGGGGGTAGGTGGCCAACACCACACCCGGCCGCCTTTGTCTCCCAAGTGGTGACGTATACACACACCGCTCCAGGTATTTATTTGAGGTTGAGTCGACCCAGGACCGGTTCAGATAAATAATCGTCACTGGCGTTGGCCATGAGCGGGACTCCAACTCGCATGTTTGCGGGGTTTGGAGCGTAGCATACTATCCACTGCGCCACTGCTACCTTCACATAACGCACACAGAAACAACACACAGGGACCCACACGCACGGACACACAGGGACCTGCTCAACATTGAAATGTGCAGCCCTTGTGTGGCGGCCTGCGTTGAATTTGGGCGTTCATCTCGTCACCCATACAAAAGGTCTCGACACAATCAATGGCAGTCCCCCTTGCCCTGCCTGGCACGCACATCGGGCCAGTCACCCCACGCACAGCGCACACAACGTGCGCGTCGCGTATGCCAAATCAAGAGTCGTCCCCGAGTGTCCGGCAAATTGGACCGACTATCCCGGGCCCCGCGCTTCGGGGGAGGCCCCACGTGTAGACATCAGTGTCACATGTAATGCTTCCGGTTTAGTTTGAAGGCATCGGGGGGGGGGCCCACGCACCCCCTATGGACGGCCCTGGTCAAAGCACACGGCAGCGCGGAGCACGCGCGTCACGCGCACGGGCCACGTGCGTCACGGGTACGTGACATCTACAAGGCAAGCACCTGCATCGCGTGGTCATCACTTGTAAGGCATGCCCTTTGTGCATGGGACATGCGTAGTGTGTGCAACACGTGGCACATGTATGTCACACATGCGCATCGCAATGTGATGTCATGTGTACGTGGACATTTGAATCGCATGTAGCTGTCTGGTGGGCAGGACGGATCTACGCGTGGGCAAGTAAGGGGGTGGCTGAGTAAGACTGATACGGAGACACGTCAAGCCACACACTCACCACACACTCACCGGTACACTCACACACACCACATTCACCGCACACTCACTTACCGGCACACTCGCACACTGGCACTCACTGCACACTCACACACCGCACACTCACCACGCACTCGCTTACCGGCACACTGACTGCACATTCACACACACTCACCGCTCTCACCACGCACTCACTTACCGGCACACTGACTGCACATTCACACTCACACACCGCACACTCACCACGCACTCACCGGCACACTGACTGCACATTCACACACACTCAGCGCTCTCACCATGCACTCACTTACCGGCACACTGACTGCACATTCACACACACTCACCGCACACTCACTTACCAACACTCTGACTGCACATTCACACACACCGCACTCACACCGCATTCACACACACTCACACACACTCACACCGCACTCATTCACTCACACACACTCACTCACACACACTCACACAAATTTACACACACTCACCACACACTCACACACACTCACACTCACCGGCACACTCGTGTGCAAGCACACTAGTGAGCTTCCACAAGATGTGCTGCACATTAGTGAGGCCACACACCAGCAGGTTTACACATCAGTGAGCTTACACACTAGTGTGCACACACACAGTCGTAAGCTTACAGATTAGATAGCGTACACACCAGCTCACCGGTGAGGTGAGCTACACACTGGTGAGTTAACACACCCACCTGTTCACGTGCGCAAAGCTCTTAACCCTAAACCTAACATATCCCAAATGCCATGGCTAAAGTTATTTTACACACGCACGTCCATACACGCATGCGCATATGAAGGCACGCATGCACACATACGTGCACACAAACACACATGCACGCACATGTTTAAACATATACAATTCCATGGCGTTGGACTTGAGACTCCCAGAAGTGGAATCAGGACTCCTGAGTGTGCGATATAGCTCAGTGGGCCTTACTTGGTAAAATTTAAATAATTAATTTAGTTTCAGGATGTAGGGTTCTGAAGATATTTCATCTTTCAGTCCTTTCTGACCGTTTGAGTGTGGGTGAGTGAGTGACAACTACTTATGCATTTTTTGTTATTACAAATACAAGCATTTCCAGCTGTTGACATGAAATGTATTAACTCTGGAAGATGATGGTGATACAGGTGGTGGGTAGCGGTAGTGTAGCGTTTAGCACGCTGCGCTACGAACCCGGCGACCCGAGTTAAATTCTCGCTCATGCGCAACGCAGGTAACGACTCTCTGAACCGGTCATGGGCCTCCCCTAGGTCGACTCAGCCTCAAATGAGTACTTGGTGGGGTGTAAACATCACTACTGGGGAGACAAAGGCGGCCGGGCGTGGTGTTGGCCACCCACCCCTCGTGGGCCATGCTGGCCTTCACAGGTACTTGCTTACAGGACTTGCCCCAATAGTCTATTCGGGCTATACGGGGAGTCTTTGCTTTGGTGGTGATAATACAGATGGTGATTGATTATACAGATGGTTAGGATGATGATAATGATACATTTGGTGATGATGGTGGTGATGATGGGACTGTAAGAGTGGTCCTTGAAGATATTTACTGTGTAATATTAAGACACACTAATATAAATGTAATCATTAAAGCACAATATATAACACTTGTAATTTCTGTTGAAAGCATGTGCTTTTAATGGTCACGTGTATTTGTACGTGGTTGTGCATGAATGCACGTGTTTTTATTTTCTGTATTAGGTGCTTGACGACAGCCCTTGGCCCAACAGTCTATATTGGTTGTACAGGAAATCTTTGTGTTTTGATTTACGAATGTTCCATTCACGAAATGTAGTGAAAACGAAATTGACAAATTAAGGATACTTTTCGACTTACAAAATAGAATTTCAGCGGAAACAATATATCACATGGCACGCGCCATGAGATCATCAAGCAAGAAGCTGTCATCCATTCACGACAGTGTCACGGTATCCCCATAGTGCAAAAGTAACGCCTCGTCACCTCTCCAGTCATTCCAACATGCAGATCTTTTGGTGAGTTCCTTGAAGATGTTAATTATTTTTGTTTTAAATTGATTATTATTCAACCGTTGTAATATTTGTTCTCTATTATTTTTTGCATTGTGAAATATTGGTGTTTATTTTGGGTTTATAGTAGAAATGACTGTCTGAAACACATCGCAAGTTTTTCGTATTCAATTAATGGGAAAAGCCATTCCGATTTGCGATATTTTGTTTTACGGGCGTTTTTAGAAGAACGCATCCCTTTCGTAAGTAGAGGCATACATGTACAGGAATCCATTGCCAACCGCTAATTTACCAACCACGAAATTTTAGTAAACACGGATTGACTACTGGACACCTGTTTACTAACCACGAGCATCTCGCTTTGAGTATTCGCGAGTCGCGCCGAGTAGTGAAATCAAAACAACACGATGTACCTTATGCGGGGGGGGGGTTCTTGTATTTGTTCTTGTATTTGTACGAGCTGTTGTTTGTTTATGTTACCGATGTTTACGGGGAGTGTTAGTGCAGCGGGTTAGCGAGCTGTACTATAAAGCCATAAATCCTGGTATAATTTCTGCTCATGGCCAACACCAGTGGCAATTATCTGAACCATTCCTGGACCTACCCTCGGCCTCAAATTAGTACTTGGTGCATTGTGAAAACATCAGCACTGGCAGAGACAAACCCCATATGCTGTGCTGGCCTGCATAAGTGCTCATAACGGCACTTACCCAACAGTCTGTTACATGGGGGGATCTTAGTCTTGGCGTGTAAGTGAGAGTTTGTGGACTTTGCATGTTCTTCCCCTGTTGTGCACGCGTTTTCTCAGGGTTCTCAGCTTTCAAAAAAGAACAACCAATTCTAACTGTAAGATATTACCTGCAAATTACTTAAACAAGGATTACACACCGTGGCAACATCGCCCCCTTCTGTGAAAGCTGGACAGGACCCTCCTGCAAAAGAGTGAGACTTCTCTGAATAAACAAATGTAGCACGGCAATCTTTGAGATAATAAAAAAAAAACTATTCACCCCTAGAGTGGACAAGGTAGCGAGGGCGATCCTAGCAAGCGAGCGAGCTGTACTCAGACGGAACGGACGACGGCTCCCAGCCGACCTCTTCGCCTTTGTCGATCTTGTCATCGTTGGAGGCCGGTCTCAGCTCTGCGAGGATCGCCTCAAACTTGGGCGCTCTAACGGCGCGTGGCTCCAGCAGCGGTGCATCACCTTGCGGCTGTGGGGCGAGGGGAGGGTGCAGTGAGGGTGCGAGGAAGGCGAATCGCGCACATGCTCGGACTGCGCTTTCACCTCTTCCAGTGTGCGTTCGTTCTCAGAATGGTTGAATGAGTGCCGATGATGTTAATGACGTCACAGAGGGGGATGAAGGGGGTCAGGTGGCGAGGGGGGTGAGGGGGGGGTGAGTAGGTAGAGGGTCATGAAGGCATAAAATATCTACAGAATGGATTCACACAGCGGCGTCTAAATGCCACTGCATCTCCATACGTAGTGCAGAAACACTGATCATGTTTATCTTGTAGAGAGAGAAGCAGTCTGTGGGTCTCTACAGTGAGGGAAAAAAGTATTTCATCCCCTGCTGATGTTGTACGTTTGCCCACTGACAAAGAAATGATCAGTCTATCATTTTAATTGTAGGTTTATTTGAACAGTGAGAGACAGAATAACAACAAAAAATCCAGAAAAACGCATGTCAAAAATGTTATGAATTTATTTGCATTTTAATGAGGGAAATAAGTATTTGACCCCTCTGCAAAACATGACTTAGTACTTGGTGGCTAAACCCTTGTTGGAAATCACAGAGGTCAGACGTTTCTTGTAGTTGGCCACCAGGTTTGCACACATCTCAGGAGGGATTTTGTCCCACTCCTCTTTGCAGATCTTCTCCAAGTCATTAAGGTTTCGAGGCTGACGTTTGGCAACGCGAACCTTCAGCTCCCTCCACAGATTTTCTATGGGATTAAGGTCTGGAGACTGGCTAGGCCACTCCAGGACCTTAATGTGTTTCTTCTTGAGCCACTCCTTTGTTGCCTTGGCCGTGTGTTTTTGGTTATTGTCATGCTGGAATACCCATCCACGACCCATTTTCAATGCCCTGGCTGAGGGAAGGAGGTTCTCACCCAAGATTTGATGGTACATGGCCCCGTCCATCGTCCCTTTGATGCGGTGAAGTTGTCCTGTCCCCTTAGCAGAAAAACACCCCCAAAGCATAATGTTTCCACCTCCATGCTTGACGGTGGGGATTGTGTTCTTGGGGTCATAGGCAGCATTCCTCCTCCTCCAAACACGGCGAGTTGAGTTGATGCCAAAGAGCTCCATTTTGGTCTCATCTGACCACAACACTTTCACCCAGTTGTCCTCTGAATCATTCAGATGTTCATTGGCAGGGAAAAAAGTATTTGATCCCCTGCTGATTTTGTACGTTTGCCCACTGACAAAGAAATGATGAGTCTATATTTTTAATGGTAGGTTTATTTGAACAGTGAGAGACAGAATAACAACAAAAAAATCCAGAAAAATGCATGTCAAAAATGTTATAAATTAATTTGCATTTTAATGAGGGAAATAAGTATTTGACCCCCTCTCAATCAGAAAGATTTCTGGCTCCCAGGTGTCTTTTATACAGGTAACGAGCCGAGGTTAGGAGCACACTCTTAAAGGGAGTGCTCCTAATCTCAGCTTGTTACCTGTATAAAAGACACCTGTCCACAGAAGCAATCAATCAATCAGATTCCAAACTCTCCACCATGGCCAAGACCAAAGAGCTCTTCAAGGATGTCGGACAAGATTGTAGACCTACACAAGGCTGGAATGGGCTACAAGACCATTGCCAAGCAGCTTGGTGAGAGGTGAGAAGAGTTAAAGCGATTATTCGCAAATGGAAGAAACACAAAAGAACGGTCAATCTCCCTTGGTCTGGGGCTCCATGCAAGATCTCACCTCGTGGAGTTGCAATGATCATGAGAACGGTGAGGTCGTGGATGGGTATTCCAGCATGACAATGACCCAAAACACACGGCCAAGGCAACAAAGGAGGGGCTCAAGAAGAAGCACATTAAGCTCCTGGAGTAGCCTAGCCAGTCTCCAGACCTTAATCCCATGGAAAATCTGTGGAGGGAGCGGAAGGTTCGAGTTGCCAAACGTCAGCCTCGAAACCTTAATGACTTGGAGAAGATCTGCAAAGAGGAGTGGGACAAAATCCCTCCTGAGATGTGTGCAAACCTGGTGGCCAACTACAAGAAACGTCTGACCTCTGTGATTGCCAACAAGGGTTTTGCCACCAAGTGCAGAGGGGTCAAATACTTATTTCCTTCATAATGCAAATCAATTCATAACATTTTTGACATGCATTTTTCTGGATTTTGTTGTTATTCTGTCTCTCACTGTTCAAATAAACCTACCATTAAAAATATAGACTGATCATTTATTTGTCAGTGGGCAAACGTACAAAATCAGCAGGGGATCAAATACTTTATTCCCTCAATGTATATGTGCTTTCTTGAGCAGGGGGACCTTGCGTGCGCTGCAGGATTTCAGTCCTTAACGGCGTAGTGTGTTACCAATTGTTTTCTTGGTGACTATGGTCCCAGCTGCCTTGAGATCATTGACAAGATCCTCCCGTGTAGTTCTGGGCTGATTCCTCACCGTTCTCATGATTATTGCAATTCCACGAGGTGAGATCTTGCATGGAGCCCCAGGCCGAGGGAGATTGACAGTTCTTTTGTGTTTCTTCCATGATGCGCACCAACTGTTGTCACCTTCTCACCAAGCTGCTTGGCAATGGTCTTGTAGCCCATTCCAGCCTTGTGTAGGTCTATAATCTTGTCCCTGACATCCTTGGAGAGCTCTTTGGTCTTGGCCATGGTGGAGAGTTTGGAATCTGATTGATTGATTGCGTCTGTGGACAGGTGTCTTTTATACAGGTAGCAAGCTGAGATGAGGAGCACTCCATTTAAGAGTGTGCTCCTAATCTCAGCTCGTTACCTGTATAAAAGACACCTGGGAGCCGCTTTCTGATTGAGAGGGGGTCAAATACTTATTTCCCTCATTAAAATGCAAATCAATTTATAACATTTTTGACATGCGTTTTTCCGGATTTTTTTGTTGTTTTTCTGTCTCTCACTGTTCAAATAAACCTACCATTAAAATTATAGACTGATAATTTCTTTGTCAGTGGGCAAACGTACAAAATCAGCAGGGGATCGAATACTTTTTTCCCTCATTGTATGTGAGGAGTCTGTGGGTCGCAACAGTACGTACGTCTGGAAGTAGGACATTCCAGACTAAGAGGGTTCATAATGGCCGTGTCAACGAGACTGAACCAGCCAGCACAACTCACTGCTAATAACACATCACATAATTCACCCTTAAGCAATTGTTCAATCAATTAATTAAATCACTACAATTAAAATCAAAGAATATCCCAGAACAAACACTTCGCACTCTCCTCCGTCAGCCACCTGCATCGACAATAGAAACGCATCAGTCCAGCAGTGGATAAAACCTGGTGTGGGAGGTATGGGGGGGCGGCTTACACTTGTGGTGGACAGCAGGGGGGTGGCTGCATGCAGTAGCCATCGCAGATCAAGCGGTAGAACTTGTCATCGACTGCCATGCACCAGGGTAAGGGGCCTCTCCTACACCCACACATATCACACACCGAGCGGTACACACGTCACACCGAGGAGCACGCACGTCACACACCGAGCAGGTTGCACAGGTCTCCTTTATCAAGACAAACGTGGAGCAGATTACAACTACAACTCTTCTACGCCTGTCACAATGCCCCCCTCTCCCCCCCCCCCCCCAGTTTATGGGGGGGCGCGGGCCTCACTCCCCCCTTCGCGTCAGCCCCCCCTAATAAATGGTCCGGTTGCATTGTGAATGCACCACTCGAATGACGTGCAGTCCCGTGGCGCACTGTAACGGGCTCGTGATTTACTCAATAAAATTCAACGTAAAAAAATAAAAACGATCCCAAGACATTATTTAAAATAATGTATGGCCATCGTGTGTCAGCATCACAGGCGAAAATTGGCATGTAAAAAAAAACTTCACTGCGACTCACTCAATTGGGATTGCTCGCAGCAAACAGCACTTGACCTGCTTACAGGTTAGGTGCTGAATAACCGTGTGTCACACAGAGAACAGTTGCCACTGAGGCTGCCCTTTTCAAATGCTTGAGATGAGATGTGATTATCGCGTGTAAATGTACACACTAAAATAACGAAAAAATTATAAGCGAACTATTATCGTTTCAGGTGGCAGGGTGGTGCAGCGGTGATCTTTGACCCTCGCAACAAGAAGGGCCTTGGTTAATGATCCGACTGGCACTTTGCGGAGTTTTCTACGTTCTCACCTTTGTTCTGTATGGGTTATCCAGTTTGCTCACATAGCTAGAAAACACACAATCACAATGTAACTGGGTATTGGCCAAGCATCCCAATGCTAAAGTTACCTGCAAATTACTTCATTGGGATGACACTCGGCAGCAGAGCCGGATGATGGCATTGCTGGGGCCCTATGCCATTGTCAAGTTTAAGAGGCCCCTTCTATGAATGCCTGTATATTTTTGTCAGCAGAATGAAAATAACTGCTTTGGAGAGTCTTTTTTTCTCACCGATCTTTATTTATTAAGCAATTATGTTAAAACTCGAAACCTCGTGTCCATTTCTTGTTTCGTATTTAGAGATCCCCCCCCTCTCTTAATTCGAGGCCCTAAGCTGCAAGTGTGGCCGGTCTGAGCTCGCCTGTGATGAATCACACGTATAATCGTGCACTCTAATTTTCTATGGGTGGCCAGGAGAATTTATTATTATTTAAGTGAATGCAATGGTTCTCAGGGGATTGGATCCAGAGCCCCACGTACACAGTAGAGTACAAGGGAACGCCCACAATACAGATTTGAGCTGACCTGCGGATTGAGAAATTGAACTGTTTTGTGACGTGGAGGGTGTTTCTGACCGCTATTATGACCGACCCGTCCCGACGGGAGGAGAGAGGACAGGGTGGACCGGCTGCATGAGCTTACTCTCCGGCACTGCACAGCACAACATCGCCTCCCTACTGCAAAAATACTCGGCAGGACCCTCCTGAAAATGAAAGTCTTCGGAATCAGTGAGGCCTGTCCTTGGGAGGACAGGCGTAGTCTTGGTCGTCACAAGCGAACATTTGTTTCTCCACATGAATTTGTATCCCCGGGTTACCATCAGGGCTGGGCGCTGCAAGCTTAGCTTCTGAGATCTGATGAGACTGGCCGTTTTTTAAAAGGTAATTTCGGCATCTGGAGCCCAAGCATGCAACAACTTTATGCAACTTCTTGGTTATTTTGATAAAGTCACATAGAATGGAAATAAAATAATAAAAATAAAACATAATAAAAAATAAAATTCTCACGACGTTTCTGCCAAAACACAAGTAGCCTTCTTCAGGTGAAGGAACAGAACTGTCGGGACAACAGTGCTTCAATAACTGCTGCTAAGATTCCCAGCGTCTTTTAAGCTAGGTGGGAGAGGTAAAGCACCTTGACAAAGGAGTTTACATATCAAACAGGAGAATTTAGCATTGAAATAGCTGTGTTAAAGTGTTGGATCATCAGGGTGTTAAAGTCAGAAATAAGCATGTAACTGGGAGATTAGCATGATGTTAATGTGAGGGATTAGCATGTGACTGGTCACGGAAATAGCTATGTTAAAGTCAAAGTTTACATCTCAACAGAGGCGTTTAGTATATGGACGCTAAAGGACTGCAACTACCCAACTATCATACAATAAACCGATGTGAAAAAAATAAGTATAAACAACATCAATATAATAAATGTACTCAATATGTTCTTCAATACGTTGAGCTATAAACATAAAGTAACTGAGTATACACTACACTATATAATGAATACCATATAGTAAACGAATTAATAAAACTAAAATATAAACTACATCAATGTTATTAATAAACTCTATATACTCTCCAATCAGCTGAGCTACTAACAATAAGTCATTATACATTACAATGCCATATGGCGAAAAAAAGGGTGGCGGTTTTTTCCTTCTTTCCAACGTTAGCACCACGGAGAGCGACGAGCCTCGTTCAGACGGACGAGTCCATCCATGCTCGGAACGGAGGAGGGGGGAGAAACAGCCACGATGTGCTGCTCTGTCCTGTGTTGCGTTACAACCATGCCATAAACTAGACTACTATACATTGTAACGTTATACCTTCCAATCTAAACTACATTGTATAATATCGTATACACAGCCCAATGTAAGCTCGAACATTATGCAGTATATTTATATGTCTTCAACTAAACTTTTTCCTACATTACACGACTATACACCGTAATATGCACTACCATAGACAAACCCACCCTTGAATTATAAAATGCGTTACTTTACACTACCCTATACTTTAGACTGTAAAATGTTAGACTTGTAATATTACACTATGTATTATTCTACCAACCCTACTGTATACCACACTGCTGTATATTCACAATACAATTACGATACTATATATTGCCTTATGAATTATGTTAAACATTACAATGTTATACTATTTATTATTATGTAACATGCTATAAACCATACCATTGACCGTCGTGTGAAGAGGCAGTGCCAGCGAATGGACTGCAGTCTGAATGTCACCATAAAATACAATCAATTAAGAACTGAAATTGTTTATAACGTCTTTCCAATGAAATTTTGATTTAAAGCTTTCGTGACTGCAGTAATTAATATGCTTAGTTCTTTCGGTAAAGTCACGTTGAAGGGAAACAACAAAATAATAAAATATGTATAAAACAATAAAAATTCTCACGACGTTTCGACCATAACACAAACCAATTCCTCAACCACATCAATTCCATACACCCAGCCATCAGATTCACCATGGAGGTCGAAAAAGATGGCAAGCTACCCTTTTTGGATGTCCTAATTAAAAGGAGACCTGATGGTTCAATGAGCCACTCTGTCCACAGGAAAGCTACGCATACGAATGCTTACTTAAAACTGGATTCCCACCACCATCCATGTCAGAAGAACTCCCTCATCAAGACTCTATAGCATAGAGCCCAATGCATTTCCGACCAGGAACACATTGCCAGTGAACTTAAGCACGTACACCAAGCTCTCAAGGCTAATGGTTACTCCGACTACACAATCCGCAAAGCCATCACTCCAGCCATGAAGAAGGATCCTCTTGAGGAGCCATTCAAAACCATCACCTTACCCTACATTGCGGGGGTCACAAAAAAGATCTCCAAAATCCTGAATAAACACAAGATCCAGGTCCGATTCAACACAGTACATAAAATCCGTGATCTGGTTCCGTCTGTAAAAGATGTGGTTCCAGACATACAGTACCCGGGCGTCTACAAACTAAGTTGCCTCTGTGGTAGCAGTTACATTGGAGAAACCAAACGACATATCTGGGACCGCATCCGTGAATATAAAGCAGACTTGAAACACGGTAGGACGAGCACCTCAGCCGTGGCAGATCACTGTTATAATTCAGTGGGCTCACATGACATTGACTTCTCCAAGACGGACGTTCTCTGCAAGCCATCCGGCTACCATGAGAGATTCGTTCATGAGGCCATCCACATATACAAACACAGAAACAATTTCAACCGAGAAGATGGATTCTGGCTTAGTAACCATTGGAAAGATGTTATAAACCATTTTGGTACTTAATTGATTGTATTTTATGGTGACTTTCAGATCGCAGCCCATTCGCTGCCACTGCCTCTTAATACCTTTCACACGACGGTCAATGGTATGGTTTATAGCAGGGGTGTCCAAACTTTTGTTTCCCGAGGGCCACATACAGAAAAATATACGAAGGATTGGGCCACTCACTAGACGTGAGGTATACTGCCTCACTTCTCATGCACTAATATTGTCAAAATCAATCAAATGCAGGTAAATTACGTTTGATTATTGAACATGTTTGAAGAAAAAAAGCCTCCATCATAGCTCTTCATTAGTAGATTTTAATTTTATTTTTTACAAAAAGGTTGGCAGGTAATTCTCTGAGTGACAGCCTCAGATTGGTTCTTAGGGTGCTGATCCCCCTTCATTGTCCATATGAAGGGAGAGACAAGAAGACAAATAGGGGATGTGGATATTTCAAGCTTATTACACAAATAAATTATTGGGCTTGTTAACACATCAACTAACGTTTGTTAAAAAAATTGTCATCAACTTTAATTGACTGAATTTATGAAGTAATTGGGCTTATTAACAAATGAAAACGGTGTGTATATTTTAACTCACCTGTAATGGGAATAATGTTACGCTCAGTGGGAGCAGTGATGCTGCGCTTTGGTCTGAAGGATAGCTGGCAGGTCAGGAGTAAGTTTGGTGGTTGAGATGCGAAGGACGTCACGGAGATGGCTGTCGGTCGTTCTGGTTCTCAGCCTGCTTTTGTTCAGCGTTAACAGAGAGAATGTCTGCTCACATATGTATGTTGAGCCGAACAGACTCATCATTCGTTTTGCATGGCGTCTCGTCAGAGGAAACTTGGCCTTTTCCAAACTCCGGTAGAAGTCAGGTAGGGAGAGAAGCTGATGCTGATTCTTCAGAGAATCATCACACTGAATTTCGATCAGTTCTAATTGCAGACTCTCCTCCACTTCTTTTGCATCCATTGAAAACGGAGCCGCAAACAGTGTGATTTCCTTCTCAATGACAGAAAAATCTTGGAAGCGCTGACTGAATTCTGTCATGAGAGATGTGATCACAGACACATATTCTCCCATTTTTGCAGAGAGCTTGGCATTTGGAAATGCGCATTGATTTCGGTCAGCGTGGGGAAGTGCGCTACATTGAAGTTGCGCAGTTGTGACTCGAAGAGACGGAGCTTCGCACGGAATGCTTTCATGTGCACATACAGCTGTGGTACCAGCTGCTCTTTGCCTTGTAGTCTCTTGTTCGGGGTGTTGAGATGATCAGTGAGATCAACTAAAAAAGTCAGGCCTGCCAACCATAAAGGGTCACTGATCTCATGGAGAGGTCTGCCCTTTTCTTTCAAAAACTTGTCGATATTTGATCTCAGGGAATAAAACCACTGCAGCACGGAGCCGCGACTGAGCCAGCGCACTTGAGAGTGGTAGAGTAGGTCCCCGTATTCAGCATCGACATCAGAGAGGAACGCTTGCAATTCTCTGTGGTAAAGCCCTCGGGCCATAATTTTTTTGACATTTTTCACAACTGTGTTCATCACATCGCCAAGCTGGATTATCTTGGCACAGAGGGCTTCTTGGTAGATGATACAGTGCATTTTAACAGTCTCACCTCCGCTCTCCTACACCTTGGCACTCACCATAGAAGCCATTCCTTTGCGCTCGCCTGTCATTGCTGGAGCCCCATCCGTTGAAATTCCACACAGCTTGTCCCATTTAAGTCCAGCCTGGTTAATTGAATCTGACACATCTTCAAAACATATCCTTCCCAGTTGTTGTCCCCTTTAGACTCTGAAGATCAAGCAGTTCCTCCGTAATGCAAAAATTCTCATCAACTCCCCGCAAAAAAATTAACAGCCGTGCAGTGTCCGTGGCATCTGTGCTCTCATCACATGCAATCGAGTAAAAATCGAAAGCACAAGCTTTATCTGACACTTGCTGTTTTAAGTTAGCCGACAAGTCTTCAATTCGCCGCACAACCTTATTTCTGGACATACTAACATCGTTAAAATCCTGCATTTTCTCCAGGCACATTCCCACGACTTTAGTGAGGCACTGTTTGATGAAGTCACCGTCTGAGAAAGGTTTCCCGTGTAGGGCAATGAGTTGAGCTACTTCATTGCTGGCTATTGTTGCATTTTCTTGAGCTTTGTTAGCACGGAAAAAAAAACCCTGCTGCTGCGTTAGCAGGCTAGCTTGCCATTTGCTTTACCTTCTCTCTCCGCTCGGCGCCAGTGTAGGACGTGAAGGTCTGATGTTTCGTTTCATAATGCCGTCGTACATTGTACTCTTTCATCACGGCAACAGTCTCATTACAAATCAAACAAACACACTTCCCCTTGGTTTCTATGAAAAAAAAATCATTTTTCCACCGAGTCTGAAATTTTCTGCACTCGCTTGCAATCTTGCGTCTCTTCGGTTCCGGCATTTCTGGTGACCCTGAGCAAATGTTTTCTTCGATTGCTTGCTTTGTGGAGACGCTGCCTTGTTCAAGACAATAGCGCCATCTAGTGTTTAAATTAAGAAATGCAATACAGTGGGCCATAGTCCATTATATTTTTAAACTTTGATACGGGCCAATTAAAAATGGATGGCGGGCCGCAGTTGGCCCGCTGGCCGTAGTTTGGACACCCCTGGTTTATAGCATGTTATATAATAATAAATAGTATAACATTGTAATGTTTAACATAATTCATAAGGCAATATATAGTATTGTAATTTTATAGTGAATATACAGCTGTGTGGTATACAGTAGGGTTGGTAGAATAATACATAGTGTAATATTACAAGTCTAATATTTTACAGTCTAAAGTATAGGGTAGTGTAAAGTAACGCATTGTATAATTCAAGGTGGGTTTGTCTATGGTAGTGTATATTACGGTGTATAGTTGTGTAATGTAGGAAAAAGTTTATTTGGAGACATATCAATATAATGCATAATGTTAGAGCTTACATTGGGCTGTGTATACGATATTATACAATGTAGTTTAGATTGGAAGGTATAACATTACAATGTATAGTAGTCTAGTTTATGGCATGGTTGTAACGCAACACAGGACAGAGCAGCACATCGTGGCTGTTTCTCCCCCCTCCTCCGTTCCGAGCATGGATGGACTCGTCCGTCTGAATGAGGCTCGTCGCTCTCCGTGGTGGTAACGTTGGAAAGAAGGAAAAAACCGCCACCCATTTTTTTCGCCATATGGCATTGTAATGTATAACGACTTATTGTTAGTAGCTCAGCTGATGGAGAGTATATAGAGTTTATTGATAACATTGATGTAGTTTGTATTTTAGTTTTTTATTAGTTTACTATATGGTATTCATTAGATAGTGTAGTGTATACCCAGTTACTTTATGTTTATAGCTCAATTTATTGAAGAATATATTGAGTACATTTATTATATTGATGAAGTTTCTACTTAGTTTTTTTTCACATCGGTTTATTGTATGATAGTTGGGTAGTTGCAGTCCTTTAGCATCCATATACTAAACGCCTCTGTTGAGATGTAAACTTTGACTTTAACATAGCTATTTCCATGACCAGTCACATGCTAATCCCTCACATTAACATCATGCTAATCTCCCAGTTACATGCTAATTTCTGACTTTAACACCCTGCTGATCCAACACTTTAACGCAGCTATTTCAATGCTAAATTATCCTGTTTGATATGTAAACTCCTTTGTCAAGGCGCTTTACCTCTCCCACCTAGTTTAAACGACACTGCGAATCTTAGCAGCAGTCATTGAAGTGCTGTCGTCCCGACAGTTCTGTTCCTTCACCTGAAGAAGGCTACTTGTGTTGTGGCCGAAACGTCGTGAAAATTTTATTTTTTATTACGTTTTTTTTTGTTTTTGTTTTTTTTTCCATTCTACATTACTTTATCGAAAGAACCAAGAAGATGAATCCCTGCAGTCACGAAAGCTTTAAATCTGAACTTTACGCAATTAAAAATCATAGTGTAAGATAAGACTAAAATCGTTGTCTGCTGTGAGGATCTTCTGTACTCAGGGCCCCGAATGTTTGTGGCAAGTGAAAGTTTGTCTCAGCAAAATATAAGATTTCTCACAGTAGCATACCGTATGACCACACGTCGCTCTGCACCTTGTAGAGCCCATGGAACATGCTTTCTGAAGACATCCACTTTACAGGCAGAGGCACCTAATGGACATGACCGCATGGCCACAAGCACAACAACAATACGTTCAGTAAATTCAGTTCAGGCCGATGCATCGCGATTCGTCATACGTTTTTTTGCGTCAGGCCACATTCATCTGGCCAAATTAGCGTCATCTAGCCCTCCACTACCCTGAAGGGTTAAATGTGTAGTGACATCACGGGATGTCACTGTGTAGTGCCGGCCCTATTGACATCGCGGATACCACTCTGGTGTGGGTGTAGTACCGGCCCTAGAGGGGCTCGGTCAGCGCTGATTGATCCCGCTGGATGGCATCACGCTTGGCGTGCAGTGCCAACCCAACAGGATAGGGTGTGGGAGTGCCGGCCGTAGGAAACGGGTTACTAAATGCCATGGCACTCTGGTTGACCCGAGAGGACACGTGACCGGTTAAGTCTACAAAGGGGCCCCAAGTGGGGGCTAGGGGTGGTCACGTGGTCGGGGTCCAGATCCTGCTGCTCGATGATTCTAGAAGGTGGTCGTGGCCAAGGGCGGAGCCAGCCACGCCACAGAGAATATAAGCTGGGTCCCCCAGAGGGACCGGCGTTGTTGTTCATCCTGAAGAACCTTTGTCTACGTCTACGTTCTACCGAGTCTCCAACACATGGACTGGGACCCGAGCTGTGGTCCCGTTCTGTCGTAGCTAGTCATGTTGTAATTAGTGTAGTTAGCCTGGTGGTCACCACCACAGGTTGTTATTCTGGGCCAGTTACCCCGTGTACCACACGGGGGGGGGAGGAGGAAGGGGATTTGTGAAATTGCATCCATATTTTGAACTGTCGGCAGAGCAGGGAGATTGAATCCAATTGCCGACCTCTGGATTGCAAGTCCAGGGTGGGAGAGCCATTGCACCACCGTGTGTGGCAGCACCACCCACTCTTTTTTTCTTAGGGGCTGTGCAAAATAAAATAAAAACATTGAGTACAATTAAAGTGATGGGCCTTCCATTCCGATGATGGTGATGACATTGGCGATACTGATAATGATGCTGATGATGCTAAGTAAGGTGAAGGACTCACTTTGCCCTTCACCACGTAGTTGGGGTCAGTCTGGACGTTTGAAATAGGTGTAGCCCAAGGGTCATAAAGAAGTGGGCGGGGATAGTGATGTTAATGTGAGAAATTAGCATGTAAATGTAAGATCGGAGAGCAGCCTCCTCGACGAGGGCTTCAAATCAACACAGTTAAACACGCGCAGTCACACATGGTCAAATTGAAACACAGAGGTGAATTTCCGGAGGTTCTTAAAGATGGTCATGGCCCTGTAGGGATAGAGACAGACAGGCACGGAGATACATACAGAGAGACACAGAGACAGGTTAAAATCATCACGTATTTTCATCATTATGTTCCACCACTCTTTCAACCGAGGAGAGAGGCTCACTGCTGATTCACTCATCTCGCGACTCACGTTCTTGTGAGCGAGGAAGGCCATACCGCTCGCGACCTGCTCCGAGAAGCTCGGGAGGTTGTCCACCCCGGATGGAGTAGAGTCGCTCACGATCGCTTCTCTCTCCGACGACGACGCGTCCCAGCCTGCGGCGCACAAGGAAGCCCGGCTATTCAGAAATTCGCTAACTATAGAGTATCTATAGTAGATCATCGATTATTCGGCGGCTACGGGGGGGAAGGGGACGCCAATTTTTTTTTAACAACGCCGGATATTCACTACATAATAATTTTAAAAAAGCTAATTTTTTGCACATTCTTGCATAGCATTGTTTTTAAATGTTGTGAATGTTTTGTTGTCTTTTAAATTAGTTTACTATATGAAATTGGTGTGAATAAACATACAAATACACAGAAATAAATATCCTACTGTAAAATGTAACCTATTTACTGTACCGTACTTACCAATCCAATCTCGAAGACTCTGAATCGAGTGATGTATATACGTGCAGTATTGTCATTTTTTAAAGTTGTATTTAGTGTGTAATGTACCGTCTGTAATATTTAACACTGAAATGAAGTCGGTGGCCGCTCTGGTTAATACCGCGGTCTACTTTGCAGTAGACACAGTTAGAGCGAACACGTACATGATTAGAAAAAGAGAGCCGGCCAAGTGTTGTGTGGTGTAATTACCCAAATTTGAGAAATTTACTCGCAAATTATTCCATCGGGGAAGCTGCCTAATAACATCACAAACCCACTTGGCAGGGTAAAGCCCGCTTGCAAGGCTGTGGCTGCACAGGGGCAGCTGCCCCCAGTCCATGGAAACTGGTACTGATATAGTTTACGAATCGCCATGGGCGGCATGGTGGCACATTGGTAAGTAACCCTTGCGCCTTGCAGCAAGAAAGCTGGGTTTGATTCCAGACTCGGGCGCGTTTCGGCGTGGAGTTGTCATCTTCTCTCCCCCTGTTCGTCAGAGTGTGTAAGTGCAATGAAGTGTTTGAGTGAGTGTGTGAGCGAGTGAGTTAGCGTGAATGTGTGAGTGTGTGAAGATTGTATGTTCTCCCCCTCTTCTGGGTCTCCTCCGTGTTCTCGAGTTTCCTCCCATAGTAAAAAAAAATACCCAATACAACGAGTCTGGCATTGGGCAAAACATCCCAATACTGAAAAATCACCTGCAAATTACTCAATTGGGACTACACAGTGACGGCAAAAACTTCGCAGGACCCTCATGAAGAAGTCTTGAGTTTTTGCACAGTAAACAAATGTAATAATAAATCTTGATATTCTTAGTTTTTTCGGTAAAGTCACGTTGAAGAGAAACAACAAAATAACAAAATATATATAAAACAATAAAAAATTCTCACGACGTTTCGACCATAACTCAAACGGTCATCATCAGGTGTGTCGGTTTGCATAAATTTATTTTGAAAACGGCATATTTATTTATATATATATAAAAAATAACGTTTGCGTCACGCGCAACGATTGGCTGTTTGCCAGGACTAGTCCATCTATTTTTTGAAAAGAGGAGGGGGGAGACGAAATTTGTTTTTATGTATGCTGTCTGAAAGCCACTGTAAGCGTGAACAATCAATCAAGAACTGAAATGATTTATCAAATCTTTCCAATGATTGCTAAGATAGAATCCATCTTCTCGGTTGAAATTGTCTCTGTGTTTGTATATGTGGATAGCCTCATGAACGAATCTCTCATGGAAGCCAGATGGCTTACAAAGAACCTCCGTCTTGGAAAAGTCAATGGCATGTGAGCCTACTGAATTAGAACAATGATCTGCTACGGCCGAGGTGTTGGTCCTACCGTGTTTAAGGTCTGCTTTATGTTCACGAATGCGGTCCGAGATATGGCGTTTGGTTTCTCCAATGTAACTACTACCACAGAGGCAACTTAGTTTGTAGACACCAGGGTATTGTATGTCCGGAATCACATCTTTTACAGACGGAACCAGATCACGGATTTTATGTAATGTGTTGAAACGGACCTGGATCTTGTGTTTATTCAAGATTTTGGAGATCTTTTTTGTGATCCCAGCAATGTAGGGTAAAGTGATGGTTTTGAAAGGCTCCTCAAGAGGGTTCCTCTTCATGGTTTGAGTGATAGCTTTGCGGATTGTATAGTCGGAGTAACCATTAGCCCTAAGAGCTTGGTGTACGTGCTTGAGTTCACTGCTTATGTGTTCCTGGTCGGATATGCATTGGGCTCTATGATACAGAGTCTTGATGAGAGAATTCTTCTGTGATGGATGGTGGTGGGAATCCGGTTTCAGATAAGCATCCGTATGGGTAGCTTTCCTGTAGACAGAGTGGCTCATTGAACCATCAGGTCTCTTTTTAATTAGGACATCCAAAAAAGGTATCTTGCCATCTATTTCGACTTCCATGGTAAATCTGATGGCTGGGTGTATGGAATTGATGTGGTCGAAGAATTGGTCTAGAGCAGGCCGGCCATGTGGCCAGATGACAAAAGTGTCATCCACGTACCTCTTCCATAAGGTTGGGCGCAGAGTGGCAGTCTGGATGGCGTCAGTCTCAAATTTCTCCATGAAAATGTTAGCTATAACTGGAGAAAGGGGGGAGCCCATTGGGGTGCCCTCAGTTTGTTTGTAGAAAGTTCCATTCCAAGTGAAGTATGTATTGGTTAAACAGTGTCTCACCAGCGGGGGTACCTCAGTGTTTAGTCCTTGATGAACCAAGTCTTCAATGATTGCAATGGTGTCAGGTACAGGAACCTTGGTGAATAAGGAAACTACATCAAAACTGACAAGCAGGTCGTCTGGGGACAGGGAAATACCCTTGATTGTTGATACCAGGTGAGTAGAATTTTGTACCGCAGAGGTGGTCTTTCCAGTGAAAGGACGCAGGATTTCAGACAAAAAAACGAGCTAGTTTGTAGGTGGGGGAGCTGATAGTAGAAACTATGGGACGAAGAGGTGTATCAACTTTATGTATTTTTGGTAAGCCGTATAATCTTGGTGGCCTGGCAGCAGAAGGTTTCAACGAAAACTGTTTAGATTGATCAATTAATGCGGTTGAATCAGAAATTATTTTGTTGGTTTGTGTGACGAGGCTGTTGGTGGGATCTCTTTTTATTTTTGTATAACTACCATCGTCGAGTAATTCTTTAATTTTGTTGTTGTATTCTATATATATATTCTATATATTTTGTTATTTTGTTGTTTCTCTTCAACGTGACTTTACCGAAAAAACTAAGAATATGAATTACTGCAGTCACGAAAGCTTTAAATCAAAATTTAATAAATCTTGACTTAAAGCTTTTGTAACTGCAGGAAGACATTCTTTGGGTCTTTCGGTAACGTCACGTAAATAGGTTCAAATGAAATAACCAAAAATAACAAAAAACTACGACGTTTCGATCACAACACAAGCTTTTGTCATTAGGAAGAAAAAAAGAGAGGGGGACAGCTGCTGAGGCAGACAGTCTGCCTTATCTCAACCGGTGTTGTGCCTATCCTAGGTAAACTCTGTCTTAAATGAGTACCTGGTGCAGTGTGTAGACATGAGCACTGGGGAGACAGAGGTGGCTGCATGCGCGTGGTGCTGGCCACCCACCTCCTCGTGGGCCATGCCGCCTAACAGCAGCACAGTCTGTTAAGGCTTATTTGGGTGATCTTCATCTTTGTTGTACGCTTGTGCCATCTTGTGTGTCCGCTGTCACAGATTCCAGGCTACAACCCTCCGGAGTCCACCCCATGCGGCTCCCCTTCTCCCCGGCCCAAAAAACCCAGACAGTACTCGTGCATCATGTATGCGGTGTCAGCAAGAGGTAAGAGGTGCATGAGTGGGCACACACTCTGGGTTTTACATCTGCAGAGTTAGTTAAGTGTACATTGTGCTCGCAAGCAGAGGTGAACAATGCAAAAATCAGTGGCGGTTATGAGAAACGCTACCCTGAAGTAACGGGCGGTTTGCACTCTGAACTTGCAATCCAGAAGTTACTGGTTCGTTTTCCCATCGCAGCATTTGAAACAGTATCGCAATTTCCTTAAATTTACAATTTTTACCTTTCCAACCAGTACAAACAGCCAGGTGAGGTGTATAAGCGTCACTATGTATGAATAGTTTAGGACATCTTATGCTCACAAACTCACCCATTCACGCACTGAACCACCAACTCAATCTCACTCAAACCACCAACTCACTCTCACTCAAACCACCAACTCACTCAACCATCAACTCACTCAACCCATCATCTCACTCAAACCACCAACTCACTCAAACCACCAACTCACTCAAACCACCATCTCATTCAAACCACCATCTAACTCAAACCACCATCTCAAACCACCATCTCACTCAAACCACCATCTCACTCAAACCACCATCTCAAACCACCATCTCACTCAAACCACCAACTCACTCAAACCACCAACTCACTCAAACCACCAACTCACTCAAACCACCAACTCACTCAAACCATCAACTCACTCAACCACCAACTCACTCAAACCATCAACTCACTCAACCACCATCTCACTCAAACCACCATCTCACTCAAACCATCAACTCACTCAACCACCATCTCACTCAAACCACCATCTCACTCAAACCACCATCTCACTCAAACCAACAACTCACTCAAACCATCAACTCACTCAAACCACCATCTCACTCAAACCAGCATCTCACTCAAACCACCACCTCACTCAACCACCAACTCACTCAAACCACCATCTCACTCAAACCAGCATCTCACTCAACCATAAACTCACTCAACCCACCAACTCACTCAACCATCAACTCACTCAAACCACCATCTCACTCAAACCACCATCTCACTCAAACCACCATCTCACTCAAACCACCAACTCACTCAAACCACCAACTCACTCAAACCACCAACTCACTCAAACCACCAACTCACTCAAATCATCAACTCACTCAACCACTATCTCACTCAAACCACCAACTCACTCAAACCACCATCTCACTCAAACCACCAACTCACTCAAACCATCAACTCACTCAAACCACCAACTCACTCAAACCACCATCTCACTCAAACCACCAACTCACTCAACCACCAACTCACTCAAACCACCATCTCACTCAAACCAGCATCTCACTCAAACCACCATCTCACTCAACCACCAACTCACTCAAACCACCATCTCACTCAAACCACCATCTCACTCAAACCACCAACTCACTCAAACCACCAACTCACTCAACCACCATCTCACTCAAACCACCATCTCACTCAAACCACCATCTCACTCGAACCATTAACTCACTCAAACCACCATCTCACTCAAACCACCAACTCACTCAAACCACCATTTCACTCAAACCACAAACTCACTCAAACCACCAACTCACTCAAACCACCAACTCACTCAAACCACCACCATCTCACTCAAACCACCATCTCATTCAAACCACCATCTCACTCAAACCACCAACTCACTCAAACCACCAAACTCACTCAAACCACCAACTCACTCAAACCACCAAACTCACTCAAACCACCAACTCACTCAAACCACCAAACTCACTCAAACCACCATCTCACTCAAACCACCATCTCACTCTAAAAGATTGAAGGTTAAGGTGCAGGCAGCCCTGAAAATATATTGGCTCGCGCCACTGCAAGCTCCCTTCTGGAGGATATGTTGTTGAGCCAGACGTTTAGAAGAGGTGGGAGTAACCCACATTTTACCCCACCACACACGAACTGCCGATGGACTACCCATTGACAGTGCTGAGTGGACAACGGCAGGGCCAGTGAGGGGGGATTTAAGAAACAGTTCAATCACCTGCCGCGCTTGGAGGACGAACTGGCGGCATTTGGGTTGCCAAGCCCAGTGTGATAACCATCACATTATGGCAGCATCATAATCTGAATATTTTTCCTGGATCAATCCGATGAGCTATAAAGCTCTTTTTCACAGATGTCCAGCACCACTTCATCATTTGGATGAGGGGTTCCTGAATCAGGTGAGAGACAGATTTGTCCTCCTCTACCAGGTGAGGTCGGGCAATTTTACTTCTCACTTCACCTTCCTCACCTCAACTGGTAAGGTAGGAAAATCATTGCTCCTGAACTAGGTGAAAGCCCAATCAGGTGTGACCTGTGGTGCATAAGGGGACCACACCAATGATAAAAAAAATACTAAACTAATTTTTTATTTTCTTGGTTCTTTCGGTAAAGTCTCATAGAAGGGAAATAATAAAAATATAAAACAATACAATTCTCACGACGTTTCGACTGCAACACAAGCAATCATCATCGCTTCTACGTGACTTTACCGAAAGAACCAAGAATATGAATCCCTGCAGTCACGAAAGCTTTAAATAAAAAAATATATATATTTTTTATTTATTTACCAAGGTCACATCTATAACAGCAGCCACTATTCCTGACCAGTGTTACTCATTTCTACTGTTACCTATTATTATTATGATTAGTGTGTGGACCCACCACAATGCGTTATACCCCTGCTACAACTTTATCACCTTAGTTCTCATCTGATCTCCGATGCTAAGCAGAGTTAAGCCTGGGCTTGCCCTGAGCTACAGACGTGTGACTGTCAGGTGACCAGGGGATGGCAGCGCTGAGTGTTTTCTTCAGCTGCAAGCCGAATGTGGGGAGTTGTGTCGACTGACAGGCAAAGCTGTACCAGCTCAGCGCTCAGACCTCTTGAGACACACACCCACATTACGATCATATGATATAATAATGTTTAGTTTTAGGTGGAGCGCCGTTCATGCAAATTGCATGAACAATGTCACTGCAGCCAAGCGGTGAGCCAGCACCAACAATTGCCCAAGCTCTATATACCAATATATTCCAGCCAATGTATGCGTGTTTATTCACGTGGGGGGGGGGGGGGGGGGGGCAACACTTTATCCCATACAGAAGGGACAGATAATATTAGTCCACATTTTGCTCTGCTGCCTTTTGGCATATCCAGGGTATGGCACTTCCTGCATGCTCACGGGAAAGAAGTTTCGCAACATTTGCGTGATCCATGAATCCTCGCCTCAACGGTGCTGGATTACAGGCATGCACCACCGCCGCCCCGCTAATGAATGCTCCCCTCGTGTGTACGTTTGCGTGTGTGCTTGCTTCTCAGATTGACCTGCTGGAGGACCCGTGCCTGCTTAACGTGGTGATTCTACAGACGGTGTTGCAGGAGATCCGCCATCGCTCCGCTCCTGTCTACAAGAGACTTTGCGACATCATCTCCACTCCGCAGAAACACTTCTACGCCTTCACCAATGAGCACCATCGGTAGGCGCAGCTCTCCAACCGGTCCTAGCCATCTCGCCAATCCAGTGTGCACGGCACACGAATTGACGCCTCTTTACTTCTGAACTGTGGCACACGGTGGCGGTTGGTGGCGCAAAGTCTCGTTGGGACTGTTTCCCAGTGCCATGAGGGCCAGCAGAGTTGGTGGCGTAGTGGCGTTGTGCATAAGGCTGCCCCTGTCCAGATGGCCAAGGATTGGTAGCTGATTTTTTCGCCAGGGCTGAAATTAATTGCACTCCCTTTATTGAATTTTGGCACTCTGTGGGGTGGGGTTTGCATTGTATGTATGTTGAACTTCCTTCACACAGTACATAGCCAACTGTGCTACGTACAGTTGAGATAATAAACTGTGCATCTGATTCGGCTCGTGGGACTGAACGCCCCCGTGGCTTGAGTTACCGAGCAGAAAGGCGTTTTATAAATGTAATTCATGATTATTAAATACATTTCTTGTCATTAAAACTGGATTCCTGAAGACGTTTCCAGCACTCGGAGGGAAACCTCTGACATGCCTAACAACTCACGGAACTACATGACTTACACTTCTCGCAGAGCTGTGCTCATTTTACTGCCCCAGAAGAGGTACAAATTTCCTAGTCGACCTCTTAAGCGCCATTTCAACTCCACAACTTTGTTACTGTGACTCGCGTGCAAGTGATTACACAGCAACGCCCAGTGTGATTGTCTAACAGCGCCGTAACTTGATTGTCGTGTGTCTCAGAGACACGTACGTGGAGCAGGAGAAGGGGGAGTCTTCCAATGACCGTAACGACCGAGCCATCCGATATTCTGCGTTGACTATTCCACCTGAAGACAGAAGCTTGTGTTGCCTCCGAAACGTCGTGATTGAATTGTTTTCTTTTATTTGTTTTATTTTATCTACGTGACTTTACCGAATAAAACCAAAGAGTATGAATCCTTGCAGTCACGAAAACTTCAAATCTTGTCACACTGCTTTGCACATGTAACAGCCCTCTTATTTCAATCCACTGCTGGGTGTGGGCCTCGTTCTGTGCGAGGTTGTGCAAGGTTGTTTGACCGTACGGTAGATCCCCGTTGAATGCGCGTTCACACTACGCGTTTTGGCTTTAACACGGTTTTACCATTTTATGGAAAGTTTTTAGATTTTAACGCTCAACCGCGCTCGCTACATTGCAAGTATAGCGCGTGGTCACGGACTACTTTTCTGAGCAGCGTCGGTGTTAGCAGTGTTGTTGGATGATGCTGGAAGCTGTAGTACTGATGTATGCTGTGATACCCAGCGTACCTTCCTCTTCCTCGGTCTTTGTTCCAGCAGGATCTTTGTGCGCGGAGCGTCATCTCGCTCCATTATATTTTTCACTCACCATATCTCTCATTTGAGATTTAATTAAAGGAGTGTCATACTTAGCATATTGATAGAGATACTATATAAATACAACACATTTTAAAATGAACATGTAAAACAGTGTACTGTGCTATCAAAAACAATTAAATTACGGGCTGGAACGGCACCCCCACCTTTACCGTTATTTGTTATGGGAAAATTACTCCCGTTGAACGCGGATTCGTTTCACTTAGCAATTGTCAGGAACGCAACCCCCGTGTTAAGCGAGGACTTGCTGTATCTCACAACTTTGGTCAGTGCGGGTTGGTGACGACGATAGCGCGGAACAAAACAATGGACATTGCTTCACCGCCATATGCTGCCCACCACAGCCTATAACAATCTGCTGCGGTCGACTTTATCAAAGGCTGCTTTATAATACTCCAATGGCATGACAACAATACGATGATAATATCCGAGTAGATGGGAGCCTCGGAAAGAACGATTTGCCCCCCAGCTTCACGATTAAATGAATACCATGGCTCGGGGCCGTGATGCCTTTTAAGGATCCCTCTCTTTAACAGTGGTAAATGTAGTGCCTCTTGTTAAACAGTGCTTCGGTCATTGAAGTGCTGTCGTCCCGACAGTTCTGTTCCTTCACCTGAAGAAGGCCACTTGTGTTGTGGCCGAAACATCGTGATTTTTGTTGTTTTATTTTTTACCTATGTGACTTTACCGAATAGAACCAAAGAGTATGTATCCTTGTAGTCACAAAAGCTTCAAATCTAGAAGTGCTTCAGTTAAACAAGAAAATCAATAAATCCAGCAGGCATGACTTGAAAAGTAACAAATTTACATTTTGGGTGGCACTCTAAATCGTCCGGTAAATCGTGACGCCAATTATAATTTCTGTGTTTATCTGCGCGTGTCTGTGTACCCCCAGTGGAGGAATACGTGCGCAGCTTGCTGGACAACCCTGAGTTGATTGACCGTCTGGCACTGGCCTCGGAACAGGTGAGACTCTGTATGCGTGCATCAGCTCTGCCCCCCTCATATTTATGGTGCGGGCCTGTACCCTTGTCCAACCCCTCACTTCCGTGTTGCATCCAGCTGCCTCACTGAAGAAAGGGACACTTGCCTTGCGTTGAGTATGACGTTTCGCTGGTTGTAATCGCCAAGGAAACGATATACTCGATTTGTAAGTGTTGTGGGTTTACTCTCCAATACACTGGCGTGCTGCAGTAGTAACTAATTGACACGTTTTGTTTTACGTAACAAACCTTACTAATTGGCTGTACCGAGTTAACTACACACATTTACGCGCTCTTACCCAAAAAACCTTTATTATGGATAATATTGGTCGCAAAAGAATACGTGTTAAACAGCTCCCTTTTAGAACGTCTCATCCTCACCAGCAATGGTCAATCAATCAAATAAATCCTATATTTATAACGTGGAATATTTAGCAAAAAGCAGAGACGGAAGGGTGAAACTCTAGAGGTAGCTCTATGATATCCGCTTTTGTGGAACGTTCTCTAACACGGATGGCCGTACTGCTCTGAGATAAATCAGACTGGATCCTTCGTCTCGTTACGTGATGTCAGTTGCAAAATAGTTGTTGACGCGTGCATGTGCCGTGCGTGTGCTGTGTACGTGTGCAGGATGTGGTGGAGTCCCGGGTAATCTTCCCCGAACATCTCCCGCTGTCCCAGCTGCAGCAAGGTGTGCGCTCCGGCCGGTTTGTCCAGGGAACCTTCCTTGCGAGTCGTGAGAATAACCTGGAGGGGACTCTGACGGTGCGAGGGGACGGTGACAGTGATAAAGAGGTACACGTTTCACAAGCCTGCGTCTGGAAGGAACAATGCTGTTCGATCGTATCTGTGTGAGTTTTAAAAACAAATTTATAATCAAGCAGTGGCATAGCGTTCTTGGCATGAGCAGTAGCTCTTAACCTTTACTGCAAGGCTGCAGTAAAGGTTAAGAGCTACTGGGCTAAAATATTTGTATTTTGAACGTCTTTTGCACCCTACGTAGGTGTCATAGCCTGGCTCCTGCCCCCCCGGCCTGTGAGTCTTGGTGCAGTTGCACTGCCTGCACACTCGATAGCTACGCCACCACAACTACAGTATATACGTTAATTGTGACTACTTTAATAATAGGGTTTTTCCCTTTTTTTTCTGGCAACAAAACTGAAACCTTTTACAAGGAATCATGTGTGCATTAACCACAATACTTGTGGTCAAAATGCAAACAAAAAACACACTATGATAATATATGCATTGTCCTTGAGACTGATTGGTTCACACCAGGGACGGCTTTCTTTTGAGCCTCGACCCAATTGGTGCGAGACCAGAGGACGCCAAAAGGCGTACGCATATATTGCAAATATTATCAGTGTGTTTTTGTTTGCATTTTGACCACAAGTATTGTGGTTAATGCACACCTGATTCCTTGTAAGAGGTTTCAGTTTTGTTGCCAGAAAAAAGGGGAAAAACCCTATTATATTTTGGTACTGGCAAAGGAGGTCTAATGATGGTTGTGACTACTTTGTTAACAAAATGAATGGTCTATTTCCACCTCCAAAATGTAACGTTAAATAACAATTAGGTACATTGGCCCTTTGTTGGAAAAAAAAAACCCAGTCTAGAAATTGCCCTACTTGAACATATGTTACTGAAAAACATTGGTTTCAGAAGATTCATGGGCTCATAGTCCTACATTTTAAATTGTTTATTCGTGGTATTAAAACTCTTGTACAGTAAAACCTTGGATTGCGAGCATAATTCGTTCCGGAAACGTGTTTGTAATCCAAAGCACTCGTATATCAAAGCACTCGTATATCAGTTGTGATCACGTGACGCTCGGCAGTACAAAGCTGCTCGTATTGCAAGACCCTCGCTCGTTTATCAAATTAATATTTATTAAAAATTTTGCTTGTCTTGTAAAACACTCGCAGACCAAGTTACTCGCAATCCAAGGTTTTACTGTATATGCTGCTCTCTAACAGCACTTGGCCCAGCGGTCTGTTAAGACTATACGGGGGATCTTTTTTGTCTGCGTGCAGGTGTTGATCCAGGGGCTGCAGCATTTAAACCGCGCGATGCACGACGACATCGTGTGCGTGGAGATGTTCCCCGAGGAGCGCTGGGTTGCCCCCTCCTCGCTGGTCCTGCACGATGAGGGCGTCGCAGGGGACGTTGCAGAAGAGAATGAAGAGGATGTGGTGAGTGGAGCGTCAACACTGCCGAACCAAAATCAAAACCAGACACCTGCAGTGTGCGTGTCTCTCTCCCCGTGGTCGCATGGATTTTTCTCCAGGTCCTCCGGCTTTTCCCTCCACAGTTACAATCTGACATGCACTTAGAGTATGTGGCTGCTATCAATTTCAAATGTGATAAGATACTTCACTGAACGATCATTTGTGGCCAGGTCACTTAAAAAGAGCTATAGAGCTCTCAGGGTCCTTACCTGGTAAAGTTATTTAGTTTATAGTTTTTAAATAGTTTTAATCTAAATTTTGATTTAAAGCTTTCGTGACTGCAGTAATTCATATTCTTAGTTTTTTTTCGGTAAAGTCACGTTGAAGGGAAACAACAAAATAATAAAATATATAAAACAATAAAAAATTTCACGACGTTTCGACCATAACTCAAACAGTCGTCTTCAGGTGTGTTGGTTTGCATAAATTTATTTTTAAACGGCGCATTTATTTATTTATCAAAACGTTAGCGCCACGCGCAACGATTTGGCAGTTTATTTAGGACTAGCCCATCTATATTCTGAAAAGAGGAGGGGGGAGACGAAATTTTTTATAATGTATGCTGTCTGAAAGCCACTGTAAGCGTGAACAATCAATTAAGACCTGAAATGGTTTATCAAATCTTTCCAATGATTGCTAAGATAGAATCCATCTTCTCGGTTGAAATTGTCTCTGTGCTTGTATATGTGGATAGCCTCATGAACGAATCTCTCATGGAAGCCAGATGGCTTACAAAGAACCTCTGTCTTGGAAAAGTCAATGGCATGTGAGCCTACTGAATTAGAACAATGATCTGCCACGGCCGAGGTGTTGGTCCTACCGTGTTTAAGGTCTGCTTTGTGTTCACGAATGCGGTCCGAGACATGGCGTTTGGTTTCTCCAATGTAACTACTACCACAGAGGCAACTTAGTTTGTAGACACCAGGGTATTGTATGTCCGGAATCACATCTTTTACAGACGGAACCAGATCACGGATTTTATGTAATGTGTTGAAACGGACCTGGATCTTGTGTTTATTCAGGATTTTGGAGATCTTTTTTGTGACCCCCGCAATGTAGGGTAAAGTGATGGTTTTGAAAGGCTCCTCAAGAGGGTTCTTCTTCATGGTTTGAGTGATAGCTTTGCGGATTGTATAGTCGGAGTAACCATTAGCCCTAAGAGCTTGGTGTACGTGCTTGAGTTCACTGCTTATGTGTTCCTGGTCGGATATGCATTTATAAATAAATAAATGCGCCGTTTAAAAATAATGTATGCAAACCAACACACCTGAAGACGACCGTTTGAGTTATGGTCGAAACGTCGTGAGAATTTTTTAGTGTTTTATATATATTTTATTATTTTGTTGTTTCCCTTCAATGTGACTTTACCGAAAAAACTAAGAATACCTCAATGTTATCAATAAACTCTATATACTCTCCAATCAGCTGAGCCACCAACAATAAGTCGTTATATATCACAATGCCATATTGCAAAAAATGGCGGTTTTTCTTCCCATCAACGACCAGCACCACGGACAACGAACGAGCTTCGTTCAGACGGACGACTCAATCCATGCTCGGGAACGGAAGAGGGAGAGAGACAGCCATAATGCGTTGTTATACTCCATGTTATAAACCATACCATTAACCGTGGTGTGAGAGGTATTAAGAGGCAATATCAGCGAAAGAGCTGCGGTCTGACGGTAACCGTAAAATACAATTAATTAAGAACCATTGTAAAGATGTTTTAAACCATTTCGGAACTTCATTAGATTTATTGGCTGGTTGGGGAGGCTATATTAAGTTTGCGAGGTCTGAAACTCCAGGCCAAACATAAACTTCCGTTATCTCCGAAAAAGTTAGATGGATTGATGACCAAGCTGTGGAGGTCTGCCTAAATTCATGAGATGTCCATTGTTTCACAAGAGATAGCATGACTCGGATAAGAAATACACTATTAATTCTTATACACTGGTCCATGCATACAATTAGTATATTAGTGGACTACGTTAGAGAAGGAGAAGATCAAGGGAGTAGAGGAGAAGAGGAGGGCCGGGGTGCCCGGAGCCCAGAGAGTGCCCAGAGGGGCCAGAGAGCCAGGGGCAACCCTCATGTTTATGTTGGCTGGATAGCATGTGCTCCCGTGCATGTGAGGTTGCTCTCAACAGAAGTCGTTCCTTGCACGAGAATGGCTGAAACGCTGAGTAACCACTCAGAGGTATAGTGGTTAAGCAGTGGAGACGATATAGTGGAAAAACAGTGGAGATTTCTGAAATATAGAAGACTTAAAGTGTGTTGCTAAAAAAATCTTGGAGGAAAGAGAGGATACATGTGTGCCTCTTGGAGAAGGAAAGGCATTGCTCAAAACTGTGCTGCAAGGTCACGTGCCATGAATCACATGAGTTTAGAAAAAACGTGACTGTAAACCAACAAGCTTGTGAATAATTATCATGGTGAAGACACCTCTATACGTTGGATACTGAAGGAAAACCATCGTGCTACGCATCGTCAAAGCACAACAACACCTGACATTTGAGAAGTACAATTTCATCGTTCTACACATCGTCAATACCCTACAACACCTGGAAAGTCACCAGCTGCATCAAGCATCTGACTGTTGTATTGTTCGAAAGACACTGTGTGTAACGACTTTACATCCACCGGCACAGCGGATTTCTAAACGCCTGCCATGTCACCTTCTCAACACTAGCGTCAGAGACCGTCTGATACAGACTGAAAGCTGATTTCCTTTGTTGCACTGTTTGTCTTTTCATGAATGTCATATTGTGCACTGGGTTATGCCTTATTAACCTCAATTCTGAATTTAGCTATTCATGTATTTCTATTACAGTATCACATATTCTTTGGACCAAGTGTCAATTGCCTATTTGATGACTGGTACTCTGATTATTTTTTACAAATAAGGAACTTGTTTTATTTAAAATGTGTATGTGTGTGTGGTTGAACAGTGTAACAAATCCATGCGTTACATGTGTAGTGTTGCAGCGCCGACCTGGGCAAGGCCTATGATACAATCAGTAGGCCAGGGCTCTGGATTGTTATTCGTGTTTTCAGAGTCCCTTACCATCTGCTCACAATGAGTAAGGACCTTCACGATGGTGGGCAGGCCCGGATAAAGTTGCGTGCCCGGGAGTCAGATCAATTGCCTGTTTACAGTGGGGTGTGACAGGGATCTACAGTGAGGGAAAAAAAGTATTTGATCCCCTGCTGATTTGTACGTTTGCCCACTGACAAATACATCATCAGTCTATAATTTTAATATTAGGGTTTATTTGAACAGTGAGAGACAGAATAACAACAACAAAATCCAGTAAAACGCATGTCAAAGATGTTATAAATTGATTTGCATTTTAATGAGGGAAGTGAGTATTCGACCCCCTCTCAATCAGAAATATTTCTGGCTATCAGATGTATTTTATACAGGTAATGAGCTGAGATTAGGAGCACACTCTTAAAGGGAGTGCTCCTAATCTCAGCTTGTTACCTGTATAAAAAACACCTGTCCACAGAAGCAATCAATCAATCAGATTCCAAACTCTCCACCATGGCCAAGACCAAAGAGCTCTCCAAGGATGTCAGGGACAAGATTGTAGACCTACACAAGGCTGGAATGGGCTACAAGACCATTGCCAAGCAGTTTGGTGCGAAGGTGACAACAGTTGGTGTGATTATTCGCAAATGGAAGAAACACAAAAGAACTGTAAATCTCCCTCGGCCTGGGGCTCCATGCAAGATCTCACCTCGTGGAGTTGCAATGATCATGAGAACGGTGAGGAATCAGCCCAGAACTACACGGGAGGACCTTGTCAATGATCTCAAGGCAGCTGGGACCATAGTCACCAAGAAAACAATTGGCAACACACTACGCCGTGAAGGACTGAAATCCTGCAGCGCCCGCAAGGCCCCCCTGCTCAAGAAAACTCATATACATGCCCGTCTGAAGTTTGCCAATGAACATATGAATGATTCAGAGGACAACTGGGTGAAAGTGTTGTGGTCAGATGAGACCAAAATGGAGCTCTTTGGCATCAACTCAACTCACCGTGTTTGGAGGAGGAGGAATGCTGCCTATGACCCTAAGAACACCATCGCCACCGTCAAACATGGAGGTGGAAACATTATGCTTTGGGGGTGTTTTTATGCCATGGGGACAGGACAACTTCACCGCATCAAAGGGACGATGGACGGGGCCATGTATAGTCAAATCTTGGGTGATAACCTCCTTCCCTCAGCCAGGGCATTGAAAATGGGTCATGGATGGGTATTCCAGCATGACAATGACCCAAAACACACGGCCAAGGCAACAAAGTAGTGGCTCAAGAAGAAGCACATTAAGGTCCTGGAGTGCCCTAGCCAGTCTCCAGACCTTAATCCCATAGAAAATCTGTGGAGGGAGCTGAAGTTTCGAGTTGCCAAACGTCAGCCTCGAAACCTTAATGACTTGGAGATGATCTGCAAAGAGCAGTGGGACAAAATCCCTCCTGAGATGTGTACAAACCTGGTGGTCCAACAACAAGAAACGTCGAACCTCTGTGATTGCCAACAAGGCTTTTGCCACCAAGTACTAAGTCATGTTTTGCACACGGGTCAAATGCTTATTTCCCTGATTAAAATGCAAATCAATTTATAACATTTTTTACATGCGTTTTTCTGGATTTTGTTGTTATTCTGTCTCTCACTGTTCAAATAAACCTACCATTAAAATTATAGACTGATCATTTCTTCGTCAGTGGGCAAACGTACTAAATCAGCAGGGGATCAAATACTTTTTCCCCTCAATGTATGTGAGGAGTCTGTGGGTCGCAACATCACGTACGGCTGGAAGTAGGACATTCCAGACTAAGAGGGTTAATGATGGCAATGTCAACGATACTGAACCAGCCAGCACAACTCACTGCCAATAACACATATCACATAATTCACCCTTAAGCAATTGTTCAATCAATTAATTGAATCACTACAATTAAAACCAAAGAATCTCCCAGAACAAACACTTCGCACTCTCCTCCGTCAGCCACCTGCATCGACAATAGAAACGCATCAGTCCAGCAGTGGATAAAACCTGGCGTCGGAGGTATGGGGGGGGCGGCGGCTTACACTTGCGGTGGACAGCAGGGGGGTGGCTGGATGCAGTAGCCATCGCAGATCAAGCGGTAGAACTTGTCATCGACTGCCATGCGCCAGGGTAATGGGCCTCTCCTACACCCACACACATCACACTGAGCGGCACACACGTCACACCGAGGAGCACGCACGTCACACACCGAGGAGCACGCACATCACACACCGAGCAGGTTGCACAGGTCTCCTTTATCAAGACAAACGTGGAGCAGATTACAACTACAACTCTTTTACGCCTGTCACAATGCCCCCCTCTCCCCCCCCCCCCCCAGTTTATGGTGGGCCGCGGGCCTCACTCCACCCCTTCGCGTCAGCCCCCCCTAATAAATGGTCCGGTTGCATTGTGAATGCACCACTCGAATGACGTGCAGTCCCGTGGCGCACTGTAACGGGCTCGTGATTTACTCACTAAAATTCAATGTAAAAAAATAAAAACGATCCCAAGACATTATTTAAAATAAAGTATGGCCATCGTGTGTCAGCATCACAGGCGAAAATTGGCATGTAAAAAAAAACTTCACTCCGAATCACTCAATTGGGATTGCTCGCAGCAAAGAGCACTTGACCTGCTTGCAGGTTAGGTGCTGAATAACCGTGTGTCACACAGAGAACAGTTGCCACTGAGGGTGCCCTTTTAAAATGCTTGAGATGAGATGTGATTATCGCATGTAAATGTGCACACTAAAATAAAAAAAATCATAATTATAAGCGAACTATTATCGTTTCAGGTGGCAGGGTGTTGCAGCGGTGATCTTTGACCCTCGCAACAAGAAGGGCCTTGGTTAATCATCCGACTGGCACTTTGCGGATGTATGGGTTATCCACTTTGCTCACGTAGCTAGAAAACACACAATCACAATGTAACTGGGTATTGGCCAAGCATCCCAATGCTAAAGTTACCTGCAAATTACTTCACTGGGATGACACTCGGCAGCAGAGCCGGATGATGACATTGCTGGGGCCCTATGCCATTGTCAAGCTTAAGAGGCCCCTTCTATGAATGCCTGTATATTTTTGTCAGCAGAATGAAATAACTGCTTTGGAGAGTCTTTTTTCCTCACCGATCTGAATTTTTTTAAACAATTATGTTAAAACTCGAAACCTCGTGTCCATTTCTTGTTTCGTATTTAGAGCCCCCCCCCCCCCCCTCTCTTAATGCGAGGCCCTAAGCTGTAAGTGTAGCCGGTGTGAGCTCGCCTGTGATGAATAACACGTATAATTGCGCACTCTTATTTTCTATGGGTGGCCAGGAGAATGTATTATTATTTAAGTGAATGCAATGGTGATCAGGGGATTGGACCCAGAGCCCCACGTACACAGTAGAATACAAGGGAACGCCCACAGTACAGATTTGAGCTGACCTCCGGATTGAGAAATTGAACTGTGTTGTGACGTGGAGGGTGTTTCTGAACGCTATTGTGACTGACCCGTCCCGACGGGAGGAGAGAGGACAGGGTGGACCGGCTGCATGAGCTTACTCTCCGGCACTGCACAGCACAACATCGCCTCCCTACTGCAAAAAAACTCGGCAGGACCCTCCTGAAAATAAAAGTCTTCGGAATCAGTGAGGCCTGTCCTTGGGAGGACAGGCGTAGTCTTGGTCGTCACAAGCGAACATTTGTTTCTCCATATTAATTTGTATCTCCGGGTTACCATCAGGGCTGGGCGCTGCAAGCTTAGCTTCTGAGATCTGATGAGACTGGTAGCCGTTTTTTAAAAGGTAATTTTGGCACGTGGAGCCCAAGCATGCAACAACTTTATGCAACTTCTTGGTTCTTTCGGTAAAGTCACGTAGAATGGAAATAAAATAATAAAAAATAAAACATAAAAAAATTCTCACGACGTTTCGGCCACAACACAAGTAGCCTTCTTCAGGTGAAGGAACAGAACTGTCGGGACGACAGCGCTTCAATAACTGCTGCTAAGATTCGCAGCGTCTTTTAGGCTAGGTGTGAGAGGTAAAGCGCCTTGACAAAGGAGTTTACATATCAAACAGGAGAATTTAGCATTGAAATAGCTGTGTTAAAGTGTTGGATCAGCAGGGTGTTAAATTCAGAAATTAGCATGTAACTGGGAGATTAGCATGATGTTAATGTGAGGGTTTAGCATGTGACTGGTCACGGAAATAGCTATGTTAAAGTCAAAGTTTACATCTCAACAGAGGCATTTTGTATATGGACGCTAAAGGACTGCAACTACCCAACTATCATACAATAAACCGATGTGGAAAAAAAACTAAGTATAAACTACATCAATGTCATCAATAAACTCTATATACTCTCCAATCAGCAGAGCGCTTCATTGAACGCTGCTAAGATTCGCAGCGCCTTTTAGGCTAGGTGTGAGAGGTAAAGCGCCTTGACAAAGGAGTTTACATATCAAACAGGATAATTTAGCATTGAAATAGCTGTGTTAAAGTGTTGGATCAGCAGGGTGTTAAAGTCAGAAATTAGCATGTAACTGGGAGATTAGCATGATGTTAATGTGAGAGATTAGCATGCGACTGGTCACGGAAATAGCTATATTAAAGTCAAAGTTTACATATCAAGCGAGGCATTTAGTATATGGACGCTAAAGGACTGCAACTACCCAACTATCATACAATAAACCGATGTGAAAAAAAACTAAGTATAAACTACATCAATATAATAAATGTACTCAATATATTTTTCAAAAAGTTGAGCTATAAACATAAAGTAACTAGGTATACACTACACTATATAATGAATACCATATAGTAAACGAATTAATACAACTAAAATATAACTACATCAATGTTATCAATAAACTCTATATACTCTCCCATCAGCTGAGCTACTAACAATAAGTCATTATACATTACAATGCCCTATGGCGAAAAAATGGGTGGCGGTTTTTTCCTTCTTTCAAACGTTAGCACCATGGAGAGCGACGAGCCTCGTTCAGACGGACGAGTCCATCCATGCTCGGAACGGAGGAGGGGGGAGAAACAGCCACGATGCGCTGCTCTGTCCTGTGTTGCGTTACAACCATGCCATAAACTAGACTACTATACATTGTAATGTTATACCTTCCAATCTAAACTACATTGTATAATATCGTATACACAGCCCAATGTAAGCTCGAACATTATGCATGATATTGATATGTCTCCAACTAAAATTTTCCAACATTACACGACTATTCACCATAATATACACTACCATAGACAAACCCACCCTTGAATTATACAATGCGTTACTTTACACTACCCTATACTTTAGACTGTAAAATGTTAGACTTGTAATATTACACTATGTATTATTCTACCAACCCTACTGTATACCACACTGCTGTATATTCACTATACAATTACGATACTATATATTGCCTTATGAATTATGTTAAACATTACAATGTTATACTATTTATTATTATATAACATGCTATAAACCATACCATTGACCGTCGTGTGAAAGCTATTAAGAGGCAGTGCCAGCGAATGGACTGCGGTCTGAAAGTCACCATAAAATACAATCAATTAAGAACCGAAATGGTTTATAACATCTTTCCAATGGTTACTAAGCCAGAATCCATCTTCTCGGTTGAAATTGTCTCTGTGTTTGTATATGTGGATGGCCTCATGAACGAATCTCTCATGGTAGCCGGATGGCTTGCAGAGAACGTCTGTCTTGGAGAAGTCAATGTCATGTGAGCCCACTGAATTATAACAGTGATCTGCCATGGCTGAGGTGTTCGTCCTACCATGTTTCAAGTCTGCTTTATGTTCACGGATGCGGTCCGAGATATGTCGTTTGTTTTCTCCAATGTAACTGCTACCACAGAGGCAACTTAGTTTGTAGACGCCCGGGTACTGTATGTCTGGAACCACATCTTTTACAGACGGAACCAGATCACGGATTTTATGTACTGTGTTGAATCGGACCTGGATCTAGTGTTTATTCAGGATTTTGGAGATCTTTTTTGTGACCCCCGCAATGTAGGGTAAGGTGATGGTTTTGAATGGCTCCTCAAGAGGATTCTTCTTCATTGCTGGAGTGATGGCTTTGCGGATTGTGTAGTCGGAGTAACCATTAGCCTTGAGAGCTTGGTGTACGTGCTTGAGTTCACTGGCAATGTGTTCCTGGTCGGAAATGCATTGGGCACTATGGTATAGAGTCTTGATGAGGGAGTTCTTCTGGGATGGATGGTGGTGGGAATCCGGTTTTAAGTAAGCATCCGTATGGGTAGCTTTCCTGTAGACAGAGTGGCTCATTGAACCATCAGGTCTCCTTTTAATAAGGACATACACAAAGGGTAGCTTGCCATCTTTTTCGACTTCCATGGTAAATCTGATGGCTGGGTGTATGGAATTGATGTGGTCGAGGAATTGGTCTAGAGCAGGCCGGCCATGTGGCCAGATGATAAAAGTGTCATCCACGTACCTCTTCCATAACGTCGGGCGTAGAGTGGCAGTCTGGATGGCATCAGTTTCAAATTTCTCCATGAAAACGTTGGCCCCCGTGGTGCCTCACCACAAACGTGGGGCCCGGTCAGCCGCGTCGACTGTCGTGATCGCGTACAGGTGGTGAAACTGCCACACATGAACCATGATACCTTGCTGATCTCGTGTCAAGGAGAATAAACCAGCAGCCCGTCGCTAGCAATGGGAATGATCGGTAAGGGAACACATTGGGCTCTACAGAGACACTCCACTATTATACACCACTACTATACAGTAAACATTGGGCTCTATGGAGGCCTGTCGTTAAGGGATTACTCGTTAACATGGGGTGGTCGTTAAGAGGGGTTCTATTGTATATAACAAGTTTAAATATTTAATAAGTTAATAGAGAGTACTCAACTGAGATGGTGGAGGAGTTTGCTAAACTCACAATACAAAGACCACTGTCCCAGCCTCTGTGGTTGGACCATCTCTAGCTCCACCAACCTACCTTGATGCACCTATCTCAGGCCTATATAAGACCTTGTCTCAGCAACTTTCTCTCTCACCTGACCTGAAGACGATTGCTTGTGTTGCGATCGAAACGTCGTGATTTTTTTTTTATCTACGTGGCTTTACCAAAGGACCCATAGAATATAATCATAAACAGGTTACGTCCTCTACATGGACCCCCCCCCCCCCTCATTATTAATCATGAACAGGTGACGTCCTCCAAATGGACACCCCCCTCCATTGATAATAATTAGCGGGTGACATCACTCCACATGGGGGGGGGCGAGGTGCCTCCTCTCCCCTCCTAAGCGTCAACTTATAAACTCACTACAAAGGCAGAACCCTCACGTAACGCGATCTCCATAACGCTATTGAGACATCTAAGTAAAAACAACGTCATGATGAACAAGGGATTATAACCTTTAAATGAAATAGGTCTGTCACCGCGGGCTTACAAATTGCACACAAATGGATGCAATGAATATCACTTCGCGGTCTGCTTTGCGCTTGCAAGTTTCAGATTTACTGCAATACACCCATGCTTGGACGGGCAAAAGGCTAGTAAACAAATAATCCCCTCGCCTGCTCCCCACCACGATATCACACGATGATATAGTACTTCCTTGTACAGTATACCCAATAAAGACCAAATCTAATCCCCATGATAGGTAAATTGATATACATAGAGCTTGCCGGCGATAGGTCTAAACCACGAACTATGAACTCGTGATATTCAAGGGTCTCCCGTATTTGGAGTTTGCATGTTCTCCCCATGGTCACATTGGGATAATGACTGCTATGAATTTTCACATAAGCCACCTCGTTGAGCAATCATATGTGGCCAGGCTGCTTCTGGAAAAGAGCTATGTATCTCAGTGGGCCTTACCTGGTCAAATAAAAATAGGTTGCTTACAGGAGTTGAATGGATTGCCACATCACAGGGATGTGAGGAATCGCAGCATGGAGAGGGCTTTATCCAGCAGTGGATTGAGTGTTCTTGTTGAAACGTGTGTATTTAATATTTCTCTGATGTTCTTTTAGTCTCGTGCTGATCATTTGTCCTGTTTGCCCAACATAACATTTGCCACAAGTGCAGTTAATCCTGTACAAACCTTCTGTTGATAGCTTAGGTAATACATATTTTATACCAGAAGTCGAGTTCAAGAAACATAAGTACGTTTTTATTTCAACTGAAATGTATATATACATATATAAATATACATGTCCATACAACCACGTCTCAATGTCTATGTCTGGGAGAACACGCTAGTTTCTCCCTCTGTGGAGTCTCCACCACTTTTCTTTCTTCTTGTTTCCCAGCTCCTCGTCTTGGTGCTCCTTCCCTCTGTCTCCTCGTTCATTCTCCTCTTCATCTTTCTCCAGCTGCCGTGTGCAGCACATGAAGCTCCAAATTGCCCAACGCCAGAAACTGTTCTTTCTCTCTCCCTTAGAAGATGGGATGTGCTTAATCTCTTTCTTCTCTTCCTGAACACTCTCTGCCCTCCAAGGTTGCTCACATCTTCCTTCCTCATTCACCACTTCCTGCTTTGTATCGTCTTCAATCGTGTCGACCTCCTTCAGCTCTACCTCATTTGCCTCTAACTCAATAGCTCCTACTTCTTTTGCGTCTACCTCTATTGCCTCTACATCATTCGCCTCTACCAAAATCGCCTCACTCTCCTCCACCTCAATATCCCCTACCTTCACTTCTACCTCAATCACCTCTACGTCATTCGCCTCTAACTCATTCGGCTCTACCTCCATAACCACCTCCTGCTTGGCCTCTCCCTCAATCTCCTCTACCTCTTTTGCCACTTCCTGGATGGCATCTACTTCATATGCCTCAACCTCATTTGCCCCTTCCTGCTTTATTTCCTCCACCACGTTCTCAACTTTTGTTGCCATTTCCTGTTTGGCCTTTAGCTCATTCTTGTCTACCTCATTGATCAAGACCTGCATGGCCTTTTCTTCGATCGTGTCGACCTGAATTGCCTCGACCTGTTTCACCAATTCCTGCTTTGTATGTCTCGCAATCCCTTCTACGACATTGGCCACAACCTCTTTCACCACTTCCTGCTTGGCCACTGCATCTACCTCAATCACCGCTACCTCTACCTCACTCGCCACTTCCTTCTTGGGCTCTACATCATTCCCCTCTCCCTCAATCTCGTTTTCCTTCATCTCTTCTACTTCGCGAAATTTCATCTCAGTCCTTCGTAGCTTCCTATTCCTACGTTTCCTCTGAACACCATCCTCTCCTTCTTTCTTTGTCTCCACAACATCATCAACTTTCTTAGCCACTTCCTGTTTGGCTATTCCCTCATTCCCATCTACCTCACTTGCCTCTACCTCTTTCCCTAAGTCCTCCTTGGCATCTCTCTCAATCCCTTCTATGACATTGGCCACTACCTCTTTCACAAATTCCTGTGTGGCTACTGCATCTACCTCAATCACCGCTACCTCTACCTCATTTGCCTCTACCTCACTCGCCACTTCCTTCTTGAGCTCTACATCATTCCGCTCTCTCTCAATCTCGTTTACCTTCATCTCTCCTACTTCCCGAACTTTCATCTCAATCCTTCGTAGCTTCCTATTCCTATGTTTCCTCTGAACACAATCCTCTCCCTCTTTCTTTGTTTCCAAAACATTCTCAACTTTCTCCGCCACTTCCTGTTTGGCCATTCCCTCATTCCCATCGACCTCATTTGGCTCTACCTCTTCTGCTAATACCTCTTTTGCATCTCTCTCAATCCCCTCTATGACATTGGCCGCTATATCTTTCACCACTTCCTGCTTGGCCACTGCTTCTACCTCAATCACCGCTACCTCTGCCTCATTCGCTAATTCCCGCTTGCCATCTCCTTCTAACACCTCTACCTTATTCAACTCTACCTCATTCATCACATCCTCCAAAGCCACTGCCTCAATCATCTCTACCTCAATCGTCCCAACCTCCACCACTTCCTGCATGGGCTCTCCCTCACTCCCCTCTCTCTCAGCCACCTCTTCTTTCAATGTCTCCAGAACTTTCTTCTTGTTCTTGTGTTTCTTCCTATTCCTACGTTTCCTCTGAACACCATCCTCTCCCTGTATCTTTGTCTCCACAACATTATCAACTTTCTTAGCCACTTCCTGTTTGGCTATTCCCTCATTCCCATTTACCTCACTTGCCTCTACCTCTTTCCCTAAGTTCTCCTTGGCATCTCTCTCAATCCTTTCTACGACATTGGCCACTACCTCTTTCACAAATTCCTGTGTGGCCACTGCATCTACCTCAATCACCGCTACCTCTACCTCACTCGCCACTTCCTTCTTGGGCTCTCCATCATTCCCCTCTCCCTCAATCTCGTTTTCCTTCATCTCTTCTACTTCCCGCACTTTCATATCAGTCCTTCGTAGCTTCCTATTCCTACGTTTCCTCTGAAGACCATCCTCTCCCTCTTTCTTTGTCTCCAAAACATTCTCAACTTTCTCCGCCACTTCCTGTTTGGCCATTCCCTCATTCCCATCGACCTCATTTGGCTCTACCTCTTCTGCTAATACCTGTTTTGCATCTCTCTCAATCCCCTCTATGACATTGGCCGCTATATCTTTCACCACTTCCTGCTTGGCCACTGCTTCTACCTCATTCACCGCTACCTCTGCCTCATTCGCTAATTCCCGCTTGCCATCTCCTTCTAACACCTCTACCTTATTCAACTCTACCTCATTCATCACATCCTCCAAAGCCACTGCCTCAATCATCTCTACCTCAATCGTCCAAACCTCCACCACTTCCTGCATGGGCTCTCCCTCACTCCCCTCTCTCTCAGCCACCTCTTCTTTCACTGTCTCCAGAACTTTCTTCTTGTTCTTGTGTTTCTTCCTATTCCTACGTTTCCTCTGAACACCATCCTCTCCCTCTTTCTTTGTCTCCACAACATTATCAACTTTCTTAGCCACTTCCTGTTTGGCTATTCCCTCATTCCCATTTACCTCACTTTCCTCTACCTCTTTCCCTAAGTTCTCCTTGGCATCTCTCTCAATCCTTTCTACGACATTGGCCACTACCTCTTTCACAAATTCCTGTGTGGCCACTGCATCTACCTCAATCACCACTACCTCTACCTCACTCGCCACTTCCTTCTTGGGCTCTACATCATTCCCCTCTCCCTCAATCTCGTTTTCCTTCATCTCTTCTACTTCCCGCACTTTCATATCAGTCCTTCGTAGCTTCCTATTCCTACGTTTCCTCTGAAGACCATCCTCTCCCTCTTTCTTTGTCTCCACAACATTATCAACTTTCTTAGCCACTTCCTGTTTGGCCATTCCCTCATTCCGATCGACCGCATTTGGCTCTACCTCTTCTGCTAATACCTGTTTTGCATCTCTCTCAATCCCCTCTATGACATTGGCCGCTATATATTTCACCACTTCCTGCTTGGCCACTGCTTCTACCTCAATCACCGCTACCTCTGCCTCCTTCGCTAATTCCCGCTTGCCATCTCCTTCTAACACCTCTACCTTATTCAACTCTACCTCATTCATCACATCCTCCAAAGCCACTGCCTCAATCATCTCTACCTCAATCGTCCCAACCTCCACCACTTCCTGCATGGGCTCTCCCTCACTCCCCTCTCTCTCAGCCACCTCTTCTTTCACTGTCTCCTCCAGAACTTTCTTCTTGTTCTTATGTTTCTTCCTACTCCCACGTTTTTTCTTCATACCATTTCTCTCCCCCACTTTCTCCATCTCTTCGATCTCGTTCTCAACCTTGTTGCTATTCTGCATTGTCTGCTTCACATCCTCATTATTGGTGCTGACTTCTGCCTGCTGCTGCTCTTCTGCCTTTTGCTGCTGCTGCTGCTGGTGGTGGATGATGAAGCTCTTCAGCTCGGTGCTGTTCTGGAATTGCAGCAGCTCCCGCTGATATTTGGCCTGCTGCTGTGCACAATGATCCAGCAGGATCATCTCAAGCTCCAGAATCTGGCGCTTAGCTTCTAGTCTTGTGTCAACGAGGAACCTCTTTCGCTGCCCCTTCGAGCGACGGTCTGGGGAGTCACATGGGGAGGAGAGAGCAGCACCACAATTGATTCGTTAATGGGTATTTGAGTATTTCCTGTATGATAATAGGTTTTTCCCGTTTTTACTGGCAACAAAACAGGTGTTAAGATGTTAAAACACCAAACTGAAACCTTTTACAAGGAATCATGTCTGCATTAACCATGATGCTTGTGGTCAGAATGCAAACAAAAAACATACTCTGATAATATATGCATTGTCCTTGAAACTGATTGGTCCACACCAGGGACAGCTTTCTTTTGAGCCTCGTCTCAAACGGTGTTAGACCAGAGGACGCCAAAAGGCGTATTTCCTGTATGTTATTTTGGTAAAGAAACTTGGCACCATTGACAGGAATCTAACTTAACTTGAGACCGATGTAACAATGATAACACTGTAGGGAGGTCTGGAGGTTGACTCATGTGCCGGAGACACCTCCTCCTCCAAATAACTTCATTAGGATTATGGGCTGGTTGGGGAGGCCATATTAAGTTTGCGAGGTCTGGAAACTCCAGGCCAAACATAGATAAACTTCCGTTATCTCAGAAAAAGTAAGATGGATTTATGGGCAAGCTGTGGAGGTCTGGCTAAATTTAAAAGATGTCCATTGTTTCACAAGAGAGAACATGAATTGGATAAGAAATACACTATTAATTCTTATACACTGGTCCATTCATACAATTAGTATATTAGTGGGCTACGTTAGAAAAGATAAAGGGAGGAGAAGAGGAGGGTGCCCAAAGGGGCCAGAGAGCCAGGGGCAACCCTAATGTTTATGTTGGCTGGATAGCATGTGCTCCTGTGCATGTGAGGTTGCTCTCAACAGAAGTCATTCCTTGCACGAGAATGGCTGAAACGCTGAGTAACCACTCAGAGGTATAGTGGTTAAGCAGTGCAGACGGTATAGTGGTAAAACAGTGGAGATTTTAAAAGAAAAGTTTAAGATTTGCATTTGTCACTTTATATTGAGCCGATACATATGGCAAGTGAAATTAAGAAGACTTAAAGTGAGTTTTACAGAAAGAGAGGATACATGTGTGTCTCTTGGAGAAGGAAAGGCATTGCTCAAAACTGTGCTGCAAGGTCACGTGCCATGAATCACATGAGTTTAGAAAAAACGTGACTGTAAACCAACAAGCCTGTGAATAATTATCATGGTGAAGACACCTCTATACGTTGGATACTGAAGGAAATCCATCGTGCTACACATCGTCAAAGCCCGACAAAACCTGACATTCGAGAAAGACGTACAATTGCATCGTTCTACACATCGTCAATACCCCACCACATCTGGAAAGTCACCAGCTGCATCAAGCACCTGACTGTTGTATTGTTCGAAAGACACTGTGTGTAACGACTTTACATCTGCCGGCACTGCGGGTTTCTAAACGCCTGCCATGTCACCTTCTCAACACTAGCGTCTGAGACCGTCTGATACAGACTGAAAGCTTATTTCCTTTGTTGCACTGTTTGTATTTTCATGAATGTCATATTGTGCACTGGGTTATGCCTTATTAACCTAAATTCTGAATTTAGCTATTCATGTATTTCTATTACAGTATCACATATTCTTTGGACCAAGTGTCAATTGCCTATTTGATGACTGGTACTCTGATTCTTTTTTTTACAAATCAGGGACTTGTTTTAATTAAAATGTGTCAGTGTGTGTGGTTGAACGGTGTAACAAATCCATGCGTTACATGTGTAGTGTTGCAGCGCCGACCTGGTCAAGGCCTATGATACAATCAGTAGGCCAGGGCTCTGGATTGTTACTCGTATTTCCGGAGTCCCTAACCCTCTGCTCACAATCATTAAGGACCTTCACGATGGTGGGCAGGCCCGGATAAAGTTGCGTGCCCAGGAGTCAGAGCAATTTCCTGTTTACAGTGGGGTGCGACAGGGATCTACTCTGGCTGACACATTATTTAGCATCATCTTCGACCACATAGTTCGAGAAGTTTTTTTTTATGGCTGTACCGGTGGATTGTTTAATATTTGCTACAGATACAATGGGAGGCTGATTGATGCCTGGGTGAGGTCAAGGGATGGCTCCCTACTGGTCAACCATGTTATGTACACTGATCATTTGGAAGTTGATGCTCACACTGAAAAATAGTTGGAGGTTCTGCTGCTAAGCCTGGAGCGTGTGACAAAGAGGTGGTGCCTTACCATCAGCCCCACCAAAACTAAGCACCCGCCTGAGTATTTTGTGTAATTTAATACTCCGCCCCCTCAACTACTCTTGAGTGATGGGGTAATTGTAGAGAGAAGTTTACGTACCTGGATAGTGTGCTTATGCAAAAATTCTGGTTTGGCAGCAGAGGTCTCACTCCGAATCGGTCAAGTGGCATATTTTCATCAGCTTCGTAACACTTTGGGGTATCTACCTGGTCTGTCACTCGACACAAAACGCTGGGTCTTCTTGGCCAATGATAGAATAAATGAAAAATCTGAACCAGCTTTACACTTTCAGACTGGCCTGCCTACGATCCACCCTGGGTTTAACTAGGCTGGAATGTGTGAACAGCTCACAGTGAGCTCCACTGGTGGGCAGGGCTGCATTGCCTGGGTCATGTAGCCTGCTTGCTCAGCCACCGCATCCCCAAGCAGCCTCTGTTTTTCCAGATAGAGGGGGCTAAATGGGCGTGGCACGGCCTGGAGAAGAGATGGACTGATGCAGTACAGGAGGATACGGAACTAAGTGGACTTGCCAAAGACTGGTACCACTGGTGTCAAGATCTGCCTCTATGGAGGAAGCTCGTGAAGGATGCTTATGGGAAGTTGGTGGCAGTTGCCCTCAAGCAAAAAAGGAGGGTGAGAGGAGCGACGCTCACAACAACAGACCGTGCACTGGATGACTAAAACGCAGCAAGTTGGCACAGTAGGATGCAAAGGTGGTGCGTCTGCCAGTCATCTCAGTCAGTCAACCCATCGCACTGGGGTCTGTCCCCTGATCTCCTGTCGGCAAGCCTTCGACACTTCAAGTGGCCTCGGAGTGCACCAGGCCTGGCACAAGCGCCATGGTGACGTCTCCGTCACTTAGTGGCGAATGAGGGCTGTTGTTGTTATCTGAGTCGGTTAGGGGCCTCCCCTAGGTCCACTCAGCCTCAAATAAGTATCTGATACGGTGTGTAAACATCGCCACTTGGGAGACAAAGACGGACAAGTGTGGTGCTGGCAACCCACCCCTCGTGTGCGGTGCCGGCCGTCATAGGTGCTCACTAACAGCACTTGCTCCTACAGTGTTTCAAGGCTATACACAAGATTTCTGTCTTTGTTTGTGTCTATGTGCAGTGTCTGTATGAGTGGTTGGGAGCAGTTGTGTCTGTGGGGATCGACCTGAGTTCGATTCCCATTCACAACCATCAGTGACTAATAAATAAAACCGGTCGTGTGCGTCCCCTACATCTACTCAAACTTAAAATAGTACCTCGTGCAACGTATAAACATCAAATGTGGGGAGACAAAGGCATCCGGATGCGGTGCTGACCACCCACCCCATCATAGGTGCTAACTCGCTAACAGCACTTGACTCAATAGTCTGTTAAGGCTATACGGGGATCTGTCTTTGTATACAGGTGCATGTGTCTGTGTGTATGTCTGTGTGTGGAATTACAGTACTCACTTCCCGTCGGCTTGCTCATCTCTCCACCCTGCAACAAAATCACAGCAGCGCACGTGAGACTCTAATCATATCATAGCTTACAACCACCACCACCATCATCATTACCGTCCTCATCATTAAACATTTCGAACAGACACACATTCACATATAGATGTTCTCTCAGATTAATGTTATCCTGATACAGCGCGCGTGTGGATGTACTCACGGAAGACATCGCCTTGAAGGCAGAACGAGAAGTCACGGATGGTCACGTTTTGTTAATAGATTTCGTTAACTGTGTTAATGAAGTGTTCAACCTCACGGATGTTTGTCAATGAGGTTTACCAAGTAATTTAACCGCGTTATCGATGTTCACTGACAACGTTGTTGAAGTGTGCTCCCGAATGCGATCTTTAAGCACACAGAGCGCGCGTCCACCTCCGTCTGTAACGATCGACCGTTGCTAGGGAAGTGACGTCACTTGTTAAGGTAACGAACCCTGGAAACCACGTGGTCCACTGTATCCTCCAGGCCTGATTAGTTACACGACTGTCAAATTTTTACTTTAAACTTTCGTAACTTGCAGGAATTCATATTTTTGGTTCTTTCGGTAAAGTCACGTAGATAGAAAATAACATTTTAAGTGAAGGCAAAAAACCCACGAGGTTTCGGTGGCAACACAAGCGGTCTTCATCACGTGTTGCGATCGAAACGTCGTGGGTTTTTTCCTTTTATTTTAATTTATTTTTATTGTTATTATTTTCTATCTACGTGACTTTACCTGAAAGAACCAAGAATATAGTAAGGATTGTACCCTGGTCGCCACGGATGAAGAGGCCGAGCGGGCTCGGTTCGACTGTTGCCAGGTACCTCCACCACTCAGCTCGCAGCACACACACACACAGTGTCCACTATGTAAAAATCAGGCTAAACTAAACCTTTCTAGAAGTTACTAAAATAATGCTATAAAAACAATGCAACAGTGATCATAAGAAATGTGATTGAAAGTTAACAATAGCGACATATATAACATATATTACTAAACCTAGCATCCTTCGCTAGCTGTTTGAGTCAATCCATAATAGCAGGAGTAACAATTATGTATGTTGATTAACTGCGAATAACCCAATCAATAACAGATATCCATTGTAATTTACATCAATACATTACCCCCCCCCCCGTCTTCGTATCGGATCTGCTTACAAGCGACGACGTCACATTTATCCCCCGTCTACGTCTATTAAAGACCGAAACAGGGGAAGGATTTCACCACAACTCTGGCTGTCACCTGACGAGGCGGGTTGTTGTTGTAGTTACAGGCGAAACGTCACGGTACTTGAATTGTAAATGTTTTGGGTTTACTCTCCAACACACCGATGTGCTGAAATAGTCACTAATTGGCATGTTTTGTTTACGTGACAAACTTGACTAAGATTTACGCGATCTAACCCAAACAAACAAAAACACCCTCTAATCAGTAAATATTTGTATTAATTCCACGAATGGACCTTGGCCTGGGACTGTGCGGATTGAGAAGTTATGGATGCAGCTTCTGTTTGTGCTGCCATCAGAATGACCAACAAATGAATAAATAATACACACGGATTGGTGACTACAGTACTAGACCCCCAGTGCTTTTATATTTAAAAGTGTATGTGCTTTGTGGTTGCTTTATTGCGCATGTTGTTCATACTGTGTAACACTTGTTTGAACGCAGGTGATGGGGTTGTCCATGTTGGGTGTCATTACAGCCAAAAACAAGCAGCAGTACGAAGACCAGGACGCCGTGGCCGACCATGAGGACGGAAATTGGCCTCGCCCGGTCACAACGTACGACAGCAGTACAGGTTTCCCTCCACACATGCACACACCTACGAGTTTCCCACTACAGAGACGAAGATCCCCCATATAGCCTTAACAGACTGTTGTGGCAAGTGCTGTTCGCAAGCACCAATGAAGGTCGGCATGGTATACCAGGGGGTAGGTGGCCAACACCAAACCCGGCCGCCTTTGTCTCCCAAGTGGTGATGTATTACACACACCGCTCCAGGTATTCATTTGAGGTTGAATCGACCCAGGACCAGTTCAGATAAATAATCGTTATTGGTGTTGGCCATGAGCGGGACTCCAACTCACATGTTTGCGGGGTTCGGAGCGTAGCGTACTATCCACTGCGTCACTGCTACCCTCACATAACGCACACAGAAACAACACACAGGGACCCACACGCACGGACACACAGGGGCCTGCTCAACATTGAAATGTGCAGCCCTTGTGTGGCGGCCTGCGTTGAATTTTGGCGTTCATCTCGTCACCCATACAAAAGGTCTCGACACAATCAATGGCAGTCCCCCTTGCCCTGCCTGGCACGCACATCGGGCCAGTCACCCCACGCACAGCGCACACAACGTGCGCGTCGCGTATGCCAAATCAAGAGTCGTCCCCGAGTGTCCGGCAAATTGGACCGACTATCCCGGGCCCCGCGCTTCGGGGGAGGCCCCACGTGTAGACATCAGTGTCACATGTAATGCTTCCGGTTTAGTTTGAAGGCATCGGGGGGGGCCCCACGCACCCCCTATGGACGGCCCTGGTCAAAGCACACGGCAGCGCGGAGCACGCGCGTCACGCGCACGGGCCACGTGCGTCACGGGTACGTGACATCTACAAGGCAAGCACCTGCATCGCGTAGTCATCACTTGTAAGGCATGCCCTTTGTGCATGGGACGTGCGTAGTGTGTGCAACACGTGGCACATGTATGTCACACATGCGCATCGCAATGTGATGTCATGTGTACGTGGACATTTGAATCGCATGTAGCTGTCTGGTGGGCAGGACGGATCTACGCGTGGGCAAGTAAGGGGGTGGCTGAGTAAGACTGATACGGAGACACGTCAAGCCACACACTCACCACACACTCACCGGTACACTCACACACACCACATTCACCGCACACTCACTTACCGGCACACTCGCACACTGGCACTCACTGCACACTCACACACCGCACACTCACCACGCACTCGCTTACCAGCACACTGACTGCACATTCACACACACTCACCGCTCTCACCACGCACTCACTTACCGGCACACTGACTGCACATTCACACTCACACACCGCACACTCACCACGCACTCACCGGCACACTGACTGCACATTCACACACACTCAGCGCTCTCACCATGCACTCACTTACCGGCACACTGACTGCACATTCACACACACTCACCGCACACTCACTTACCAACACTCTGACTGCACATTCACACACACCGCACTCACACCGCATTCACACACACTCACACACACTCACACCGCACTCATTCACTCACACACACTCACTCACACACACTCACACAAATTTACACACACTCACCACACACTCACACACACACTCACCGGCACACTCGTGTGCAAGCACACTAGTGAGCTTCCACAAGATGTGCTGCACATTAGTGAGGCCACACACCAGCAGGTTTACACATCAGTGAGCTTACACACTAGTGTGCACACACACAGTCGTAAGCTTACAGATTAGATAGCTTACACACCAGCTCACCAGTGAGGTGAGCTACACACTGGTGAGTTAACACACCCACCTGTTTGCGTGCGCAAAGCTCTTAACCCTAAAACTAATATATCCCAAATGTCATGGCTAAAGTTCTTTTACATACGCACGTGCATACACACGCACGTGCATACACGCATGCGCATATGAAGGCATGCATGCACACATACGTGCACACAAACACACATGCACGCACATGTTTAAACATATACAATTCCATGGCGTTGGACTTGAGACTCCCAGAAGTGGAATCAGGACTCCTGAGTGTGCGATATAGCTTAGTGGGCCTTACTTGGTAAAATTGAAATAATTAATTTAGTTTCAGGATGTAGGGTTCTGAAGATATTTCATCTTTCAGTCCTTTTTGACCGTTTGAGTGTGGGTGAGTGAGTGACAACTACTTATGCATTTTTTTTATTACAAATACAAGCATTTCCAGCTATTGACATGAAATGTATTAACTCTGGAAGATGATGGTGATACAGGTGGTGGGTAGCGGTAGTGTAGCGTTTAGCACGCTGCGCTATGAACCCGGCGACCCGAGTTAAATTCTCGCTCATGCCCAACGCAGGTAACGACTCTCTGAACCGGTCATGGGCCTCCCCTAGGTCGACTCAGCCTCAAATGAGTACCTGGTGTGGTGTAAACATCACTACTGGGGAGACAAAGGCGGCCGGGCGTGGTGTTGGCCACCCACCCCTCTTGTGCCATGCTGGCCTTCACAGGTACTCGCTAACAGCACTTGCCCTAACAGTCTATTCGGGCTATAAGGGGGTCTTTGCTTTGGTGGTGATGATACAGATGGTGATTGATTATACAGATGGTTGGGATGATGATAATGATACATTTGGTGATGATGGTGGTGATGATGGGACTGTAAGAGTGGTCCTTGAAGATATTTACTGTGTAATATTAAGACACACTAATATAAAATGTAATCATTAAAGCACAATATATAACATTTGTAATTTCTGTTGAAAGCATGTGCTTATAATGGTCACATGTATTTGTACGTGGTTGTGCATGAATGCACGTGTTTTTTATTTTCTGTATTAGGTGCTTGACGACAGCACTTGGCCCAACATTCTATATTGGTTGTACAGCAAATCTTTGTGTTTTGATTTGCGAATGTTCCATTCACGAAATTTAGTGAAAACGAAATTGACAAATTAAGGATACTTTTCGACTTACGAAATAGAATTTCAGCGGAAACAATATATCACATGGCACGCGCCATGAGATCATCAAGCAAGAAGCTGTCATCCATCCACGACAGTGTCACGGTATCCCCATAGTGCAAAAGTAACGCCTCGTCACCTCTCCAGTCACTCCAACATGCAGATCTTTTGGTGAGTTCCTTGAAGATGTTAATTATTTTTGTCTTAAATTGATTGTTATTCAACCGTTATAATATTTGTTCTTAACTATTTTTTGTATTGTGAAATATTGGTGTATATTTTGGGTTTAGGAGCATAGCAGAAATGACTGTCTGAAACACATCGCAAGTTTTTCGTATTCAATTAATGGGAAAGGCCATTCCGATTTACGATATTTTGTTTTGCGTGCGTTTTCAGAAGAACGCATTCCTTTCGTAAATAGAGGCATACATGTACAGGAATCCATTGCCAACCACGAATTTACCAACCACGAGATTTTAGTAAACACGGATTGACTACTGGACACCTGTTTACTAACCACGAGCATCTCGCTTTGAGTATTCGCGAGTTGCGCCGAGTCGTGAAATAAAAACAACACGATGTACCTTATGGGGGGGGGGTTCTTGTATTTGTTCTTGTATTTGTACGAGCTGTTGTTTGTTTATGTTACCGATGTTTACGGGGAGCGTTAGTGCAGCGGGTTAGCGAGGTGTACTATGAAGCCATAAATCCTGGTATAATTCCTGCTCATGGCCAACACCAGTGGCAATTATCTGAACCATTCCTGGACCTACCCTCGGCCTCAAATGAGTACTTGGTGCATTGTGAAAACATCAGCACTGGCAGAGACAAACCCCATATGCTGTGCTGGCCTGCATAAGTGCTCATAACGGCACTTACCCAACAGTCTGTTACATGGGGGGATCTTAGTCTTGGCGTGTATGTGAGAGTTTGTGGACTTTGCATGTTCTTCCCCTGTTGTGCACGCGTTTTCTCAGGGTTCCTAGCTTTCAAAAAAGAACAACCAATTCTAACAGTGAGATTTTACTTGCAAATTACTTAAACAGGGATTACACACCGTGGCAACATCGCCCCCTTCTGTGAAAGCTGGACAGGACCCTCCTGCAAAAGAGTGAGACTTCCCTGAATAAACAAATGTAGCACGGTAATCTTTGAAATAATAAAATAAACTATTCACCCCTAGAGTGGACAAGGTAGCGAGGGTGATTCTAGCAAGCGAGGGAGCTGTACTCGGATGGAACGGACGACGGCTCCCAGCCGACCTCTTCGCCTTTGTGGATCTTGTCATCGTTGGAGGCCGGTCTCAGCTCTGCGAGGATCGCCTCAAACGTGGGGCGCTCTAACGGCGGGTGGCTCCAGCAGTGGTGCATCACCTTGCGGCTGTGGGGCGAGGGGAGGGTGCGGTGTGGGTGCGAGGAAGGTGAATCGCGCACAAGCTCGGACTGTGCTTTCACCTCTTCCAGTGCGCGTTCGTTCTCAGAATGGTTGAATGAGTGCCGATGATGTTAATGACGTCACAGAGGGGGATGAAGGGGGTCAGGTGGCGAGGGGGGTGAGGGGGGGGTGAGTAGGGAGAGGGTCATGAAGGCATAAAATATCTACAGTATAGATTCACACAGCGGCGTCTAAATGCCACTGCATCTCCATACGTAGTGCAGAAACACTGGTCATGTTTATCTTGTAGAGAGAGAAGCAGTCTGTGGGTCTCTACAATGAGGGAAAAAGTATTTGATTCCCTGCTGATTTTGTACGTTTGCCCACTGACAAAGAAATGATCAGTCTATCATTTTAATGGTAGGTTTATTTGAACAGTGAGAGACAGAATAACAACAAAATCCAGAAAAACGCATGTCAAAAATGTTATAAATTGAGTTGCATTTTAATCAGGGAAATAAGTATTTGACCCCTCTGCAAAACATGACTTAGTACTTGGTGGCAAAACCCTTGTTGGCAATCACAGAGGTCAGACGTTTCTTGTAGTTGGCCACCAGGTTTGCACACATCTCAGGAGGGATTTTGTCCCACTCCTCTTTGCAGATCTTCTCCAAGTCATTAAGGATTCGAGGCTGACGTTTGGCAACGCGAACCTTCAGCTCCCTCCACAGATTTTCTATGGGATTAAGGTCTGGAGACTGGCTAGGCCACTCCAGGACCTTAATGTGTTTCTTCTTGAGCCACTCCTTTGTTGCCTTGGCCGTGTGTTTTTGGTTATTGTCATGCTGGAATACCCATCCACGACCCATTTTCAATGCCCTGGCTGAGGGAAGGAGGTTGTCACCCAAGATTTGATGGTACATGGCCCCGTCCATCGTCCCTTTGATGCGGTGAAGTTGTCCTGTCCCCTTAGCAGAAAAACACCCCCAAAGCATAATGTTTCCACCTCCATGCTTGACGGTGGGAATTGTGTTCTTGGGGTCATAGGCAGCATTCCTCCTCCTCCAAACACAGCGAGTTGAGTTGATGCCATAGAGCTCCATTTTGGTCTCATCTGACCACAACACTTTCACCCAATTGTCCTCTGAATCATGCAGATGTTCATTGGCAGGGAAAAAAGTATTTGATCCCCTGCTGATTTTGTACGTTTGCCCACTGACAAAGAAATTATGAGTCTATATTTTTAATGGTAGGTTTATTTGAACAGTGACAGACAGAATAACAACAAAAAAAATCCAGAAAAATGCATGTCAAAATGTTATAAATTGATTAGCATTTTAATGAGGGAAATAAGTATTTGACCCCCTCTCAATCAGAAAGATTTCTGGCTCCCAGGTGTCTTTTATACAGGTAACGAGCCGAGGTTAGGAGCACACTCTTGAAGGGAGTGCTCCTAATCTCAGCTTGTTACCTGTATAAAAGACACCTGTCCACAGAAGCAATCAACCAATCAGATTCCAAACTCTTCACCATGGCCAAGACCAAAGAGCTCTCCAAGGATGTCGGACAAGATTGTAGACCTACACAAGGCTGGAATGGGCTACAAGACCATTGCCAAGCAGCTTGGTGAGAAGGTGACAACAGTTGGTGCGATTATTCGCAAATGGAAGAAACACAAAAGAACTGTCAATCTCCCTTGGCCTGGGGCTCCATGCAAGATCTCACCTCGTGGAGTTGCAATGATCATGAGAACGGTGAGGAATCAGCCCAGAACTACACGGGAGGATCTTGTCAATGATCTCAAGGCAGCTGGGACCATAGTCACCAAGAAAACAATTAAGATTAGGAGCACTCCCTTTAAGAGTGTGCTCCTAATCTCAGCTCGTTACCTGTATCAAAGACATCTGGGAGCCAGAAATCTTTCTGATTGAGAGGGGGTCAAATACTTATTTCCCTCATTAAAATGCAAATCAATTTAATAACATTTTTGACATGCGTTTTTCTGGATTTTTTTGTTGTTATTCTGTCTCTCACTGTTCAAATAAACCTACCATTAAAATTATAGACTGATCATTTCTTTGTCAGTGGGCAAACGTACAAAATCAGCAGGGGATCGAATACTTTTTTCCCTCATTGTATGTGAGGAGTCTGTGGGTCGCAACAGCACGTACGGCTGGAAGTAGGACATTCCAGACTAAGAGGGTTCATAATGGCCTTGTCAACGAGACTGAACCAGCCAGCACAACTCACTGCCAATAACACATCACGCAATTCACCCTTAAGCAATTGTTCAATCAATTAATTGAATCACTACAATTAAAATCAAAGAATATCCCAGAACAAACACTTCGCACTCTCCTCCGTCAGCCACCTGCATCCACAATAGAAACGCATCAGTCCAGCAGTGGATAAAACCTGGTGTGGGAGGTATGGGGGGGGCGGCTTACACTTGCGGTGGACAGCAGGGGGGTGGCTGCATGCAGTAGCCATCGCAGATCAAGCGGTAGAACTTGTCATCGACTGCCATGCGCCAGGGTAAGGGGCCTCTCCTACACCCACACACATCACACACCGAGCGGCACACACGTCACACCAAGGAGCACGCACATCACACACCGAGCAGGTTGCACAGGGCTCCTTTATCAAGACAAACGTGGAGCAGATTACAACTACAACTCTACGCCTGTCACAATGCCCCCCTCTCCCCCCCCCCCCCCCCAGTTTATGGGGGGGCGCGGGCCTCACTCCCCCCTTCGCGTCAGCCCCTACTAATAAATGGTCCGGTTGCATTGTGAATGCACCACTCGAATGACGTGCAGTCCCGTGGCGCACTGTAACGGGCTCGTGATTTACTCACTAAAATTCAACGTAAAAAAATAAAAACGATCCCAAGACATTTAAAATAAAGTATGGCCATCGTGTGTCAGCATCACAGGCGAAAATTGGCATGTAAAAATAAACTTCACTGCGACTCACTCAATTGGGATTGCTCGCAGCAAACAGCACTTGACCTGCTTACAGGTTAGGTGCTGAATAACCGTGTGTCACACAGAGAACAGTTGCCACTGAGGGTGCCCTTTTCAAATGCTTGAGATGTGATTATCGCGTGTAAATGTGCACACTAAAATAACGAAAAAATTATAAGCGAACTATTATCGTTTCAGGTGGCAGGGTGGTGCAGTGGTGATCTTTGATCCTCGCAACAAGAAGGGCCTTGGTTAATTATCCGACTGGCACTTTGCGGAGTTTTCTATGTTCTCCCCTTTGTTCTCTATGGGTTATCCAGTTTGCTCAGATAGCTATAAAAAACACAATCACAATGTAACTGGGTATTGGCCAAGCATCCCAATGCTAAAGTTACCTGGAAATTACTTCATTGGGATGACACTCGGCAGCAGAGCCGGATGATGGCATTGCTGGGGCCCTATGCCATTGTTAAGCTTAAGAGGCCCCTTCTATGAATGCCTGTATATTTTTGTCAGCAGAATGAAAATAACTGCTTTGGAGAGTCTTTTTTTCTCACCGATCTTAATTTTTTTAAACAATTATGTTAAAACTCGAAACATCGTGTCCATTTCTTGTTTCGTATTTAGAGACCCCCCCCCCCTCTCTTAATGCGAGGCCCTAAGCTGTAAGTGTAGCCGGTGTGAGCTCGCCTGTGATGAATCACACGTATAATTGTGCACTCTTATTTTCTATGGGTGGCCAGGAGAATTTATTATTATTTAAGTGAATGCAATGGTGATCAGGGGATTGGATCCAGAGCCCCACGTACACAGTAGAGTACAAGGGAACGCCCACAATACAGATTTGAGCTGACCTCCGGATTGAGAAATTGACTGGCGGTGTTGTGACGTACAGGGTGTTTCTGATCGCTATTGCAACCGTCCTGTCCCGACGGGAGGAGAGAGGACAGGGTGGACCGGCTGCATGAGCTTACTCTCCAGCACTGCACAGCACAACATCGCCTCCCTACTGCAAAAATACTCGGCAGGACCCTCCTGAAAATAAAAGTCTTCGGAATCAGTGAGGCCTGTCCTTGGGAGGACAGGCGTAGTCTTGGTCGTCACAAGCGAACATTTGTTTCTCCACATTAATTTGTATCCCCGGGTTACCATCAGGGCTGGGCGCTGCAAGCTTAGCTTCTGAGATCTGATGAGACTGGTAGCCGTTTTGTAAAAGGTAATTTCGGCATCTGGAGCCCAAGCATGCAACAACTCTATGCAACTTCTTGGTTCTTTTGGTAAAGTCACGTAGAATGGAAATAAAATAATAAAAATAAAACATAATAAAAAATTAAATTCTCACGACGTTTCGGCCACAACACAAGTAGCCTTCTTTTCAGGTGAAGGAACAGAACTCTAGGACGACAGCGCTTCAATAACTGCTGCTAAGATTCGCAGCGTCTTTTAAGCTAGGTGGGAGAGGTAAAGCGCCTTGACAAAGGAGTTTACATATCAAACAGGATAATTTAGCATTGAAATAGCTGTGTTAAAGTGTTGGATCAGCAGGGTGTTAAAGTCAGAAATTAGCATGTAACTGGGAGATTAGCATGATGTTAATGTGAGCGATTAGCATGCGACTGGTCACGGAAATAGCTATGTTAAGTCAAAGTTTCCATCTCAACAGAGGCATTTAGTATATGGACGCTAAAGGACTGCAACTACCCAACTATTATACAATTAACCGATGTGAAAAAAACTAAGTATAAACAACATCAATATAATAAATGTACTCAATATGTTCTTCAATACGTTGAGCTATAAACATAAAGTAACTGAGTATACACTACACTATATAATGAATACCATATAGTAAACGAATTAATAAAACTAAAATATAAACTACATCAATGTTATCAATAAACTCTATATACTCTCCAATCAGCTGAGCTACTAACAATAAGTCATTATACATTACAATGCCCTATGGCGAAAAAATGGGTGGCGGTTTTTTCCTTCTTTCCAACGTTAGCACCACGGAGAGCGACGAGCCTCGTTCAAACGGACGAGTCCATCCATGCTCGGAACGGAGGAGGGGGGAGAAACAGCCACGATGTGCTGCTCTGTCCTGTGTTGCGTTACAACCATGCCATAAACTAGACTACTATACATTGTAACGTTATACCTTCCAATATAAACTACATTGTATAATATCGTATACGCAGCCCAATGTAAGCTCTAACATTATGCATTATATTGATATGTCTTCAACTAAACTTTTTCCTACATTACACTACTATACACCGTAATATACACTACCATAGACAAACCCACCCTTGAATTACACAATGCGTTACTTTACACTACCCTATACTTTAGACTGTAAAATGTTAGACTTGTAATATTACACTATGTATTATTCTACCAACCCTACTGTATACCACACTGCTGTATATTCACAATACAATTACGATACTATATATTACCTTATGAATTATGTTAAACATTACAATGTTATACTATTTATTATATAACATGCTATAAACCATACCATTGACCGTCGTGTGAAGAGGCAGTGCCAGCGAATGGACTGCAGTCTGAATGTCACCATAAAATACAATCAATTAAAAACTGAAATTGTTTATAACGTCTTTCCAATGAAATTTTGATTTAAAGCTTTCGTGACTGCAGTAATTCATATGCTTAGTTCTTTCGGTAAAGTCACGTTGAAGGGAAACAACAAAATAATAAAATATATAAAACAATAAAAATTCTCACGACGTTTCGACCATAACACAAACCAATTCCTCGACCACATCAATTCCATACACCCAGCCATCAGATTCACCATGGAGGTCGAAAAAGATGGCAAGCTACCCTTTTTGGATGTCCTAATTAAAAGGAGACCTGATGGTTCAATGAGCCACTCTGTTGACAGGAAAGCTACGCATACGAATGCTTACTTAAAACCGGATTCCCACCACCATTCATGCCAGAAGAACTCCCTCATCAAGACTCTATACCATAGAGCCCAATGCATTTCCGACCAGGAACACATTGCCAGTGAACTTAAGCACGTACACCAAGCTCTCAAGGCTAATGGTTACTCCGACTACACAATCCGCAAAGCCATCACTCCAGCCATGAAGAAGGATCCTCTTGAGGAGCCATTCAAAACCATCACCTTACCCTACATTGCGGGGGTCACAAAAAAGATCTCCAAAATCCTGAATAAACACAAGATCCAGGTCCGATTCAACACAGTACATAAAATCCGTGATCTGGTTCCGTCTGTAAAAGATGTGGTTCCAGACATACAGTACCCGGGCGTCTACAAACTAAGTTGCCTCTGTGGTAGCAGTTACATTGGAGAAACCAAACGACATATCTGGGACCGCATCCGTGAACATAAAGCAGACTTGAAACACGGTAGGACGAGCACCTCAGCCGTGGCAGATCACTTATAATTCAGTGGGCTCACATGACATTGACTTCTCCAAGACGGACGTTCTCTGCAAGCCATCCGGCTACCATGAGAGATTCGTTCATGAGGCCATCCACATATACAAACACAGAAACAATTTCAACCGAGAAGATGGATTCTGGCTTAGTAACCATTGGAAAGACGTTATAAACCATTTTGGTACTTAATTGATTGTATTTTATGGTGACTTTCAGATCGCAGTCCATTCGCTGCCACTGCCTCTTAATACCATTCACACGACGGTCAATGGTATGGTTTATAGCAGGGGTGTCCAAACTTTTTTTCCCGAGGGCCACATACAGAAAAATATACGAAGGATTGGGCCACTCACTAGACGTGAGGTATACTGCCTCACTTCTCATGCACTAATATTGTCAAAATCAATCAAATGCAGGTAAATTACGTTTGATTATTGAACATGTTTGAAGAAAAAAAGCCTCCATCATAGCTCTTCATTAGTAGATATTAATTTTATTTTTTACAAAAAGGTTGGCAGGTAATTCTCTCAGTGACAGCCTCAGATTGGTTCTTAGGGTGCTGATCCCCCTTCATTGTCCATATGAAGGGAGAGACAAGAAGACAAATAGGGGATGTGGATATTTCAACCTTATTACACAAATAAATTATTGGGCTTGTTAACACATCAACTAACGTTTGTTAAAACAATTGTCATCAACTTTAATTGACTGAATTTATGAAGTAATTGGGCTTATGAACAAATGAAAACGGTGTGTATATTTTTAACTCACCTGTAATGGGAATAATGGTACGCTCAGTGGGAGCAGTGATGCTGCACTTTGGTCTGAAGGATAGCTGGCAGGTCAGGAGTAAGTTTGGTGGTTGAGATGCGAAGGACGTCACGGAGATGGCTGTCGGTCGTTCTGGTTCTCAGCCTGCTTTTGTTCAGCGTTAACAGAGAGAATGTCTGCTCACTTATGTATGTTGAGCCGAACAGACTCATCAATCGTTTTGCATGGCGTCTCGTCGGAGGAAACTTGGCCTTTTCCAAACTCCGGTAGAAGTCAGGTAGGGAGAGAAGCTGATGCTGATTCTTCAGAGAATCATCACACTGAATTTCGATCAGTTCTAATTGCAGACTCTCCTCCACTTCTTTTGCATCCATTGAAAACGGAGCCGCAAACAGTGTGATTTCCTTCTCAATGACAGAAAAATCTTGGAAGCGCTGACTGAATTCTGTCATGAGAGATGTGATCACAGACACATATTCTCCCATTTTTGCAGAGAGCTTGGCATTTGGAAATGCGCATTGATTTCGGTCAGCGTGGGGAAGTGCGCTACATTGAAGTTGCGCAGTTGTGACTCGAAGAGACGGAGCTTCGCACGGAATGCTTTCATGTGCACATACAGCTGTGGTACCAGCTGCTCTTTGCCTTGTAGTCTCGTGAGATCAACTAAAAAAGCCAGGCCTGCCAACCATAAAGGGTCACTGATCTCATGGAGAGGTCTGCCCTTTTCTTTCAAAAACTTGTCGATATTTGATCTCAGGGAATCAAACCACTGCAGCACGGAGCCGCGACTGAGCCAGCGCACTTGGGAATGGTAGAGTAGGTCCCCGTATTCAGCATCGACATCAGAGAGGAACGCTTGCAATTCTCTGTGGTAAAGCCCTCGGGCCATAATTTTTTGACATTTTTCACAACTGTGTTCATCACATCGCCAAGCTGGATTATCTTGGCACAGAGGGCTTCTTGGTAGATGATACAGTGCATTTTAACAGTCTCACCTCCGCTCTCCTGCACCTTGGCACTCACCATAGAAGCCATTCCTTTGCGCTCGCCTGTCATTGCTGGAGCTCCATCCATTGTAATTCCACACAGCTTGTCCCATTTAAGTCCAGCCTGGTTAATTGAATCTGACACAGCTTCAAAACATATCCTTCCCAGTTGTTGTCCCCTTTAGACTCCGAAGATCAAGCAGTTCCTCCGTAATGCAAAAATTCTCATCAACTCCCCGCAAAAAAATTAACAGCCGTGCAGTGTCCGTGGCATCTGTGCTCTCATCACATGCAATCGAGTAAAAATCGAAAGCACAAGCTTTATCTGACACTTACTGTTTTAAGTTAGCCGACAAGTCTTCAATTCGCCGCACAACCTTATTTCTGGACATACTAACATCGTTAAAATCCTGCATTTTCTCCAGGCACATTCCCACGACTTTAGTGAGGCACTGTTTGATGAAGTCACCGTCTGAGAAAGGTTTCCCGTGTAGGGCAATGAGTTGAGCTACTTCATTGCTGGCTATTGTTGCATTTTCTTGAGCTTTGTTAGCACGGAAAAAAAAAACCCTGCTGCTGCGTTAGCAGGCTAGCTTGCCATTTGCTTTACCTTCTCTCTCCGCTCGGCGCCAGTGTAGGACGTGAAGGTCTGATGTTTCGTTTCATAATGCCGTCGTACATTGTACTCTTTCATCACGGCAACACTCTCATTACAAATCAAACAAACACACTTCCCCTTGGTTTCTATGAAAAAACATTCATTTTTCCACCGAGTCTGAAATTTTCTGCACTCGCTTGCAATCTTGCGTCTCTTCGGTTCCGGCATTTCTGGTGACCCTGAGCAAATGTTTTCTTCGATTGCTTGCTTTGTGGAGACGCTGCCTTGTTCAAGACAATAGCGCCATCTAGTGTTTAAATTAAGAAATGCAATACAGTGGGCCATAGTCCATTATATTTTTAAACTTTGATACGGGCCAATTAAAAATGGATGGCGGGCCGCAGTTGGCCCGCGGGCCGTAGTTTGGACACCCCTGGTTTATAGCATGTTATATAATAATAAATAGTATAACATTGTAATGTTTAACATAATTCATAAGGCAATATATAGTATTGTAATTTTATAGTGAATATACAGCTGTGTGGTATACAGTAGGGTTGGTAGAATAATACATAGTGTAATATTACAAGTCTAATATTTTACAGTCTAAAGCAGTGGTTCTTAACCTGGGTTCGATCGAACCCCAGGGGTTCGGTGAGTCGATCTCAGGGGTTCGGCAGAGCCCCCGCCACGGAGGTCCGGACACACTTGAATTATTGTGTAAATTTGTGATGACACACACGGCCCGCTTGGCCATCACTGGCTGCAGATGATCATGCTACACTGCTTGGCCAATCAGCGCTGCGGGGAATTTAGTGCGTACTCAGTAGTCAACGTGTGACTGTTGTTGTCGTACGTCGTGTGATTTCTTTAATATTTTATCCATACTAACTATGTCGGGCAAAAGAAGAAAGTGGTCGGACGAATATGTACAACATGGATTCTCATGTATCACGGAACGTGATGGGAGTGAGCGTCCTATCTGCATGATTTGCAACGCCAAGTTGAGCAACTCTAGTCTTGCACCGGCAAAACTAAAGGAACACTTCTTGAAGCTGCATGGAGACGGGGAATACAAGAACACAACACTTGCTGAATTCAGGGTGAAGAGAGCCAGATTCGATGAAAGGGCCACTCTGCCTGCTCTTGGATTTGTACCTGTTAACAAACCGATCCTGACAGCATCGTACGAAGTTGCTTACCTGATCGCAAAGCAGGGTAAGCCACACACCATTGGTGAAACACTTGTGAAACCAGCTGCATTAAAGATGGCGAATCTGATACTCGGAACAGCGGCCGAAGGTAAATTATCCCAAATTCCCCTTTCAAATGACACCGTCAGTGACAGAATAGAAGACATGAGTAAAGACATCTTGGCTCAAGTAGTCGCGGATCTGATTTCAAGCCCGGCAAAATTCAGCCTTCAACTCGACGAAACCACAGACGTTTCTGATCTAAGCCAGCTTGCTGTTTTTGTACACTATGTGAAAGACGACATGATAAAAGAAGAGTTTTTATTTTGTAAGCCTCTTACAACAACAACGAAGGCAGCCGATGTGAAGAAGCTTGTGGATGACTTCTTCAGAGACAACAATCTTTCATGGGATATGGTTTCTGCAGTTTGTACGGACGGAGCTCCAGTCATGCTGGGAAGAAAGTCTGGTTTTGGTGCGCTAGTAAAGGCCGATGCACCACACATCATTGTGACGCATTGTATTCTGCACAGGCATGCGTTGGCAACAAAAACCTTACCTCCAAAAATGACAGAAGTATTAAAAACTGTGGTGGAATGTGTGAACTATGTGCGAAAAAGTGCTCTGAGGCACCGCATCTTCAGTGAGCTGTGTAAAGAAATGGGCTCTGAATTTGAGGTACTTCTGCTCCATTCTAATATTCGGTGGTTATCCCGGGGACAGGTGCTGAATCGTGTTTTTGCCATGCGTGTGGAATTAGCCCTGTTTTTGCAAGAGCACCAACACTGCCATGCAGATTGCTTCAAAAATCCTGAGTTCATTCTCATTTTAGCGTACATGGCTGATATATTCGCAGCTCTCAATCATCTCAATCAGCAGATGCAGGGTGGTGGAGTCAATATCATGGAAGCGGAAGAACACCTGAAGGCTTTTCAAAAAAAGCTACCGTTATGGAAACGACGAACAGAGAACAATAACTTCGCAAACTTCCCGCTTCTGGATGACTGTGCAAGTAAGATCGAAGATGTGTCTGGAATCGGAGATATTTCTGTATCCACGGAACTGAAGCAAACAATTGCCACGCACTTAGATGAGCTTGCAAAGTCTCTCGACGGATATTTCCCTACAAGAGAGTCATATCCAGCATGGATGAGACAGCCGTTCACGTTTGCTGTTGAAACAGCAGATGTCAATGATGAATTCCTCGACGAAATCATTGAAATTCAGCAGAGCCAGGTTCAACAGCAACTCTTCAGAACAACAACGCTCTCAACGTTTTGGTGTCGACAAATGAACAAGTATCCAGTTATTGCTAAGAAAGCCCTGGATTTTTTTATACCATTTGTTACAACATATCTTTGTGAGCAATCCTTTTCGAGGATGCTGGACATAAAAACGAAGAAAAGGAACAGACTTTGCTGTGAAAATGACATGAGAGTGGCACTTGCCAAGGTGAAGCCACGCATATCTGAACTGATCTCTCAAAGACAACAGCAGAAGTCACATTGATTTCCAGGTATGTAATTTGTTGTGAGTTTATGCATTGTGTTGGTTTTATTCTTTGAACAAGGTAATGTTCATGCACGGCTCATTTTGTGTACCAGTAAAAAACATATCTATGTCTTGAATTTGAAAAAAATCACATTTTATTTTTCACTAAAGAGGGGTTCGGTGAATGCGCATATGAAACTGGTGGGGTTCGGTACCTCCAACAAGGTTAAGAACCACTGGTCTAAAGTATAGGGTAGTCTAAAGTAACGCATTGTGTAATTCAAGGGTGGGTTTGTCTATGGTAGTGTATATTACGGTGTATAGTTGTGTAATGTAGGAAAAAGTTTATTTGGAGACATATCAATATAATGCATAATGTTAGAGCTTACATTGGGCTGTGTATACGATATTATACAATGTAGTTTAGATTGGAAGGTATAACATTACAATGTATAGTAGTCTAGTTTATGGCATGGTTGTAATGCAACACAGGACAGAGCAGCACATCGTGGCTGTTTCTCCCCCCTCCTCCGTTCCGAGCATGGATGGACTCGTCCGTCTGAACGAGGCTCGTCGCTCTCCGTGGTGCTAACGTTGGAAAGAAGGAAAAAACCGCCACCCATTTTTTTCGCCATATGGCATTGTAATGTATAACGACTTATTGTTAATAGCTCAGCTGAGCGAGAGTATATAGAGTTTATTGATAACATTGATGTAGTTTGTATTTTAGTTTTTAGTAGTTTACTATATGGTATTCATTAGATAGTGTAGTGTATTCCCAGTTACTTTATGTTTATAGCTCAATTTATTGAAGAATATATTGAGTACATTTATTATATTGATGAAGTTTCTACTTAGTTTTTTTTCACATCGGTTTATTGTATGATAGTTGGGTAGTTGCAGTCCTTTAGCGTCCATATACTAAATGCCTCTGTTGAGATGGAAACTTTGACTTTAACATAGCTATTTCCGTGACCAGTCACATGCTAATCCCTCACATTAACATCATGCTAATCTCCCAGTTACATGCTAATTTCTGACTTTAACACCCTGCTGATCCAACACTTTAACGCAGCTATTTGAATGCTAAATTATCCTGTTTGATATGTAAACTCCTTTGTCAAGGCACTTTACCTCTCCCACCTATTTCAAACGACACTGCGAATCTTAGCAGCAGTCATTGAAGTGCTGTCGTCCCGACAGTTCTGTTCCTTCACCTGAAGAAGGCTACTTATGTTGTGGCCGAAACGTCGTGAAAATTTTATTTTGTATTACGTTTTTTTTTTCCATTCTACGTTACTTTACCGAAAGAACCAAGAAGATGAATCCCTGCAGTCACGAAAGCTTTAAATCTGAACTTTACGCAATTAAAAATCATAGTGTAAGATAAGACTACAATCGTTGTCTGCTGTGAGGATCTTCTGTACTCAGGGCCCCGAATGTTTGTGGCAAGTGAAAGTTTGTCTCAGCAAAATATAAGATTTCTCACAGTAGCATACCGTATGACCACACGTCGCTCTGCACCTTGTAGAGCCCATGGAACATGCTTTCTGAAGACATCCACTTTACAGGCAGAGGCACCTAATGGACATGACCGCATGGCCACAAGCACAACAACAATACGTTCAGTAAATTCAGTTCAGGCCGATGCATCGCGATTCGTCATACGTTTTTTGCGTCAGGCCACATTCATCTGGCCAAATTAGCGTCATCTAGCCCTCCACTACCCTGAAGGGTTAAATGTGTAGTGACATCACGGGATGGCACTGTGTAGTGCCGGGCCTAGAGAGGCACGGCGTGCGGTGTATTGACATCGCGGATACCACTCTGGTGTGGGTGTAGTACCGGCCCTAGAGGGGCTCGGTCAGCGCTGATTGATCCCGCTGGATGGCATCACGCTTGGCGTGCAGTGCCAACCCAACAGGATAGGGTGTGGGAGTGCCGACCGTAGGAAACGGGTTACTAAATGCCATGGCACTCTGGTTGACCCGAGAGGACACGTGACCGGTTAAGGCTACAAAGGGGCCCCAAGTGGGGGCTAGGGGTGGTCACGTGGTGTGGGTCCAGATCCTGCTGCTCGATGATTCTAGAAGGTGGTCGTGGCCAAGGGCGGAGCCAGCCACGCCACAGAGAATATAAGCTGGGTCCCCCAGAGGGACCGGCGTTGTTGTTCATCCTGAAGAAACCTTTGTCTACGTCTACGTTCTACCGAGTCTCCAACACATGGACTGGGACCCGAGCTGTGGTCCCGTTCTGTCGTAGCTAGTCATGTTGTAATTAGTGTAGTTAGCCTGGTGGTCACCACCACAGGTTGTTATTCTGGGCCAGTTACCCCGTGTACCACATGGGGGGGAGGAGGAAGGGGATTTGTGAAATTGCCCCATATTTTGAACTGTCGGCAGGGCAGGGAGATTGAATCCAATTGCCGACCTCTGGATTGCAAGTCCAGGGTGGGAGAGCCATTGAACCACCGTGTGTGGCAGCACCCCCACTCTTTTTTTCTTAGGGGCTGTGCAAAATAAAATAAAAACATTGAGTACAATTAAAGTGATGGGCCTTCTATCCCGATGATGGTGATGACATTGGCGATACTGATAATGATGCTGATGATGATAAGTAAGGTGAAGGACTCACATTGCCCTTCACCATGTAGTTGGGGTCAGTCTGGACGTCCCGTGCCAGCCCAAAGTCGCAAATCTTTGCGATGTGTCCATGCATTACCAGCAATTTCCTCGCAGCCAGGTCGCGGTGGATGCACTAAAAAAAAGAAAAAAAAATCCCTGTGTGGCCTTCAACAAACTTGGGGCAACTTCTGTGAAGGTCGGCCACGGTACACGACGGGGTGGGTGCCCAGCAACACGCCCGGCCGCCTTTGTCTCCCCAGTGTAGATGTTTCCACACCGCACCAGGTACTCATTTGAGACTGAGTCCACCTGGGGAGGCCCAAGACCGGTTCAGATAATTGTCACTGATGTTGGCCGTGAGCGGGAATCGAACTCTGGCCGTTGGGTTCGTAGCACAGTGAACTAACCACTGAGCGACCACTCGCTACCCAGACAGCCATATTAAGGGCAACAAAGACGTGCACCACAGACACAGTCAAATACAAAGACACAGTTAAACACGCACAGTCACAGAGACACAGTTAAACATACTCTTTGGTTCTTTCGGTAAAGTAACATAGGTATAAAATAAAACAAATCACGACGTTTCGGGCGCTAAACCCTGTTTGTTTGGTATGCTTCTCTCTCTGTGTCCCCTGTTGTATCTGTGTTAGTTCCCCCCTACTTGTGTGTCTGTATATACATCTGGGGTTATGTGTTTCCTCTCGTAAATTTAGCTCTTCTGTACCTAATGATGGCTGCTTGTGTTGCAACCGAAACGTCGTACGCTATTATGTTATTTTATTATTTCTTATTTATACGTGACTTTACCGAAAAAAACAAAGAGTAATTCCTGCAGTCACAAAAGCTTCGAATCAAGTCTGAACCACCTCTACGGGGAGGTATGAGGTTTGTGTCTTTGTGTTGTCTCTGCTTGTGTATCTGCCTTTGTGTCTTGGCTTGGATTTGTGTCTCTGTGCTGTCTCTGCCTGTGTGTGGGCCTTGGTGTTTCCGAGTGTGTGCTGCTGCACCCCCTTTGCTTCATGCATACCTCATGCTAAATTGTCCCATTGTCTCTCAGCCTTACCTTCTCTGCCTATTCAAGGCGACTTCACTGTGTGCGTGTCTGTGCTGGTTCACTCTACTTGGATGTCTATGTGTGTGTGCGCGGTCTGTATTTTAAATTTCATACTTAACTTGCAATTTAGCAATCTTTGAAATAGCGTAATCAACCAGACTATGCGTTAATTGTGTTTTGACCGACCGTCTGTGTTGCTTTATATGGTTTCCAAATTTTGCTAAACCCTGTTTGTTTGGTATGCTTCTCTCTCTGTGTCCCCTGTTGTATCTGTGTTAGTTCCCCCCTACTTGTGTGTATGTATATACATCTGGGTTTATGTGTTTCCTCTCTCTCGTAAATTTAGCTCTTCTGTACCTGATGATGGCTGCTTGTGTTGCAACCGAAACGTCGTACGCTATTATGTTATTTTATTATTTCTTATTTATACGTGACTTTACCGAAAAAAACAAAGAGTAATTCCTGCAGTCACAAAAGCTTCGAATCAAGTCTGAACCACCTCTACGGGGAGGTATGAGGTTTGTGTCTTTGTGTTGTCTCTGCTTGTGTATCTGCCTTTGTGTCTTGGCTTGGATTTGTGTCTCTGTGCTGTCTCTGCCTGTGTGTGGGCCTTGGTGTTTCCGAGTGTGTGCTGCTGCACCCCCTTTGCTTCATGCATACCTCATGCTAAATTGTCCCATTGTCTCTCAGCCTTACCTTCTCTGCCTATTCAAGGCGACTTCACTGTGTGCGTGTCTGTGCTGGTTCACTCTACTTGGATGTCTATGTGTGTGTGCGCGGTCTGTATTTTAAATTTCATACTTAACTTGCAATTTAGCAATCTTTGAAATAGCGTAATCAACCAGACTATGCGTTAATTGTGTTTTGACCGACCGTCTGTGTTGCTTTATATGGTTTCCAAATTTTGCTAAACCCTGTTTGTTTGGTATGCTTCTCTCTCTGTGTCCCCTGTTGTATCTGTGTTAGTTCCCCCCTACTTGTGTGTATGTATATACATCTGGGTTTATGTGTTTCCTCTCTCTCGTAAATTTAGCTCTTCTGTACCTGATGATGGCTGCTTGTGTTGCAACCGAAACGTCGTACGCTATTATGTTATTTTATTATTTCTTATTTATACGTGACTTTACCGAAAAAAAAACAAAGAGTAAGTCCTGCAGTCACGAAAGCTTTGAATCAAGTCTGTAGTGCCTCTTGTTAAACAGTGCTTTAGTTAAACAGGAAAATTAATAAATCCAGCAGGCATGACTTGAAAAGTAACAAAATTACATTTTGGGTGGCACTCTAAATCGTCCGGTAAATCGTGTCGCCAATTATAATGTCTGCGTTTATCTGCGCGTGTCTGTGTACCCCCAGTGGAGGAATACGTGCGCAGCTTGCTGGACAACCCTGAGTTGATTGACCGTCTGGTACTGGCCTCGGAGCAGGTGAGACTCCGTATGCGTGCATCAGCTCTGCCCCCCCCCTCATATTTATGGTGCGGGCCTGTACCCTTGTCCGACCCCTCACTTCCGCGTTGCATCCAGCTGCCTCACTGAAGAAAGGGACACTTGCCTTGCGCTGAGTACGACGTTTCGCTGGTTGTAATCGCCAGGGAAACGATATACTCGATTTGTAAGTGTTGTGGGTTTACTCTCCAATACACTGGCGTGCTGCAGTAGTAACTAATTGACACGTTTTGTTTTACGTAGCAAACCTTATTAATTGGCTGTACCGGGTTAACTACACACATTTACGCGCTCTTACCCAAAAAACCTTTATTATGGATAATATTGCTCGCGAAAGAATACGTGTTAAACAGCTCCCTTTTAGAACGTCTCATCCTCACCAGCAATGGTCAATCAATCAAATAAATCCTAGATTTATAACGTGGAATATTTAGCAAAAAGCAGAGACGGAAGGGTGAAACTCTAGAGGTAGCTCTATGATATCCGCTTTTGTGGAACGTTCTCTAACACAGATGGCCGTACTGCTCTGAGATAAATCAGACTGGATCCTTCGTCTCGTTACGTGATGGCGGTTGCAAAATTGTTGTTGACGCGTGCATGTGCCGTGCGTGTGCTGTGTACGTGTGCAGGATGTGGTGGAGTCCCGGGTAATCTTCCCCGAACATCTCCCGCTGTCCCAGCTGCAGCAAGGTGTGCGCTCCGGCCGGTTTGTCCAGGGAACCTTCCTTGCGAGTCGTGAGAATTACCTGGAGGGGACTCTGAGGGTGCGAGGGGACGGTGACAGTGATAAAGAGGTACACGTTTCACAAGCCTGCGTCTGGAAGGAACAATGCTGTTCGATCGTATCTGTGTGAGTTTTAAAAACAAATTTATAATGAAGCAGTGGCATAGCGTTCTTGGCATGAGCAGTAGCTCTTAACCTTTACTGCAAGGCTGCAGTAAAGGTTAAGAGCTACTGGGCTAAAATATTTGTATTTTGAACGTCTTTTGCACCCTACGTAGGTGTCGTAGCCTGGCTCCTGCCGCCCCGGCCTGTGGGTCCTGGTGCAGTTGCACTGCCTGCACACTCGATAGCTACGCCACCACAACCACAGTATATACGTTATTGTGACTACTTTAATAATAGGGGTTTTCCCTTTTTTTCTGGCAACAAAACTGAAACCTTTTACAAGGAATCATGTGTGCATTAACCACAATACTTGTGGTCAAAATGCAAACAAAAAACACACTATGATAATCCATGATAAGGCGATCTAACCCAAAAACCTTCATTATGAATAATATTGGTCGCGAAAGCCTACATGTTAAACACACTATGATAATATATGCATTGTCCTTGAGACTGATTGGTCCACACCAGGGACGGCTTTCTTTTGAGCCTCGACCCAATTGGTGCGAGACCAGAGGATGCCAAAAGGCATACGCATATATTGCAAATATTATCAGTGTGTTTTTCTTTGCATTTTGACCACAGGTATTGTGGTTAATGCACACATGATTCCTTGTAAAAGGTTTCAGTTTTGTTGCCAGAAAAAAGGGGAAAAACCCTATTATATTTTGGTACTGGCAAAGCAGGTCTAATGATGGTTGTGACTACTTTGTTAACAAAATGAATGGTCTATTTCCACGTCCAAAATGTAACGTTAAATAACAATTAGGTACATTGGCCCTTTGTTGGAGAAAAAACTCAGTCCAGAAATCGCCCTGCTTGAACATATGTTACTGAAAAACATTGGTTTCAGAAGATTGATGGGCTCATAGTCCTACATTTTAAATTGTTTATTCGTGGTATTAAAACTCTTGTACAGTAAAACCTTGGATTGCGAGCATAATTCGTTCCGGAAACGTGTTTGTAATCCAAAGCACTCGTATATCAAAGCACTCGTATATCAGTTGTGATCACGTGACGCTCGGCAGTACAAAGCTGCTCGTATTGCAAGACCCTCGCTCGTTTATCAAATTCATATTCATTAAAAATTTTGCTCGTCTTGTAAAACACTCGCAGACCAAGTTACTCGCAATCCAAGGTTTTACTGTATATGCTGCTCTCTAACAGCACTTGGCCCAGCGGTCTGTTCAGGCTATACGGGGGATCTTTTTTGTCTCCGTGCAGGTGTTGATCCAGGGGCTGCAGCATTTAAACCGCGCGATGCACGACGACATCGTGTGCGTGGAGATGTTCCCCGAGGAGCGCTGGGTTGCCCCCTCCTCGCTGGTCCTGCACGATGAGGGCGTCGCAGGGGACGTTGCAGAAGAGAATGAGGAGGATGTGGTGAGTGGAGCGTCAACACTGCTGAACCAAAATCAAACCCAGACACCTGCAGTGTGCGTGTCTCTCTCCCCGTGGTCGCATGGATTTTTCTCCAGGTCCTCCGGCTTTTCCCTCCACAGTTACAATCTGACATGCACTTAGAGTATTTGGCTGCTATCAATTTCAAATGTGATAAGATACTTCATTGAACGATCATTTGTGGCCAGGTCACTTAAAAAGAGCTATGTAGCTCTCAGGGTCCTTACCTGGTAAAGTTAAAATAGTTTATAGTTTTTAAATAGTTTTAATATAGTTTAAACAAAGAATAACAACAAAGACTCAACCACTTCAAGAGAGACCTTAAACATAATGAACACCGTGTGACCAGACAACAATCCACATTAGAGATGCTGTTAGCTTGATTTTGCGTTTATTAAATGACTTTACCTTACATTACTTCAAAATCAAGTCAGGAGTGCTAATCATTTCGTTCTTTTTTTGTATGTACGTAGGGGTTATTTGACCATACTTCGGTGCGGGTTGGTGAAGGGGGGGGGGCATAGATCAGGAGCATAGAAGGACAGGACAACAGTTCATTTTGCTGTACTGCGCTCTGCTGCCAGCCATTTTGGCGCAGAGCCTATACCACCTGTTATGCATATCCAGGCTCAACACGGCGTCGCTTCCACGGTCTGAGCTGGGTCACAGGGTGGCCTCTATATTGAAAAGTAATTTCTTTAGAACTGCTTTTCGTATTTAGATTGTTGTCCTTTCCGCGCACCTCCGATTAGCATGATTGGCTGTGTACGGTGCGAAATAAGTTCTACATGCATACATACCACAGTGACAAAATGCAAAACATAATAAAGTACAGCAATGAAGTTAATTGAAATTGGTACAAAAACAACCGTGGTTTATGAAAAGTCGACAATATTTCACAAACATAAACAAGTGTTAGATATTGAATCGCATGTAGTGCAAGTTGGCTTGGGCAGATTATTTATAGACTGATCATTGCACAGTTATACTTATAAAAACTTTACGTAAACATTAAACACATATAGGGTGACTGATGTGCTAAGCAGGTAAGAGAAAATGTCAATCAGTGAAATCATAAAGAATCGAGAGATTAAGCATCAAATTGTGAATTAGATGGGAGGGTAACCTTTGTTGTAGATAATATTGGTCGCAAAAGCCTACGCGGTTTTTTTTTAAACGTGTGGTATCTGATGGGCGTGTTCCGGTTGATTCTATCAATCGCCAGAACTGTTTTAACTTATAAATATTTACGGAGGACTCCTCACTGTGATCTTTTGTCATTTTAACAAAGCGTCAGTCTCATTATTGACATTGATGAGACACAGCATGAAACCACATCCGCAGGTTAAGCGCTATTGTTTTGGATTGCTCCTTCCCCTTCAAGCCAAATTGTATTGTGTTACGCAGTGAGTTGGAAAAAAAATAGTTAATTCATTATTTCAGTGTGTGAGAGAGACGCTACTGTGGTGAGTGCTCATTTGAGTTTGCGTTGTCATCTCCCGGTGCTATCCCAGCTGCTGCTGCTGCTGCCGTCGCTCTTGCTTAGATTACGCAACACGATGTTTGTCCTTTGTTTTGGTCTCCAGCTGAAAGCCGAAAGTGGGAAGATGCGTCGGCCCACTGGCAAAGTGGTCGGCATCATCAAGCGGAACTCGAGGCCGCTGTGCGGCATGCTCATGCCCAGCCCAATCAAGGAGGTGGGCTGATCTGCATGTGTGTGTGTACGTGTGGGGAGCGGTGATGTAGCGGTTAGCGCGCTGCGCTACGAATTCTGGGACCCGAGTTGGATTATATTTATCGCTCATAACCAATAAACAGCGGCAAATGTCTGAACCTGTCTTGGGCCCTTCCCTAGGTCGACTCGGCCATAAATGAGTCTCTGATGTGGCATATAAACATCAGCGCTGTGGAGACAAAGGCGGTCGGGCATGGTGCTGGCCGTACCCACCCCGTCGTTTGCCGTACCAGCTTGAATAGGTGTGTGCTGACGGCACTCGCCCAAACAGTTTGTTGAATGCCTTACTGGGGGCTCTTTGTGCGTGTTGCAGGCCACCCGCCACCTGTTCATGCCCGCGGACCGCCGCATGCCACGAGTGCGGGTGGAGACAAGACAAGCAGCGTCCCTGCAGGCCCACCGCATCGTGGTGGCCATCGATGGCTGGCTGCGACACTCCTGCTACCCGAACGTACGACTGCACCGTGACGCCCCGCACGCCGTGACACCTCATCCGTCCGTCCCGTGGTCGGCATCGTCGGGCTCATCCTTCTGTCTCTTGACGCACGGCCACGCGGCTCTGTATGCAATACAGCCGTCGAACCCAAAACACGAACGGTGACACGGTGAATTGGAAGTCAGGGTGGATGAGCTGGCACCACTGTGATTTTTTTGTTTGAAAGCATGGCAAACTCACCTGTGATTCAACCTAGGTTATTAAGGTGTTGTAAGTTGATAGTCTCAGCCCAGTCACCAATAACTGCACCAAAAACGATATTAAATTTGGTCGTGCACTTCGATTGTTTAATTTCCATCTCTGAGAAAACTACTGCTTTTGACTGCCATGTGATGAACATTTAGGAATAGGTTTTACCCTTTTAACTGGCACAAAAACTGACACCTTTATTCAAGGCATCATGTTTGCAAAAACCACAACACAAGCAGTCAGAATGCAAACAAAAAAGACAACTCTGATAATATGCACTGTCCTTGAATTTGATTGGTCCACACCCGAGACAGCTTTTCTTAGAGCCTAGTCTCCATTGGTGTTGGACCAGAAGACGCCAAAAGGCGTACAACTCAAAAAACAGCGCACCATCAGAGTATTGAGGTCTCGGGGTGAGCATTTACATTATGAGACCTCCTTTGCCAGAAACAAGATATAGGAATAGGTTTTACCCTTTTAACTGGCACAAAAACTGACACCTTTATTCAAGGCATCATGTTTGCAAAAACCACAACACAAGCAGTCAGAATGCAAACAAAAAAGACAACTCTGATAATATGCACTGTCCTTGAATTTGATTGGTCCACACCCGAGACAGCTTTTCTTAGAGCCTAGTCTCCATTGGTGTTGGACCAGAAGACGCCAAAAGGCGTACAACTCAAAAAACAGCGCACCATCAGAGTATTGAGGGCTCGGGGTGAGCATTTACATTATGAGACCTCCTTTGCCAGAAACAAGATATAGGAATAGGTTTTACCCTTTTAACTGGCACAAAAACTGACACCTTTATTCAAGGCATCATGTTTGCAAAAACCACAACACAAGCAGTCAGAATGCAAACAAAAAAGACAACTCTGATAATATGCACTGTCCTTGAATTTGATTGGTCCACACCCGAGACAGCTTTTCTTAGAGCCTAGTCTCCATTGGTGTTGGACCAGAAGACGCCAAAAGGCGTACAACTCAAAAAACAGCGCACCATCAGAGTATTGAGGGCTCGGGGTGAGCATTTACATTATGAGACCTCCTTTGCTGTCTCGGGTGTGGACCAATCAAATTCAAGGACAGTGCATATTATCAGAGTTGTCTTTTTTGTTTGCATTCTGACTGCTTGTGTTGTGGTTTTTGCAAACATGATGCCTTGAATAAAGGTGTCAGTTTTTGTGCCAGTTAAAAGGGTAAAACCTATTCCTATATCTTGTTTCTGGCAAAGGAGGTCTCATAATGTAAATGCTCACCCCGAGCCCTCAATACTCTGATGGTGCGCTGTTTTTGAGTTGTACGCCTTTTGGCGTCTTCTGGTCCAACACCAATGGAGACTAGGCTCTAAGAAAAGCTGTCTCGGGTGTGGACCAATCAAATTCAAGGACAGTGCATATTATCAGAGTTGTCTTTTTTGTTTGCATTCTGACTGCTTGTGTTGTGGTTTTTACAAACATGATGCCTTGAATAAAGGTGTCAGTTTTTGTGCCAGTTAAAAGGGTAAAACCTATTCCTATATCTTGTTTCTGGCAAAGGAGGTCTCATAATGTAAATGCTCACCCCGAGCCCTCAATACTCTGATGGTGCGCTGTTTTTTGAGTTGTACGCCTTTTGGCGTCTTCTGGTCCAACACCAATGGAGACTAGGCTCTAAGAAAAGCTGTCTCGGGTGTGGACCAATCAAATTCAAGGACAGTGCATATTATCAGAGTTGTCTTTTTTGTTTGCATTCTGACTGCTTGTGTTGTGGTTTTTGCAAACATGATGCCTTGAATAAAGGTGTCAGTTTTTGTGCCAGTTAAAAGGGTAAAACCTATTCCTATATCTTGTTTCTGGCAAAGGAGGTCTCATAGTGATGAACATTACTTTGATTGGCAGTGGTTGGAAAAGCACTGCCCCCCTACAATTTGGACCGCATTTCACTTCATTGGATCTTAGAAGTAGCTCTGTTATGTGTGCTCCTGTGGGTCGTCCTTGACCACGAAGGGTGGTATAGATTGCTTGTCTTGTGTGATACCATTAACACAATGAGAAAAAAAATTGGGGAAAAGCTAAATATATTGTTAAGATGGATTATTTGGGTTGTATCTTTGTTTAAACAGATGCCGGTTAATATTCTACATCATGAACGTTAGGTACAAGGTTGGCATTGTGGTTGTGCTTTTCATACCTATTTGCCACTGCACAACCGAGCGGCACCATGGCTGGCACGGTTTAGTAGGCTGCAGGTTGTTTATTCACTGCAAAAGCGGATCCATGCCATGAACGGTCAATGCTTTGAACAAGTCTAGGCACGATTTAAAGCTTTCGTGACTGCAATGATTCATCTTCTTTGGTTCTTTCGGTAAAGTCACGTAGAATGAGAATAAAATAATAAATTGATCAAATGAAGGCCGCTTGTGTTGTGGCCGAAACGTCGTGAGAATATTATTGTGTTATTTTATTTTATCAATTTATTATTTTATTCTCATTCTACGTGACTTTACCGAAAGAACCAAAGAAGAAGTCTAGGCACGTGCAGATGACGCTGTGGTGCCACGTCCCCGTGGTGTACCGACTGCCGTCACCCAATTAACGTGTCGCTAGCCCCGCCCCTGGCCCTGCTCGGCCCCCGGATAGATTTGGATGCCTTGTGGGGCCAGCATATCACGGTTTGGTTCCGGTTCGACACGGCAAAAAGCCAGTGGGTGACCACAGACACCTCGAGAGATCTGCGCCGTCTGGGTTCCAATGTATCATTGGAAAAGGGATACCGGTGACGATTGGCCACGTATGTGCATATGCATGTTGAACTTCTTCCGTACCATACGTAGACAACCGTGCTAATCGTCGGTGTGCTTGTGCAGGGCCATTTTGCGCGCTCTCTGGGCGAATGTGGGGATAAGGAGACGGAGACAGAGGTGCTGCTGCTGGAGCACGACGTGCCACACCAGCCCTTCAGCCAGGCCGTACTTGCATGCCTGTCCCCTCCCACGTTCAGCATCACAGCAGAGGTACGCATGAGACGTGTGACGATATGTCAATTCATCCATTGAGTTAAATTCTTACGCCTGCGGTGTGTTGGTGTGTTTGGTCGTGCATGTGAGAATCCTTTACTTCAATGTTCTTTATTACAAGGTCCACAGGCCACTCGTAGCCTCTGGGTGGCCTTTGGTGTGGCCCATGACGTGTGGCCCCCGACAATAGACAAATGCGAAAACACCCCCCATCATCATCATCGTGCTGTCAAACCTCAATAGTTTCAAGATGTTTGGCCTGCGTAGAATACCTTCTAGAGGGCCTCTCTGGAGCTCTCCCTCCAGTCGAGGTCCTTCCGCTGCACTGGCATGAACGAGAAGCCACGGGGCTCTACACCTTTACCGCAGACCGTATATAGAAAATCCGTCGACCTGAAAGAAAGTCGATGGCTCGGACACATCATCGTAAGAAGAGAGGAAATTCACATCGGAGGAAGGAAGGCGACGGACTTATGGAAGCACCAGGGCGGAGACCCGAGAGGCAGGCCTCGAGAGATGCGGATCAAAGTGGTGAGCCAGGATGTGGAGGACTCTGCAGTAGCCGTGGAGATGGTCCAGTACAGAAATGAATGGAGCAAGGGGACTACAAACTTTTTTCCTATAACGCTGTACTTGCGTTCCTGAAGAACACCGAATTGTGGAAAAATCGCATAATAAATAATATAGGGTAAAGCACAGTCTGCGATAACACGTGAGATGCGTACGCAGGCTTAACAAAGACTTTGGGTACGTGAGTAGCATCTAGAAGCATCCAGAAGCATCCCGCCTTGTGTGATGCTACACCGAGGCAACCGTACAACCGCTTATTCTGCCTCGCACAACGCAGTTCTGTTCACTCGATCGCCTTTTATCCAATTCGCATCCATGTTATGAAAAAAATGTGTTCCCTAATGCATTCATCGCATTATATCTAATTCACGATATGAAAACACGCAGAGTTATAGGAGAACGGACTGTACTTTGAAAATATTCAGTCACCTATTGAGAAGATAGAACGCCATTAGAATGAAGTTGGTTTACCCATGTATGGCTCACCCTGTGTTTTGTTTGTTGTAAGGCAGCGTTTTGTTGAACCTGGTGCTGTGTGTGTCCCGTACAAGGACCAGGCTGGCAGGGAGGACCTCCGTGCGTTGTCCATCTGCAGTGTGGATCCTCCAGGCTGCACAGACATCGACGATGCCCTACACTGCAAACCGCTCGACAATGGGAACACCGAGGTATTCATTTGGTGGTGGTAATCGTGGTTACGGTCGCGGTAATTCGTGCCTATTCCTTTCATGGTTTTGTCAATGCTAGCGGAGGTGACAAGGGGAGTTTAGTGGCACAATGATAAGTGCACTGCACATTCATCCTGTCAAGCTGGTTTAGTTCCAGTCATGGCTAACACCAGTACAGAGTGATATCTAAAAAAACTGCCCAAGTTCTCCCCTTCACCACATGCATTGACCATCGTAATAAAGCAAGGTCAAATGACAATCGCGACCCATTACGGCATGGAGAAGCCCTCATCCTGCAGTGGATTGACAAAGGGGTGGACAATATTCCTGTTATTAAGTTTCCAAACATTGTTGCCTTAGTGCCCGTATTCTTGGTCTCTGCTCGGCTCAGGACTGACTTCAACATGGCTCGGTTCTGGCTTGATCTGCTCCGTTGCCTCCAAAGAAGCATGAGTGGCTCAGCTGTGCCTTGGCTCAGGCTTAGCTCACGGAAATTCTGAGCGTGGCTGGGAGCATGCAGAGATATACGAGGAGGCACAAGAGACACAGAGGCTCAGGGCTGGAACCATGCTTAGAGGCAGCTCGGGTTTTAAGCGTTGCTTTGATGTGGATTATTGAGAATTATAATCATAATATTTATACTGGAGGAATCCGATGAGCTATAAAGCTATTTTTCACATGTCCAGCAGAGGCGGGTAAGAACGTTACAACAACAAACAGTACAAAAACATAATAGTAGTGCAAAGTACAAGAAAGATAAACAAATAACCCAAACAAATACAACGAAACCATCCCCATCCTACCAGGCAAAGCCCACTGAGGTATTGATTTATTTTTGATTAGTGACCTGGCCACAAATGAATAGCTCAACAAAGTGGCCCATCATTTGGACATTTATAGCAGCCAAAATAATAGAAATAATCTCAATGCATGTTGCGCGAGAGCCAAGCCTGAGCCAAGCCATGGCTAAGACCCCACTGGCCTAAGTGTCCACGTCACTGGCCGAATGCCTGGTTCACAATGAATGCACCAGGTAGTAATGGGTGTGCATTTCATTTCACATTATTCTGCTTTGGTTGGAGTGGCTATGGTGGAGGTTATGCATGCATGTGGAGTGAGCGACTTCCGACAGACGTCTAGTAGAAGGCGTCTTATTTATTAAAAGCACACAGGGCGATACACTTCGTAACGCGGCTACACCTAGGCTGTACAAACACACAGCCCATCTGCGTCCTGCGTAGCTACGCTGGCTGGTTAACGAGCATAGCGGCGGAGACAGAGCTGCTCTTGCAGAAGAACCAGCCACGTGGTCGAAGACGAAGAGATGATGACGGTAGCGACGCAACCAGGACCCAGACCCCACGCTAACAGCCCCGAAGTTCTGATTCGGTGCTCTTTATATCTGCCTGGAGTGGCCAAGCTCCACCTCTGGCCACGCCCCCTTTCTAGAACCTTCTAGGCCCTTCGGGATGGTTCCCGGAGCTTCTCGACTGACTCCGCCGTTGACCTTTACCCCAGATACGCCCCTTCATAATAAGGCATTATGTAATGCAGCTATAACCTTAATTACCCTTACAGGCCGGCAGGTATCACCCTGTCATTACACATCCATGCATGTGAGGGTGGTGACGGTGTATTAATGTGTGTTCTAGGTTGGGGTACACATCGCCGATGTGAGCTACTTTATCCGGCCGGGGAATGCCTTGGATGAGGAGGCATCTCTGCGTGGTACCACAGTTTACCTGTGTGAGAAGGTGAGATGTGGATTTCTTCTTGCCACAATATCAAGTGTTTTACGACCTGCCGATTTCATCTTTTCATTCTTAACTTTACGACATGATGTAAAATATTATGATGTAACGATCATCGCGGTACCAGTTTCCCCACAACTGTAATTGTATTTGACATTTTCACCACATTTTTTTGTGTGCTTTTCAGTACTTCCCGTATGAATAACGATAACTTAAAAATGAATTAGAATAAAAAAATGTGCAACAACAATGCTAAATATATCTCATGATGTTTTAAACGAGTTGATTTTTGCGGATTTCTTATCATATGATGTACCGTGACATCATGAGCGGCAGGCTATCGGCGCAGTGGTAACACTCGTGCCTTGCAGCAAGGAGACGCTGGGTTTGATTACTCAACTCTTGTGCCTTTTTGCTTGCAGTTTTGTTTGTTCTCCCCCCTGTTAGTGAATGGGTTTCCTCTGGATTCATCAGATTTCCTCTAAATAAAACCCATACAATCTTTACTGGCATTCGCGAAAACATCTCCTTGCTGAACAGTTACCTGCAGGTGACTTAATCATGTGTGGGTTTGCTTGCAAAACACTCGTTGAGTTGGTGCATATGTATTTGCCAGATTGTGTTTATTGACAGAGAAGTTGTTGCGTTTGTGTTTGTGCGCCTGCAGAGGATTGATATGGTGCCAGAGTTATTGAGCTCAAACCTGTGTTCCTTGAGATCCAACGTCGACCGGTGAGATGCACCAACAACTGTTAACTCGCGAGTGCGCACATTGCAACCCATACTCAGCAGCTAACGTGCATTGTTGCCAGGTGCACATGTAATCCCATGATGCGTGGCACTGTTAAAGTGTCATTGTACAGATCCACACTAGCATGTGTACATACATAAGCAGCCAAACCAGGATGGCACAATGGTAACACGTGTCTCACAGCAAGAATGGCCTAGGATTGATGCCCGACTTGGTTGCCTTTCCATGTAGCTTTTGTATGTTCTCCCCCTATTTAGCATGGGTTGACTCCAGGTTATCAGGTTTCCTCTCATCGCTAACATAAACGTGTTATTACTACTATGATCCTTAACCAAGAAAAGCCTCACTGAATCTCATAACTTCGGTAGGGTACTGCAAAGCTTTTGTAGTCGAACAATGGTTGCTACATATATATTTCAATTGAGTAATTTGTAACAACCCAAACCGGTATTTGGTCAAACATCCCACTGCTGAAAGAATGACTCGACTACCAAAAACTTGGCAAGACCCTCCTGAAAAAGAGTCTCGAGACTTTGCGAGGCTTTCCTGAGTGAACACCCTGCACCACTCCAATGACGACGACTCCGCCACTCGACGGTGAATGGCGACGGTGCATGTGCTGTGCGTGTGCAGGCTGGCGTTCTCGTGCATATGGGAGATGACTCCAAAGGCTGAGATCGTGAGCACACGTTTTACCAAGAGCATCATCAATTCCAAGGTGATTTCCCCCCCACAGACGTTCAGTTTTTGTAAAACTCTCGTTTGCTTTCACGTGTATTGTATCGGTGCCTTTCTATGTTAGTGCAGTTGAGGTTTCCGGATGGCTTAGAGGTCAGAGCGTTGAGCTTGCACCTCTGGGTTCACAAGTGTAGCGAGATGAACCGGGTTCACAAGTGGTAGTATGTATGTTGAACTTCTTTTGCACCGTACGTAGCCAACTGTGCTAATCGGAGGTGCGAGGTAGGACATGAAAGTAGTGAGTTGATGGTCTCTGTCCAGTCAACAATCACTGCACAAAACACAGAACATACCAATTCGTCACGAGTACAGCACACCGGTGTGTTGTACCAGTGACGAATTGGCCACGTTCTGTTTATGTGACAACCCTTACTAGTCCACTGTGGGGTGGTGGCGGGTTTAACGACATATTTATGTATTTACACAATCTAACCCAAAAAAACCTGTATTATGGATGATATTGGTCACGAAAGCCTACGTGTTAAACTCACTGCACAAAAGACCACCAAATTACATTGCACTAAATTTGGTTAAATTCCAGCTTTGAGAATTCAAAAAATATCAATTTTGCTGTCTTTGGGTGAGCGTAACCCTCAGTGGTCATCGGGAGCCACGTAGACATCTGTTGAGTTCTGGCTTGGGCTTGGATCAGGCGTGGGCATTGTGTAATTGCGAGGACCCCATGGTTCACCCGTGGTGTGTTCATCGTATCCCCGCAGGCGTCTCTGACATACGCAGAGGCTCAGCTAATGATGGACGACGCCGGGCGGAAGGACCCGGTCACCAGCAGCTTGCGTGGCCTCCACTCCCTGGCCAAGATCCTCAAGCAGAGGCGCATTCAAAACGGGTAACTCATTGTCAAGATCCTCATCCCCTCCACCGCCTCTGGAGCGCTGAGCAGTATTAATGGGTGCACCACATTTAGTCGATCGGCAGGTCGCCTGTGGCGCGGTAAAGTGTGGTTACTCCCGTGTCTTCTAAGACATCCGGCCAGCGTGGAAGAGTAGGCTAAAATACATTGAGAGGGACTGTAAAAGGGTGTATCTCTAGAGGGGCCCCCTCTTATGGGAGCCCCCTTCTTCCAGCAGTGGCTTGAGCAAGCAATTGCAAGGCTGCACCTGTAGCTTTTTTTGACCCCATGATGCATGAGGCTTGGGTGAATACCATGCACAAAGAAGTGTTACAGGATTCATACTCTTTGTTTTTTTCAGTAAAGTCACGTATGTAAAACTATAAAATAAAATAACAACTAAATTAAATAACGACGTTTCGGGCGCAACACAAGCATCCTTCTTCAGGTGGGACAACCACAGCCAGAAACAATTGCTGAAGTGGGCAAAAAAGGGCTGTTGTAACAAGAGGCTATATAGGTAAGAGAGTTGGGGGGAGCAAGGGGGGAGAGATAGAGAGGGGGGGTGTGGGATAGGGGAAGTGGGGTGCTGCTAGAGGGATTAAAGGGGCGAGCACGGCAAAATGCCAGGGGGGGGGGGGGGAAGTGAGCGGGGCTGGGAGTGGGAGGCTGAAGAAGCTGGAGATGCAGAAATGAAGGCAACAATAAAGAAGTTAAGGTTTTACCTGGTTAATAACATCCTTCTAGATTGGAGTGTTACAGGCTGCTGCGGGGCTACATTGTGGGCAATAGAGGACAATGCAGTGACATAAATTGTTTTACTCTACTTAATGCTCCCATGTCTGTGCTCCCCCACCTTTGCCAACGCGTACTGACCACCACGGTTAAGTACGGTAAAACCACCCCACGACCCGCATAACATGGGGCGGCCCTCATCCAGCAGTGGATTGACTTAACGAGCTGTGCATGTTCAACTCAAATATCTGAGTTTGTGAAGTGTCTTATATTAAGATTCTGTGTTGTTTTGGCTGGACATGATAATCGCTCATGTCCCTTCTCCACCCGTAGGCCATTGACTCTGGCATCCCCTTGAGGTCCGATTCCACATGGACAGCGAAACCCACGACCCGATCGACCTGCAGACCAAGGAACTCAAGTGAGTCTCGTCAACAAGACACCTCCCATGACTGCAATCCGACTGTTGTGCAGATCTCTCTATCAGAATCAAAATATATATTTCTACTGGAAGAATCCGATGAGCTATAAAGCTCTTTTTTCACAGATGTCCAGTTGGGGCAGGTCACAACGTTACAACAACAAACAATACAAGCACACGTTAGGATTGCAAAGTATTGGAAAGGTAAACAAATAACTTAAACAAATATACAAATACAACTAAACTATTTTTATCTTACCAAGTAAAACCCTGACCACAAATGATAGCTGAACAAAGTGGCTTATCACGTGGGAAATTTATTATCAGCAAAATAATCTAAGATAAAGATTCTTGACCCTTGTGATTGATGTGTTGTGTTGGCGGAAACTGGTGCGTGTACACATGGAGACCAACTCGATGGTGGAGGAGTTCATGTTGCTCGCCAACATCTCCGTGGCGGAGCGCATCGTAGGCGAATTCCCCGAGTGTGCGCTGCTCCGACGCCACCCGGCACCTCCGCCTTCCAACTACGACATCTTGGTGAATGCGGCCAAATCAAAGGTAGAGTTAGAACCCCTTTTAACGACCACCCTTGTTAACTAATCGCTTAACAACGGGCCTCCATAGAGCTCAATGTGTAGGCTTAACCGACCATTTCCCTGTTAACGACGGGCTGTTGTATGTACAGTAAATATGAATTAATGCCACGTAGAAGGGAAACAATAAAATAATAAAAATATAAAACAATAAAATTATCACGACGTTTCGACTGCAATACAAGCAATAATCATCAGGTGTGAAAACCACAACAAGAAAATTTGAAAAAAGTGGCAGTTATTTTTAACGTTAGCACCACGGAGAGAGATTTGACAGTTTGTTCAGATGGACGAGTCCATCTATGTTCGGAAAAGAGGAGGGGGGAGACGAAAAATAATGGATGCGGTCTGAAAGCCACCTTAAGCGTGATCAATCAATTAAGACCCGAAATGGTTTATGAAATCTCTCTCCGTGGTGCTAACGTTAAAATAACCGCCACTTTTTTCAAATTTTATTGTTGTGGTTTTCACACCTGATGATGATTACTTGTGTTGCAGTCGAAACGTCGTGAGAATTTTATTGTTTTAAATGTTTATTATTTTATTGTTTCCCTTCTACGTGAATTTACCGAAAGAACCAAGAATATGAATCCCTGCAGTCACGAAAGCTTTAAATCAAAATGAATTAATGCATTTATTAACAGTGTTTATTTTAATATGATGTGTTTATAATGTTAGTATCTTTATGTATTCATATCCATTGTTTAAATATTATAAAGTACGTTTTTTGGGTGAACAAGGGAAACTTTTGATGCTATCGGAACGAATTAAGCTTTTAACACGTATTTCCTATACTCGCTTAATGACCAAATCCTTTAATGCTCGGGTTCGTGGAACCAATTACCGTCTTTAAGAGGGTTTCTACTGTCTCTAGATTGCTGTTAACCTTCCTTCAATATCATCCTCCTCGCAAGGAATTCAGAGGTCGCCGGGTGGCTCAAATTTTTGTTTGAGGTCTTTTGGTTTAACCGGGTGGGAACTCAAGAGACCATAATAGTCTCATTTGCAAGGGTCACCTGGGTCACCCTATGACCCAGAGATTACAGCTGGGACCCTGGCTTCAAAATCCAGCAGCCGCATTGAACATACTGTGTTATCAAGTGTAGGGAGTTGAAGGACTCGGCTCGTTTCCCAGCTACTCCACAGAAAGAAGCAACAAAAAACCATCACGATAAATGTAGTACTGTATTTAATTTTAGATAAATTCCAGCACTGAAATGTTGAAATATCAGGTCGACTTATTGTGATGAACATTATGCTCAAAATGGGTGGGAATGTGCTACCCCCTACTGTGAAGCAGAGGTGTCTTGAAACGATGTCAGTATTGGCCTGAGCGAGCAATTGCAGGGCTGCACCTTTTACCTTTATCTTGAGATGTAGCCGTATAGTTTCCACTCGCCCTTAGAGGCAGAACAACTCAAAAGGTGTGACGAACCACAGACAACGCTGGAAGGCAGCCAGGCACTGTGCCAGATGTAGATTAATCCACTTGCCGTACTGCCTTCTCCTGGCAAGCCAGGTTATGGAAACCTGAATGCCTACAGGAAGTGCGCTGAATAACGTTTTCTTTCCAATACACCACAACCCTTGCTGCTTCCCCAGCACTGAACTACAAGCCACGTGCGGGATAGTCACCTCACAAACGCCGGTGTGCCCGATTTTTTTGCGCAGAACATCGAGATCCAGGTGGACTCGACTAAGGCGTTGGCCGAGTCCCTGGACCGGGCGGCGGTGCCGGGAGCGCCACCATACCTCAACACTCTGCTGCGCATCCTGGCCACGCGCTGCATGATGCAGGCCATCTACTTCTGCTCCAGCATGGATCCCGACACCCACCACTACGGGCTCGCCACCGCCATCTACACCCACTTCACGTTGCCCATTCGACGGTGACGTGCTCTGGCGTCAGGCACACGCGTGAAATCGACCTTCGCGATTATTGAGGGGACTATGTTGTTGTCTTGGTGTGGTCTGGGACTGTGCTGCCTTTCCCAAGTTTAGGAATTTATTCATTAATTGATGTACTTATGCAATGTTAATTTGTCATTATGGCACACCTCCGATTAGCACGATTGGCTACGTACTTGTATATCTTTTTTCTATTATTTACTTTTAGTGATTTGTTTACCTTTCCTATTCTTAGCACTCCTATCATCTACCTACTGGACATCTGTCAAAAAGAGCTTTTATCGCGAATCGGATTTCTCCAGGATAAAGATTCAGATTTTGACTTATTTTTCTAAAAGGTCCTATAAACGGGAAGTTTGGCCAATTCCTTAAATGGTTGTTTGGCTTGTGTTGGAGAAAAACTAGAGGATCCAAAGAACACCAACGCCTACAAGGAGGGTGACAGTGTTCCACGTGCAGAATCAAGAATCCATTGCCGTGTTGCAGCGGCGGCCAAAAGTGAATTGCAATTCTGCCATGGATCGCTAACGATTTTGTTGTGGATCTTAAATAAGAACACAGATATGAGCAGGCAGCAATTTGCGTTACATCTGATGACAAATAAAAAAAATCCTCAACAAAGAATTAAATTCATACATTAATAAAGCTAATTTCCACAAGCAGATGGTGCTAGAACGTGGTATGTCCAGAGTACAGTATTCTATCACAGCGTTAAATCCATCTGAGTCATTGTTTGAGTAGCTTTCTGGTGGATCGTGAAACCCACTGAGATCCACCAGAATGAATCGCGGTGCTTGGTGGATTAATACCGCTGCTCCGTTGGCATCTCGTGGCCATACCGCAGCCTGTATCTACTGTAAATTTAATCTTCATATTAAATAGAGGCTACAACAAATGTGAATATTGTTGTTGTTGTCTCCCTGTACCGTTACAGATACTCGGATGTGATTGTGCACCGGCTGCTGGCCGTGTGCGTGGGCGCCGACCCCACGTACCCGGCGCTCACCGACAAGCAGAATCAGCAGCAGCTCTGCAACAACCTCAACTACCGCCACAAGATGGCGCAGTACGCCCAACGCTCGTCTGTAGCTTTCCACACGCAAGTGGGAGGCGGAAGTGTGGGCCACGTGGAGCTTGCACGGCGTGTGCTTATGCACCTGATAATGCGTCCATTCGTCTCTTGAAAACCATTTTTAAGGCCACGAAAGCAGGCATCGTATTGTGCGTGTAGTAAGAATCAATTGTTTTCTATTCACACGCTTACGTGTGGTGGTGCCGTGGCTGTACTGGTTGGCTACACTTGACATTGCTTTTCAGCATTCTTCTGTGTTTGCTGAAAAACCTAGTCACTTGGCACATTTGCCCATGATGTGACAACTTTATTTGATTGGCTCTGTCAGGTGATGGAGGATTATAGTCAATACAATTGACATTGTACCTTCACGATTGAACTCAAAATAATCCCCATGACATGATGCCAATAGCACAACTGGAATAAATTAGCGGGGGGATGCGGAAAATTACCTTAAATTTTGTTAACTAATTATGGGCTTGGTAAGTGATGCGCGTGTGTCTGCTCTTGGCCACGTAGCGGTGATTAACGGCTGTTGTTGTTGTGGTCTCAATTGTTCTTCAAGAGCAAGGGAGTGGTGAGCGAAGAGGGCTTCGTGCTGTTTGTGCGCAAGAACGCCGTGGTGGTGCTCATTCCCAAGTACGGCTTGGAGGGGACGGTTTTCTTTGACTCCAAAGATCTCAAGCTCAACGTTACCTTCGACGAGGAGGTAGGGCATGTGTTCACTTAACCGGGAGGCATTGGCATTTCCCGAACGGCTGAATTCTGCATTTAAACCCAGGACTGGCTTAATGCACTGGGACCCAAGCCCCCTGACCATCTCTCTACGATTAGGTTTCTATCAGACACACAGACACTTGGTTTAAGGTGGAAGAACGCAGTGAGATACGAAGCTCCGTTTTTTTTGCCATTTGGCAGTGTGGACTATTACAGAGGAAGTTACACCAGTGGATACATTAGAGCCGGATGGCTCACAGGGCTATACCAAAATAAACTGAAACTGAATTAAATGATGTAAATGCGTTTCAAATGTAAAACGGTCACAATTAAATATGCTTTGGAAATAACTGCCATGACTGAGCCCGTATTGTCACGGAGAGGACATCACATTAAAAATACAGTAAAATCCCTCAGGTCCGGAAGAATTAGAGAGAAAATCTAATGCTTTCTGTAAACAATGAGAAACTCGAAGGGCAGAAAAGTACTTGTAGAATAAAAACAAATGAGGGAAATAGTAGTTGATGCAAAAAGTGATCTCTAGATGGCAAAAAGCACATTTGTGACCATTGGATCCAGTCCTTTCCAGCATGCCTTGCATGCCGCATTACATTGTCACTCTGCGTGGATAAGTGGATAATGCACACAGCCTAATTTGGACCAGAAGCTCAAAAGGGTCAACATTTGCAGCCATATTTTAGGTATGTTCTTAACTGCAATTGTACACTCCATATAACCTAAGGGGGGTTGCATCTACTCCTTAATGATGGCCAAATAAGGCTTTAAAATTCCTTGGCTGGCCCGCACATCACGATCCCTCAGTTGGTTTGGTCATTGCAGCCATCGGCTTCTCATGCCTGGTTTTCAGCTCGCGGTGAGGTGGCCCAAGCGGTATTGCATTTGCTGTGTGTTGTGGAGGTTTGCGTTTCAAACTCGGTGGCCTCTCCGGTTAATACTGTGGTGTGTATTAAGTGTAAAATATTTACATGCTATCCGCTTTAACAGTGGACGTTAAAAGATCCTGTAACATTATTCGTGTGCCAGCATCATGGTCCAAGGTTGGCAAATTACATTCAAATTACTTATTTGGGGAGCACATATCAATCGTTGGCCTCCTTTTACAAAGACGTAGCAGTGACCTTGAATGCAAACGTTTTGAGAATCAGTGAGGCTTTTCTGAGTGACCCAGTAATAGTTGGAATAATAACGTTGGGTTTACGTCAATCCGTGCTTGTGTGCAGGGCACTTGGTAGAGAGCAGTCAGCGGTAGTGTAGCGGTTAGCGCTCTGCGCTACGATCCCAGCGACATGGTTCGATTCCTTCGCACAGTCAACACCAGTGATGATTATCTGAACCGGTCCTGGGCCTCCCCTAGGTTGACTCGGAACTCAATTGAACGCCTGGTGCGGTGTGTAAACATCGCCACTGGGGAGACAAAGGCGGCCGGGCATGGCGCCGGCGACCCACCCCCTTGTGTGCCGTGCCGGCCTTCATCTGTGCTCCTCGCCAACAGCACTTGCCCCAACAGTTTGTTAAGGCTACATTGGAGATATGTCTTTGTGTTTTGTGTAGGGCCCCACGCTGTGCGTGGAGGGCATCGCGCTGAACATGTTCGACCGCGTGTGCGTGCGCGTGTCGCTGGATTCGTCCAACCTGCAGCACCAGCGGATCCGCATGCACCTCGTCCGCCCGGAGGTACTCACCGTGCGGCGCGACGCGAAACCTCGGAATACCACCGATTTGTATTGTGACCATGCTGCTGTTGCTGCTTGCTGCGCCAGCAGTAGTGCACGGAAAACAAACGCTCGCCGCATCGGAACGTCAGCGGGCCGAAAATTAATGATACAAGCCACAGCATAGCGCTTGTTGCCATGCAACCCAAACTGTGGAACCGTATCGGAAACCCATAGAGACACAGAGATACATAGGAGATACAGAGCGACCCATTATGATTCCTAGAGATTCATAGAGACTCCAGCAGATACATAGCAGTGCATTAAAAACAAGCTACTGTACGATTGTGGCCATGCAACCCAAACTATGGACCACATTTTACACCACTGTAGTCTGCGCTCCTTCAATGGAGGGGGTGGCAAGATGACACAAACTCTCTCCTGAGGCTCTCCCGTGGCTATCAGACCCATACATTGGCATTTAGCCCCTGAACGTAATACCCTTATAACACAGGAATAAAATATAAACTCCGGTCTTGGATGGAAAAAATATATGTTTAGCTAGCATTTTGAGCTGCAGTCTGTTGTCCTATACCTCCTGTAACTGGCAAATTGGATATAACGCGATGATGAATGTATGAAGGAACGCATTTTTTGTATAACGCGGATCCGAACTGGATTTAACTCGGTTGAATGAATGGAACTACGTCGCGCGAGTAGGAATAAGCGGTCGTAACGGCTGCCTCGGCGTAGCATCACACAAGGCGGGATGCTGCTGGATGCTTCTAGATGCTACCCACGTTCCTTAGTCTTTGTTCAGCCTGTGTTACGCATCTCACGCGTTATTGCGGACTGCGCTTTACCCCATATAATATATATTATTTATTATAACACGATTTTTCCAAAACGTGGTGTTCTTGAGGTACGCAACTACCGTATTATAGAACAGACTGTATATCCAAAGACTATGGGATACTATCCCTACCTATATCAGTTGTGACTGTCCGTGTGTTTAAATCCAGCTTGAAAACGTCGTTATTAATTGGCTTTTCCTGGATTCTGATTGGTTATTACTGTGAGGGGAATCATTATAATTAGCTTTTATTGCATTTTGCATGCTGTGTAAAGTGTCAGTATCACTATCATTGTTATTATCGGCTTTTACTTTATTTGTATTGGCTTGTATCTATACTGAGTAGTTTTTTAATGTCCATTGCTTTTTTGAGATGTTTCGATATGCAAGGTGCTGTATAAAATAGATTTTTATTATGGCCCTAGTTCATTGCACAAGAAGGGCCATTATCTGAAACGTGACCTATTTAAATGATCGTTTGGGGCTGTTGTTGATGAATGCGAGTTCTCAAGATACCAAGCTAAGTCAGGGTGTGGGAGCCTTGGTAGATATCAGATTTCTTAACAAAACTCCATGAGTCTGTTCTGCATGGGTTTCCTCTGGGTTCTCTGGTTTCCTCCCATATCTAAAAATAAGCATGCGTTGAAACTGGTATTAAGGTAGTTTACGTATCGCCATGGGCGGCAGGGTGGCACATTGGTAAACCCTTGCATCTTGCAGCAAGAAAACTGGGTTTGATTCCCAACTAGAGTGTGTTACTGTGTGGAGTTGTCATCTTCTCTCCCCCTGTTCCTCAAAAGTCTTCAGACTTGGCGAAGTTTTTCAGTGTTATTAAGTGTAATAATAACGTATCACTTGTGTTGGAAATACTCACATGTGTGTGTGTGAGAGCATTGGTGTAGTGGTTAGCACGCTGCGCTATGAACCCGGCAACCCAATTCCCACTCACCGCCAACACCAATGAGGATTATCTGAACTGCTGTTTTGCCTACCCAAGGTCAACTCTTTCTTAAATGAGTACCTGGTGCAGTGTGTAAATATCAGCACTGGGGAGAGGTGTTGGCCACTTACCCCCTCGTGGGCCATGCCGCCTAACAGCAGCACAGTCTGTTAAAGGCTTATTTGGGTGACTATCTTTGTTGTACGTTTGTGCCATTTGTGTGTCCGCTGTCACAGATTCCAGGCTACAACCCTACCGAGTCCACCCCATGGGGCTCGCCTTCTCCCCGGCCTAAGAAACCCAGACAGCACTAGTGTATCGTGGATGCGGTGTCAACAAGATGCCGGAGGAGGTGCATGAGTGGGCACACACTCTGGGTTTTACATCTGCAGAGTTAATTAAGTGTACATTGTGCTCGCAAGCAGAGGTGAACAATTGAAAAAAAAGCAGTGGCGGTTATGAGAAATGCTACCCTGAAGTAACAGACGGTTTGCACTCTGAACTTGCAATCCAGAGGTCACCGGTTCTTCGTTCTCGTGTCGCAGCGGTTCAAATGGTAGCGCAATTTTTTTTTTTAGAATTTTTACCTGACCAACCAGTACAATCAGCCAATTAAGGTGTATACGCGTCAAGATGTATGAAAGGTTTAGGATATCTTATGCCCCACTTCTTTGCCAGCCAAGACAATGACCCCCTTGTGATGAAGGTGATTTCACAAAAATATTGGTTACTGAATCGGTGGTGTTTATTGACTAACGCAGCAGTGTCCAACCCACAAAGCACTGTGATCCATTCTGGTATATCTCAACATGTTCCGTGATCTACCAGCAATATATGACCAACAGTTACCCGGATGGATTTCACCGACTAATAGAACACTGTAGACATGCCAAGTGCTAGTGCGATCTATTGGTTTAAAATATATATTATTAATCCATTACTTCTTAGTCGAGGATTTTGTTTTGCCATCTGCTATAACAAGAATTGCTTTATATTAGAGGTGTTTAATCCTATTTGTCCCGAGATCCACAATAAAAAATATTTTGCGATCATCCACCCATGGATCGCGATTCACATATCGGCTACCACTGATCTAACAGTTGAAAACCAGTTTAACACGTAGGCTTTCGCGACCAATATCCATAACACGGGTTTTTTGGGTTAGATCGCGTAATAAATATTTAAATGTGTCGGTAAACCCGCCACCACCCGACACAGCCAATTCGAAAGGTTTGTCACATTAACAGAACGTGCCAATTCGTTACTAGTAACATCACACCGGTGTCTTGGAGAGCAAAGCCACAACATTTACAATCTGAGTACAATGTTTCACCAGTAATTACAACCAGCTTCATCAGGCGACAGCCAGATTCGTGGAGAATCCTCGTCCCTTAATGCGCATGCATAATGTTTGTTGATTAACATATAAATAACCCAATCGGAAATGGATACCCATAGTCATATGCATTCATTGATTCCCCTCCCAATTCGCGAAAGAAGTGCTCACAAGTGATGGCTGTCGCCTAATGAAGCTAGTTAGTGCTGGCGAAATGTTGTACTTAGATTGTAAATGGTGTGGCTTTGCTCTCCAACACACTGGTGGACTGTACTAGTAACGAATTGACATGTTCTGTTTACGCGACAAACCTTACTAATTGACTGTCGGGTGGTGGTGGGTTTAACAACACATTTATATATTTAAACGATCTAACCCATAAAACGTGTATTATAGTTGAAAACCTACAATTGTACCAGGTTTGGCCTGTCGGAGTGGGCCATTAGGGTGGCCACTCAGAGGGCAAAGCTCTGGGGAATCCGAGCAAGAGCTTCGAAGTATGATTGTGCACGGTGACACCCGCAGGGGTCTCGTGATGGATAGCAAATGGAAGATTTTTTATCGCGAGAGGATTCCCTGCAAGGGATGTTAGGTTACTTATTCTTGTGAGGATGCCATTTACTGTATGAAGGGGCAGCGGTCAGCTGCATAGAACAGAGTATAAAATTACCCGAGCTGTTGCTGTTTAAATCGTCGGTTTAACGGAGAATTTCACCTCAGGTTTTTTTTACACAGCTGCCCCACCCCTCATCAGACTCTGTGCAATCACACAAGGAATGTTTTTGGAAAAAATGTCGGTGTCAGAAAATGTTAAGGTTTAATCGTTTACAAATGCGCATTTCGTTACAGCTTCTCTTGTCCTTTAGACGTGCAAAGATAATTTCTGACAAAATATTGACACGTTTTCAAATTGTTTCGTAAATGGTTATAACTTTGCTCACGTATATACAGTACTTGGGCAATAATTCTAAGCTCCTGGAGTAGTGGTAAAGATTTAAGCGAGTTGATGTCTTTGCGACTTTGTGTAAATGTGTTTAACATTTTTTAGCTGAATCGTATATTTACAAGCATGTACACATGAGTTATATGCGTTTATATACAAAATTAGATCGATTTATTTTCCATGCATCTGTTATTTTGGTTACTTTAAGTTACGTTTTCCACTGCTGGATGAACATCTCGCCACGTGATGTTGGATGTCAGGTTTAGTTTGACCATACTTGACCATGCTGGTCACTGTTGGATGATAATAATGTCCACTTGCAATGCACCACCGCGCAGTATTCACTCGCCTTCGAATCGAGTCCTGCACCGCCGTTTCACATGCAAATTTGATTCTCAATCCCTGGGCCAACTTGCTCCTGATTAGCATGCGATTTGCCACATTTCGATCTCGGAGGTGATTAAATGCGCCGGCTTCCAGGCTTGTTGAGCCGCTCGGAGCCCAATTAACGAAAATTGTTGCCAAAGCAAAAGCGTGAGCTCGAATGTTTGTCCGTGTTCTTTTCAAACCACCAGTCGAACGCCGGCCTCTGCCCACTCCGACCGTGCGCAGGCCCTGGCCGTCGGGGAGGCCCTCATGGTGCCTCGCGGCAAACGTGGGGCCCGGGTGGGCGCGTCGACGGTTGATCGCGTGCAGGCGGTGCAACTCCCACAAATGAAACATCACACCTTGCTGATCTCGTGTCCAGGAGCATAAACGATCATCACACAAACTCCGGTCATCCTCGCAGCAGCAGCTCTTGGCCATCGAACAAAGACGATCACCGCTTCCTTCCGATATTAGAAGCCACGAGCTATGAACGACTCGGAGGTTCGAGCAACCACAGCCGAGTGGGAAGGCAGCAGCAGCCCAGGCGGTGAGCCAGCTCCAAAATCCCCCAAGCACTGAAGTTCTCGATTTAGTACATTGAAAAACACGACGGTAAGTGAAACAACGTAAATCGAAACCAATTTTGCCATTCACTTGACGGGCCGTCCATAAATGACGTCACGCAATTTTTGACCTCTCGTCACTCGGCGTCACAAAAAGTCAGACCCCCCCCTCAAACATGACGTCACAAAGCTCTGCCCCCCCCCCCCAAAACCATATTTCCATCTTGAAAATAAAACATGCTTCAACTATTGTCATTGTAGTGCGTGGCGCTGCACTGATGTTGTAGGAGTGTTATAACAATTAGTGTTATAACAATTCTATACTTAAAGTTGCGCATTTTGATGTGACGTCACATTTCTCAAACCCCCCCCTCCCCCTCGTCACACATCGTCACAAATGTCTGACCCCCCCCCGAGGTGCATGACCGCGTTACCGTGTTCATTCTGTGGTGAAGGGATGTGGAAAAGGAAGAGGGAAAAGCATCCAGTGTCGCCGCACGCAGGCAACGTGTTTATCACACAGTGGTCAAAATATAAAAATACATATATATGTAGTGGGTTCCACATAGACTGAAGACGTCTTTAGAGGCTACACGGTTTATTTGTAACTATGAACAGAACTCCCCTTAACTCCCACTATCTAGAGAGGTACAGACTCCAGGCTAGCGTGCCCTCGCACTGATCAAACCTGGCTCTCAGCCCTCTGGCTATCTGTGCCCTAGGGGAGGCTAACTGACCCGACCCAGCCAAGGTGCGGGTCCTGACCACTGGTCCGCGCTCGGCCCCGACCCTTATAAGGATGTCGGGTCCCAGGGTCCTAGCTAGGCTGGTCTTCTGTTCTTCGTCTTCGGAGCACTGCCCCGAGCTGTCCCGGAGGTGCCCCTTTAATACACCTCTCGGGGGCTCTCCGCCCCCGGTACCGCCCCCTCTCTAGAACCTTCCAGGGGGCTCTGGAAGAACCCCCCAACTCCTCACCTGGGGCCTGGCTCTCTCTGTCCTTCCCCAGCTCAGGGTGGCACCCCCTATGGGCTTGTGCCCGCAACTGCAGGTAAGTATACCGACGGTATAGGATGTGCATTTATTACGCTACATCTATGCGAGAGAGGTTGTGGACAAGAGTCTGCTCTGCGGGAAGCAAGCATTGCCATACGAATGAGATGAGCTCGCGTTCGATGCGGGCAGTCTTGAGGACGACCGTCGACAGGCACGCGTGGAGGCACGCCGTGGTCACAGCGCAGCGCCGACTCGTGTAGGTGGTGATGGCCCAGTTGTAGAGAGGAATGCCGGAGCTTCGAGCAGATGTAGCCGAATGTAGGAGAGAGCATCTTGAGGAGCGTTGCCCTCGACCCCCTCCGGGAGGCCGTATGGTTTACTTGGCACTCCCGTCCCTTAGAGTCCAGTCTGATGTAAGCCTCCTCAGGTTCCAGCAGCCTGGCTTCGTAGGTCTTCATTGCACCGCTCTGCTCGTCTAGCATAGTCTGAAGGGTCATATGTGGCTGCCTCCTGAATCTTCACCCTCCTGCAAACCTTACTCGACATCTCGTTGAGGACCCGAAGAAGGGCAGTATTCTCTTTGTTTTTTTTTTTATAAAAGGGCTTGTAAGAGCTCTCGTTCCTCCCACCGGGATCTCTGGTGTCAACTTGAACGTGGGGGGGGGGGGGGGGGAGACAAAGCTATGGCTTTTTTCCCAGGGGATCTGTCTTCCATGGAGCACAAAGATACAGGCGGAAGGTCCCCTTGGCCTAGCCATGAGGTCAGGCTCAAGTTGCTTACTGAGGACTCTAGCACCTAAGGAGGCTGTGGATCGCCCTAGGAAGCTCCAAAGTAGAAAACCAGCTTTCCAAGGCCCCCTATAAAGTGCCTGAGGCCAGGTAGAAAAATAAGAAAACTATCAAACAGGAAAGCGAGTGGTTATGTTGGGTCGAAAAAGGTAATGTTATAATGTAGGGGTTGGAGCGGTCATTGCTGCTTACTCGACCATGACGTCACTGCAACTCGTTTGATTAACACTTTTAAAATAAAAAATGACGACGCGTACTGAACATATTATTCCGAATCGGTTTTACCACCACTACTACCATGACACAGTGGCAAGGCTGGCACATCGCAGTGCAGCTGCTCGGCTGAATCATATGAATAAATATAATCAAATCTAGAAATATCCTTTATGTACCCAGGTGAGCCACATTGAGTCTCGAGACTCATTATTAGCTCCGTGCTGCATTAAGATGTTTGGACAATTTCAAGCATCAGGGTTCGGCACGTAGGAGGAAACCGGAGAAACGCGCAGATGTTGTGAAGCTGGCTTGGTGGTAGAAGTCAGTCCAGAACATTTGGCCCCACACCTATCACTGTAACGAATCAGTGTTCTACGGGGGCATTCTAAGCGAGGACTGATTGTATTAAAATCTACTTTGATCTACTAATCGTAATGTATCAATAATGTTAACGTGTAACATGCCCCACGGTTTTTCTTAATCTGGAAGGAGAGAACAACGGATGATCTGTGTGCTGATGATGTTGGTGATGATCTCGTAATGGCTGTTCACTTCGAGGAGTGGGAGAGTCTGATGGTGAACCTGGATCGTGCCAATAAGAGGTAGGGCCTTACCATTTGCCCTACCAAATAAATCAAAGCAGTACCTACCTTGATATTTTGTATGTCTTCAAGTACTCCACCCCCTCAACTCCGCATGATAGGTAGTTGTGGAAAGAGTGGAGGTATTCCCATATCTGGGCAGTTGTTTATGACCAGCTCCGATTTCAGAGCGGAGGTCTTACTCTGAATTAGTTCAGTGGCAGATCCTTTTTTTTCAGCTGCTTAGCGCTGTATAAAAGTTACATGGCCTATCACTTCATACAAAGCTCTGGTTCTTTTCTGCCAAACTTGTCCTCTCCCTCCCAGCTATAACCTCCCGAAAGCAACACGTGACCTTTGTTTTGGCGTGACAAACACCATTGAAAGCAAAACACCGAAAGTGTAATGACTACACGTAATGCAAGAATCTCAGTTGTATTTCTCAACGGGTATTGAATATGAAGTCCCAGGAGTGGTGAAGGTGCATCAGCCTGCAGACGCACAGGTGGCAGCGGTGGATTGGCCTGCAGACGTTGGGGTGGTGGTGGATTGGCATGCAGACGCTGGGGTGGTGGCGGTAGATCGGCCTGCAGACGCAGGGGTGTCGGTGGTGGATCGGCCTGCAGATGTAGGGGTAGCGGCGGTGGATCTTCCAGCAGTAGCCGACCAGTGAAGTTCTCGAATACATTTACGCAATTTGCCGAACCTGGTGGCTTTGGCACAGGCGGTGGTGGTGGTGGATCTCCCAGCAAAAGCTGGGGAGGCAGTGGTGCATCTGCCAGCATGAGCTGGGTTGGGATGACAGCGTTGGATCTCCCGGCAGCAGCCGGGGTGGTGGTGGCGGTGTTGGAGATGCCAGCAGCAGCCGGGGTGGCAGCGCTGAATCTGCCAACATCAAGCGCCATAGCGGTGGGGGTGAATAATATGCTAGAAGCAGTCGGGGTGGGGGTGTCGATGCATCTCCCAACAGCATCCCTGGTGGTGGTGGCGGAACTGCATGTGGCTGCCAGGATGGCGTTGGAGGCAGTAGTGGTGTTGGTGGAGACCGTGGCCGTGGCTTTCTCCAGCTCCTTGAGCTATCGACGCATCATTTCCAACTGCAGATGGCGCTCCACATTCTCCCATTTGTATACTTGAGTGCAGGGAAACATTCGACAGTTTGATCAACATTAGCCCCTACACGAGCCTTCTAATCATCGCAACTCTTCAAACTATATCGCTTATATAATGTACATCATTTCAGTCACAGCAAAAATTACATATAACACATCGGGGCCGTGAAAATTACGGCTTCGTATTACCAATATCTTGCCTGTCCAGAGAAGCCCATGAACTAACATTGTACATACAAACTCATAGACTCAGAGGCCCATAGACTGAGTCACAAATAGCAGTGGATAGGGCCCGGAACGGTGTGGTGGTAGTGAAAATATGAACCCAACTGCGTCCTTTTCAATGGAACCAGGGACCCAAGTGTCATCATAGGCTTTCCCTCGCAATCGAGGATTGCCTTCCAGAGAAAATTTGGATTTTCTGTGGGTCCAAAGATGGCTGAAGAGACCAATCTGGGATCGACAGATTCTGCCGCAACTCTGGCACATGTGTCCAGAAATAGTGGTGGGTGGAACTGCATTAGTAAGTCGGGCTGCAGGCTGTTGTTTCCGCCATTCCCACTTTTTCTGTTTCTGCTGTTAAGTTTTAAAATGTTTGGCTTCTTGAAATAGACTCTGCCTCCATCTGAGGTGATCCTGAGAAAGATACTCCCTTGAGTTAGTGTCGATGGAGCACTTCTTCATGTTGGACTTGAGGACATCCTTGAAGCACTTTCTCTGACGAACTACATTCTCCCACTTTTGGTTAATCAAGTTTGACAGTTTTTCATTGAGGCATTGGCGGAAGAGGTCTTGCTTAATGGAGTCCTATAAAGCTTCAATGTTAATCTTCTGTAGACATCTCTTCCGATGAAGCCGTCACTTGGGAGCCACTTTTATGAGCATGGTTGAGCAGATGAGTCGATGATCAGTCCAGCCACCAGCAGCTACTAGAATAGCCTGGATGATGCAGACATCTTTGGGATCCTGGGCATGGACAATGACGTAATCGATCAAGTGGCGGTGCTTATATCACAGATGATGCTATGATGTTTTGTATTTGTTTTTCTGGCGTAACAGGGTGTTGATGATTACTCCATTTTCCGTGCATTTAGTCAAGGGAAGGATGCCGTTGGAATTGACTTTACCCACTCCATCTTTCCCGATGGTTCCATTACAGAGGTTTATGTTTCTTCCAACTCTGGCATGCATATCACCGAGCAGAATAAGTTTGTCTCCCACAGGAACAGTAGAAAGGACCTGATCAAGGTTGATGTAACATTCATAATCGGAGTGAAGAATCAGGGCATATACGCTGATGACAGTAGAATATTGGCTCCCCACCAGTGTGAGACATAGAGTCATGAGGCGCTCACTCATCAAGTTCATTCTTGATGGAGAAACAAACTCTGTGCAGCCACGGCTGTTCTTCCTGTCTGCCTTTACAGAAGAGGGTACAGCCAGCTCCTTGTTCCTTGAGCTGCCCCTCCTCTTCTCGTCGAGCATCATTGAGGGCAGCTACGTCAGTGTTATGTCGTCTGAGTTTCTGGACCACGATTAAGGTGCAGCATTCTGGGCGTTCACTTTTAGTGTTGTCCATAAGGGTCCTGACATTCCAGTTCCCAAAGGTAATTATCTGACTTTTAGTTTTGTTTCCACCACAGTAATGGGGATCCTTCTGAACGTGGTTATCCAGTCGGGAAGGAGTGAGACAGACTATGTTTAGGGCCACTTTCCTAGCTCCTTCCCCACGTGGGGTGAGCAGAGTGGATCATTTGAAAGGACTTCTTAGTCGCAGGTACAGCTGCAGAAACACACTCTTGCTTCTGCTGAGTGTTAGACGACCTTCTTGTAGCTGCCACTAGAAGCTTCCAGACTTCACAATCATGCTCCCGTCGTCACTAGCTGGTCACCAAAAACATTGTATTGAATGGGCCAGAAGATGTTGTTCCTTTAATGAAACACGCCTGTGCATGATTTATTTTATTGTGGAGAAGCTAATAATTGTTTTTTTTACCCTGTTATCTGGCAACAAAACTGACACCTTTTTTTACAAGGAGTCATGTTTGCATTGACCACAATACCTGCGGTCAGAATGCAAACAAAAAACATAACTCTGATAATGTATGCACTGTCCTTGAAATTGATTGGTCCACACCCGAGACAGCTTTCCTTAGAGCCTAGTCTCACATGGTGTTGGACCAGATGACGCCAAAAAGCTGTTGTACAGTAGCTTCCACAGTTCTTGAGAGAATGGGACCATGAATCCAATGGCAAGGAGACCAGTACGATTGGCGATATCGTTCTGCTGCAGTCTTGGTCCGCCTTCACAGCTGTTGAGATGTTAACATCTTCCTCCTCCTGCTCTGCCGTTGAGGACTTGTTAACCCATGGCTGGTGGCAGACATGCTTATTATAATGGCGGCCTATACTCGCCATGCGGCAGCATCGTTAAAGGGTATATGTCGCTTTTCAAGAGGAAAACCATTGGCATTTTCAGTCCTCTTCTTTGGTTCTTTCGGTAAAGTCACGTAGAATGAGAATAAAATAATAAATTGATAAAATAAAATAACACAATAATATTCTCACGACGTTTCGGCCACAACACAAGCGGCCTTCATCAGGTGAAGGGAGCGAGACTGTCTGGTAGGACAGCGCTGGAGTGAGAGAGCCACGTTCAGATCACGGCTTTTAAGCTGTGTGAGAGGAACAAAGAGCCTTGACGAAGGAATTAGCATAAAATTTAGCATTGAAAAGGCTGAATGATTAGCTTGTGACTGGTCACAGAAATAGCTATGTTAAAAGTTAAAGCATACACATCCGCAGAGGCACCCATTGTTAAAAGGAATTAGCATAGAATTTAGCATTGAAATAGCTAAATTAAGGCATTCGCTTGTAACTGCTACAGAAATAGTTACGTTGAAGTCAGAGCATACACATTCACCGAGGCACTTAGTACAAATCAAAACAGGAGAATTTAGCATTGAAATAACTAGGCGAATTTAGCATTGAAATAACTGGGTGATTTGCTGGTGACTGGTCACAGAAATGATTACACATCTGAGCTATTCACAGTACTATATAGTGAACCAATGAAAACTAAAATATAAATTACCTTCATGTTATCAATAAACTCTATATTCTCCAATCAGTTAAGCTACCAACCATAAGTCGTTATATATCACAATGCTATATGGCGAAAAAATGGGTGGATTCTTACCCTCAAATTTCCGTACCACGGATAGCTACGGGCCCCGTTCAGACGGACGAGTTCGTCCATGGTCGGAATAGAGGAGGGGGAGAGAGACAGCTGCGAAGCCCTAGTATACTCCATGTTGTAAACCATACCATTAACCGTGGTGTGAGAGGTATTAAGAGGCAATGCTGGCGAAAGAGTTGCGGTCTGAAGGTCATCGTAAAATTACAATTAATTAAGAACAGAAATTATTTAACACATCTTTCCAGTGGTTACTAAGCCTGAATCCATCTTCTCGGTTGAAATTGTCTCTGTGCTTGTATATGTGAATGGCCTCATGAACGAATCTCTCATGGTAGCCAGTTGGTTTGCAAAGAACCTCCGTCTTGGAGAAGTCAATGTCATGTGAGCCCACTGAATTGTAACAGTGATCTGCCACGGCAGAGGAGTTCGTCTTACCGTGTTTCAAGTCTGCTTTATGTTCGCGGATGCGGTCCGAGATATGTCTTTTGGTTTCTCCAATGTAGCTACTACCACAGAGACACTTTAGTTTGTAAACGCCCGGGTACTGTATGTCTGGAAGAGCATCTTTTACAGATGGAACTAAATCACGGATTTTGTGTACTGTGTTGAATCGGACCTGGATCTTGTGTTTATTCAGGATTTTGGAGATCTTTTTAGTGACCCCTGCAATGTAGGGTAAGGTGATGGTTTTGAGTGGCTCCACAAGAGGATCCCTCTTCATGACTGGAGTGATGGCTTTGCGGATTGTGTAGTCGGAGTAGCCATTAGCCCTGAGAGCCTGGTGTACGTGCTTGAGTTCACTGGTAATGTGTTCCTGGTCGGAAATGCATTGGGCTCTATGGTATAGAGTCTTGATGAGGCAGTTCTTCTGGGATGGATGGTGGTGGGAATCCGGTTTCAAGTAAGCATCTGTATGGGTAGCTTTCCTGTAGACAGAGTGGCTCATTGAACCATCATGTCTCCTTTTAATTAAGACATCCAGAAAGGGTAGTTTGCCATCTTTTTCGACCTCCATGGTAAATCTGATGGCTGGGTGTATGGAATTGATGTGGTCGCGGAATTGGTCTAGAGCAGGCTGGCCATGTGGCCAGATGACAAAGGTGTCATCAACGTACCTCTTCCATAAGGTCGGGCGTAGAGTGGCAGTCTGGATGGCGTCAGTTTCAAATTTTTCCATGAATACGTTGGCTACAACCGGAGATAGGGGGGAGCCCATTGGGGTGCCCTCAGTTTGTTTGTAGAAAGTTCCATTCCAGGTGAAGTATGTGTTGGTTAAGCAATGTCTCACCAGGGGGGGTACATCAGTATGCAGTCCTTGATGAACCAGGTCTTCAATGATAGCGATGGTGTCAGGTACCGGGACTTTGGTGAACAAGGACACCACATCAAAACTGACAAGCAGGTCGTTTGGGGACAGGGAAATGTCTTTGATTGTCGATACCAGGTGAGTAGAATTTAGTACCGCAGAGGTGGTTTTTCCAGTGAAAGGTCGCAGTATATCAGCCAGAAAACGTGCCAGTTTGTAGGTGGGGGAGCTGATAGTAGAGACGATGGGACGAAGGGGTGTATCTTCTTTGTGTATCTTTGGAAGGCCATATAATCTTGGTGGTCTGGCAGCAGAGGGTTTCAACAAGAACTGTTTGTTCTCATCAATTAATGCTGTTGAATCAGAGATAATTTTGTTCGTTTTGGTGACCAGGCTGTTGGTGGGATCTCTTTTTATTTTTGTATAGCTGCCATCGTTGAGTAGTTCTTGAATTTTGTTGTTATATTCTGTTTTGTCCATGATGACAGTGGCATTGCCTTTGTCGGCTGAGAGAACGACAATATCATCCCTCTTTTTTAATTGAGATAATTCAAAACGTTCGTCTTTGCTGATGTTGCTAGGTGGCAACTTAGCGTTTTTGAGGGTTGCAGCGATTTCAGATCTTGCTACGTCTGCAGAGATGTGACTCAAGCCCTTGAGTGCAACGTCGACATGGGCAATGATATCATTAACCGGTAAGTGTCTCGGTGTGACAGCAAAGTTTAGACCTTTAGCTAAAACGGATTTCAGACCATCAGAAATGGAACTGTTACTGCGATTAATTACGACTTTGTTGACGTCTATCTTTTCGGTGTGTGGATCCGATTTTTTGCTGGAGAGGTGATTGAATTTGGAAATCAAATTGTCCCTACATTTGTTCGACATAGTGGCAGCCGAAGAGGTAGTCATATTGTCTACATGTTCCCAATCCGATGTAGACATTGTTGCTGTCAATTTTAAGTGTGATTTGTAGAGTGTCTTGTCTAACTGATCGAGTTCGGTGCGTGTAAGTCTGATTTTTTCCGAGATAAGAGCGAAGCTAGTTCTAGCTAGAATTCGTTTTGCATTGAGAGAAGTTGCAACAGCAGAGGTTAGTGTAAATGCGGTTGGTATTACCTTAGAGTCGCGGCATCTCTTCAGAAAGGTGAGAGACTCGATTAGTTGAGCCTTCTTATCCCGAAGTCTGTTGAATGATCTTAAGGATGTGTGGAATCCCTCCCCGTAGAGGCGGTTAAATTTCGATTTAAAGCTTTCGTGACTGCAATGATTCATCTTCTTTGGTTCTTTCGGTAAAGTCACGTAGAATGAGAATAAAATAATAAATTGATAAAATAAAATAACACAATAATATTCTCACGACGTTTCGGCCACAACACAAGCGGCCTTCATCAGGTGAAGGGAGCGAGACTGTCTGGTAGGACAGCGCTGGAGTGAGAGAGCCACGTTCAGATCACGGCTTTTAAGCTGTGTGAGAGGAACAAAGAGCCTTGACGAAGGAATTAGCATAAAATTTAGCATTGAAAAGGCTGAATGATTAGCTTGTGACTGGTCACAGAAATAGCTATGTTAAAAGTTAAAGCATACACATCCGCAGAGGCACCCATTGTTAAAAGGAATTAGCATAGAATTTAGCATTGAAATAGCTAAATTAAGGCATTCGCTTGTAACTGCTACAGAAATAGTTACGTTGAAGTCAGAGCATACACATTCACCGAGGCACTTAGTACAAATCAAAACAGGAGAATTTAGCATTGAAATAACTAGGCGAATTTAGCATTGAAATAACTGGGTGATTTGCTGGTGACTGGTCACAGAAATGATTACACATCTGAGCTATTCACAGTACTATATAGTGAACCAATAAAAACTAAAATATAAATTACCTTCATGTTATCAATAAACTCTATATTCTCCAATCAGCTAAGCTACCAACCATAAGTCGTTATATATCACAATGCTATATGGCGAAAAAATGGGTGGATTCTTACCCTCAAATTTCCGTACCACGGATAGCTACGGGCCCCGTTCAGACGGACGAGTTCGTCCATGGTCGGAATAGAGGAGGGGGAGAGAGACAGCTGCGAAGCCCTAGTATACTCCATGTTGTAAACCATACCATTAACCGTGGTGTGAGAGGTATTAAGAGGCAATGCTGGCGAAAGAGTTGCGGTCTGAAGGTCATCGTAAAATTACAATTAATTAAGAACAGAAATGATTTAACACATCTTTCCAGTGGTTACTAAGCCTGAATCCATCTTCTCGGTTGAAATTGTCTCTGTGCTTGTATATGTGAATGGCCTCATGAACGAATCTCTCATGGTAGCCAGTTGGTTTGCAAAGAACCTCCGTCTTGGAGAAGTCAATGTCATGTGAGCCCACTGAATTGTAACAGTGATCTGCCACGGCAGAGGAGTTCGTCTTACCGTGTTTCAAGTCTGCTTTATGTTCGCGGATGCGGTCCGAGATATGTCTTTTGGTTTCTCCAATGTAGCTACTACCACAGAGACACTTTGGTTTGTAAACGCCCGGGTACTGTATGTCTGGAAGAGCATCTTTTACAGATGGAACTAAATCACGGATTTTGTGTACTGTGTTGAATCGGACCTGGATCTTGTGTTTATTCAGGATTTTGGAGATCTTTTTAGTGACCCCTGCAATGTAGGGTAAGGTGATGGTTTTGAGTGGCTCCACAAGAGGATCCCTCTTCATGACTGGAGTGATGGCTTTGCGGATTGTGTAGTCGGAGTAGCCATTAGCCCTGAGAGCCTGGTGTACGTGCTTGAGTTCACTGGTAATGTGTTCCTGGTCGGAAATGCATTGGGCTCTATGGTATAGAGTCTTGATGAGGCAGTTCTTCTGGGATGGATGGTGGTGGGAATCCGGTTTCAAGTAAGCATCTGTATGGGTAGCTTTCCTGTAGACAGAGTGGCTCATTGAACCATCATGTCTCCTTTTAATTAAGACATCCAGAAAGGGTAGTTTGCCATCTTTTTCGACCTCCATGGTAAATCTGATGGCTGGGTGTATGGAATTGATGTGGTCGCGGAATTGGTCTAGAGCAGGCTGGCCATGTGGCCAGATGACAAAGGTGTCATCAACGTACCTCTTCCATAAGGTCGGGCGTAGAGTGGCAGTCTGGATGGCGTCAGTTTCAAATTTTTCCATGAATACGTTGGCTACAACCGGAGATAGGGGGGAGCCCATTGGGGTGCCCTCAGTTTGTTTGTAGAAAGTTCCATTCCAGGTGAAGTATGTGTTGGTTAAGCAATGTCTCACCAGGGGGGGTACATCAGTATGCAGTCCTTGATGAACCAGGTCTTCAATGATAGCGATGGTGTCAGGTACCGGGACTTTGGTGAACAAGGACACCACATCAAAACTGACAAGCAGGTCGTTTGGGGACAGGGAAATGTCTTTGATTGTCGATACCAGGTGAGTAGAATTTAGTACCGCAGAGGTGGTTTTTCCAGTGAAAGGTCGCAGTATATCAGCCAGAAAACGTGCCAGTTTGTAGGTGGGGGAGCTGATAGTAGAGACGATGGGACGAAGGGGTGTATCTTCTTTGTGTATCTTTGGAAGGCCATATAATCTTGGTGGTCTGGCAGCAGAGGGTTTCAACAAGAACTGTTTGTTCTCATCAATTAATGCTGTTGAATCAGAGATAATTTTGTTCGTTTTGGTGACCAGGCTGTTGGTGGGATCTCTTTTTATTTTTGTATAGCTGCCATCGTTGAGTAGTTCTTGAATTTTGTTGTTATATTCTGTTTTGTCCATGATGACAGTGGCATTGCCTTTGTCGGCTGAGAGAACGACAATATCATCCCTCTTTTTTAATTGAGATAATTCAAAACGTTCGTCTTTGCTGATGTTGCTAGGTGGCAACTTAGCGTTTTTGAGGGTTGCAGCGATTTCAGATCTTGCTACGTCTGCAGAGATGTGACTCAAGCCCTTGAGTGCAACGTCGACATGGGCAATGATATCATTAACCGGTAAGTGTCTCGGTGTGACAGCAAAGTTTAGACCTTTAGCTAAAACGGATTTCAGACCATCAGAAATGGAACTGTTACTGCGATTAATTACGACTTTGTTGACGTCTATCTTTTCGGTGTGTGGATCCGATTTTTTGCTGGAGAGGTGATTGAATTTGGAAATCAAATTGTCCCTACATTTGTTCGACATAGTGGCAGCCGAAGAGGTAGTCATATTGTCTACATGTTCCCAATCCGATGTAGACATTGTTGCTGTCAATTTTAAGTGTGATTTGTAGAGTGTCTTGTCTAACTGATTGAGTTCGGTGCGTGTAAGTCTGATTTTTTCCGAGATAAGAGCGAAGCTAGTTCTAGCTAGAATTCGTTTTGCATTGAGAGAAGTTGCAACAGCAGAGGTTAGTGTAAATGCGGTTGGTATTACCTTAGAGTCGCGGCATCTCTTCAGAAAGGTGAGAGACTCGATTAGTTGAGCCTTCTTATCCCGAAGTCTGTTGAATGATCTTAAGGATGTGTGGAATCCCTCCCCGTAGAGGCGGTTAAATTTCGATTTAAAGCTTTCGTGACTGCAATGATTCATCTTCTTTGGTTCTTTCGGTAAAGTCACGTAGAATGAGAATAAAATAATAAATTGATAAAATAAAATAACACAATAATATTCTCACGACGTTTCGGCCACAACACAAGCGGCCTTCATCAGGTGAAGGGAGCGAGACTGTCTGGTAGGACAGCGCTGGAGTGAGAGAGCCACGTTCAGATCACGGCTTTTAAGCTGTGTGAGAGGAACAAAGAGCCTTGACGAAGGAATTAGCATAAAATTTAGCATTGAAAAGGCTGAATGATTAGCTTGTGACTGGTCACAGAAATAGCTATGTTAAAAGTTAAAGCATACACATCCGCAGAGGCACCCATTGTTAAAAGGAATTAGCATAGAATTTAGCATTGAAATAGCTAAATTAAGGCATTCGCTTGTAACTGCTACAGAAATAGTTACGTTGAAGTCAGAGCATACACATTCACCGAGGCACTTAGTACAAATCAAAACAGGAGAATTTAGCATTGAAATAACTAGGCGAATTTAGCATTGAAATAACTGGGTGATTTGCTGGTGACTGGTCACAGAAATGATTACACATCTGAGCTATTCACAGTACTATATAGTGAACCAATAAAAACTAAAATATAAATTACCTTCATGTTATCAATAAACTCTATATTCTCCAATCAGCTAAGCTACCAACCATAAGTCGTTATATATCACAATGCTATATGGCGAAAAAATGGGTGGATTCTTACCCTCAAATTTCCGTACCACGGATAGCTACGGGCCCCGTTCAGACGGACGAGTTCGTCCATGGTCGGAATAGAGGAGGGGGAGAGAGACAGCTGCGAAGCCCTAGTATACTCCATGTTGTAAACCATACCATTAACCGTGGTGTGAGAGGTATTAAGAGGCAATGCTGGCGAAAGAGTTGCGGTCTGAAGGTCATCGTAAAATTACAATTAATTAAGAACAGAAATGATTTAACACATCTTTCCAGTGGTTACTAAGCCTGAATCCATCTTCTCGGTTGAAATTGTCTCTGTGCTTGTATATGTGAATGGCCTCATGAACGAATCTCTCATGGTAGCCAGTTGGTTTGCAAAGAACCTCCGTCTTGGAGAAGTCAATGTCATGTGAGCCCACTGAATTGTAACAGTGATCTGCCACGGCAGAGGAGTTCGTCTTACCGTGTTTCAAGTCTGCTTTATGTTCGCGGATGCGGTCCGAGATATGTCTTTTGGTTTCTCCAATGTAGCTACTACCACAGAGACACTTTGGTTTGTAAACGCCCGGGTACTGTATGTCTGGAAGAGCATCTTTTACAGATGGAACTAAATCACGGATTTTGTGTACTGTGTTGAATCGGACCTGGATCTTGTGTTTATTCAGGATTTTGGAGATCTTTTTAGTGACCCCTGCAATGTAGGGTAAGGTGATGGTTTTGAGTGGCTCCACAAGAGGATCCCTCTTCATGACTGGAGTGATGGCTTTGCGGATTGTGTAGTCGGAGTAGCCATTAGCCCTGAGAGCCTGGTGTACGTGCTTGAGTTCACTGGTAATGTGTTCCTGGTCGGAAATGCATTGGGCTCTATGGTATAGAGTCTTGATGAGGCAGTTCTTCTGGGATGGATGGTGGTGGGAATCCGGTTTCAAGTAAGCATCTGTATGGGTAGCTTTCCTGTAGACAGAGTGGCTCATTGAACCATCATGTCTCCTTTTAATTAAGACATCCAGAAAGGGTAGTTTGCCATCTTTTTCGACCTCCATGGTAAATCTGATGGCTGGGTGTATGGAATTGATGTGGTCGCGGAATTGGTCTAGAGCAGGCTGGCCATGTGGCCAGATGACAAAGGTGTCATCAACGTACCTCTTCCATAAGGTCGGGCGTAGAGTGGCAGTCTGGATGGCGTCAGTTTCAAATTTTTCCATGAATACGTTGGCTACAACCGGAGATAGGGGGGAGCCCATTGGGGTGCCCTCAGTTTGTTTGTAGAAAGTTCCATTCCAGGTGAAGTATGTGTTGGTTAAGCAATGTCTCACCAGGGGGGGTACATCAGTATGCAGTCCTTGATGAACCAGGTCTTCAATGATAGCGATGGTGTCAGGTACCGGGACTTTGGTGAACAAGGACACCACATCAAAACTGACAAGCAGGTCGTTTGGGGACAGGGAAATGTCTTTGATTGTCGATACCAGGTGAGTAGAATTTAGTACCGCAGAGGTGGTTTTTCCAGTGAAAGGTCGCAGTATATCAGCCAGAAAACGTGCCAGTTTGTAGGTGGGGGAGCTGATAGTAGAGACGATGGGACGAAGGGGTGTATCTTCTTTGTGTATCTTTGGAAGGCCATATAATCTTGGTGGTCTGGCAGCAGAGGGTTTCAACAAGAACTGTTTGTTCTCATCAATTAATGCTGTTGAATCAGAGATAATTTTGTTCGTTTTGGTGACCAGGCTGTTGGTGGGATCTCTTTTTATTTTTGTATAGCTGCCATCGTTGAGTAGTTCTTGAATTTTGTTGTTATATTCTGTTTTGTCCATGATGACAGTGGCATTGCCTTTGTCGGCTGAGAGAACGACAATATCATCCCTCTTTTTTAATTGAGATAATTCAAAATGTTCGTCTTTGCTGATGTTGCTAGGTGGCAACTTAGCGTTTTTGAGGGTTGCAGCGATTTCAGATCTTGCTACGTCTGCAGAGATGTGACTCAAGCCCTTGAGTGCAACGTCGACATGGGCAATGATATCATTAACCGGTAAGTGTCTCGGTGTGACAGCAAAGTTTATACCTTTAGCTAAAACGGATTTCAGACCATCAGAAATGGAACTGTTACTGCGATTAATTACGACTTTGTTGACGTCTATCTTTTCGGTGTGTGGATCCGATTTTTTGCTGGAGAGGTGATTGAATTTGGAAATCAAATTGTCCCTACATTTGTTCGACATAGTGGCAGCCGAAGAGGTAGTCATATTGTCTACATGTTCCCAATCCGATGTAGACATTGTTGCTGTCAATTTTAAGTGTGATTTGTAGAGTGTCTTGTCTAACTGATCGAGTTCGGTGCGTGTAAGTCTGATTTTTTCCGAGATAAGAGCGAAGCTAGTTCTAGCTAGAATTCGTTTTGCATTGAGAGAAGTTGCAACAGCAGAGGTTAGTGTAAATGCGGTTGGTATTACCTTAGAGTCGCGGCATCTCTTCAGAAAGGTGAGAGACTCGATTAGTTGAGCCTTCTTATCCCGAAGTCTGTTGAATGATCTTAAGGATGTGTGGAATCCCTCCCCGTAGAGGCGGTTAAATTTCGATTTAAAGCTTTCGTGACTGCAATGATTCATCTTCTTTGGTTCTTTCGGTAAAGTCACGTAGAATGAGAATAAAATAATAAATTGATAAAATAAAATAACACAATAATATTCTCACGACGTTTCGGCCACAACACAAGCGGCCTTCATCAGGTGAAGGGAGCGAGACTGTCTGGTAGGACAGCGCTGGAGTGAGAGAGCCACGTTCAGATCACGGCTTTTAAGCTGTGTGAGAGGAACAAAGAGCCTTGACGAAGGAATTAGCATAAAATTTAGCATTGAAAAGGCTGAATGATTAGCTTGTGACTGGTCACAGAAATAGCTATGTTAAAAGTTAAAGCATACACATCCGCAGAGGCACCCATTGTTAAAAGGAATTAGCATAGAATTTAGCATTGAAATAGCTAAATTAAGGCATTCGCTTGTAACTGCTACAGAAATAGTTACGTTGAAGTCAGAGCATACACATTCACCGAGGCACTTAGTACAAATCAAAACAGGAGAATTTAGCATTGAAATAACTAGGCGAATTTAGCATTGAAATAACTGGGTGATTTGCTGGTGACTGGTCACAGAAATGATTACACATCTGAGCTATTCACAGTACTATATAGTGAACCAATAAAAACTAAAATATAAATTACCTTCATGTTATCAATAAACTCTATATTCTCCAATCAGCTAAGCTACCAACCATAAGTCGTTATATATCACAATGCTATATGGCGAAAAAATGGGTGGATTCTTACCCTCAAATTTCCGTACCACGGATAGCTACGGGCCCCGTTCAGACGGACGAGTTCGTCCATGGTCGGAATAGAGGAGGGGGAGAGAGACAGCTGCGAAGCCCTAGTATACTCCATGTTGTAAACCATACCATTAACCGTGGTGTGAGAGGTATTAAGAGGCAATGCTGGCGAAAGAGTTGCGGTCTGAAGGTCATCGTAAAATTACAATTAATTAAGAACAGAAATGATTTAACACATCTTTCCAGTGGTTACTAAGCCTGAATCCATCTTCTCGGTTGAAATTGTCTCTGTGCTTGTATATGTGAATGGCCTCATGAACGAATCTCTCATGGTAGCCAGTTGGTTTGCAAAGAACCTCCGTCTTGGAGAAGTCAATGTCATGTGAGCCCACTGAATTGTAACAGTGATCTGCCACGGCAGAGGAGTTCGTCTTACCGTGTTTCAAGTCTGCTTTATGTTCGCGGATGCGGTCCGAGATATGTCTTTTGGTTTCTCCAATGTAGCTACTACCACAGAGACACTTTGGTTTGTAAACGCCCGGGTACTGTATGTCTGGAAGAGCATCTTTTACAGATGGAACTAAATCACGGATTTTGTGTACTGTGTTGAATCGGACCTGGATCTTGTGTTTATTCAGGATTTTGGAGATCTTTTTAGTGACCCCTGCAATGTAGGGTAAGGTGATGGTTTTGAGTGGCTCCACAAGAGGATCCCTCTTCATGACTGGAGTGATGGCTTTGCGGATTGTGTAGTCGGAGTAGCCATTAGCCCTGAGAGCCTGGTGTACGTGCTTGAGTTCACTGGTAATGTGTTCCTGGTCGGAAATGCATTGGGCTCTATGGTATAGAGTCTTGATGAGGCAGTTCTTCTGGGATGGATGGTGGTGGGAATCCGGTTTCAAGTAAGCATCTGTATGGGTAGCTTTCCTGTAGACAGAGTGGCTCATTGAACCATCATGTCTCCTTTTAATTAAGACATCCAGAAAGGGTAGTTTGCCATCTTTTTCGACCTCCATGGTAAATCTGATGGCTGGGTGTATGGAATTGATGTGGTCGCGGAATTGGTCTAGAGCAGGCTGGCCATGTGGCCAGATGACAAAGGTGTCATCAACGTACCTCTTCCATAAGGTCGGGCGTAGAGTGGCAGTCTGGATGGCGTCAGTTTCAAATTTTTCCATGAATACGTTGGCTACAGCCGGAGATAGGGGGGAGCCCATTGGGGTGCCCTCAGTTTGTTTGTAGAAAGTTCCATTCCAGGTGAAGTATGTGTTGGTTAAGCAATGTCTCACCAGGGGGGTACATCAGTATGCAGTCCTTGATGAACCAGGTCTTCAATGATAGCGATGGTGTCAGGTACCAGGACTTTGGTGAACAAGGACACCACATCAAAACTGACAAGCAGGTCGTTTGGGGACAGGGAAATGTCTTTGATTGTCGATACCAGGTGAGTAGAATTTAGTACCGCAGAGGTGGTTTTTCCAGTGAAAGGTCGCAGTATATCAGCCAGAAAACGTGCCAGTTTGTAGGTGGGGGAGCTGATAGTAGAGACGATGGGACGAAGGGGTGTATCTTCTTTGTGTATCTTTGGAAGGCCATATAATCTTGGTGGTCTGGCAGCAGAGGGTTTCAACAAGAACTGTTTGTTCTCATCAATTAATGCTGTTGAATCAGAGATAATTTTGTTCGTTTTGGTGACCAGGCTGTTGGTGGGATCTCTTTTTATTTTTGTATAGCTGCCATCGTTGAGTAGTTCTTGAATTTTGTTGTTATATTCTGTTTTGTCCATGATGACAGTGGCATTGCCTTTGTCGGCTGAGAGAACGACAATATCATCCCTCTTTTTTAATTGAGATAATTCAAAACGTTCGTCTTTGCTGATGTTGCTAGGTGGCAACTTAGCGTTTTTGAGGGTTGCAGCGATTTCAGATCTTGCTACGTCTGCAGAGATGTGACTCAAGCCCTTGAGTGCAACGTCGACATGGGCAATGATATCATTAACCGGTAAGTGTCTCGGTGTGACAGCAAAGTTTATACCTTTAGCTAAAACGGATTTCAGACCATCAGAAATGGAACTGTTACTGCGATTAATTACGACTTTGTTGACGTCTATCTTTTCGGTGTGTGGATCCGATTTTTTGCTGGAGAGGTGATTGAATTTGGAAATCAAATTGTCCCTACATTTGTTCGACATAGTGGCAGCCGAAGAGGTAGTCATATTGTCTACATGTTCCCAATCCGATGTAGACATTGTTGCTGTCAATTTTAAGTGTGATTTGTAGAGTGTCTTGTCTAACTGATCGAGTTCGGTGCGTGTAAGTCTGATTTTTTCCGAGATAAGAGCGAAGCTAGTTCTAGCTAGAATTCGTTTTGCATTGAGAGAAGTTGCAACAGCAGAGGTTAGTGTAAATGCGGTTGGTATTACCTTAGAGTCGCGGCATCTCTTCAGAAAGGTGAGAGACTCGATTAGTTGAGCCTTCTTATCCCGAAGTCTGTTGAATGATCTTAAGGATGTGTGGAATCCCTCCCCGTAGAGGCGGTTAAATTTCGATTTAAAGCTTTCGTGACTGCAATGATTCATCTTCTTTGGTTCTTTCGGTAAAGTCACGTAGAATGAGAATAAAATAATAAATTGATAAAATAACACAATAATATTCTCACGACGTTTCGGCCACAACACAAGCGGCCTTCATCAGGTGAAGGGAGCGAGACTGTCTGGTAGGACAGCGCTGGAGTGAGAGAGCCACGTTCAGATCACGGCTTTTAAGCTGTGTGAGAGGAACAAAGAGCCTTGACGAAGGAATTAGCATAAAATTTAGCATTGAAAAGGCTGAATGATTAGCTTGTGACTGGTCACAGAAATAGCTATGTTAAAAGTTAAAGCATACACATCCGCAGAGGCACCCATTGTTAAAAGGAATTAGCATAGAATTTAGCATTGAAATAGCTAAATTAAGGCATTCGCTTGTAACTGCTACAGAAATAGTTACGTTGAAGTCAGAGCATACACATTCACCGAGGCACTTAGTACAAATCAAAACAGGAGAATTTAGCATTGAAATAACTAGGCGAATTTAGCATTGAAATAACTGGGTGATTTGCTGGTGACTGGTCACAGAAATGATTACACATCTGAGCTATTCACAGTACTATATAGTGAACCAATAAAAACTAAAATATAAATTACCTTCATGTTATCAATAAACTCTATATTCTCCAATCAGCTAAGCTACCAACCATAAGTCGTTATATATCACAATGCTATATGGCGAAAAAATGGGTGGATTCTTACCCTCAAATTTCCGTACCACGGATAGCTACGGGCCCCGTTCAGACGGACGAGTTCGTCCATGGTCGGAATAGAGGAGGGGGAGAGAGACAGCTGCGAAGCCCTAGTATACTCCATGTTGTAAACCATACCATTAACCGTGGTGTGAGAGGTATTAAGAGGCAATGCTGGCGAAAGAGTTGCGGTCTGAAGGTCATCGTAAAATTACAATTAATTAAGAACAGAAATGATTTAACACATCTTTCCAGTGGTTACTAAGCCTGAATCCATCTTCTCGGTTGAAATTGTCTCTGTGCTTGTATATGTGAATGGCCTCATGAACGAATCTCTCATGGTAGCCAGTTGGTTTGCAAAGAACCTCCGTCTTGGAGAAGTCAATGTCATGTGAGCCCACTGAATTGTAACAGTGATCTGCCACGGCAGAGGAGTTCGTCTTACCGTGTTTCAAGTCTGCTTTATGTTCGCGGATGCGGTCCGAGATATGTCTTTTGGTTTCTCCAATGTAGCTACTACCACAGAGACACTTTGGTTTGTAAACGCCCGGGTACTGTATGTCTGGAAGAGCATCTTTTACAGATGGAACTAAATCACGGATTTTGTGTACTGTGTTGAATCGGACCTGGATCTTGTGTTTATTCAGGATTTTGGAGATCTTTTTAGTGACCCCTGCAATGTAGGGTAAGGTGATGGTTTTGAGTGGCTCCACAAGAGGATCCCTCTTCATGACTGGAGTGATGGCTTTGCGGATTGTGTAGTCGGAGTAGCCATTAGCCCTGAGAGCCTGGTGTACGTGCTTGAGTTCACTGGTAATGTGTTCCTGGTCGGAAATGCATTGGGCTCTATGGTATAGAGTCTTGATGAGGCAGTTCTTCTGGGATGGATGGTGGTGGGAATCCGGTTTCAAGTAAGCATCTGTATGGGTAGCTTTCCTGTAGACAGAGTGGCTCATTGAACCATCATGTCTCCTTTTAATTAAGACATCCAGAAAGGGTAGTTTGCCATCTTTTTCGACCTCCATGGTAAATCTGATGGCTGGGTGTATGGAATTGATGTGGTCGCGGAATTGGTCTAGAGCAGGCTGGCCATGTGGCCAGATGACAAAGGTGTCATCAACGTACCTCTTCCATAAGGTCGGGCGTAGAGTGGCAGTCTGGATGGCGTCAGTTTCAAATTTTTCCATGAATACGTTGGCTACAACCGGAGATAGGGGGGAGCCCATTGGGGTGCCCTCAGTTTGTTTGTAGAAAGTTCCATTCCAGGTGAAGTATGTGTTGGTTAAGCAATGTCTCACCAGGGGGGTACATCAGTATGCAGTCCTTGATGAACCAGGTCTTCAATGATAGCGATGGTGTCAGGTACCGGGACTTTGGTGAACAAGGACACCACATCAAAACTGACAAGCAGGTCGTTTGGGGACAGGGAAATGTCTTTGATTGTCGATACCAGGTGAGTAGAATTTAGTACCGCAGAGGTGGTTTTTCCAGTGAAAGGTCGCAGTATATCAGCCAGAAAACGTGCCAGTTTGTAGGTGGGGGAGCTGATAGTAGAGACGATGGGACGAAGGGGTGTATCTTCTTTGTGTATCTTTGGAAGGACATATAATCTTGGTGGTCTGGCAGCAGAGGGTTTCAACAAGAACTGTTTGTTCTCATCAATTAATGCTGTTGAATCAGAGATAATTTTGTTCGTTTTGGTGACCAGGCTGTTGGTGGGATCTCTTTTTATTTTTGTATAGCTGCCATCGTTGAGTAGTTCTTGAATTTTGTTGTTATATTCTGTTTTGTCCATGATGACAGTGGCATTGCCTTTGTCGGCTGAGAGAACGACAATATCATCCCTCTTTTTTAATTGAGATAATTCAAAACGTTCGTCTTTGCTGATGTTGCTAGGTGGCAACTTAGCGTTTTTGAGGGTTGCAGCGATTTCAGATCTTGCTACGTCTGCAGAGATGTGACTCAAGCCCTTGAGTGCAACGTCGACATGGGCAATGATATCATTAACCGGTAAGTGTCTCGGTGTGACAGCAAAGTTTAGACCTTTAGCTAAAACGGATTTCAGACCATCAGAAATGGAACTGTTACTGCGATTAATTACGACTTTGTTGACGTCTATCTTTTCGGTGTGTGGATCCGATTTTTTGCTGGAGAGGTGATTGAATTTGGAAATCAAATTGTCCCTACATTTGTTCGACATAGTGGCAGCCGAAGAGGTAGTCATATTGTCTACATGTTCCCAATCCGATGTAGACATTGTTGCTGTCAATTTTAAGTGTGATTTGTAGAGTGTCTTGTCTAACTGATCGAGTTCGGTGCGTGTAAGTCTGATTTTTTCCGAGATAAGAGCGAAGCTAGTTCTAGCTAGAATTCGTTTTGCATTGAGAGAAGTTGCAACAGCAGAGGTTAGTGTAAATGCGGTTGGTATTACCTTAGAGTCGCGGCATCTCTTCAGAAAGGTGAGAGACTCGATTAGTTGAGCCTTCTTATCCCGAAGTCTGTTGAATGATCTTAAGGATGTGTGGAATCCCTCCCCGTAGAGGCGGTTAAATTTCGATTTAAAGCTTTCGTGACTGCAATGATTCATCTTCTTTGGTTCTTTCGGTAAAGTCACGTAGAATGAGAATAAAATAATAAATTGATAAAATAAAATAACACAATAATATTCTCACGACGTTTCGGCCACAACACAAGCGGCCTTCATCAGGTGAAGGGAGCGAGACTGTCTGGTAGGACAGCGCTGGAGTGAGAGAGCCACGTTCAGATCACGGCTTTTAAGCTGTGTGAGAGGAACAAAGAACCTTGACGAAGGAATTAGCATAAAATTTAGCATTGAAAAGGCTGAATGATTAGCTTGTGACTGGTCACAGAAATAGCTATGTTAAAAGTTAAAGCATACACATCCGCAGAGGCACCCATTGTTAAAAGGAATTAGCATAGAATTTAGCATTGAAATAGCTAAATTAAGGCATTCGCTTGTAACTGCTACAGAAATAGTTACGTTGAAGTCAGAGCATACACATTCACCGAGGCACTTAGTACAAATCAAAACAGGAGAATTTAGCATTGAAATAACTAGGCGAATTTAGCATTGAAATAACTGGGTGATTTGCTGGTGACTGGTCACAGAAATGATTACACATCTGAGCTATTCACAGTTGGCTCACATGCCAATTGATTTCTCTAAGACGAATGTACTTTGTAAGCCCACTGGCTATCAAAAAAATTCGTTCATGAAGCCATCCACATATATAGACACAGTCACAATTTCAACCGAAAGGATGGGTACAAACTCAGCAATCATTGGAAGAACGTCATCAACCAGTTTAAGTCATAACTGGTGTTGTTCTCATCCTGCCACCTTCCGATGTTAGTTTTTATTATCCCCGTAGGTTTGGCTCTCCGATCTTACATTAACAGGTGAAACAAATTTCACACCAACATAGCCCCTTCCGCGTGCTGACCTCGACGTGGCGGCAGCTCTGCGATCTTACATTAACATGCCAATCTCTCACATTAACATAGCCACCTCCGCGCCCTCGTCATGGAGGCCGCTCTCCGATCTTACATTAATGTGCTAATTTCTCACATTAACATCACTAACCACGTCGTTTATGACCCTTGGGCTACACCCATTTTCAACCTTTAAAACAGTCTGCCTCAGCAGCTTTCCCCCTCTTTCTTCTTCTTGATGACGATCACTTGTGTTGTGATTAAAACGTCAGAGTTTTTTGTTTATTTTATTTTTATTAATTTGAACCTATCTACGTGACTTTGCCGAAAGACCCAAATAATATGAATTCCTGCAGTCACGAAAGCTTTAAGTCAAGATTTATAGTAATGACTCTTCCTCAGATCTAATTAGATTAAATCATTACCAGATGTATTTGCACCATTCCTACAATGCAAGGCTCTCACGAAGGTGATATGTTTTACAGATGGGTAGAGTGTGCCATGGTTTCACATTAAGGGCAATGCTGCTCTGTGGTTTTAACCAATTGGATAATTGGAAAGTATTATTTAAAGTCTGGTAAATTTGGACTGTGGCACTGACGCAAATGGCTGGCTCTTTTTTGAATAACAACCACCATTAGTTTAACAAGCCTAACTGATAAAACCCAAATGGAAGCCGGTATAATTATATTGCTTAAAACAAATGCTGCTGGGGAATGTTGGTGGGAAAAGCCATTAGGCTGATGTATTTAAACATCGTATTCTGATTTATGTGGAGACACAAAAAGCGAGTTATGCTTCTACAGTATTTGCTTGTGCAAAGCATGGACAATCATTGCCACAGAGACAGAATCAGCTCGGTGGCTAGGAGATGTTAACTACCTCACCTGGTATGGAGGAGGCCGAGGGTTTGATCCCGACCCTGATGCCTTTATAAGGAGTACCTTGGATATCGAGGTGGTTACATTTTTGGAAAGTGCAGCAAAAGCCAAAAGCGTGATATTCAATACTTAAGCTTGACCTAAATAATGAGCTTACATACACGGCAACCAAAAATAGACACATCACAATAGAAATGTGCTGTACAGATTACCAAATTTACTACTATAATGAGCCAAGAATGTCTGTGTCCCGCGCGTGACGTCACTCCACGTCGAGCAGGCCCCCTCATTAATACTCATGAATAGACTAATCTCTCACAATACAAAGGCCACTGCCACAGCCATTGACATGCTAATCTCACAATACAAAGGCCACTGCCCCAGCCTCTGTGGTTGGACCATCTCTAGCTCCACCCACCTACCTTGATGCACTCATCTCAGGCCTATATAAGACCTTGTCTCAGCAACTTTCGGGTGACGTCACTCCACATGGGGGGGCGAGGTGCCTCCTACCCCCTCCTCAGCGTCAACTTAGAAACTCACTACAAAGGCAGAACCCTCACGTCACGCGATCTCCCTAACGCTATTGAGACATCGAAGTAGAAAGGACGTCATGATGAACAAGGGATTATAACCTTTAAATGAAATAGGTCTGTCACCGCGGCCTTACAAATTGCACACAAATGGATGCAATGAATATCACTTCGCGGTCTGATTTACTGCAATAGATTTACTGCAATACACCCATCCTTGGACGGGCAAAAGGCTAGTAAACAAATAATCCCCTCGCCCGCTCCCCACCACAATATCACACAATGATATAGTACTTCCTTGTACAGTATACCCGCTAAAGACAAAAACTAATCCCCATGATAGGTAAATTGATATACATAGAGCTTGCCGGCGATAGGTCTAAACCACGAACTATGAACTCGTGATATTCAAGGGTCTCCCGTATTTGGAGTGTGCATGTTCTCCCCATGGTCACGTATCCTTTTCTCCAGGTCCTCCGGGTTTTTTCTCCACATCTAAAAACATGCGTTAAGATAATTACTGCTATAAATATTCACAAAAGCCACTACGTTGAGCAACCATATGTGGCCAGGCTTCTTCTGGAAAAGAGCTATATATCTCAGTGGGCCTTACCTGGTCAAATAAAAATAGGTCGCTTACAGGAGCTGAATGGATTGCCACATCACAGGGATGCAAGGAATCGCAGCATGGAGAGGGCTTCATCCAGCAGTGGATTGATCCTGGTTTATGTTTTGCAAATAGTAAACTTCAGCGTGCACTTCCAAATGAAGGTGTTTAAAGTGTCTGTTTATCTTATTTGGTTCTTTCGGTAAAGTCACGTAGAATGAGAATAAAATAATAAAATAAAAATAAGACAATAAAATTCTCACGACGTTTCGGCCACAACACAAGCGGCCTTCTTCAGGTGAAAGAACAGAACTGTCGGGACGACAGTGCTTCAATGAGTGCTGCTGAGATTCGTGGCGTCTTTTAAGCTCGGTGATAGGTGTGAATGACCTAGAAAGCAGGAGAATTTAGCATTGAAATAGCTAGGGATTAGCTTGTGACAAAAAATAGCTGTGTTAAAGTCAAAGTTTACATATCAACAGAGGCATTTAGTATATGGATGCTAAAGGGCCTCCAACTACCCAACTATCATACAGTAAACCAATGTGAGAAAAAACTAAGTCTATATTACCTCAGTATAATAATTGTACTTGATATGTGCTTCAATAAGCTGAGCTATTAATCACAAAGCAACTGGGTATACACTACACTATATAAACAGGTCCCTGCAGGGTGGGCTGGTAGGAACATTGGAATTTTGTCTATTGCAGGCTGGTACACTCAGTTTACAACTTTGTTCCTTCCAGTATTAATACCATATAGTAAAACCAATGAAAACCCAAATATAAACTACCTCAATGTTATCAATAAACTCTATATACTCTCCAATCAGCTGAGCCACCAACAATAAGTCGTTATATATCACAATGCCATATTGCGAAAAATGGCGGTTTTTCTTCCCATCAACGACCAGCACCACGGACAACGAACGAGCTTCGTTCAGATGGACGACTCAATCCATGCTCGGGAACGGAAGAGGGAGAGAGACAGCCATAATGCGTTGTTATACTCCATGTTATAAACCATACCATTAACCGTGGTGTGAGAGGTATTAAGAGGCAATATCAGCGAAAAAGCTGCGGTCTGACGGTAACCGTAAAATACAATAAATTAAGAACCATTGGAAAGATGTTTTAAACCATTTCGGAACTTCATTAAATTTATTGGCTGGTTGGGGAGGCCATATTAAGTTTGCGAGGTCTGAAACTCCAGGCCAAACATAAATAAACTTCCGTTATCTCCGAAAAAGTAAGATGGATTGATGACCAAGCTGTGGAGGTCTGCATAAATTTATAAGATGTCCATTGTTTCACAAGAGATAGCATGAATCGGATAAGAAATACACTATTAATTCTTATACACTGGTCCATTCATACAATTAGTATATTAGTGGGCTACATTAGAGAAGATAAAGGGAGGAGAGGAGAAGAGGAGGGCCGGGGTGCCCGGAGCCCAGAGAGTGCCCAGAGGTGCCAGGGAGCCAGGGGCAACCCTGATGTTTATGTTGGCTGGATAGCATGTGCTCCCAATGCATGTGAGGTTGCTCTCAACAGAAGTCGTTCCTTGCACGAGATTGGCTGAAACGCTGAGTAACCACTCAGAGGTATAGTGGTTAAGCAGTGGAGACGGTATAGTGGAAAAACAGTGGAGATTTCTGAAGCAAAGTTTAAGATTTGCAGTTGTCAAATTATATTGAGCCGATCCATATGGCAAGTGAAAGAAAGAAGACTTGAAGTGTGTTGCTAAAACAATCTTGGAGGAAAGAGAGGATACATGTGTGCCTCTTGGAGAAGGAAAGGCATTGCTCAAAACTGTGCTGCAAGGTCACGTGCCATGAATCACATGAGTTTAAAAAAACGTGACTGTAAACCACAAGCTTGTGAATAATATTCATGGTGAAGACACCTCTATACGTTGGATGCTGCACTTTGTCTTTTCATGAATGTCATATTGTGCACTGGGTTATGCCTTATTAACATAAATTCTGAATTTAGCTATTCATGTATTTCTATTACAGTATCACATATTCTTTGGACCAAGTGTCAATTGCCTATTTGATGACTGGTACTCTGATTATTTTTTGCAAATAAGGGACTTGTTTTATTTAAAATGTGTCTGTGTGTGTAGTTGAACAGTGTAACAAATCCATGCGTTACATGTGTAGTGTTGCAGCGCCGACCTGGGCAAGGCCTATGATACAATCAGTAGGCCAGGGCTCTGGATTGTTATTCGTGTTTTCAGAGTTCCTTACCCTCTGCTCACAATGATTAAGGACCTTCACGATGGTGGGCAGGCCCGGGTAAAGTTGCGTGCCCGGGAGTCAGAGCAATTTCCTGTTTACAGTGGGGTGTGACAGGGATCTACAGTGAGGGAAAAAAGTATTTGACCCCCTGCTGATTTGTACGTTTGCCCACTGACAAATAAATCATCAGTCTATAATTTTAATGGTACGTTTATTTGAACAGTGAGAGACAGAATAACAACAACAAAATCCAGAAAAACGCATGTCAAAAATGTTATAAATTGATTTGCATTTTAATGAGGGAAGTAAGTATTCGACCCCCTCTCAATAAGAAAGATTTCTGGCTCCCAGATGTATTTTATACAGGTAATGAGCTGAGATTTTGAGCACACTCTTAAAGGGAGTGCTCTTAATCTCAGCTTGTTACCTGTATAAAAAAACACCTGTCCACAGAAGCAATCAATCAATCAGATTCCAAACTCTCCACCATGGCCAAGACCAAAGAGCTCTCCAAGGATGTCAGGGACAAGATTGTAGACCTACACAAGGCTGGAATGGGCTACAAGACCATTGCCAAGCAGCTTGGTGCGAAGGTGACGACAGTTGGTGTGATTATTCGCAAATGGAAGAAACACAAAAGAACTGTCAATCTCCCTCGGCCTGGGGCTCCATGCAAGATCTCACCTCGTGGAGTTGCAATGATCATGAGAACGGTGAGGAATCAGCCCAAAACTACACGGGAGGAGCTTGTCAATGATCTCAAGGCAGCTGGGACCATAGTCACCAAGAAAACAATTGGTAACACACTACGCCGTGAAGGACTGAAATCCTGCAGCGCCCACAAGGTCCCCCTGCTCAAGAAAGCTCATATACATGCCCGTCTGAAGTTTGCCAATGAACATCTGAATGATTCAGAGGACAACTGGGTGAAAGTGTTGTGGTCAGATGAGACCAAAATGGAGCTCTTTGGCATCAACTCAACTTACCGTGTTTGGAGGAGGAGGAATGCTGCCTATGACCCCAAGAACACCATCCCCACCGTCAAACATGGAGGTGGAAACATTATGCTTTGGGGGTGTTTTTCTGCCAAGGGGACAGGACAACTTCACCGCATCAAAGGGACGATGGACGGGACCATGTACCCTCCTTCCCTCAGCCAGGGCATTGAAAATGGGTCGTGGATGGGTATTCCAGCATGACAATGACCCAAAACACACGGCCAAGGCAACAAAGGAGTGGCTCAAGAAGAAGCACATTAAGGTCCCGGAGTGGCCTAGCCAGTCTCCAGACCTTAATCCCATAGAAAATCTGTGGAGGGAGCTGAAGGTTCGAGTTGCCAAACGTCAGCCTCGAAACCTTAATGACTTGGAGAAGATCTGCAAAGAGGAGTGGGACAAAATCCCCCCTGAGATGTGTGTAAACCTGGTGGTCCAACTACAAGAAACGTCTGACCTCTGTGATTTCCAACAAGGCTTCTGCTACCAAGTACTAAGTCATGTTTTGCAGAGGGGTCAAATATTTATTTCCCTGATTAAAATGCAAATCAATTCATAACATTTTTTACATGCGTTTTTCTGGATTTTGTTGTTGTTATTCTCTCTCACTGTTCAAATAAACATACCATTAAAATTATAAACTGATCATTTCTTCGTCAGTGGGCAAACGTACAAAATCAGCAGGGGATCAAATACTTTTTTCCATCACTTTATGTGAGGAGTCTGTGGGGGGCAACATCACGTACGGCTGGAAGTAGGACATTCCAGACTAAGAGGGTTCATGATGGCAATGTCAACGACACTGAACCAGCCAGCACAACTCACTGCCAATAACACATATCACATAATTCACTCTTAACTAATTCTTCAATCAATGAATTGAATCACTACAATTAAAACCAAAGAATCTCCCAGAACAAACACTTCGCACTCTCCTCCGTCAGCCACCTGCATCGACAATAGAAACGCATCAGTCTAGCAGTGGATAAAACCTGGCGTGGGAGGTATGGGGGGGGCGGCTTACACTTGCGGTGGACAGCAGGGGGGTGGCTGGATGCAGTAGCCATCGCAGATCAAGCGGTAGAACTTGTCATCGACTGCCATGCGCCAGGGTAATGGGCCTCTCCTACACCCACACACATCACACTGAGCGGCACACACGTCACACCGAGGAGCACGCACGTCAAACCAAGGAGCACGCACATCACACATCCAGCGGCACGCACGTCACACACACAGGTTGCACAGGTCTCCTTTATCAAGACAAACGTGGAGCAGATTACAACTACAACTCTACGCCTGTCACAATGCCCCCCTCTCCCCCCCCCCAGTTTATGGGGGCCCGCGGGCCTCACTCCCCCCTTCGCGTCAGCCCCCCCTAATAAATGGTCCGGTTGCATTGTGAATGCACCACACGAATGACGTGCAGTCCCGTGGCGCACTGTAACGGGCTCGTGATTTACCCACTAAAATTTAATGTAAAAAAATAAAAACGATCCCAAGACATTATTTAAAATAAAGTATGGCCATCGTGTGTCAGCATCACAGGCGAAAATTGGCATGTAAAAAAAACTTCACTGGGAATTACTCATTTGGGATTGCTCGCAGCAAACAGCACTTGACCTGCTTGCAGGTTAGGTGCTGAATAACCGTGTGTCACACAGAGAACAGTTGCCACTGAGGGTGCCCTTTTCAAATGCTTGAGATGAGATGTGATTATCGCGTGTAAATGTGCACACTAAAATAAAAAAAATCATAATTCTAAGCGAACTATTATCGTTTCAGGTGGCAGGGTGTTGCAGCGGTGATCTTTGACCCTCGCAACAAGAAGGGCCTTGGTTAATCATCCGACTGGCACTTTGCGGATGTATGGGTTATCCAGTTTGCTCACGTAGCTAGAAAACACACTATCACAATGTAACTGGGTATTGGCCAAGCATCCCAATGCTAAAGTTACCTGCAAATTACTTCACTGGGATGACACTCGGCAGCAGAGCCGGATGATGGCATTGCTGGGGCCCTATGCCATTGTCAAGTTTAAGAGGCCCCTTCTATGAATGCCTGTATATTTTTGTCAGCAGAATGAAAATAACTGCTTTGGAGAGTCTTTATTTCTCACCGATCTTTATTTTTTAAGCAATTATGTTAAAACTCGAAACCTCGTGTCCATTTCTTGTTTCGTATTTAGAGACCCCCCCCCTCTCTTAATGCGAGGCCCTAAGCTGTAAGTGTAGCCGGTGTGAGCTCGCCTGTGATGAATAACACGAATAATTGTGCACTCTTATTTTCTATGGGTGGCCAGGAGAATGTATTATTATTTAAGTGAATGCAATGGTGATCAGGGGATTGGAACCAGAGCCCCACGTACACAGTAGAGTACAAGGGAACGCCCACAGTACAGATTTGAGCTGACCTCCGGATTGAGAAATTGAACTGTGTTGTGACGTGGAGGGTGTTTCTGAACGCTATTGTGACCGACCCGTCCCGACGGGAGGAGAGAGGACAGGGTGGACCGGCTGCATGAGCTTACTCTCCGGCACTGCACAGCACAACATCGCCTCCCTACTGCAAAAAACTCGGCAGGACCCTCCTGAAAATAAAAGTCTTCGGAATCAGTGAGGCCTGTCCTTGGGAGGACAGGCATAGTCTTGGTCGTCACAAGCGAACATTTGTTTCTCCATATTAATTTGTATCCCCGGGTTACCATCGGGGCTGGGCGTTGCAAGCTTAGCTTCTGATATCTGATGAGACTGGTAGCCGTTTTTTAAAAGGTAATTTCGGCATCTGGAGCCCAAACATGCAACAACTTTATGCAACTTCTTGGTTCTTTCGGTAAAGTCACGTAGAATGGAAATAAAATAATAAAAATAAAACATAAAAAAATTCTCACGACGTTTCGGCCACAACACAAGTAGCCTTCTTCAGGTGAAGGAACAGAACTGTCGGGACGACAGCGCTTCAATAACTGCTGCTAAGATTTGCAGCGTCTTTTAGGCTAGGTGTGAGAGGTAAAGCGCCTTGACAAAGGAGTTTACATATCAAACAGGAGAATTTAGTATTGAAATAGCTGTGTTAAAGTGTTGGATCAGCAGGGTGTTAAATTCAGAAATTAGCATGTAACTGGGAGATTAGCATGATGTTAATGTGAGGGATTAGCATGTGACTGGTCACGGAAATAGCTATGTTAAAGTCAAAGTTTACATCTCAACAGAGGCATTTTGTATATGGACGCTAAAGGACTGCAACTACCCAACTATCATACAATAAACCGATGTGGAAAAAAAACTAAGTATAAACTACATCAATGTCATCAATAAACTCTATATGCTCTCCAATCAGCAGAGCACTTCATTGAACGCTGCTAAGATTCGCAGCGCCTTTTAGGCTAGGTGTGAGAGGTAAAGCGCCTTGACAAAGGAGTTTACATATCAAACAGGATAATTTAGCATTGAAATAGCTGTGTTAAAGTGTTGGATCAGCAGGGTGTTAAAGTCAGAAATTAGCATGTAACTGGGAGATTAGCATGATGTTAATGTGAGGGATTAGCATGCGACTGGTCACGGAAATAGCTATGTTAAAGTCAAAGTTTCCATCTCAACAGAGGCATTTAGTATATGGACGCTAAAGGACTGCAACTACCCAACTATTATACAATTAACCGATGTGAAAAAAACGAAGTATAAACTACATCAATATAATAAATGTACTCAATATGTTCTTCAATACGTTGAGCTATGAACATACAGTAACTGGGTATACACTACACTATATAATGAATACCATATAGTAAACGAATTAATGAAACTAAAATATAAACTACATCAATGTTATAGTCTTAGTTTTTTCGGTAAAGTCACGTTGAAGAGAAACAACAAAATAATAAAATATATATAAAACAAAACAAAAAAAATTCTCACGACGTTTCGACCATAACTCAAACGGTCATCTTCAGGTGTGTTGGTTTGCATAAATTATTTTTTAAACGGCACATTTATTTATTTATGAAAACGTTAGCGCCACGCGCAGCGATTTGGCAGTTTACCCAGGACTAGTTCATCTATATTCTGAAAAGAGGAGGGGGGAGACGAAATTTTTTATAATATATGCTGTCTGAAAGCCACTGTAAGCGTGAACAATCAATTAAGAACTGAAATGGTTTATCAAATCTTTCCAATGATTGCTAAGATAGAATCCATCTTCTCGGTTGAAATTGTCTCTGTGCTTGTATATGTGGATAAATAAATAAATGAGCCGTTTAAAAAATAATTTATGCAAACCAACACACCTGAAGATGACCGTTTGAGTTATGGTCGAAACGTCGTGAGAATTTTTTATTGTTTTATATATTTTTTATTATTTTGTTGTTTCTCTTCAACGTGACTTTACCGAAAAAACTAAGAATATGAATTACTGCAGTCACGAAAGCTTTAAATCAAAATTTACATCAATGTTATCAATAAACTCTATATACTCTCCAATCAGCTGAGCTACTAACAATAAGTCATTATACATTACAATGCCATATGGCAAAAAAATGGGTGGCGGTTTTATCCTTCTTTCCAACGTTAGCACCACGGAGAGCGACGAGCCTCGTTCAGACGGACGAGTCCATCCATGCTCGGAACGGAGGAGGGGGGAGAAACAGCCACAATGTGCTGCTCTGTCCTGTGTTGCGTTACAACCATGCCATAAACTAGACTACTATACATTGTAACGTTATACCTTCCAATCTAAACTACATTGTATAATATCGTATACACAGCCCAATGTAAGCTCGAACATTATGCAGTATATTTCGATTTAAAGCTTTCGTGACTGCAATGATTCATCTTCTTTGGTTCTTTCGGTAAAGTCACGTAGAATGAGAATAAAATAATAAATTGATAAAATAAAATAACACAATAATATTCTCACGACGTTTCGGCCACAACACAAGCGGCCTTCATCAGGTGAAGGGGGCGAGACTGTCTGGTAGGACAGCGCTGGAGTGAGAGAGCCACGTTCAGATCACGGCTTTTAAGCTGTGTGAGAGGAACAAAGAGCCTTGACAAAGGGATTAGCATAAAATTTAGCATTGAAATGGCTGAATGATTAGCTTGTGACTGGTCACAGAAATAGCTATGTTAAAAGTTAAAGCATACACATCCGCAGAGGCACCCATTGTTAAAAGGAATTAGCATAGAATTTAGCATTGAAATAGCTAAGTTAAGGCATACACATCCGCAGAGGCACCCCTTGACAATGGGATTAGCATAGAATTTAGCATTGAAATGGCTGAGTGACTCGCTTGTAACTGCTACAGAAATAGTTACGTTGAAGTCAGAGCATACACATTCACCGAGGCACTTAGTACAAATCAAACAGGAGAATTTAGCATTGAAATAACTAGGCGAATTTAGCATTGAAATAACTGGGTGATTTGCTAGTGACTGGTCACAGAAATGACTACACATCTGAGCTATTCACAGTACTATATAGTGAACCAATAAAAACTAAAATATAAATTACCTTCATGTTATCAATAAACTCTATATTCTCCAATCAGCTAAGCTACCAACCATAAGTCGTTATATATCACAATGCTATATGGCGAAAAAATGGGTGGATTCTTACCCTCAAATTTCCGTACCACGGATAGCTACGGGCCCCGTTCAGACGGACGAGTTCGTCCATGGTCGGAACAGAGGAGGGGGAGAGAGACAGCTGCGAAGCCCTAGTATACTCCATGTTGTAAACCATACCATTAACCGTGGTGTGAGAGGTATTAAGAGGCAATGCTGGCGAAAGAGCTGCGGTCTGAAGGTCATCGTAAAATTACAATTGATTAAGAACAGAAATGATTTAACACATCTTTCCAGTGGTTACTAAGCCTGAATCCATCTTCTCGGTTGAAATTGTCTCTGTGCTTGTATATGTGAATGGCCTCATGAACGAATCTCTCATGGTAGCCAGTTGGTTTGCAAAGAACCTCCGTCTTGAAGAAGTCAATGTCATGTGAGCCCACTGAATTGTAACAGTGATCTGCCACGGCAGAGGAGTTCGTCTTACCGTGTTTCAAGTCTGCTTTATGTTCGCGGATGCGGTCCGAGATATGTCTTTTGGTTTCTCCAATGTAGCTACTACCACAGAGGCACTTTAGTTTGTAAACGCCCGGGTACTGTATGTCTGGAAGAGCATCTTTTACAGATGGAACTAAATCACGGATTTTGTGTACTGTGTTGAATCGGACCTGGATCTTGTGTTTATTCAGGATTTTGGAGATCTTTTTAGTGACCCCTGCAATGTAGGGTAAGGTGATGGTTTTGAGTGGCTCCACAAGAGGATCCTTCTTCATGACTGGAGTGATGGCTTTGCGGATTGTGTAGTCGGAGTAGCCATTAGCCCTGAGAGCCTGGTGTACGTGCTTGAGTTCACTGGTAATGTGTTCCTGGTCGGAAATGCATTGGACTCTATGGTATAGAGTCTTGATGAGGCAGTTCTTCTGGGATGGATGGTGGTGGAAATCCGGTTTCAAGTAAGCATCTGTATGGGTAGCTTTCCTGTAGACAGAGTGGCTCATTGAACCATCACGTCTCCTTTTAATTAAGACATCCAGAAAGGGTAGTTTGCCATCTTTTTCGACCTCCATGGTAAATCTGATGGCTGGGTGTATGGAATTGATGTGGTCGCGGAATTGGTCTAGAGCAGGCTGGCCATGTGGCCAGATGACAAAGGTGTCATCAACGTACCTCTTCCATAAGGTCGGGCGTAGAGTGGCAGTCTGGATGGCGTCAGTTTCAAATTTTTCCATGAATACGTTGGCTACAACCGGAGATAGGGGGGAGCCCATTGGGGTGCCCTCAGTTTGTTTGTAGAAAGTTCCATTCCAGGTGAAGTATGTGTTGGTTAAGCAATGTCTCACCAGGGGGGGTACATCAGTATGCAGTCCTTGATGAACCAGGTCTTCAATGATAGCGATGGTGTCAGGTACCGGGACTTTGGTGAACAAGGACACCACATCAAAACTGACAAGCAGGTCGTTTGGGGACAGGGAAATGTCTTTGATTGTCGATACCAGGTGAGTAGAATTTAGTACCGCAGAGGTGGTTTTTCCAGTGAAAGGTCGCAGTATATCAGCCAGAAAACGTGCCAGTTTGTAGGTGGGGGAGCTGATAGTAGAGACGATGGGACGAAGGGGTGTATCTTCTTTGTGTATCTTTGGAAGGCCATATAATCTTGGTGGTCTGGCAGCAGAGGGTTTCAACGAGAACTGTTTGATCTCATCAATTAATGCTGTTGAATCAGAGATAATTTTGTTCGTTTTGGTGACCAGGCTGTTGGTGGGATCTCTTTTTATTTTTGTATAGCTGCCATCGTTGAGTAGTTCTTGAATTTTGTTGTTATATTCTGTTTTGTCCATGATGACAGTGGCATTGCCTTTGTCGGCTGAGAGAACGACAATATCATCCCTCTTTTTTAATTGAGATAATTCAAAACGTTCGTCTTTGCTGATGTTGCTAGGTGGCAACTTAGCGTTTTTGAGGGTTGCAGCGATTTCAGATCTTGCTACGTCTGCAGAGATGTGACTCAAGCCCTAGAGTGCAACGTCGACATGGGCAATGATATCATTAACCGGTAAGTGTCTCGGTGTGACAGCAAAGTTTAGACCTTTAGCTAAAACGGATTTCAGACCATCAGAAATGGAACTGTTACTGCGATTAATTACGACTTTGTTGACGTCTATCTTTTCGGTGTGTGGATCCGATTTTTTGCTGGAGAGGTGATTGAATTTGGAAATCAAATTGTCCCTACATTCGTTCGACATAGTGGCAGCCGAAGAGGTAGTCATATTGTCTACATGTTCCCAATCCGATGTAGACATTGTTGCTGTCAATTTTAAGTGTGATTTGTAGAGTGTCTTGTCTAACTGATCGAGTTCAGTGCGTGTAAGTCTGATTTTTTCCGAGATAAGAGCGAAGCTAGTTCTAGCTAGAATTCGTTTTGCATTGAGAGAAGTTGCAACAGCAGAGGTTAGTGTAAATGCGGTTGGTATTACCTTAGAGTCGCGGCATCTCTTCAGAAAGGTGAGAGACTCGATTAGTTGAGCCTTCTTATCCCGAAGTCTGTTGAATGATCTTAAGGATGTGTGGAATCCCTCCCCGTAGAGGCGGTTAAATTTCGATTTAAAGCTTTCGTGACTGCAATGATTCATCTTCTTTGGTTCTTTCGGTAAAGTCACGTAGAATGAGAATAAAATAATACATTGATAAAATAAAATAACACAATAATATTCTCACGACCTGCTTGTCAGTTTTGATGTGGTGTCCTTGTTCACCAAAGTCCCGGTACCTGACACCATCGCTATCATTGAAGACCTGGTTCATCAAGGACTGCATACTGATGTACCCCCCCTGGTGAGACATTGCTTAACCAACACATACTTCACCTGGAATGGAACTTTCTACAAACAAACTGAGGGCACCCCAATGGGCTCCCCCCTATCTCCGGTTGTAGCCAACGTATTCATGGAAAAATTTGAAACTGACGCCATCCAGACTGCCACTCTACGCCCGACCTTATGGAAGAGGTACGTTGATGACACCTTTGTCATCTGGCCACATGGCCAGCCTGCTCTAGACCAATTCCGCGACCACATCAATTCCATACACCCAGCCATCAGATTTACCATGGAGGTCGAAAAAGATGGCAAACTACCCTTTCTGGATGTCTTAATTAAAAGGAGACATGATGGTTCAATGAGCCACTCTGTCTACAGGAAAGCTACCCATACAGATGCTTACTTGAAACCGGATTCCCACCACCATCCATCCCAGAAGAACTGCCTCATCAAGACTCTATACCATAGAGCCCAATGCATTTCCGACCAGGAACACATTACCAGTGAACTCAAGCACGTACACCAGGCTCTCAGGGCTAATGGCTACTCCGACTACACAATCCGCAAAGCCATCACTCCAGTCATGAAGAAGGATCCTCTTGTGGAGCCACTCAAAACCATCACCTTACCCTACATTGCAGGGGTCACTAAAAAGATCTCCAAAATCCTGAATAAACACAAGATCCAGGTCCGATTCAACACAGTACACAAAATCCGTGATTTAGTTCCATCTGTAAAAGATGCTCTTCCAGACATACAGTACCCGGCGTTTACAAACTAAAGTGCCTCTGTGGTAGTAGCTACATTGGAGAAACCAAAAGACATATCTCGGACCGCATCCGCGAACATAAAGCAGACTTGAAACACGGTAAGACGAACTCCTCTGCCGTGGCAGATCACTGTTACAATTCAGTGGGCTTACATGACATTGACTTCTCCAAGACGGAGGTTCTTTGCAAACCAACTGGCTACCATGAGAGATTCGTTCATGAGGCCATTCACATATACAAGCACAGAGACAATTTCAACCGAGAAGATGGATTCAGGCTTAGTAACCACTGGAAAGTTGTGTTAAATCATTTCTGTTCTTAATTAATTGTAATTTTACGATGACCTTCAGACTGCAGCTCTTTCGCCAGCATTGCCTCTTAATACCTCTCACACCACGGTTAATGGTATGGTTTACAACATGGAGTATACTAGGGCTTCGCAGCTGTCTCTCTCCCCCTCCTCTGTTCCGACCATGGACGAACTCGTCCGTCTGAACGGGGCCCGTAGCTATCCGTGGTACGGAAATTTGAGGGTAAGAATCCACCCATTTTTTCGCCATATAGCATTGTGATATATAACGACTTATGGTTGGTAGCTTAGCTGATTGGAGAATATAGAGTTTATTGATAACATGAAGGTAATTTATATTTTAGTTTTTATTGGTTCACTATATAGTACTGTGAATAGCTCAGATGTGTAGTCATTTCTGTGACCAGTCACTAGCAAATCACCCAGTTATTTCAATGCTAAATTCGCCTAGTTATTTCAATGCTAAATTCTCCTGTTTGATTTGTACTAAGTGCCTCGGTGAATGTGTATGCTCTGACTTCAACGTAACTATTTCTGTAGCAGTTACAAGCGAGTCACTCAGCCATTTCAATGCTAAATTCTATGCTAATCCCATTGTCAAGGGGTGCCTCTGCGGATGTGTATGCCTTAACTTAGCTATTTCAATGCTAAATTCTATGCTAATTCCTTTTAACAATGGGTGCCTCTGCGGATGTGTATGCTTTAACTTTTAACATAGCTATTTCTGTGACCAGTCACAAGCTAATCATTCAGCCATTTCAATGCTAAATTTTATGCTAATCCCTTTGTCAAGGCTCTTTGTTCCTCTCACACAGCTTAAAAGCCGTGATCTGAACGTGGCTCTCTCACTCCAGCGCTGTCCTACCAGACAGTCTCGCCCCCTTCACCTGATGAAGGCCGCTTGTGTTGTGGCCGAAACGTCGTGAGAATATTATTGTGTTATTTTATTTTATCAATTTATTATTTTATTCTCATTCTACGTGACTTTACCGAAAGAACCAAAGAAGATTATGCAGTATATTTATATGTCTTCAACTAAACTTTTTCCTACATTACACGACTATACACCGTAATATACACTACCATAGACAAACCCACCCTTGAATTACACAATGCGTTACTTTACACTACCCTATACTTTAGACTGTAAAATGTTAGACTTGTAATATTACACTATGTATTATTCTACAAACCCTACTGTATACCACACTGCTGTATATTCACAATACAATTACGATACTATATATTGCCTTATGAATTATGTTAAACATTACAATGTTATACAATTATTATATAACATGCTATAAACCATACCATTGACCGTCGTGTGAAGAGGCAGTGCCAGCGAATGGACTGCAGTCTGAATGTCACCATAAAATACAATCAATTAAGAACTGAAATTGCGTATAACGTCTTTCCAATGAAATTTTGATTTAAAGCTTTCGTGACTGCAATAATTCATATTCTTAGTTCTTTCGGTAAAGTCACGTTGAAGGGAAACAACAAAATAATAAAATATATATAAAACAATAAAAATTCTCACGACGTTTCGACCATAACACAAACCAATTCCTCGACCACATCAATTCCATACACCCAGCCATCAGATTCACTATGGAGGTCGAAAAAGACGGCAAGCTACCCTTTTTGGATGTCCTAATTAAAAGGAGACCTGATGGTTCAATGAGCCACTCTGTCGACAGGAAAGCTACGCATACGAATGCTTACTTAAAACCGGATTCCCACCACCATCCATGCCAGAAGAACTCCCTCATCAAGACTCTATACCATAGAGCCCAATGCATTTCCGACCAGGAACACATTGCCAGTGAACTTAAGCACGTACACCAAGCTCTCAAGGCTAATGGTTACCCCGACTACACAATCCGCAAAGCCATCACTCCAGCCATGAAGAAGGATCCTCTTGAGGAGCCATTCAAAACCATCACCTTACCATACATTGCGGGGGTCACAAAAAAGATCTCCAAAATCCTGAATAAACACAAGATCCAGGTCCGATTCAACACAGTACAGAAAATCCGTGATGTGGTTCCGTCTGTAAAAGATGTGGTTCCAGACATACAGTACCCAGGCGTCTACAAACTAAGTTGCCTCTGTGGTAGCAGTTACATTGGAGAAACCAAACGACATATCTGGGACCGCATCCATGAACATAAAGCAGACTTGAAACACGGTAGGACGAGCACCTCAGCAGTGGCAGATCACTGTTATAATTCAGTGGGCTCACATGACATTGACTTCTCCAAGACGGACGTTCTCTGCAAGCCATCCGGCTACCATGAGAGATTCGTTCATGAGGCCATCCACATATACAAACACAGAAACAGTTTCAACCGAGAAGATGGATTCTGGCTTAGTAACCATTGGAAAGACGTTATAAACCATTTTGGTACTTAATTGATTGTATTTTATGGTGACTTTCAGATCGCAGTCCATTCGCTGCCACTGCCTCTTAATACCTTTCACACGACGGTCAATGGTATGGTTTATAGCAGGGGTGTCCAAACTTTTTTTCCCGAGGGCCACATACAGTAAAATACACGAAGGATTGGGCCACTCACTAGACGTGAGGTATACTGCCTCACTTCTCATGCACTAATATTGTCAAAATCAATCAAATGCAGGTAAATTACGTTTGATTATTGAACATGTTTGAAGAAAAAAAGCCTCCATCATAGCTCTTCATTAGTAGATTTTAATTTTATTTTTTACAAAAAGGTTGGCAGGTAATTCTCTCAGTGACAGCCTCAGATTGGTTCTTAGGGTGCTGATCCCCCTTCATTGTCCATATGAAGGGAGAGACAAGAAGACAAATAGGGGATGTGGATATTTCAAGCTTATTACACAAATAAATTATTGGGCTTGTTAACACATCAACTAACGTTTGTTAAAAAAATTGTCATCAACTTTAATTGACTGAATTTATGAAGTAATTGGGCTTATTAATAAATGAAAACGGTGTGTATATTTTTAACTCACCTGTAATGGGAATAATGTTACGCTCAGTGGGAGCAGTGATGCTGCGCTTTGGTCTGAAGGATAGCTGGCAGGTCAGGAGTAAGTTTGGTGGTTGAGATGCGAAGGACGTCACGTAGATGGCTGTCGGTCGTTCTGGTTCTCAGCCTGATTTTGTTCAGCGTTAACAGAGAGAATGTCTGCTCACATATGTATGTTGAGCCGAACAGACTCATCATTCGTTTTGCATGGCGTCTCGTCAGAGGAAACTTGGCCTTTTCCAAACTCCGGTAGAAGTCAGGTAGGGAGAGAAGCTGATGCTGATTCTTCAGAGAATCATCACACTGAATTTCGATCAGTTCTAATTGCAGACTCTCCTCCACTTCTTTTGCATCCATTGAAAACGGAGCCGCAAACAGTGTGATTTCCTTCTCAATGACAGAAAAATCTTGGAAGTGCTGACTGAATTCTGTCATGAGAGATGTGATCACAGACACATATTCTCCCATTTTTGCAGAGAGCTTGGCATTTGGAAATGCGCATTGATTTCGGTCAGCGTGGGGAAGTGCGCTACATTGAAGTTGCGCAGTTGTGACTCGAAGAGACGGAGCTTCGCACGGAATGCTTTCATGTTCACATACAGCTGTGGTACCAGCTGCTCTTTGCCTTGTAGTCTCTTGTTCGGGGTGTTGAGATGATCAGTGAGATCAACTAAAAAATCCAGGCCTGCCAACCATAAAGGGTCACTGATCTCATGGAGAGGTCTGCCCTTTTCTTTCAAAAACTTGTCGATATTTGATCTCAGGGAATAAAACCACTGCAGCACGGAGCCGCGACTGAGCCAGCGCACTTGATAATGGTAAAGTAGGTCCCCGTATTCAGCATCGACATCAGAGAGGAACGCTTGCAATTCTCTGGTAAAGCCCTCGTGCCCGAATTATGTTGACAGTTTTCACAACTGTGTTCATCACATCGTCAAGCTGGATTATCTTGGCACAGAGGGCTTCTTGGTAGATGATACAGTGCATTTTAACAGTCTCACCTCCGCTCTCCTGCACCTTGGCACTCACCATAGAAGCCATTCCTTTGCGCTCGCCTGTCATTGCTGGAGCCCCATCCGTTGTAATTCCACACAGCTTGTCCCATTTAAGTCCAGCCTGGTTAATTGAATCTGACACAGCTTCAAAACATATCCTTCCCAGTTGTTGCCCCCTTTAGACTCCGAAGATCAAGCAGTTCCTCCGTAATGCAAAAATTCTCATCAACTCCCCGCAAAAATATTAACAGCCGTGCAGTGTCCGTGGCATCTGTGCTCTCATCACATGCAATCGAGTAAAAATCGAAAGCACAAGCTTTATCTGACACTTGCTGTTTTAAGTTAGCCGACAAGTTTTCAATTCGCCGCACAACCTTATTTCTGGACATACTAACATCGTTAAAATCCTGCATTTTCTCCAGGCACATTCCCACGACTTTAGTGAGGCACTGTTTGATGAAGTCACCGTCTGAGAAAGGTTTCCCATGTTGGGCAATGAGTTGAGCTACTTAATTGCTGGCTATTGTTGCATTTTCTTGAGCTTTGTTAGCACGGAAAAAAAACCCTGCTGCTGCGTTAGCAGGCTAGCTTGCCATTTGCTTTACCTTCTCTCTCCGCTCGGCGCCCGTGTAGGACGTGAAGGTCTGATGTTTCGTTTCATAATGCCGTCGTACATTGTACTCTTTCATCACGGCAACACTCTCATTACAAATCAAACAAACACACTTCCCCTTGGTTTCAATGAAAAAAAAATCATTTTTCCACCGAGTCTGAAATTTTCTGCACTCGCTTGCAATCTTGCGTCTCTTCGGTTCCGGCATTTCTGGTGACCCTGAGCAAATGTTTTCTTCGATTGCTTGCTTTGTGGAGACGCTGCCTTGTTCAAGACAATAGCGCCATCTAGTGCTTAAATTAAGAAATGCAATACAGTGGGCCATAGTCCATTATATTTTTAAACTTTGATACGGGCCAATTAAAAATGGATGGCGGGCCGTAGTTGGCCCGCGGGCCGTAGTTTGGACACCCCTGGTTTATAGCATGTTATATAATAATAAATAGTATAACATTGTAATGTTTAACATAATTCATAAGGCAATATATAGTATTGTAATTTTATAGTGAATATACAGCTGTGTGGTATACAGTAGGGTTGGTAGAATAATACATAGTGTAATATTACAAGTCTAATATTTTACAGTCTAAAGTATAGGGTAGTCTAAAGTAACGCATTGTATAATTCAAGGGTGGGTTTGTCTATGGTAGTGTATATTACGGTGTATAGTTGTGTAATGTAGGAAAAAGTTTAGTTGGAGACATATCAATATACTGCATAATGTTCGAGCTTACATTGGGCTGTGTATACGATATTATACAATGTAGTTTAGATTGGAAGGTATAACATTACAATGTATAGTAGTCTAGTTTATGGCATGGTTGTAACGCAACACAGGACAGAGCAGCGCATCGTGGCAGTTTCTCCCCCCTCCTCCGTCCCGAGCATGGATGGACTCGTCCGTCTGAACGAGGCTCGTCGCTCTCCGTGGTGCTAACGTTGGAAAGAAGGAAAAAACCGCCACCCATTTTTTTCGCCATATGGCATTGTAATGTATAACGACTTATTGTTAGTAGCTCAGCTGATGGAGAGTATATAGAGTTTATTGATGACATTGATGTAGTTTGTATTTTAGTTTTTTTATTAGTTTACTATATGGTATTCATTAGATAGTGTAGTGTATACCCAGTTACTATAGCTCAATTTATTGAAGAATATATTGAGTACATTTATTATATTGATGAAGTTTCTACTTAGTTTTTTTTCACATCGGTTTATTGTATGATAGTTGGGTAGTTGCAGTCCTTTAGCGTCCATATACTAAATGCCTCTGTTGAGATGGAAACTTTGACTTTAACATAGCTATTTCCGTGACCAGTCACATGCTAATCCCTCACATTAACATCATGCTAATCTCCCAGTTACATGCTAATTTCTGACTTTAACACCCTGCTGATCCAACACTTTAACGCAGCTATTTCAATGCTAAATTATCCTGTTTGATATGTAAACTCCTTTGTCAAGGCGCTTTACCTCTCCCACCTAGTTTAAACGAAACTGCGAATCTTAGCAGCAGTCATTGAAGTGCTGTCGTCCCGACAGTTCTGTTCCTTCACCTGAAGAAGGCTACTTGTGTTGTGGCCGAAACGTCGTGAAATTTTTATTTTTTATTACTTTTTTTATTATTTTATTTCCATTCTACGTTACTTTACCGAAAGAACCAAGAAGATGAATCCCTGCAGTCACGAAAGCTTTAAATCTGAACTTTACGCAATTAAAAATCATAGTGTAAGATAAGACTACAATCGTTGTCTGCTGTGAGGATCTTCTGTACTCAGGGCCCCGAATGTTTGTGGCAAGTGAAAGTTTGTCTCAGCAAAATATAAGATTTCTCACAGTAGCATACCGTATGACCACACGTCGCTCTGCACCTTGTAGAGCCCATGGAACATGCTTTCTGAAGACATCCACTTTACAGGCAGAGGCACCTAATGGACATGACCGCATGGCCACAAGCACAACAACAATACGTTCAGTAAATTCAGTTCAGGCCGATGCATCGTGATTCGTCATACGTTTTTTTGCGTCAGGCCACATTCATCTGGCCAAATTAGCGTCATCTAGCCCTCCACTACCCTGAAGGGTTAAATGTGTAGTGACATCACGGGATGTCACTGTGTAGTGCCGGCCCTAGAGAGGCACGGCGTGCGGTGTATTGACATCGCGGATACCACTCTGGTGTGGGTGTAGTACCGGCCCTAGAGGGGCTCGGTCAGCGCTGATTGATCCCGCTGGATGGCATCACGCTTGGCGTGCAGTGCCAACCCAACAGGATAGGGTGTGGGAGTGCCGGCCGTAGGAAACGGGTTACTAAATGCTATGGCACTCTGGTTGACCCGAGAGGACACGTGACCGGTTAAGTCTACAAAGGGGCCCCAAGTGGGGTCTAGGGGTGGTCACGTGGTCGGGGTCCAGATCCTGCTGCTCGATGATTCTTGAAGGTGGTCGTGGCCAAGGGCGGAGCCAGCCACGCCACAGAGAATATAAGCTGGGTCCCCCAGAGGGACCGGCATTGTTGTTCATCCTGAAGAACCTTTGTCTACGTCTACGTTCTACCGAGTCTCCAACACATGAACTGGGACCCGAGCTGTGGTCCCGTTCTGTCGTAGCTAGTCATGTTGTAATTAGTGTAGTTAGCCTGGTGGTCACCACCACAGGTTCTTATTCTGGGCCAGTTACCCCGTGTACCACATGGGGTGGGGAGGAGGAAGGGGATTTGTGAAATTGCCCCATATTTTGAACTGTCGGCAGAGCAGGGAGATTGAATCCAATTGCCGACCTCTGGATTGCAAGTCCAGGGTGGGAGAGCCATTGCACCACCGTGTGTGGCAGCACCCCCGCTCTTTTTTTCTTAGGGGCTGTGCAAAATAAAATAAAAACATTGAGTACAATGAAAGTGATGGGCCTTCCATTCCGATGATGGTGATGACATTGGCGATACTGATAATGATGCTGATGATGCTAAGTAAGGTGAAGGACTCACTTTGCCCTTCACGTAGTTGGGGTCAGTCTGGACGTTCCGTGCCAGCCCAAAGTCGCAAATCTTTGCGATGTGTCCATGCGTTACCAGCAAATTCCTCGCAGCCAGGTCGCGGTGGATGCACTAAAAAAAAGAAAAAAATTCCCTGTGTGGCCTTCAACAAACTTGGGGCAACTTCTGTGAAGGTCGGCCACAGTACACGACGGGGTGGGTGCCCAGCACCACGCCCGGCCGCCTTTGTCTCCCCAGTGTAGATGTTTATACACCGCACCAGGTACTCATTTGAGACTGAGTCCATCTGGGGAGGCCCATGACCGGTTCAGATAATTGTCACTGGTGTTGGCCGTGAGCGGGAATCGAACTCTGGCCATTGGGTTCGTAGTGCAGTGAACTAACCACTGAGCGACCACTCGCCACCCAGACAGACATATTAAGGGCAACAAAGACGTGCACCACAGACACAGTCACATACAAAGACACAGTTAAACACGCACAGTCACAGAGATACAGTTAAACATACTCTTTGGTTCTTTCGGTAAAGTAACATAGGTATAAAATAAAACAAATCACGACGTTTCGGGCGCAACACAAGTGTCCCTCATCAGGTGGGAAAGCATGATCTGCTGCTGAGGCAGACTGTTCTAAAAGGTTTGAAATAGGTGTAGCCTAAGGGTCATAAAGAAGTGGGCGGGGCTAGTGATGTTAATGTGAGAAATTAGCATGTAAATGTAAGATCGGAGAGCGGCCTCCTCGACGAGGGCTTCAAATCAAGACAGTTAAACACGCGCAGTCACACATGGTCAAATTGAAACACAGAGGTGAATTTCCGGAGGTTCTTAAAGATGGTCATGGCCCTGTAGGGATAGAGACAGACAGGCACGGAGATACATACAGAGAGACACAGAGACAGGTTAAAATCATCAAGTATTTTCATCATTATGTTCCACCACTCTTTTAACCGAGGAGAGAGGCTCACTGCTGATTCACTCCTCTCGCGACTCACGTTCTTGTGAGCGAGGAAGGCCATACCGCTCGCGACCTGCTCCGAGAAGCTCGGGAGGTTGTCCACCCCGGATGGAGTAGAGTCGCTCACGATCGCTTCTCTCTCCGACGACGACGCGTCCCAGCCTGCGGCGCACAAGGAAGCCCGGACGATTCAGAAATGCCCTAACTATAGAGTATCTATAGTAGATCATCGATTATTCGGCGGCTACGGGGGGGAAGGGGACGCCAAATTTTTTAACAACGCCGGATATTCACTACATAATAATTTTAAAAAGCTAATTTTTTGCACATTCTTGCATAGCATTGTTTTTAAATGTTGTGAATGTTTTGTTGTCTTTTAAATTAGTTTACTATATGAAATTGGTGTGAATAAACATACAAATACACAGAAATAAATATCCTACTGTAAAATGTAACCTATTTACTGTACCGTACTTACCAATCCAATCTCGAAGACTCTGAATGGAGTGATGTATATACGTGCAGTATTGTCATTTTTTTAAGTTGTATTTAGTGTATAATGTACCGTCCGTAATATTTAACACTGAAATGAAGTCGGTGGCCGCTCTGGTTAATAACGCGGTCTACTTCGCAGTAGACACAGTTAGAGCGAACACGCACATGATTAGAAAAAGAGAGTCGGCCAAGTGTTGTGTGGTGTAATTACCCAAATTTGAGAAATTTACTCGCAAATTATTCCATCGGGGAAGCTGCCTAATAACATCACAAACCCACTTGGCAGGGTAAAGCCTGCTTGCAAGGCTGTGGCTGCACAGGGGCAGCTGCCCCCAGTCCATGGAAACTGGTACTGATGTAAATTTTGATTTAAAGCTTTCGTGACTGCAGTAATTCATATTCTTAGTTTTTTCGGTAAAGTCACGTTGAAGAGAAACAACAAAATATATATAAAACAATAAAAAATTCTAACGACGTTTCGACCATAACTCAAACGGTCATCATCAGGTGTGTCGGTTTGCATAAATTTATTTTGAAAACGGCATATTTATTTATATATATATAAATAACGTTTGCGTCACGCGCAACGATTGGCTGTTTGCCAGGACTAGTCCATCTATTTTTTGAAAAGAGGAGGGGGGAGACGAAATTTGTTTTTATGTATGCTGTCTGAAAGCCACTGTAAGCGTGAACAATCAATCAAGAACTGAAATGATTTATCAAATCTTTCCAATGATTGCTAAGATAGAATCCATCTTCTCGGTTGAAATTGTCTCTGTGTTTGTATATGTGGATAGCCTCATGAACGAATCTCTCATGGAAGCCAGATGGTTTACAAAGAACCTTCTGCTGCCAGGCCACCAAGATTATACGGCTTACCAAAAATACATAAAGTTGATACACCTCTTCGTCCCATAGTCTCTACTATCAGCTCCCCCACCTACAAACTAGCTCGTTTTTTGTCTGAAATCCTGCGTCCTTTCACTGGAAAGACCACCTCTGCGGTACTAAATTCTACTCACCTGGTATCAACAATCAAGGGTATTTCCCTGTCCCCAGACGACCTGCTTGTCAGTTTTGATGTAGTTTCCTTATTCACCAAGGTTCCTGTACCTGACACCATTGCAATCATTGAAGACTTGGTTCATCAAGGACTAAACACTGAGGTACCCCCCCTGGTGAGACACTGTTTAACCAATACATACTTCACTTGGAATGGAACTTTCTACAAACAAACTGAGGGCACCCCAATGGGCTCCCCCCTTTCTCCAGTTATAGCTAACATTTTCATGGAGAAATTTGAGACTGACGCCATCCAGACTGCCACTCTGCGCCCAACCTTATGGAAGAGGTACGTGGATGACACTTTTGTCATCTGGCCACATGGCCGGCCTGCTCTAGACCAATTCTTCGACCACATCAATTCCATACACCCAGCCATCAGATTTACCATGGAAGTCGAAATAGATGGCAAGATACCTTTTTTGGATGTCCTAATTAAAAAGAGACCTGATGGTTCAATGAGCCACTCTGTCTACAGGAAAGCTACCCATACGGATGCTTATCTGAAACCGGATTCCCACCACCATCCATCACAGAAGAATTCTCTCATCAAGACTCTGTATCATAGAGCCCAATGCATATCCGACCAGGAACACATAAGCAGTGAACTCAAGCACGTACACCAAGCTCTTAGGGCTAATGGTTACTCCGACTATACAATCCGCAAAGCTATCACTCAAACCATGAAGAAGAACCCTCTTGAGGAGCCTTTCAAAACCATCACTTTACCCTACATTGCTGGGATCACAAAAAAGATCTCCAAAATCTTGAATAAACACAAGATCCAGGTCCGTTTCAACACATTACATAAAATCCGTGATCTGGTTCCGTCTGTAAAAGATGTGATTCCGGACATACAATACCCTGGTGTCTACAAACTAAGTTGCCTCTGTGGTAGTAGTTACATTGGAGAAACCAAACGCCATATCTCGGACCGCATTCGTGAACATAAAGCAGACCTTAAACACGGTAGGACCAACACCTCGGCCGTAGCAGATCATTGTTCTAATTCAGTAGGCTCACATGCCATTGACTTTTCCAAGAAGGAGGTTCTTTGTAAACCATCTGGCTTCCATGAGAGATTCGTTCATGAGGCTATCCACATATACAAACACAGAGACAATTTCAACCGAGAAGATGGATTCTATCTTAGCAATTATTGGAAAGATTTGATAAATCATTTCAGTTCTTGATTGATTGTTCACGCTTACAGTGGCTTTCAGACAGCATACATAAAAACAAATTTCGTCTCCCCCCTCCTCTTTTCAAAAAATAGATGGACTAGTCCTGGCAAACAGCCAATCGTTGCGCGTGACGCAAACGTTATTTTTTATATATATAAATAAATATGCCGTTTTCAAAATAAATTTATGCAAACCGACACACCTGATGATGACCGTTTGAGTTATGGTCGAAACGTCGTGAGAATTTTTTATTGTTTTATATATATTTTGTTGTTTCTCTTCAACGTGACTTTACCGAAAAAACTAAGAATATGGTACTGATGTAGTTTACGAATCGCCATGGGCGGCATGGTGGCACATTGGTAAGTAACCCTTGCGCCTTGCAGCAAGAAAGCTGGGTTTGATTCCCGACTCGGGCGCGTTTCGGCGTGGAGTTGTCATCTTCTCTCCCCCTGTTCGTCAGAGTGTGTAAGTGCAATGAAGTGTTTGAGTGAGTGTGTGAGCGAGTGAGTTAGCGTGAATGTGTGAGTGTGTGAAGATTGTATGTTCTCCCCCTCTTCTGGGTCTCCTCCGTGTTCTCGAGTTTCCTCCCATAGTAAAAAAAATACCCAATACAACGAGTCTGGCATTGGGCAAAACATCCCAATACTGAAAAATCACCTGCAAATTACTCAATTGGGACTACACAGTGACAGCAAAAACTTCGCAGGACCCTCATGAAGAAGTCTTGAGTTTTTGCACAGTAAACAAATGTAATAATAAATCTTGACTTAAAGCTTTTGTAACTGCAGGAAGACATTCTTTGGGTCTTTTGGTAACGTCACATAAATAGGTTCAAATGAAATAACCAAAAATAACAAAAAACTACGACGTTTCGATCACAACACAAGCTTTTGTCATCAGGAAGAAAAAAAGAGAGGGGGACAGCTGCTGAGGCAGACAGTCTGCCTTATCTCAACCGGTGTTGTCCCTATCCTAGGTAAACTCTGTCTTAAATGAGTACCTGGTGCAGTGTGTAGACATGAGCACTGGGGAGACAGAGGTGGCTGCATGCGCGTAGTGCTGGCCACCCACCTCCTCGTGGGCCACGCCGCCTAACAGCAGCACAGTCTGTTAAGGCTTATTTGGGTGATCTTCATCTTTGTTGTATGCTTGTGCCATCTTGTGTGTCCGCTGTCACAGATTCCAGGCTACAACCCTCCGGAGTCCACCCCATGGGGCTCCCCTTCTCCCCGGCCCAAAAAACCCAGACAGTACTCGTGCATCATGCATGTGGTGTCAGCAAGAGGTAAGAGGTGCATGAGTGGGCACACACTCTGGGTTTTACATCTGCAGAGTTAGTTAAGTGTACAGTGTGCTCGCAAGCAGAGGTGAACAATAAAAAAAATCAGTGGCGGTTATGAGAAACGCTACCCTGAAGTAACGGGCGGTTTGCACTCTGAACTTGCAATCCTGAAGTTACTGGTTCGTTTTCCCATCGCAGCGTTTGAAACAGTGGCGCAATTTTCTTAAATTTACAATTTTTACCTTGCCAACCAGTACAAACAGCCAGGTGAGGTGTATAAGCGTCACTATATATGAATAGTTTAGGACATCTTATGCTCACAAACTCACCCGTTCACGCACTCAACCACCAACTCAATCTCACTCAAATCACCAACTCACTCTCACTCAAACCACCAACTCACTCAACCATCAACTCACTCAACCCACCATCTCACTCAAACCACCAACTCACTCAACCATCAACTCACTCAACCCACCATCTCACTCAAACCACCAACTCACTCAAACCACCACCATCTCACTCAAACCACCAACTCACTCAAACCACTATCTCAAACCACCATCTCAAACCACCAACTCACTCAAACCACCATCTCACTCAAACCACCATCTCACTCAAACCACCATCTCACTGAAACCACCAACTCACTCAAACCACTAACTCACTCAAACCACCACCATCTCACTCAAACCACCACCATCTCACTCAAACCACCACCATCTCACACAAACCACCAACTCACTCAAACCACCATCTCACTCAAACCACCATCTCACTCAAACCACCATCTCTAAAAGGTTGAAGGTTAAGGTGCAGGCAGCCCTGAAAATATATTGGCTCGTGCCACTGCAAGCTCCCTTCTGGAGGATATGTTGTTGAGCCAGACGTTTGGAAGAGGTGGGAGTAACCCACATTTTACCCCACCACACACGACCTGCCGATGGACTACCCATTGACAGTGCTGAGTGGACAACGGCAGGGCCAGTGAGGGGGGATTTAAGAAACAGTTCAATCACCTGCCGCGCTTGGAGGATGAACCGGTGGCATTTGGGTTGCCAAGCCCAGTGTGATAACCGTCACATTATGGCAGCATCATAATCTGAATATTTTTCCTGGATCAATCCGATGAGCTATAAAGCTCTTTTTCACAGGTGTCCAGCACCACTTCATCATATGGATGAGGGGTTCCTGAATCAGGTGAGAGACAGATTTGTCCTCCTCTACCAGGTGAGGTCAGGCAATTTTACTTCTCACTTCACCTTCCTCACCTCAACTGGTAAGGTAGGAAAATCATTGCTCCTGAACTAGGTGAGAGCCCAATCAGGTATGACCCGTGGTGCATAAGGGGACCACACCAATGATAAAAAAAATACTAAACTATTTTTTATTTTCTTGGTTCTTTCGGTAAAGTCTCGTAGAAGATAAATAATAAAAATATAAAACAATACAATTCTCACGACGTTTCGACTGCAACACAAGCAATCATCATTCCTTCTACGTGACTTTACCGAAAGAACCAAGAATATGAATGCCTGCAGTCACGAAAGCTTTAAATCAAAATGTATTTTTTATTTATTTACCAAGGTCACATCTATAACAGCAGCCACTATACCTGACCAGTGTTACTCATTTCTACTGTTACCTATTATTATGATTAGTGTGTGGACCCAGCACAAAATTTCATACTTAACTTGCAGTTCATCAATCTTTGTAATAGCGTAATCAACCAGACTATGCGTTAATTGTGTTTTGACCGACCGTCTGTGTTGCTTTATATGGTTTCCAAATTTTGCTAAATACTGTTTGTTTGGTATGCTTCTCTCTCTGTGTCCCCTGTTGTATCTGTGTTAGTTTCCCCCTACTTGTGTGTCTGTATATACATATGGGGTTATGTGTTTCCTCTCTCTCGTAAATTTAGCTCTTCCGTACCTGATGATGGCTGCTTGTGTTGCAACCGAAACGTCGTATGCTATTATGTTATTTTATTATTTCTTATTTATACGTGACTTTACCAAAAAAAAACAAAGAGTAATTCCTGCAGTCACGAAAGCTTTGAATCAAGTCTGTAGTGCCTCTTGTTAAACAGTGCTTCAGTTAAACAGGAAAATTAATAAATCCAGCAGGCATGACTTGAAAAGTAACACATTTACATTTTGGGTGGCACTCTAAATCGTCCGGTAAATCGTGTCGCCAATTATAATTTCTGCGTTTATCTGCGCGTGTCTGTGTACCCCCAGTGGAGGAATACGTGCGCAGCTTGCTGGACAACCCTGAGTTGATTGACCGTCTGGCACTGGCCTCGGAGCAGGTGAGACTCCGTATGCGTGCATCAGCTCTGCCCCCCCCCCTCATATTTATGGTGCGGGCCTGTACCCTTGTCCGACCCCTCACTTCCACGTTGCATCCAGCTGCCTCACTGAAGAAAGGGACACTTGCCTTGCGCTGAGTACGACGTTTCGCTGGTTGTAATCGCCAGGGAAACGATATACTCGATTTGTAAGTGTTGTGGGTTTACTCTCCAATACACTGGCGTGCTGCAGTAGTAACTAATTGACACGTTTTGTTTTACGTAACAAACCTTACTAATTGTCTGTGCCGGGTTAACTATGCACATTTACGCGCTCTTACCCAAAAAACCTTTATTATGGATAATATTGGTCGCAAAAGAACACGTGTTAAACAGCTCCCGTTTAGAACGTCTCATCCTCACCATCAATGGTCAATCAATCAAATAAATCCTAGATTTATAACGTGGCATATTTACCAAAAAGCAGAGACGGAAGGGTGAAACTCTAGAGGTAGCTCTATGATATCCGCTTTTGTGGAACGTTCTCTAACACGGATGGCCGTACTGCTCTGAGATAAATCAGACTGGATCCTTCGTCTCGTTACGTGATGGCGGTTGCAAAATTGTTGTTGACGCGTGCATGTGCCGTGCGTGTGCTGTGTACGTGTGCAGGATGTGGTGGAGTCCCAGGTAATCTTCCCCGAACATCTCCCGCTGTCCCAGCTGCAGCAAGGTGTGCGCTCCGGCCGGTTTGTCCAGGGAACCTTCCTTGCGAGTCGTGAGAATTACCTGGAGGGGACTCTGAGGGTGCGAGGGGACGGTGACAGTGATAAAGAGGTACACGTTTCACAAGCCTGCGTCTGGAAGGAACAATGCTGTCCGATCGTATCTGTGTGAGTTTTAAAAACACATTTATAATTAAGCAGTGGCATAGCGTTCTTGGCATGAGCAGTAGCTCTTAACCTTTACTGCAAGGCTGCAGTAAAGGTTAAGAGCTACTGGGCTAAAATATTTGTATTTTGAACGTCTTTTGCACCCTACGTAGGTGTCATAGCCTGGCTCCTGCCCCCCCGGCCTGTGAGTCTTGGTGCAGTTGCACTGCCTGCACACTCGATAGCTACGCCACCACAACTACAGTATATACGTTAATTGTGACTACTTTAATAATAGGGTTTTTCCCTTTTTTTTCTGGCAACAAAACTGAAACCTTTTACAAGGAATCATGTGTGCATTAACCACAATACTTGTGGTCAAAATGCAAACAAAAAACACACTATGATAATATATGCATTGTCCTTGAGACTGATTGGTTCACACCAGGGACGGCTTTCTTTTGAGCCTCGACCCAATTGGTGCGAGACCAGAGGACGCCAAAAGGCGTACGCATATATTGGAAATATTATCAGTGTGTTTTTGTTTGCATTTTGCCACAAGTATTGTGGTTAATGCACACCTGATTCCTTGTAAGAGGTTTCAGTTTTGTTGCCAGAAAAAAGGGGAAAAACCCTATTATATTTTGGTACTGGCAAAGGAGGTCTAATGATGGTTGTGACTACTTTGTTAACAAAATGAATGGTCTATTTCCACCTCCAAAATGTAACGTTAAATAACAATTAGGTACATTGGCCCTTTGTTGGAAAAAAAAACCCAGTCTAGAAATTGCCCTACTTGAACATATGTTACTGAAAAACATTGGTTTCAGAAGATTCATGGGCTCATAGTCCTACATTTTAAATTGTTTATTCGTGGTATTAAAACTCTTGTACAGTAAAACCTTGGATTGCGAGCATAATTCGTTCCGGAAACGTGTTTGTAATCCAAAGCACTCGTATATCAAAGCACTCGTATATCAGTTATGATCACGTGACGCTCGGCAGTACAAAGCTGCTCGTATTGCAAGACCCTCGCTCGTTTATCAAATTAATATTTATTAAAAATTTTGCTTGTCTTGTAAAACACTCGCAGACCAAGTTACTCGCAATCCAAGGTTGTACTGTATATGCTGCTCTCTAACAGCACTTGGCCCAGCGGTCTGTTAAGACTATACGGGGGATCTTTTTTGTCTGCGTGCAGGTGTTGATCCAGGGGCTGCAGCATTTAAACCGCGCGATGCACGACGACATCGTGTGCGTGGAGATGTTCCCCGAGGAGCGCTGGGTTGCCCCCTCCTCGCTGGTCCTGCACGATGAGGGCGTCGCAGGGGACGTTGCAGAAGAGAATGAAGAGGATGTGGTGAGTGGAGCGTCAACACTGCCGAACCAAAATCAAAACCAGACACCTGCAGTGTGCGTGTCTCTCTCCCCGTGGTCGCATGGATTTTTCTCCAGGTCCTCCGGCTTTTCCCTCCACAGTTACAATCTGACATGCACTTAGAGTATGTGGCTGCTATCAATTTCAAATGTGATAAGATACTTCACTGAACGATCATTTGTGGCCAGGTCACTTAAAAAGAGCTATAGAGCTCTCAGGGTCCTTACCTGGTAAAGTTATTTAGTTTATAGTTTTTAAATAGTTTTAATCTAAATTTTGATTTAAAGCTTTCGTGACTGCAGTAATTCATATTCTTAGTTTTTTTTCGGTAAAGTCACGTTGAAGGGAAACAACAAAATAATAAAATATATAAAACAATAAAAAATTTCACGACGTTTCGACCATAACTCAAACGGTCGTCTTCAGGTGTGTTGGTTTGCATAAATTTATTTTTAAACGGCGCATTTATTTATTTATAAAAACGTTAGCGCCACGCGCAACGATTTGGCAGTTTATTTAGGACTAGCCCATCTATATTCTGAAAAGAGGAGGGGGGAGACGAAATTTTTTATAATGTATGCTGTCTGAAAGCCACTGTAAGCGTGAACAATCAATTAAGACCTGAAATGGTTTATCAAATCTTTCCAATGATTGCTAAGATAGAATCCATCTTCTCGGTTGAAATTGTCTCTGTGCTTGTATATGTGGATAGCCTCATGAACGAATCTCTCATGGAAGCCAGATGGCTTACAAAGAACCTCTGTCTTGGAAAAGTCAATGGCATGTGAGCCTACTGAATTAGAACAATGATCTGCCACGGCCGAGGTGTTGGTCCTACCGTGTTTAAGGTCTGCTTTGTGTTCACGAATGCGGTCCGAGACATGGCGTTTGGTTTCTCCAATGTAACTACTACCACAGAGGCAACTTAGTTTGTAGACACCAGGGTATTGTATGTCCGGAATCACATCTTTTACAGACGGAACCAGATCACGGATTTTATGTAATGTGTTGAAACGGACCTGGATCTTGTGTTTATTCAGGATTTTGGAGATCTTTTTTGTGACCCCCGCAATGTAGGGTAAAGTGATGGTTTTGAAAGGCTCCTCAAGAGGGTTCTTCTTCATGGTTTGAGTGATAGCTTTGTGGATTGTATAGTCGGAGTAACCATTAGCCCTAAGAGCTTGGTGTACGTGCTTGAGTTCACTGCTTATGTGTTCCTGGTCGGATATGCATTTATAAATAAATAAATGCGCCGTTTAAAAATAAATGTATGCAAACCAACACACCTGAAGACGACCGTTTGAGTTATGGTCGAAACGTCGTGAGAATTTTTTAGTGTTTTATATATATTTTATTATTTTGTTGTTTCCCTTCAATGTGACTTTACCGAAAAAACTAAGAATACCTCAATGTTATCAATAAACTCTATATACTCTCCAATCAGCTGAGCCACCAACAATAAGTCGTTATATATCACAATGCCATATTGCAAAAAATGGCGGTTTTTCTTCCCATCAACGACCAGCACCACGGACAACGAACGAGCTTCGTTCAGACGGACGACTCAATCCATGCTCGGGAACGGAAGAGGGAGAGAGACAGCCATAATGCGTTGTTATACTCCATGTTATAAACCATACCATTAACCGTGGTGTGAGAGGTATTAAGAGGCAATATCAGCGAAAGAGCTGCGGTCTGACGGTAACCGTAAAATACAATTAATTAAGAACCATTGTAAAGATGTTTTAAACCATTTCGGAACTTCATTAGATTTATTGGCTGGTTGGGGAGGCTATATTAAGTTTGCGAGGTCTGAAACTCCAGGCCAAACATAAACTTCCGTTATCTCCGAAAAAGTTAGATGGATTGATGACCAAGCTGTGGAGGTCTGCCTAAATTCATGAGATGTCCATTGTTTCACAAGAGATAGCATGACTCGGATAAGAAATACACTATTAATTCTTATACACTGGTCCATGCATACAATTAGTATATTAGTGGACTACGTTAGAGAAGGAGAAGATCAAGGGAGTAGAGGAGAAGAGGAGGGCCGGGGTGCCCGGAGCCCAGAGAGTGCCCAGAGGGGCCAGAGAGCCAGGGGCAACCCTCATGTTTATGTTGGCTGGATAGCATGTGCTCCCGTGCATGTGAGGTTGCTCTCAACAGAAGTCGTTCCTTGCACGAGAATGGCTGAAACGCTGAGTAACCACTCAGAGGTATAGTGGTTAAGCAGTGGAGACGATATAGTGGAAAACAGTGGAGATTTCTGAAATATAGAAGACTTAAAGTGTGTTGCTAAAAAAATCTTGGAGGAAAGAGAGGATACATGTGTGCCTCTTGGAGAAGGAAAGGCATTGCTCAAAACTGTGCTGCAAGGTCACGTGCCATGAATCACATGAGTTTAGAAAAAACGTGACTGTAAACCAACAAGCTTGTGAATAATTATCATGGTGAAGACACCTCTATACGTTGGATACTGAAGGAAAACCATCGTGCTACGCATCGTCAAAGCACAACAACACCTGACATTTGAGAAGTACAATTTCATCGTTCTACACATCGTCAATACCCTACAACACCTGGAAAGTCACCAGCTGCATCAAGCATCTGACTGTTGTATTGTTCGAAAGACACTGTGTGTAACGACTTTACATCCACCGGCACAGCGGATTTCTAAACGCCTGCCATGTCACCTTCTCAACACTAGCGTCAGAGACCGTCTGATACAGACTGAAAGCTGATTTCCTTTGTTGCACTGTTTGTCTTTTCATGAATGTCATATTGTGCACTGGGTTATGCCTTATTAACCTAAATTCTGAATTTAGCTATTCATGTATTTCTATTACAGTATCACATATTCTTTGGACCAAGTGTCAATTGCCTATTTGATGACTGGTACTCTGATTATTTTTTACAAATAAGGAACTTGTTTTATTTAAAATGTGTATGTGTGTGTGGTTGAACAGTGTAACAAATCCATGCGTTACATGTGTAGTGTTGCAGCGCCGACCTGGGCAAGGCCTATGATACAATCAGTAGGCCAGGGCTCTGGATTGTTATTCGTGTTTTCAGAGTCCCTTACCATCTGCTCACAATGAGTAAGGACCTTCACGATGGTGGGCAGGCCCGGATAAAGTTGCGTGCCCGGGAGTCAGATCAATTGCCTGTTTACAGTGGGGTGTGACAGGGATCTACAGTGAGGGAAAAAAGTATTTGATCCCCTGCTGATTTGTACGTTTGCCCACTGACAAATACATCATCAGTCTATAATTTTAATATTAGGTTTATTTGAACAGTGAGAGACAGAATAACAACAACAAAATCCAGTAAAACGCATGTCAAAGATGTTATAAATTGATTTGCATTTTAATGAGGGAAGTGAGTATTCGACCCCCTCTCAATCAGAAATATTTCTGGCTATCAGATGTATTTTATACAGGTAATGAGCTGAGATTAGGAGCACACTCTTAAAGGGAGTGCTCCTAATCTCAGCTTGTTACCTGTATAAAAAACACCTGTCCACAGAAGCAATCAATCAATCAGATTCCAAACTCTCCACCATGGCCAAGACCAAAGAGCTCTCCAAGGATGTCAGGGACAAGATTGTAGACCTACACAAGGCTGGAATGGGCTACAAGACCATTGCCAAGCAGCTTGGTGCGAAGGTGACAACAGTTGGTGTGATTATTCGCAAATGGAAGAAACACAAAAGAACTGTAAATCTCCCTCGGCCTGGGGCTCCATGCAAGATCTCACCTCGTGGAGTTGCAATGATCATGAGAACGGTGAGGAATCAGCCCAGAACTACACGGGAGGACCTTGTCAATGATCTCAAGGCAGCTGGGACCATAGTCACCAAGAAAACAATTGGCAACACACTACGCCGTGAAGGACTGAAATCCTGCAGCGCCCGCAAGGCCCCCCTGCTCAAGAAAACTCATATACATGCCCGTCTGAAGTTTGCCAATGAACATATGAATGATTCAGAGGACAACTGGGTGAAAGTGTTGTGATCAGATGAGACCAAAATGGAGCTCTTTGGCATCAACTCAACTCACCGTGTTTGGAGGAGGAGGAATGCTGCCTATGACCCTAAGAACACCATCGCCACCGTCAAACATGGAGGTGGAAACATTATGCTTTGGGGGTGTTTTTATGCCAAGGGGACAGGACAACTTCACCGCATCAAAGGGACGATGGACGGGGCCATGTATAGTCAAATCTTGGGTGATAACCTCCTTCCCTCAGCCAGGGCATTGAAAATGGGTCATGGATGGGTATTCCAGCATGACAATGACCCAAAACACACGGCCAAGGCAACAAAGTAGTGGCTCAAGAAGAAGCACATTAAGGTCCTGGAGTGCCCTAGCCAGTCTCCAGACCTTAATCCCATAGAAAATCTGTGGAGGGAGCTGAAGTTTCGAGTTGCCAAACGTCAGCCTCGAAACCTTAATGACTTGGAGATGATCTGCAAAGAGCAGTGGGACAAAATCCCTCCTGAGATGTGTACAAACCTGGTGGTCCAACAACAAGAAACGTCGAACCTCTGTGATTGCCAACAAGGCTTTTGCCACCAAGTACTAAGTCATGTTTTGCACACGGGTCAAATGCTTATTTCCCTGATTAAAATGCAAATCAATTTATAACATTTTTTACATGCGTTTTTCTGGATTTTGTTGTTATTCTGTCTCTCACTGTTCAAATAAACCTACCATTAAAATTATAGACTGATCATTTCTTCGTCAGTGGGCAAACGTACTAAATCAGCAGGGGATCAAATACTTTTTCCCCTCAATGTATGTGAGGAGTCTGTGGGTCGCAACATCACGTACGGCTGGAAGTAGGACATTCCAGACTAAGAGGGTTAATGATGGCAATGTCAACGATACTGAACCAGCCAGCACAACTCACTGCCAATAACACATATCACATAATTCACCCTTAAGCAATTGTTCAATCAATGAATTGAATCACTACAATTAAAACCAAAGAATCTCCCAGAACAAACACTTCACACTCTCCTCCGTCAGCCACCTGCATCGACAATAGAAACGCATCAGTCCAGCAGTGGATAAAACCTGGCGTCGGAGGTATGGGGGGGGCGGCGGCTTACACTTGCGGTGGACAGCAGGGGGGTGGCTGGATGCAGTAGCCATCGCAGATCAAGCGGTAGAACTTGTCATCGACTGCCATGCGCCAGGGTAATGGGCCTCTCCTACACCCACACACATCACACTGAGCGGCACACACGTCACACCGAGGAGCACGCACGTCACACACCGAGGAGCACGCACATCACACACCGAGCAGGTTGCACAGGTCTCCTTTATCAAGACAAACGTGGAGCAGATTACAACTACAACTCTTCTACGCCTGTCACAATGCCCCCCTCTCCCCCCCCCCCCCAGTTTATGGGGGGCCGCGGGCCTCACTCCACCCCTTCGCGTCAGCCCCCCCTAATAAATGGTCCGGTTGCATTGTGAATGCACCACTCGAATGACGTGCAGTCCCGTGGCGCACTGTAACGGGCTCGTGATTTACTCACTAAAATTCAATGTAAAAAAATAAAAACGATCCCAAGACATTATTTAAAATAAAGTATGGCCATCGTGTGTCAGCATCACAGGCGAAAATTGGCATGTAAAAAAAAACTTCACTCCGAATCACTCAATTGGGATTGCTCGCAGCAAAGAGCACTTGACCTGCTTGCAGGTTAGGTGCTGAATAACCGTGTGTCACACAGAGAACAGTTGCCACTGAGGGTGCCCTTTTAAAATGCTTGAGATGAGATGTGATTATCGCGTGTAAATGTGCACACTAAAATAAAAAAAATCCTAATTATAAGCGAACTATTATCGTTTCAGGTGGCAGGGTGTTGCAGCGGTGATCTTTGACCCTCGCAACAAGAAGGGCCTTGGTTAATCATCCGACTGGCACTTTGCGGATGTATGGGTTATCCACTTTGCTCACGTAGCTAGAAAACACACAATCACAATGTAACTGGGTATTGGCCAAGCATCCCAATGCTAAAGTTACCTGCAAATTACTTCACTGGGATGACACTCGGCACCAGAGCCGGATGATGACATTGCTGGGGCCCTATGCCATTGTCAAGCTTAAGAGGCCCCTTCTATGAATGCCTGTATATTTTTGTCAGCAGAATGAAATAACTGCTTTGGAGAGTCCTTTTTTCTCACCGATCTTAATTTTTTTAAACAATTATGTTAAAACTCGAAACCTCGTGTCCATTTCTTGTTTCGTATTTAGAGCCCCCCCCCCCCCTCTCTTAATGCGAGGCCCTAAGCTGTAAGTGTAGCCGGTGTGAGCTCGCCTGTGATGAATAACACGTATAATTGCGCACTCTTATTTTCTATGGGTGGCCAGGAGAATGTATTATTATTTAAGTGAATGCAATGGTGATCAGGGGATTGGACCCAGAGCCCCACGTACACAGTAGAATACAAGGGAACGCCCACAGTACAGATTTGAGCTGACCTCCGGATTGAGAAATTGAACTGTGTTGTGACGTGGAGGGTGTTTCTGAACGCTATTGTGACTGACCCGTCCCGACGGGAGGAGAGAGGACAGGGTGGACCGGCTGCATGAGCTTACTCTCCGGCACTGCACAGCACAACATCGCCTCCCTACTGCAAAAAAAACTCGGCAGGACCCTCCTGAAAATAAAAGTCTTCGGAATCAGTGAGGCCTGTCCTTGGGAGGACAGGCGTAGTCTTGGTCGTCACAAGCGAACATTTGTTTCTCCATATTAATTTGTATCTCCGGGTTACCATCAGGGCTGGGCGCTGCAAGCTTAGCTTCTGAGATCTGATGAGACTGGTAGCCGTTTTTTAAAAGGTAATTTCGGCACGTGGAGCCCAAGCATGCAACAACTTTATGCAACTTCTTGGTTCTTTCGGTAAAGTCACGTAGAATGGAAATAAAATAATAAAAAATAAAACATAAAAAAATTCTCACGACGTTTCGGCCACAACACAAGTAGCCTTCTTCAGGTGAAGGAACAGAACTGTCGGGACGACAGCGCTTCAATAACTGCTGCTAAGATTCGCAGCGTCTTTTAGGCTAGGTGTGAGAGGTAAAGCGCCTTGACAAAGGAGTTTACATATCAAACAGGAGAATTTAGCATTGAAATAGCTGTGTTAAAGTGTTGGATCAGCAGGGTGTTAAATTCAGAAATTAGCATGTAACTGGGAGATTAGCATGATGTTAATGTGAGGGTTTAGCATGTGACTGGTCACGGAAATAGCTATGTTAAAGTCAAAGTTTACATCTCAACAGAGGCATTTTGTATATGGACGCTAAAGGACTGCAACTACCCAACTATCATACAATAAACCGATGTGGAAAAAAAACTAAGTATAAACTACATCAATGTCATCAATAAACTCTATATACTCTCCAATCAGCAGAGCGCTTCATTGAACGCTGCTAAGATTCGCAGCGCCTTTTAGGCTAGGTGTGAGAGGTAAAGCGCCTTGACAAAGGAGTTTACATATCAAACAGGATAATTTAGCATTGAAATAGCTGTGTTAAAGTGTTGGATCAGCAGGGTGTTAAAGTCAGAAATTAGCATGTAACTGGGAGATTAGCATGATGTTAATGTGAGAGATTAGCATGCGACTGGTCACGGAAATAGCTATATTAAAGTCAAAGTTTACATATCAAGCGAGGCATTTAGTATATGGACGCTAAAGGACTGCAACTACCCAACTATCATACAATAAACCGATGTGAAAAAAAACTAAGTATAAACTACATCAATATAATAAATGTACTCAATATATTTTTCAAAAATTTGAGCTATAAACATAAAGTAACTAGGTATACACTACACTATATAATGAATACCATATAGTAAACGAATTAATACAACTAAAATATAACTACATCAATGTTATCAATAAACTCTATATACTCTCCCATCAGCTGAGCTACTAACAATAAGTCATTATACATTACAATGCCCTATGGCGAAAAAATGGGTGGCGGTTTTTTCCTTCTTTCAAACGTTAGCACCATGGAGAGCGACGAGCCTCGTTCAGACGGACGAGTCCATCCATGCTCGGAACGGAGGAGGGGGGAGAAACAGCCACGATGCGCTGCTCTGTCCTGTGTTGCGTTACAACCATGCCATAAACTAGACTACTATACATTGTAATGTTATACCTTCCAATCTAAACTACATTGTATAATATCGTATACACAGCCCAATGTAAGCTTGAACATTATGCATGATATTGATACGTCTCCAACTAAAATTTTCCAACATTACACGACTATTCACCATAATATACACTACCATAGACAAACCCACCCTTGAATTATACAATGCGTTACTTTACACTACCCTATACTTTAGACTGTAAAATGTTAGACTTGTAATATTACACTATGTATTATTCTACCAACCCTACTGTATACCACACTGCTGTATATTCACTATACAATTACGATACTATATATTGCCTTATGAATTATGTTAAACATTACAATGTTATACTATTTATTATTATATAACATGCTATAAACCATACCATTGACCGTCGTGTGAAAGCTATTAAGAGGCAGTGCCAGCGAATGGACTGCGGTCTGAAAGTCACCATAAAATACAATCAATTAAGAACCGAAATGGTTTATAACATCTTTCCAATGAAATTTTGATTTAAAGCTTTCGTGACTGCAGTAATTCATATTCTTAGTTTTTTCGGTAAAGTCACGTTGAAGAGAAACAACAAAATAACAAAATATATATATAAAACAATAAAAAATTCTCACGACGTTTCGACCATAACTCAAACGGTCATCATCAGGTGTGTCGGTTTGCATAAATTTATTTTGAAAACGGCATATTTATTTATATATATAAAAAAATAACATTTGCGTCACGCGCAACGATGGCAGTTTGCCAGGACTAGTCCATCTATTTTTTGAAAAGAGGAGGGGGGAGACGAAATTTGTTTTTTATGTATGCTGTCTGAAAGGCACTGTAAGCGTGAACAATCAATCAAGAACTGAAATGATTTATCAAATCTTTCCAATGATTGCTAAGATAGAATCCATCTTCTCGGTTGAAATTGTCTCTGTGTTTGTATATGTGGATAGCCTCATGAACGAATCTCTCATGGAAGCCAGATGGCTTACAAAGAACCTCCGTCTTGGAAAAGTCAATGGCATGTGAGCCTACTGAATTAGAACAATGATCTGCTACGGCCGAGGTGTTGGTCCTACCGTGTTTAAGGTCTGCTTTATGTTCACGAATGCGGTCCGAGATATGGCGTTTGGTTTCTCCAATGTAACTACTACCACAGAGGCAACTTAGTTTGTAGACACCAGGGTATTGTATGTCCGGAATCACATCTTTTACAGACGGAACCAGATCACGGATTTTATGTAATGTGTTGAAACGGACCTGGATCTTGTGTTTATTCAAGATTTTGGAGATCTTTTTTGTGATCCCAGCAATGTAGGGTAAAGTGATGGTTTTGAAAGGCTCCTCAAGAGGGTTCTTCTTCATGGTTTGAGTGATAGCTTTGCGGATTGTATAGTCGGAGTAACCATTAGCCCTAAGAGCTTGGTGTACGTGCTTGAGTTCACTGCTTATGTGTTCCTGGTCGGATATGCATTGGGCTCTATGATACAGAGTCTTGATGAGAGAATTCTTCTGTGATGGATGGTGGTGGGAATCCGGTTTCAGATAAGCATCCGTATGGGTAGCTTTCCTGTAGACAGAGTGGCTCATTGAACCATCAGGTCTCTTTTTAATTAGGACATCCAAAAAAGGTATCTTGCCATCTATTTCGACTTCCATGGTAAATCTGATGGCTGGGTGTATGGAATTGATGTGGTCGAAGAATTTGTCTAGAGCAGGCCGGCCATGTGGCCAGATGACAAAAGTGTCATCCACGTACCTCTTCCATAAGGTTGGGCGCAGAGTGGCAGTCTGGATGGCGTCAGTCTCAAATTTCTCCATGAAAATGTTAGCTATAACTGGAGAAAGGGGGGAGCCCATTGGGGTGCCCTCAGTTTGTTTGTAGAAAGTTCCATTCCAAGTGAAGTATGTATTGGTTAAACAGTGTCTCACCAGGGGGGGTACCTCAGTGTTTAGTCCTTGATGAACCAAGTCTTCAATGATTGCAATGGTGTCAGGTACAGGAACCTTGGTGAATAAGGAAACTACATCAAAACTGACAAGCAGGTCGTCTGGGGACAGGGAAATACCCTTGATTGTTGATACCAGGTGAGTAGAATTTTGTACCGCAGAGGTGGTCTTTCCAGTGAAAGGACGCAGGATTTCAGACAAAAAACGAGCTAGTTTGTAGGTGGGGGAGCTGATAGTAGAGACTATGGGACGAAGAGGTGTATCAACTTTATGTATTTTTGGTAAGCCGTATAATCTTGGTGGCCTGGCAGCAGAAGGTTTCAACGAAAACTGTTTAGATTGATCAATTAATGCGGTTGAATCAGAAATTATTTTGTTGGTTTGTGTGACGAGGCTGTTGGTGGGATCTCTTTTTATTTTTGTATAACTACCATCGTCGAGTAATTCTTTAATTTTGTTGTTGTATTCTATTTTATCCATGATAACAGTAGCATTGCCTTTGTCAGCTGAGAGAACTACAATATCATTCCTCTTTTTTAATTTATATAATTCAAAACGCTCATCTTTGCTGAGGTTGCTAGCTGGCATCTTAGCGTTTTTGAGGGTTGCAGCGATTTCAGATCTTGCTACGTCTGCAGCGATGTGACCCAGGCCCCTGAGAGCAACGTCTACTTGGGCAATTATATCATTAACTGGTATGTGTTTAGGTGTGACTGCAAAGTTTAGACCTTTAGCTAAAACGGATTTCAGACCATCGGAAATAGAACTGTTACTGCGATTAATTACGACTTTATTAACGTCTAACTTTTTGGTGTGTGGGTCCGGTCTTTTGTTTAAGAGGAGGTTAAATTTGGAAATCAGGTTTTCCTTACATTTGGTCGACATAGTAGCAGCTGAAGAGGCAGTCATATTGTCTACATGTTCCCAATCCGGTGTGGACATTATTGCCGTCAATGATAAGTGTGATTTGTAGAGTGTCTTGTCTAACTGATCTAGTTCTGTGCGTATAAGTCTGATTTTTTCTGAGATAAGAGCTAAGCTAGTTTTGAAAAGAATTCGTTTCGCATTAGAAGAAGTTACAGTAGCAGAGGTGAGTGTAAATGCGATTGGTATTACCCCAGAGTCGCGGCATCTCTTCAGGAAGGTGAGAGACTCGATCAGCTGAGCTTTCTTATCCCGGAGTTTGTTGAAAGATCTTAAAGTTATGTGAAAACCCTCCCCGTAGAGGCGATTAAATTTTGATTTAAAGCTTTCGTGACTGCAGTAATTCATATTCTTAGTTTTTTCGGTAAAGTCACGTTGAAGAGAAACAACAAAATAACAAAATATATATAAAACAATAAAAAATTCTCACGACGTTTCGACCATAACTCAAACGGTCATCATCAGGTGTGTCGGTTTGCATAAATTTATTTTGAAAACGGCATATTTATTTATATATATAAAAAAATAACGTTTGCGTCACGCGCAACGATGGCAGTTTGCCAGGACTAGTCCATCTATTTTTTGAAAAGAGGAGGGGGGAGACGAAATTTGTTTTTATGTATGCTGTCTGAAAGGCACTGTAAGCGTGAACAATCAATCAAGAACTGAAATGATTTATCAAATCTTTCCAATGATTGCTAAGATAGAATCCATCTTCTCGGTTGAAATTGTCTCTGTGTTTGTATATGTGGATAGCCTCATGAACGAATCTCTCATGGAAGCCAGATGGCTTACAAAGAACCTCCGTCTTGGAAAAGTCAATGGCATGTGAGCCTACTGAATTAGAACAATGATCTGCTACGGCCGAGGTGTTGGTCCTACCGTGTTTAAGGTCTGCTTTATGTTCACGAATGCGGTCCGAGATATGGCGTTTGGTTTCTCCAATGTAACTACTACCACAGAGGCAACTTAGTTTGTAGACACCAGGGTATTGTATGTCCGGAATCACATCTTTTACAGACGGAACCAGATCACGGATTTTATGTAATGTGTTGAAACGGACCTGGATCTTGTGTTTATTCAAGATTTTGGAGATCTTTTTTGTGATCCCAGCAATGTAGGGTAAAGTGATGGTTTTGAAAGGCTCCTCAAGAGGGTTCTTCTTCATGGTTTGAGTGATAGCTTTGCGGATTGTATAGTCGGAGTAACCATTAGCCCTAAGAGCTTGGTGTACGTGCTTGAGTTCACTGCTTATGTGTTCCTGGTCGGATATGCATTGGGCTCTATGATACAGAGTCTTGATGAGAGAATTCTTCTGTGATGGATGGTGGTGGGAATCCGGTTTCAGATAAGCATCCGTATGGGTAGCTTTCCTGTAGACAGAGTGGCTCATTGAACCATCAGGTCTCTTTTTAATTAGGACATCCAAAAAAGGTATCTTGCCATCTATTTCGACTTCCATGGTAAATCTGATGGCTGGGTGTATGGAATTGATGTGGTCGAAGAATTTGTCTAGAGCAGGCCGGCCATGTGGCCAGATGACAAAAGTGTCATCCACGTACCTCTTCCATAAGGTTGGGCGCAGAGTGGCAGTCTGGATGGCGTCAGTCTCAAATTTCTCCATGAAAATGTTAGCTATAACTGGAGAAAGGGGGGAGCCCATTGGGGTGCCCTCAGTTTGTTTGTAGAAAGTTCCATTCCAAGTGAAGTATGTATTGGTTAAACAGTGTCTCACCAGGGGGGGTACCTCAGTGTTTAGTCCTTGATGAACCAAGTCTTCAATGATTGCAATGGTGTCAGGTACAGGAACCTTGGTGAATAAGGAAACTACATCAAAACTGACAAGCAGGTCGTCTGGGGACAGGGAAATACCCTTGATTGTTGATACCAGGTGAGTAGAATTTTGTACCGCAGAGGTGGTCTTTCCAGTGAAAGGACGCAGGATTTCAGACAAAAAACGAGCTAGTTTGTAGGTGGGGGAGCTGATAGTAGAGACTATGGGACGAAGAGGTGTATCAACTTTATGTATTTTTGGTAAGCCGTATAATCTTGGTGGCCTGGCAGCAGAAGGTTTCAACGAAAACTGTTTAGATTGATCAATTAATGCGGTTGAATCAGAAATTATTTTGTTGGTTTGTGTGACGAGGCTGTTGGTGGGATCTCTTTTTATTTTTGTATAACTACCATCGTCGAGTAATTCTTTAATTTTGTTGTTGTATTCTATTTTATCCATGATAACAGTAGCATTGCCTTTGTCAGCTGAGAGAACTACAATATCATTCCTCTTTTTTAATTTATATAATTCAAAACGCTCATCTTTGCTGAGGTTGCTAGCTGGCATCTTAGCGTTTTTGAGGGTTGCAGCGATTTCAGATCTTGCTACGTCTGCAGCGATGTGACCCAGGCCCCTGAGAGCAACGTCTACTTGGGCAATTATATCATTAACTGGTATGTGTTTAGGTGTGACTGCAAAGTTTAGACCTTTAGCTAAAACGGATTTCAGACCATCGGAAATAGAACTGTTACTGCGATTAATTACGACTTTATTAACGTCTAACTTTTTGGTGTGTGGGTCCGGTCTTTTGTTTAAGAGGAGGTTAAATTTGGAAATCAGGTTTTCCTTACATTTGGTCGACATAGTAGCAGCTGAAGAGGCAGTCATATTGTCTACATGTTCCCAATCCGGTGTGGACATTATTGCCGTCAATGATAAGTGTGATTTGTAGAGTGTCTTGTCTAACTGATCTAGTTCTGTGCGTATAAGTCTGATTTTTTCTGAGATAAGAGCTAAGCTAGTTTTGAAAAGAATTCGTTTCGCATTAGAAGAAGTTACAGTAGCAGAGGTGAGTGTAAATGCGATTGGTATTACCCCAGAGTCGCGGCATCTCTTCAGGAAGGTGAGAGACTCGATCAGCTGAGCTTTCTTATCCCGGAGTTTGTTGAAAGATCTTAAAGTTATGTGAAAACCCTCCCCGTAGAGGCGATTAAATTTTGATTTAAAGCTTTCGTGACTGCAGTAATTCATATTCTTAGTTTTTTCGGTAAAGTCACGTTGAAGAGAAACAACAAAATAACAAAATATATATAAAACAATAAAAAATTCTCACGACGTTTCGACCATAACTCAAACGGTCATCATCAGGTGTGTCGGTTTGCATAAATTTATTTTGAAAACGGCATATTTATTTATATATATAAAAAAATAACGTTTGCGTCACGCGCAACGATGGCAGTTTGCCAGGACTAGTCCATCTATTTTTTGAAAAGAGGAGGGGGGAGACGAAATTTGTTTTTATGTATGCTGTCTGAAAGGCACTGTAAGCGTGAACAATCAATCAAGAACTGAAATGATTTATCAAATCTTTCCAATGATTGCTAAGATAGAATCCATCTTCTCGGTTGAAATTGTCTCTGTGTTTGTATATGTGGATAGCCTCATGAACGAATCTCTCATGGAAGCCAGATGGCTTACAAAGAACCTCCGTCTTGGAAAAGTCAATGGCATGTGAGCCTACTGAATTAGAACAATGATCTGCTACGGCCGAGGTGTTGGTCCTACCGTGTTTAAGGTCTGCTTTATGTTCACGAATGCGGTCCGAGATATGGCGTTTGGTTTCTCCAATGTAACTACTACCACAGAGGCAACTTAGTTTGTAGACACCAGGGTATTGTATGTCCGGAATCACATCTTTTACAGACGGAACCAGATCACGGATTTTATGTAATGTGTTGAAACGGACCTGGATCTTGTGTTTATTCAAGATTTTGGAGATCTTTTTTGTGATCCCAGCAATGTAGGGTAAAGTGATGGTTTTGAAAGGCTCCTCAAGAGGGTTCTTCTTCATGGTTTGAGTGATAGCTTTGCGGATTGTATAGTCGGAGTAACCATTAGCCCTAAGAGCTTGGTGTACGTGCTTGAGTTCACTGCTTATGTGTTCCTGGTCGGATATGCATTGGGCTCTATGATACAGAGTCTTGATGAGAGAATTCTTCTGTGATGGATGGTGGTGGGAATCCGGTTTCAGATAAGCATCCGTATGGGTAGCTTTCCTGTAGACAGAGTGGCTCATTGAACCATCAGGTCTCTTTTTAATTAGGACATCCAAAAAAGGTATCTTGCCATCTATTTCGACTTCCATGGTAAATCTGATGGCTGGGTGTATGGAATTGATGTGGTCGAAGAATTTGTCTAGAGCAGGCCGGCCATGTGGCCAGATGACAAAAGTGTCATCCACGTACCTCTTCCATAAGGTTGGGCGCAGAGTGGCAGTCTGGATGGCGTCAGTCTCAAATTTCTCCATGAAAATGTTAGCTATAACTGGAGAAAGGGGGGAGCCCATTGGGGTGCCCTCAGTTTGTTTGTAGAAAGTTCCATTCCAAGTGAAGTATGTATTGGTTAAACAGTGTCTCACCAGGGGGGGTACCTCAGTGTTTAGTCCTTGATGAACCAAGTCTTCAATGATTGCAATGGTGTCAGGTACAGGAACCTTGGTGAATAAGGAAACTACATCAAAACTGACAAGCAGGTCGTCTGGGGACAGGGAAATACCCTTGATTGTTGATACCAGGTGAGTAGAATTTTGTACCGCAGAGGTGGTCTTTCCAGTGAAAGGACGCAGGATTTCAGACAAAAAACGAGCTAGTTTGTAGGTGGGGGAGCTGATAGTAGAGACTATGGGACGAAGAGGTGTATCAACTTTATGTATTTTTGGTAAGCCGTATAATCTTGGTGGCCTGGCAGCAGAAGGTTTCAACGAAAACTGTTTAGATTGATCAATTAATGCGGTTGAATCAGAAATTATTTTGTTGGTTTGTGTGACGAGGCTGTTGGTGGGATCTCTTTTTATTTTTGTATAACTACCATCGTCGAGTAATTCTTTAATTTTGTTGTTGTATTCTATTTTATCCATGATAACAGTAGCATTGCCTTTGTCAGCTGAGAGAACTACAATATCATTCCTCTTTTTTAATTTATATAATTCAAAACGCTCATCTTTGCTGAGGTTGCTAGCTGGCATCTTAGCGTTTTTGAGGGTTGCAGCGATTTCAGATCTTGCTACGTCTGCAGCGATGTGACCCAGGCCCCTGAGAGCAACGTCTACTTGGGCAATTATATCATTAACTGGTATGTGTTTAGGTGTGACTGCAAAGTTTAGACCTTTAGCTAAAACGGATTTCAGACCATCGGAAATAGAACTGTTACTGCGATTAATTACGACTTTATTAACGTCTAACTTTTTGGTGTGTGGGTCCGGTCTTTTGTTTAAGAGGAGGTTAAATTTGGAAATCAGGTTTTCCTTACATTTGGTCGACATAGTAGCAGCTGAAGAGGCAGTCATATTGTCTACATGTTCCCAATCCGGTGTGGACATTATTGCCGTCAATGATAAGTGTGATTTGTAGAGTGTCTTGTCTAACTGATCTAGTTCTGTGCGTATAAGTCTGATTTTTTCTGAGATAAGAGCTAAGCTAGTTTTGAAAAGAATTCGTTTCGCATTAGAAGAAGTTACAGTAGCAGAGGTGAGTGTAAATGCGATTGGTATTACCCCAGAGTCGCGGCATCTCTTCAGGAAGGTGAGAGACTCGATCAGCTGAGCTTTCTTATCCCGGAGTTTGTTGAAAGATCTTAAAGTTATGTGAAAACCCTCCCCGTAGAGGCGATTAAATTTTGATTTAAAGCTTTCGTGACTGCAGTAATTCATATTCTTAGTTTTTTCGGTAAAGTCACGTTGAAGAGAAACAACAAAATAACAAAATATATATAAAACAATAAAAAATTCTCACGACGTTTCGACCATAACTCAAACGGTCATCATCAGGTGTGTCGGTTTGCATAAATTTATTTTGAAAATGGCATATTTATTTATATATATTAAAAAAATAACGTTTGCGTCACGCGCAACGATGGCAGTTTGCCAGGACTAGTCCATCTATTTTTTGAAAAGAGGAGGGGGGAGACGAAATTTGTTTTTATGTATGCTGTCTGAAAGGCACTGTAAGCGTGAACAATCAATCAAGAACTGAAATGATTTATCAAATCTTTCCAATGATTGCTAAGATAGAATCCATCTTCTCGGTTGAAATTGTCTCTGTGTTTGTATATGTGGATAGCCTCATGAACGAATCTCTCATGGAAGCCAGATGGCTTACAAAGAACCTCCGTCTTGGAAAAGTCAATGGCATGTGAGCCTACTGAATTAGAACAATGATCTGCTACGGCCGAGGTGTTGGTCCTACCGTGTTTAAGGTCTGCTTTATGTTCACGAATGCGGTCCGAGATATGGCGTTTGGTTTCTCCAATGTAACTACTACCACAGAGGCAACTTAGTTTGTAGACACCAGGGTATTGTATGTCCGGAATCACATCTTTTACAGACGGAACCAGATCACGGATTTTATGTAATGTGTTGAAACGGACCTGGATCTTGTGTTTATTCAAGATTTTGGAGATCTTTTTTGTGATCCCAGCAATGTAGGGTAAAGTGATGGTTCAATGAGCCACTCTGTCTACAGGAAAGCTACCCATACGGATGCTTATCTGAAACCGGATTCCCACCACCATCCATCACAGAAGAATTCTCTCATCAAGACTCTGTATCATAGAGCCCAATGCATATCCGACCAGGAACACATAAGCAGTGAACTCAAGCACGTACACCAAGCTCTTAGGGCTAATGGTTACTCCGACTATACAATCCGCAAAGCTATCACTCAAACCATGAAGAAGAACCCTCTTGAGGAGCCTTTCAAAACCATCACTTTACCCTACATTGCTGGGATCACAAAAAAGATCTCCAAAATCTTGAATAAACACAAGATCCAGGTCCGTTTCAACACATTACATAAAATCCGTGATCTGGTTCCGTCTGTAAAAGATGTGATTCCGGACATACAATACCCTGGTGTCTACAAACTAAGTTGCCTCTGTGGTAGTAGTTACATTGGAGAAACCAAACGCCATATCTCGGACCGCATTCGTGAACATAAAGCAGACCTTAAACACGGTAGGACCAACACCTCGGCCGTAGCAGATCATTGTTCTAATTCAGTAGGCTCACATGCCATTGACTTTTCCAAGACGGAGGTTCTTTGTAAGCCATCTGGCTTCCATGAGAGATTCGTTCATGAGGCTATCCACATATACAAACACAGAGACAATTTCAACCGAGAAGATGGATTCTATCTTAGCAATCATTGGAAAGATTTGATAAATCATTTCAGTTCTTGATTGATTGTTCACGCTTACAGTGCCTTTCAGACAGCATACATAAAAACAAATTTCGTCTCCCCCCTCCTCTTTTCAAAAAATAGATGGACTAGTCCTGGCAAACTGCCATCGTTGCGCGTGACGCAAACGTTATTTTTTTATATATATAAATAAATATGCCGTTTTCAAAATAAATTTATGCAAACCGACACACCTGATGATGACCGTTTGAGTTATGGTCGAAACGTCGTGAGAATTTTTTATTGTTTTATATATATTTTGTTATTTTGTTGTTTCTCTTCAACGTGACTTTACCGAAAAAACTAAGAATATCTTTCCAATGGTTACTAAGCCAGAATCCATCTTCTCGGTTGAAATTGTCTCTGTGTTTGTATATGTGGATGGCCTCATGAACGAATCTCTCATGGTAGCCGGATGGCTTGCAGAGAACGTCCGTCTTGGAGAAGTCAATGTCATGTGAGCCCACTGAATTATAACAGTGATCTGCCATGGCTGAGGTGTTCGTCCTACCATGTTTCAAGTCTGCTTTATGTTCACGGATGCGGTCCGAGATATGTCGTTTGTTTTCTCCAATGTAACTGCTACCACAGAGGCAACTTAGTTTGTAGACGCCCGGGTACTGTATGTCTGGAACCACATCTTTTACAGACGGAACCAGATCACGGATTTTATGTACTGTGTTGAATCGGACCTGGATCTAGTGTTTATTCAGGATTTTGGAGATCTTTTTTGTGACCCCCGCAATGTAGGGTAAGGTGATGGTTTTGAATGGCTCCTCAAGAGGATTCTTCTTCATTGCTGGAGTGATGGCTTTGCGGATTGTGTAGTCGGAGTAACCATTAGCCTTGAGAGCTTGGTGTACGTGCTTGAGTTCACTGGCAATGTGTTCCTGGTCGGAAATGCATTGGGCACTATGGTATAGAGTCTTGATGAGGGAGTTCTTCTGGGATGGATGGTGGTGGGAATCCGGTTTTAAGTAAGCATCCGTATGGGTAGCTTTCCTGTAGACAGAGTGGCTCATTGAACCATCAGGTCTCCTTTTAATAAGGACATACACAAAGGGTAGCTTGCCATCTTTTTCGACTTCCATGGTAAATCTGATGGCTGGGTGTATGGAATTGATGTGGTCGAGGAATTGGTCTAGAGCAGGCCGGCCATGTGGCCAGATGATAAAAGTGTCATCCACGTACCTCTTCCATAACGTCGGGCGTAGAGTGGCAGTCTGGATGGCATCAGTTTCAAATTTCTCCATGAAAACGTTGGCCCCCGTGGTGCCTCACCACAAACGTGGGGCCCGGTCAGCCGCGTCGACTGTCGTGATCGCGTACAGGTGGTGAAACTGCCACACATGAACCATGATACCTTGCTGATCTCGTGTCAAGGAGAATAAACCAGCAGCCCGTCGCTAGCAATGGGAATGATCGGTAAGGGAACACATTGGGCTCTACAGAGGCACTCCACTATTATACACCACTACTATACAGTAAACATTGGGCTCTATGGAGGCCTGTCGTTAAGGGATTACTCGTTAACATGGGGTGGTCGTTAAGAGGGGTTCTATTGTATATAACAAGTTTAAATATTTAATAAGTTAATAGAGAGTACTCAACTGAGATGGTGGAGGAGTTTGCTAAACTCACAATACAAAGACCACTGTCCCAGCCTCTGTGGTTGGACCATCTCTAGCTCCACCAACCTACCTTGATGCACCTATCTCAGGCCTATATAAGACCTTGTCTCAGCAACTTTCTCTCTCACCTGACCTGAAGACGATTGCTTGTGTTGCGATCGAAACGTCGTGATATATTTTTTTTTTATCTACGTGGCTTTACCAAAGGACCCATAGAATATAATCATAAACAGGTTACGTCCTCTACATGGACCCCCCCCCCCTCATTATTAATCATGAACAGGTGACGTCCTCCAAATGGACACCCCCCTCCATTGATAATAATTAGCGGGTGACATCACTCCACATGGGGGGGGGGCGAGGTGCCTCCTCTCCCCTCCTAAGCGTCAACTTATAAACTCACTACAAAGGCAGAACCCTCACGTAACGCGATCTCCATAACGCTATTGAGACATCTAAGTAAAAACAACGTCATGATGAACAAGGGATTATAACCTTTAAATGAAATAGGTCTGTCACCGCGGGCTTACAAATTGCACACAAATGGATGCAATGAATATCACTTCGCGGTCTGCTTTGCGCTTGCAAGTTTCAGATTTACTGCAATACACCCATGCTTGGACGGGCAAAAGGCTAGTAAACAAATAATCCCCTCGCCTGCTCCCCACCACGATATCACACGATGATATAGTACTTCCTTGTACAGTATACCCAATAAAGACCAAATCTAATCCCCATGATAGGTAAATTGATATACATAGAGCTTGCCGGTGATAGGTCTAAACCACGGACTATGAACTCGTGATATTCAAGGGTCTCCCGTATTTGGAGTTTGCATGTTCTCCCCATGGTCACGTTGGGATAATGACTGCTATGAATTTTCACATAAGCCACCTCGTTGAGCAATCATATGTGGCCAGGCTGCTTCTGGAAAAGAGCTATGTATCTCAGTGGGCCTTACCTGGTCAAATAAAAATAGGTTGCTTACAGGAGTTGAATGGATTGCCACATCACAGGGATGTGAGGAATCGCAGCATGGAGAGGGCTTTATCCAGCAGTGGATTGAGTGATCTTGTTGAAACGTGTGTATTTAATATTTCTCTGATGTTCTTTTAGTCTCGTGCTGATCATTTGTCCTGTTTGCCCAACATAACATTTGCCACAAGTGCAGTTAATCCTGTACAAACCTTCTGTTGATAGCTTAGGTAATACATATTTTATACCAGAAGTCGAGTTCAAGAAACATAAGTACGTTTTTATTTCAACTGAAATGTATATATACATATATAAATATACATGTCCATACAACCACGTCTCAATGTCTATGTCTGGGAGAACACGCTAGTTTCTCCCTCTGTGGAGTCTCCACCACTTTTCTTTCTTCCTGTTTCCCAGCTCCTCGTCTTGGTGCTCCTTCCCTCTGTCTCCTCCTCGTTCATTCTCCTCTTCATCTTTCTCCAGCTGCCGTGTGCAGCACATGAAGCTCCAAATTGCCCAACGCCAGAAACTGTTATTTCTCTCTCCCTTAGAAGATGGGATGTGCTTAATCTCTTTCTTCTCTTCCTGAACACTCGCTGCCCTCCAAGGTTGCTCACATCTTCCTTCCTCATTCACCACTTCCTGCTTTGTATCGTCTTCAATCGTGTCGACCTCCTTCAGCTCTACCTCATTTGCCTCTAACTCAATAGCTCCTACTTCTTTTGCATCTACCTCTATTGCCTCTACATCATTCGCCTCTACCAAAATCGCCTCACTCTCCTCCACCTCAATATCCCCTACCTTCACTTCTACCTCAATCACCTCTACGTCATTCGCCTCTAACTCATTCGGCTCTACCTCCATAACCACCTCCTGCTTGGCCTCTCCCTCAATCTCCTCTACCTCTTTTGCCACTTCCTGGATGGCATCTACTTCATATGCCTCAACCTCATTTGCCCCTTCCTGCTTTATTTCCTCCACCACGTTCTCAACTTTTGTTGCCATTTCCTGTTTGGCCTTTAGCTCATTCTTGTCTACCTCATTGATCAAGACCTGCATGGCCTTTTCTTCGATCGTGTCGACCTGAATTGCCTCGACCTGTTTCACCAATTCCTGCTTTGTATGTCTCGTAATCCCTTCTACGACATTGGCCACAACCTCTTTCACCACTTCCTGCTTGGCCACTGCATCTACCTCAATCACCGCTACCTCTACCTCACTCGCCACTTCCTTCTTGGGCTCTACATCATTCCCCTCTCCCTCAATCTCGTTTTCCTTCATCTCTTCTACTTCGCGAAATTTCATCTCAGTCCTTCGTAGCTTCCTATTCCTACGTTTCCTCTGAACACCATCCTCTCCTTCTTTCTTTGTCTCCACAACATCATCAACTTTCTTAGCCACTTCCTGTTTGGCTATTCCCTCATTCCCATCTACCTCACTTGCCTCTACCTCTTTCCCTAAGTCCTCCTTGGCATCTCTCTCAATCCCTTCTACGACATTGGCCACTACCTCTTTCACAAATTCCTGTGTGGCCACTGCATCTACCTCAATCACCGCTACCTCTACCTCATTTGCCTCTACCTCACTCGCCACTTCCTTCTTGGGTTCTCCATCATTCCCCTCTCTCTCAATCTCGTTTTCCTTCATCTCTTCTACTTCCCGAACTTTCATCTCAATCCTTCGTAGCTTCCTATTCCTACGTTTCCTCTGAACACAATCCTCTCCCTCTTTCTTTGTCTCCACAATATTCTCAACTTTCTCCGCCACTTCCTGTTTGGCCATTCCCTCATTCCGATCGACCTCATTTGGCTCTACCTCTTCTGCTAATACCTGTTTTGCATCTCTCTCAATCCCCTCTATGACATTGGCCGCTATATCTTTCACCACTTCCTGCTTGGCCACTGCTTCTACCTCAATCACCGCTACCTCTGCCTCATTCGCTAATTCCTGCTTGTCATCTCCTTCTAATACCTCTACCTTATTCAACTCTACCTCATTCATCACATCCTCCAAAGCCACTGCCTCAATCATCTCTACCTCAATCGTCCCAACCTCCACCACTTCCTGCATGGGCTCTCCCTCACTCCCCTCTCTCTCAGCCACCTCTTCTTTCACTGTCTCCAGAACTTTCTTCTTGTTCTTGTGTTTATTCCTATTCCTACGTTTCCTCTGAACACCATCCTCTCCCTCTTTCTTTGTCTCCACAACATTATCAACTTTCTTAGCCACTTCCTGTTTGGCTATTCCCTCATTCCCATCTACCTCACTTGCCTCTACCTCTTTCCCTAAGTCCTCCTTGGCATCTCTCTCAATCCCTTCTATGACATTGGCCACTACCTCTTTCACAAATTCCTGTGTGGCTACTGCATCTACCTCAATCACCGCTACCTCTACCTCATTTGCCTCTACCTCACTCGCCACTTCCTTCTTGAGCTCTACATCATTCCGCTCTCTCTCAATCTCGTTTACCTTCATCTCTCCTACTTCCCGAACTTTCATCTCAATCCTTCGTAGCTTCCTATTCCTATGTTTCCTCTGAACACAATCCTCTCCCTCTTTCTTTGTTTCCAAAACATTCTCAACTTTCTCCGCCACTTCCTGTTTGGCCATTCCCTCATTCCCATCGACCTCATTTGGCTCTACCTCTTCTGCTAATACCTGTTTTGCATCTCTCTCAATCCCCTCTATGACATTGGCCGCTATATCTTTCACCACTTCCTGCTTGGCCACTGCTTCTACCTCAATCACCGCTACCTCTGCCTCATTCGTTAATTCCCGCTTGCCATCTCCTTCTAACACCTCTACCTTATTCAACTCTACCTCATTCATCACATCCTCCAAAGCCACTGCCTCAATCATCTCTACCTCAATCGTCCCAACCTCCACCACTTCCTGCATGGGCTCTCCCTCACTCCCCTCTCTCTCAGCCACCTCTTCTTTCAATGTCTCCAGAACTTTCTTCTTGTTCTTGTGTTTCTTCCTATTCCTACGTTTCCTCTGAAAACCATCCTCTCCCTGTATCTTTGTCTCCACAACATTATCAACTTTCTTAGCCACTTCCTGTTTGGCTATTCCCTCATTCCCATTTACCTCACTTGCCTCTACCTCTTTCCCTAAGTTCTCCTTGGCATCTCTCTCAATCCTTTCTACGACATTGGCCACTAACTCTTTCACAAATTCCTGTGTGGCCACTGCATCTACCTCAATCACCGCTACCTCTACCTCACTCGCCACTTCCTTCTTGGGCTCTCCATCATTCCCCTCTCCCTCAATCTCGTTTTCCTTCATCTCTTCTACTTCCCGCACTTTCATATCAGTCCTTCGTAGCTTCCTATTCCTACGTTTCCTCTGAAGACCATCCTCTCCCTCTTTCTTTGTCTCCACAACATTATCAACTTTCTTAGCCACTTCCTGTTTGGCAATTCCCTCATTCCGATCGACCTCATTTGGCTCTACCTCTTCTGCTAATACCTGTTTTGCATCTCTCTCAATCCCCTCTATGACATTGGCTGATATATCTTTCACCACTTCCTGCTTGGCCACTGCTTCTACCTCAAGCACCGCTACCTCTGCCTCATTTGCTAATTCCCGCTTGCCATCTCCTTCTAACACCTCTACCTTATTCAACTCTACCTCATTCATCACATCCTCCAAAGCCACTGCCTCAATCATCTCTACCTCAATCGTCCCAACCTCCACCACTTCCTGCATGGGCTCTCCCTCACTCCCCTCTCTCTCAGCCACCTCTTCTTTCACTGTCTCCAGAACTTTCTTCTTGTTCTTGTGTTTATTCCTATTCCTACGTTTCCTCTGAACACCATCCTCTCCCTCTTTCTTTGTCTCCACAACATTATCAACTTTCTTAGCCACTTCCTGTTTGGCTATTCCCTTATTCCCATTTACCTCACTTGACTCTACCTCTTTCCCTAAGTTCTCCTTGGCATCTCTCTCAATCACTTCTACGACATTGGCCACTACCTCTTTCACAAATTCCTGTGTAGCCACTGCATCTACCTCAATCACCGCTACCTCTACCTCACTCGCCACTTCCTTCTTGGGCTCTCCATCATTCCCCTCTCTGTCAATCTCGTTTTCCTTCATCTCTTCTACTTCCCGCACTTTCGTCTCAGTCCTTCGTAGCTTCCTATTCCTACGTTTCCTCTGAACACCATCCTCTCCCTCTTTCTTTGTCTCCACAACATTATCAACTTTCTTAGCCACTTCCTGTTTGGCTATTCCCTCATTCCCATCTACCTCATTTGCTTCTACCTCTTTCCCTAAGTCCTCCTTGGCATCTCTCTCAATCCCTTCTATGACATTGGCCACTACCTCTTTCACAAATTCCTGTGTGGCTACTGCATCTACCTCAATCACCGCTACCTCTACCTCATTCGCCTCTACCTCACTCGCCACTTCCTTCTTGAGCTCTACATCATTCCGCTCTCTCTCAATCTCATTTACCTTCATCTCTCCTACTTCCCGAACTTTCATCTCAATCCTTCGTAGCTTCCTATTCCTATGTTTCCTCTGAACACAATCCTCTCCCTCTTTCTTTGTTTCCAAAACATTCTCAACTTTCTCCGCCACTTCCTGTTTGGCCATTCCCTCATTCCCATCGACCTCATTTGGTTCTACCTCTTCTGCTAATACCTGTTTTGCATCTCTCTCAATCCCCTCTATGACATTGGCCGCTATATCTTTCACCACTTCCTGCTTGGCCACTGCTTCTACCTCATTCACCGCTACCTCTGCCTCATTCGCTAATTCCCGCTTGCCATCTCCTTCTAACACCTCTACCTTATTCAACTCTACCTCATTCATCACATCCTCCAAAGCCACTGCCTCAATCATCTCTACCTCAATCGTCCCAACCTCCACCACTTCCTGCATGGGCTCTCCCTCACTCCCCTCTCTCTCAGCCACCTCTTCTTTCACTGTCTCCAGAACTTTCTTCTTGTTCTTGTGTTTCTTCCTATTCCTACGTTTCCTCTGAACACCATCCTCTCCCTCTTTCTTTGTCTCCACAACATTATCAACTTTCTTAGCCACTTCCTGTTTGGCTATTCCCTCATTCCCATTTACCTCACTTTCCTCTACCTCTTTCCCTAAGTTCTCCTTGGCATCTCTCTCAATCCTTTCTACGACATTGGCCACTACCTCTTTCACAAATTCCTGTGTGGCCACTGCATCTACCTCAATCACCACTACCTCTACCTCACTCGCCACTTCCTTCTTGGGCTCTACATCATTCCCCTCTCCCTCAATCTCGTTTTCCTTCATCTCTTCTACTTCTCGCACTTTCATATCAGTCCTTCGTAGCTTCCTATTCCTACGTTTCCTCTGAAGACCATCCTCTCCCTCTTTCTTTGTCTCCAAAACATTCTCAACTTTCTCCGCCACTTCCTGTTTGGCCATTCCCTCATTCCGATCGACCGCATTTGGCTCTACCTCTTCTGCTAATACCTGTTTTGCATCTCTCTCAATCCCCTCTATGACATTGGCCGCTATATATTTCACCACTTCCTGCTTGGCCACTGCTTCTACCTCAATCACCGCTACCTCTGCCTCCTTCGCTAATTCCCGCTTGCCATCTCCTTCTAACACCTCTACCTTATTCAACTCTACCTCATTCATCACATCCTCCAAAGCCACTGCCTCAATCATCTCTACCTCAATCGTCCCAACCTCCACCACTTCCTGCATGGGCTCTCCCTCACTCCCCTCTCTCTCAGCCACCTCTTCTTTCACTGTCTCCTCCAGAACTTTCTTCTTGTTCTTATGTTTCTTCCTACTCCCACGTTTTTTCTTCATACCATTTCTCTCCCCCACTTTCTCCATCTCTTCGATCTCGTTCTCAACCTTGTTGCTATTCTGCATTGTCTGCTTCACATCCTCATTATTGGTGCTGACTTCTGCCTGCTGCTGCTCTTCTGCCTTTTGCTGCTGCTGCTGCTGGTGGTGGATGATGAAGCTCTTCAGCTCGGTGCTGTTCTGGAATTGCAGCAGCTCCCGCTGATATTTGGCCTGCTGCTGTGCACAATGATCCAGCAGGATCATCTCAAGCTCCAGAATCTGGCGCTTAGCTTCTAGTCTTGTGTCAACGAGGAACCTCTTTCGCTGCCCCTTCGAGCGACGGTCTGGGGAGTCACATGGGGAGGAGAGAGCAGCACCACAATTGATTCGTTAATGGGTATTTGAGTATTTCCTGTATGATAATAGGTTTTTCCCGTTTTTACTGGCAACAAAACAGGTGTTAAGATGTTAAAACACCAAACTGAAACCTTTTACAAGGAATCATGTCTGCATTAACCATGATGCTTGTGGTCAGAATGCAAACAAAAAACATACTCTGATAATATATGCATTGTCCTTGAAACTGATTGGTCCACACCAGGGACAGCTTTCTTTTGAGCCTCGTCTCAAACGGTGTTAGACCAGAGGACGCCAAAAGGCGTATTTCCTGTATGTTATTTTGGTAAAGAAACTTGGCACCATTGACAGGAATCTAACTTAACTTGAGACCGATGTAACAATGATAACACTGTAGGGAGGTCTGGAGGTTGACTCATGTGCCGGAGACACCTCCTCCTCCAAATAACTTCATTAGGATTATGGGCTGGTTGGGGAGGCCATATTAAGTTTGCGAGGTCTGGAAACTCCAGGCCAAACATAGATAAACTTCCGTTATCTCAGAAAAAGTAAGATGGATTTATGGGCAAGCTGTGGAGGTCTGGCTAAATTTAAAAGATGTCCATTGTTTCACAAGAGAGAACATGAATTGGATAAGAAATACACTATTAATTCTTATACACTGGTCCATTCATACAATTAGTATATTAGTGGGCTACGTTAGAAAAGATAAAGGGAGGAGAAGAGGAGGGTGCCCAAAGGGGCCAGAGAGCCAGGGGCAACCCTAATGTTTATGTTGGCTGGATAGCATGTGCTCCTGTGCATGTGAGGTTGCTCTCAACAGAAGTCATTCCTTGCACGAGAATGGCTGAAACGCTGAGTAACCACTCAGAGGTATAGTGGTTAAGCAGTGCAGACGGTATAGTGGTAAAACAGTGGAGATTTTAAAAGAAAAGTTTAAGATTTGCATTTGTCACTTTATATTGAGCCGATACATATGGCAAGTGAAATTAAGAAGACTTAAAGTGAGTTTTACAGAAAGAGAGGATACATGTGTGTCTCTTGGAGAAGGAAAGGCATTGCTCAAAACTGTGCTGCAAGGTCACGTGCCATGAATCACATGAGTTTAGAAAAAACGTGACTGTAAACCAACAAGCCTGTGAATAATTATCATGGTGAAGACACCTCTATACGTTGGATACTGAAGGAAATCCATCGTGCTACACATCGTCAAAGCCCGACAAAACCTGACATTCGAGAAAGACGTACAATTGCATCGTTCTACACATCGTCAATACCCCACCACATCTGGAAAGTCACCAGCTGCATCAAGCACCTGACTGTTGTATTGTTCGAAAGACACTGTGTGTAACGACTTTACATCTGCCGGCACTGCGGGTTTCTAAATGCCTGCCATGTCACCTTCTCAACACTAGCGTCTGAGACCGTCTGATACAGACTGAAAGCTTATTTCCTTTGTTGCACTGTTTGTCTTTTCATGAATGTCATATTGTGCACTGGGTTATGCCTTATTAACCTAAATTCTGAATTTAGCTATTCATGTATTTCTATTACAGTATCACATATTCTTTGGACCAAGTGTCAATTGCCTATTTGATGACTGGTACTCTGATTCTTTTTTTTACAAATCAGGGACTTGTTTTAATTAAAATGTGTCAGTGTGTGTGGTTGAACGGTGTAACAAATCCATGCGTTACATGTGTAGTGTTGCAGCGCCGACCTGGTCAAGGCCTATGATACAATCAGTAGGCCAGGGCTCTGGATTGTTACTCGTATTTCCGGAGTCCCTAACCCTCTGCTCACAATCATTAAGGACCTTCACGATGGTGGGCAGGCCCGGATAAAGTTGCGTGCCCAGGAGTCAGAGCAATTTCCTGTTTACAGTGGGGTGCGACAGGGATCTACTCTGGCTGACACATTATTTAGCATCATCTTCGACCACATAGTTCGAGAAGTTTTTTTTTTTATGGCTGTACCGGTGGATTGTTTAATATTTGCTACAGATACAATGGGAGGCTGATTGATGCCTGGGTGAGGTCAAGGGATGGCTCCCTACTGGTCAACCATGTTATGTACACTGATCATTTGGAAGTTGATGCTCACACTGAAAAATAGTTGGAGGTTCTGCTGCTAAGCCTGGAGCGTGTGACAAAGAGGTGGTGCCTTACCATCAGCCCCACCAAAACTAAGCACCCGCCTGAGTATTTTGTGTAATTTAATACTCCGCCCCCTCAACTACTCTTGAGTGATGGGGTAATTGTAGAGAGAAGTTTACGTACCTGGATAGTGTGCTTATGCAAAAATTCTGGTTTGGCAGCAGAGGTCTCACTCCGAATCGGTCAAGTGGCATATTTTCATCAGCTTCGTAACACTTTGGGGTATCTACCTGGTCTGTCACTCGACACAAAACGCTGGGTCTTCTTGGCCAATGATAGAATAAATGAAAAATCTGAACCAGCTTTACACTTTCAGACTGGCCTGCCTACGATCCACCCTGGGTTTAACTAGGCTGGAATGTGTGAACAGCTCACAGTGAGCTCCACTGGTGGGCAGGGCTGCATTGCCTGGGTCATGTAGCCTGCTTGCTCAGCCACCGCATCCCCAAGCAGCCTCTGTTTTTCCAGATAGAGGGGGCTAAATGGGCGTGGCACGGCCTGGAGAAGAGATGGACTGATGCAGTACAGGAGGATACGGAACTAAGTGGACTTGCCAAAGACTGGTACCACTGGTGTCAAGATCTGCCTCTATGGAGGAAGCTCGTGAAGGATGCTTATGGGAAGTTGGTGGCAGTTGCCCTCAAGCAAAAAAGGAGGGTGAGAGGAGCGACGCTCACAACAACAGACGGTGCACTGGATGACTAAAACGCAGCAAGTTGGCACAGTAGGATGCAAAGGTGGTGCGTCTGCCAGTCATCTCAGTCAGTCAACCCATCGCACTGGGGTCTGTCCCCTGATCTCCTGTCGGCAAGCCTTCGACACTTCAAGTGGCCTCGGAGTGCACCAGGCCTGGCACAAGCGCCATGGTGACGTCTCCGTCACTTAGTGGCGAATGAGGGCTGTTGTTGTTATCTGAGTCGGTTAGGGGCCTCCCCTAGGTCCACTCAGCCTCAAATAAGTATCTGATACGGTGTGTAAACATCGCCACTTGGGAGACAAAGACGGACAAGTGTGGTGCTGGCAACCCACCCCTCGTGTGCGGTGCCGGCCGTCATAGGTGCTCACTAACAGCACTTGCTCCTACAGTGTTTCAAGGCTATACACAAGATTTCTGTCTTTGTTTGTGTCTATGTGCAGTGTCTGTATGAGTGGTTGGGAGCAGTTGTGTCTGTGGGGATCGACCTGAGTTCGATTCCCATTCACAACCATCAGTGACTAATAAATAAAACCGGTCGTGTGCGTCCCCTACATCTACTCAAACTTAAAATAGTACCTCGTGCAACGTATAAACATCAAATGTGGGGAGACAAAGGCATCCGGATGCGGTGCTGACCACCCACCCCATCATAGGTGCTAACTCGCTAACAGCACTTGACTCAATAGTCTGTTAAGGCTATACGGGGATCTGTCTTTGTATACAGGTGCATGTGTCTGTGTGTATGTCTGTGTGTGGAATTACAGTACTCACTTCCCGTCGGCTTGCTCATCTCTCCACCCTGCAACAAAATCACAGCAGCGCACGTGAGACTCTAATCATATCACAGCTTACAACCACCACCACCATCATCATTACCGTCCTCATCATTAAACATTTCGAACAGACACACATTCACATATAGATGTTCTCTCAGATTAATGTTATCCTGATACAGCGCGCGTGTGGATGTACTCACGGAAGACATCGCCTTGAAGGCAGAACGAGAAGTCACGGATGGTCACGTTTTGTCAATAGATTTCGTTAACTGTGTTAATGAAGTGTTCAACCTCACGGATGTTTGTCAATGAGGTTTACCAAGTAATTTAACCGCGTTATCGATGTTCACTGACAACGTTGTTGAAGTGTGCTCCCGAATGCGATCTTTAAGCACACAGAGCGCGCGTCCACCTCCGTCTGTAACGATCGACCGTTGCTAGGGAAGTGACGTCACTTGTTAAGGTAACGAACCCCGGAAACCACGTGGTCCACTGTATCCTCCAGGTCTGATTAGTTACACGACTGTCAAATTTTTACTTTAAACTTTCGTAACTTGCAGGAATTAATATTTTTGGTTCTTTCGGTAAAGTCACGTAGATAGAAAATAACATTTTAAGTGAAGGCAAAAAACCCACGAGGTTTCGGTAGCAACACAAGCGGTCTTCATCACGTGTTGCGATCGAAACGTCGTGGGTTTTTTTATTTTAATTTATTTTTATTGTTATTATTTTCTATCTACGTGACTTTACCTGAAAGAACCAAGAATATAGTAAGGATTGTACCCTGGTCGCCACGGATGAAGAGGCCGAGCGGGCTCGGTTCGACTGTTGCCAGGTACCTCCACCACTCAGCTCGCAGCACACACACACACAGTGTCCACTATGTAAAAATCAGGCTAAACTAAACCTTTCTAGAAGTTACTAAAATAATGCTATAAAAACAATGCAACAGTGATCATAAGAAATGTGATTGAAAGTTAACAATAGCGACATATATAACATATATTACTAAACCTAGCATCCTTCGCTAGCTGTTTGAGTCAATCCATAATAGCAGGAGTAACAATTATGTATGTTGATTAACTGCGAATAACCCAATCAATAACAGATATCCATTGTAATTTACATCAATACATTACCCCCCCCCGTCTTCGTATCGGATCTGCTTACAAGCGACGACGTCACATTTATCCCCCGTCTACGTCTATTAAAGACCGAAACAGGGGAAGGATTTCACCACAACTCTGGCTGTCACCTGACGAGGCGGATTGTTGTTGTAGTTACAGGCGAAACGTCACGGTACTTGAATTGTAAATGTTTTGGGTTTACTCTCCAACACACCGATGTGCTGAATTAGTCACTAATTGGCATGTTTTGTTTATGTGACAAACTTGACTAAGATTTACACGATCTAACCCAAACAAACAAAAACACCCTCTAATAAGTAAATATTTGTATTAATTCCACGAATGGACCTTGGCCTGGGACTGTGCGGATTGAGAAGTTATGGATGCAGCTTCTGTTTGTGCTGCCATCAGAATGACCAACAAATAAATAAATAATACACACGGATTGGTGACTACAGTACTAGACCCCCAGTGCTTTTATATTTAAAAGTGTATGTGCTTTGTGGTTGCTTTATTGCGCATGTTGTTCATACTGTGTAATACTTGTTTGAACGCAGGTGATGGGGTTGTCCATGTTGGGTGTCATTACAGCCAAAAACAAGCAGCAGTACGAAGACCAGGACGCCGTGGCCGACCATGAGGACGGAAATTGGCCTCGCCCGGTCACAACGTACGACAGCAGTACAGGTTTCCCTCCACACATGCACACACCTACGAGTTTCCCACTACAGAGGCGAAGATCCCCCATATAGCCTTAACAGACTGTTGTGGCAAGTGCTGTTCGCAAGCACCAATGAAGGTCGGCATGGTATACCAGGGGGTAGGTGGCCAACACCAAACCCGGCCGCCTTTGTCTCCCAAGTGGTGACGTATTACACACACCGCTTCAGGTATTCATTTGAGGTTGAATCGACCCAGGACCAGTTCAGATAAATAATCGTTATTGGTGTTGGCCATGAGCGGGACTCCAACTCGCATGTTTGCGGGGTTCGGAGCGTAGCGTACTATCCACTGCGTCACTGCTACCCTCACATAACGCACACAGAAACAACACACAGGGACCCACACGCACGGACACACAGGGGCCTGCTCAACATTGAAATGTGCAGCCCTTGTGTGGCGGCCTGCATTGAATTTTGGCGTTCATCTCGTCACCCATACAAAAGGTCTCGACACAATCAATGGCAGTCCCCCTTGCCCTGCCTGGCACGCACATCGGGCCAGTCACCCCACGCACAGCGCACACAACGTGCGCGTCGCGTATGCCAAATCAAGAGTCGTCCCCGAGTGTCCGGCAAATTGGACCGACTATCCCGGGCCCCGCGCTTCGGGGGAGGCCCCACGTGTAGACATCAGTGTCACATGTAATGCTTCCGGTTTAGTTTGAAGGCATCGGGGGGGGGCCCACGCACCCCCTATGGACGGCCCTGGTCAAAGCACACGGCAGCGCGGAGCACGCGCGTCACACGCACGGGCCACGTGCGTCACGGGTACGTGACATCTACAAGGCAAGCACCTGCATCGCGTGGTCATCACTTGTAAGGCATGCCCTTTGTGCATGGGACGTGCGTAGTGTGTGCAACACGTGGCACATGTATGTCACACATGCGCATCGCAACGTGATGTCATGTGTACGTGGACATTTGAATCGCATGTAGCTGTCTGGTGGGCAGGACGGATCTACACGTGGGCAAGTAAGGGGGTGGCTGAGTAAGACTGATACGGAGACACGTCAAGCCACACACTCACCACACACTCACCGGCACACTCACACACACCACATTCACCGCACACTCACTTACCGGCACACTGACTGCACATTCACACACTCACTGGACCCTCACTGCACACTCACCACGCACTCACCGGCACACTTACTGCACATTCACACACACTCACCGCACACTCACTTACCAACACTCTGACTGCACACTCACACACACCGCACTCACACCGCATTCACACCCACTCACACACACTCACACCGCACTCATTCACTCACACACACTCACACACGCACTCACACAAATTTACACACACTCACCGCACACTCACACACAATCACACTCACCGGCACACTCGTGTGCAAGCACACTAGTGAGCTTCCACAAAATGTGCTGCACATTAGTGAGGCCACACACCAGCAGGTTTAGACATCAGTGAGCTTACACACTAGTGTGCACACACACAGTCGTAAGCTTACAGATTAGATAGCGTACACACCAGCTCACCGGTGAGGTGAGCTACACACTGGTGAGTTAACACACCCACCTGTTTACGTGCGCAAAGCTCTTAACCCTAAACCTAACATATCCCAAATGTCATGGCTAAAGTTATTTTACACACGCACGTGCATACACACGCACGTGCATACACGCATGCGCTTATGAAGGCACGCATGCACACATACGTGCACACAATCACACATGCACGCACATGTTTAAACATATACAATTCCATGGCGTTGGACTTGAGACTCCCAGAAGTGGAATCAGGACTCCTGAGTGTGCGATATAGCTCAGTGGGCCTTTCTTGGTAAAATTGAAATAATTAGTTTAGTTTCAGGATGTAGGGTTCTGAAGATATTTCATCTTTCAGTCCTTTCTGACCGTTTGAGTGTGGGTGAGTGAGTGACAACTACTTATGCATTTTTTTTATTACAAATACAAGCATTTCCAGCTATTGACATGAAATGTATTAACGCTGGAAGATGATGGTGATACAGGTGGTGGGTAGCGGTAGTGTAGCGTTTAGCACGCTGCACTACGAACCCGGCGACCCGAGTTAAATTCTCGCTCATGCCCAACGCTGGTAACGACTCTCTGAACCGGTCATGGACCTCCCCTAGGTCGACTCAGCCTCAAATGAGTACCTGGTGTGGTGTAAACATCACTACTGGGGAGACAAAGGCGGCCGGGCGTGGTGTTGGCCACCCACCCCTCGTGTGCCATGCTGACCTTCACAGGTACTCGCTAACAGCACTTGCCCCAACAGTCTATTCGGGCTATACAGGGAGTCTTTGCTTTGGTGGTGATGATACAGATGGTGATTTATTATACAGATGGTTAGGATGATGATAATGATACATTTGGTGATGATGGTGGTGATGATGGGACTGTAAGAGTCGTCCTTGAAGATATTTACTGTGTAATATTAAGACACACTAATATAAAATGTAATCATTAAAGCACAATATATAACATTTGTAATTTCTGTTGAAAGCATGTGCTTATAATTGTGACGTGTATTTGTACGTGGTTGTGCATGAATGCACGTGTTTTTTATTTTCTGTATTAGGTGCTTGACGACAGCACTTGGCCCAACAGTCTATATTGGTTGTACAGGAAATCTTTGTGTTTTGATTCATGAATGTTCCATTCACGAAATTTAGTGAAAACGAAATTGACAAATTAAGGATACTTTTCGACTTACGAAATAGGATTTCAGCGGAAACAATATATCACATGGCACGCACCATGAGATCATCAAGCAAAAAGCTGTCATCCATCCACGACAGTGTCACGGTATCCCCATAGTGCAAAAGTAACGCCTCGTCACCTCTCCAGTCATTCCAACATGCAGATCTTTTGGTGAGTTCCTTGAAGATGTTAATTATTTTTGTTTTAAATTGATTATTATTCAACCGTTGTAATATTTGTTCTTTATTATTTTTTGCATTGTGAAATATTGGTGTTTATTTTGGGTTTATAGTAGAAATGACTGTCTGAAACACATCGCAAGTTTTTCGTATTCAATTAATGGGAAAAGCCATTCCGATTTACGATATTTTGTTTTACGTGCGTTTTTCGAAGAACGCATCCCTTTCGTAAGTAGAGGCATACATGTACAGGAATCCATTGCCAACCGCTAATTTACCAACCACGAGATTTTAGTAAACACGGATTGACTACTGGACACCTGTTTACTAACCACGAGCATCTCGCTTTGAGTATTCGCGAGTCGCGCCGAGTCGTGAAATCAAAACAACACGATGTACCTTATGGGGGGGGGGGGGGGTTCTTGTATTTGTTCTTGTATTTGTACAAGCTGTTGTTTGTTTATGTTACTGATGTTTATGGGGAGCGTTAGTGCAGCGGGTTAGCGAGCTGTACTATGAATCCATTAATCCTGGTATAATTCCTGCTCATGGCCAACACCAGTGGCAATTATCTGAACCATTCCTGGACCTACCCTTGGCCTCAAATGAGTACTTGGTGCATTGTGAAAACATCAGCACTGGCAGAGACAAACCCCATATGCTGTGCTGGCCTGCATAAGTGCTCATAACGGCACTTACCCAACAGTCTGTTACATGGGGGGATCTTAGTCTTGGCGTGTAAGTGAGAGTTTGTGGACTTTGCATGTTCTTCCTCTGTTGTGCACGCGTTTTCTCAGGGTTCTCAGCTTTCAAAAAAGAACAACCAATACTAACAGTGAGATTTTACTTGCAAATTACTTAAACAGGGATTACACACCGTGGCAACATCGCCCCCTTCTGTGAAAGCTGGACAGGACCCTCCTGCAAAAGAGTGAGACTTCCCTGAATAAACAAGTGTAGCACGGTAATCTTTGAAATAATAAAATAAACTATTCACCCCTAGAGTGGACAGGGTAACGAGGGCGATCCTAGCAAGTGAGGGAGGTGTACTCGGACGGAACGGACGACGGCTCCCAGCCGACCTCTTCGCCTTTGTCGATCTTGTCATCGTTGGAGGCCGGTCTCAGCTCTGCGAGGATCGCCTCAAACGTGGGGCGCTCTAACGGCGCGTGGCTCCAGCAGTGGTGCATCACCTTGCGGCTGTGGGGTGAGGGGAAGGTGCGGTAAGGGTGCGAGGAAGGCGAATCGTGCACAAGCTCGGACTGCGCTTTCACCTCTTCCAGTGCGCGTTCGTTCTCAGAATGGTTGAATGAGTGCCGATGATGTTAATGACGTCACGGAGGGGGATGAAGGGGGTCAGGTGGCGAGGGGGGTGAGGGGGGGTGTGAGTAGGTAGAGGGTCATGAAGGCATAAAATATCTACAGTATGGATTCACACAGCGGCGTCTAAATGCCACTGCATCTCCATACGTAGTGCAGAAACACTGGTCATGTTTATCTTGTAGAGAGAGAAGAAGTATGTGGGTCTCTACAGTGAGGGAAAAAAGTATTTGATCCCCTGCTGATTTTGGACGTTTGCCCACTGACAAAGAAATGATCAGTCTATAATTTTAGTGGTAGGTTTATTTGAACAGTGAGAGACAGAATAACAAAAAAATCCAGAAAAACGCATGTCAAAAATGTTGTAAATTTATTGCATTTAATGAGGGAAATAAGTATTTGACCCCTCTGCACTTGGTGGCAAAACCCTTGTTGGCAATCACAGAGGTCAGACGTTTCTTGTAGTTGGCCACCAGGTTTGCACACATCTCAGGAGGGATTTTGTCCCACTCCTCTTTGCAGATCTTCTCCAAGTCATTAAGGTTTCGAGGCTGACGTTTGGCAACTCGAACCTTCAGCTCCCTCCACAGATTTTCTATGGGATTAAGGTCTGGAGACTGGCTAGGCCACTCCAGGACCTTAATGTGCTTCTGCTTGAGCCACTCCTTTGTTGCCTTGGCCGTGTGTTTTTGGTTATTGTCATGCTGGAATACCCATCCACGACCCATTTGCAATGCCCTGGCTGAGGGAAGGAGGTTCTCACCCAAGATTTGACGGTACATGGCCCCGTCCATCGTCCCTTTGATGCGGTGAAGTTGTCCTGTCCCCTTAGCAGAAAAACACCCCCAAAGCATAATGTTTCCACCTCCATGCTTGACGGTGGGGATGGTGTTTTTGGGGTCATAGGCAGCATTCCTCCTCCTCCAAACACGGCGAGTTGAATTGATGCCAAAGAGCTCCATTTTGGTCTCATCTGACCACAACACTTTCACCCAGTTGTCCTCTGAATCATTCAGATGTTCATTGGCAGGGAAAAAAGTATTTGATCCCCTGCTGATTTTGTACGTTTGCCCACTGACAAAGAAATGATCAGTCTATATTTTTAATGGTAGGTTTATTTGAACAGTGAGAGACAGAATAACAACAAAAACATACCGAAAAATGCATGTCAAAAATGTTATAAATTGATTTGCATTTTAATGAGGGAAATAAGTATTTGACCCCCTCTCAATCAGAAAGATTTCTGGCTCCCAGGTGTCTTTTATACAGGTAACGAGCCGAGGTTAGGAGCACACTCTTAAAGGGAGTGCTCCTAATCTCAGCTTGTTACCTGTATAAAAAACACCTGTCCACAGAAGCAATCAATCAGATTCCAAACTCTCCACCATGGCCAAGACCAAAGAGCTCTCCAAGGATGTCAGGGACAAGATTGTAGACCTACACAAGGCTGGAATGGGCTACAAGACCATTGCCAAGCAGCTTGGTGAGAAGGTGACAACAGTTAGTGCGATTATTCGCGAATGGAAGAAACACAAACGAACTGTTAATCTCCCTTGGCATGGGGCTCCATGCAAGATCTCACCTCGTGGAGTTGCAATGATCATGAGAACGGTGAGGAATCAGCCCAGAACTACACGGGAGGATCTTGTTAATGATCTCAAGGCAGCTGGGACCATAGTCACCAAGAAAACAATTGGAATACACTACGCCGTGAAGGACTGAAAGGTTCCCCTGCTCAAGAAAGCACATATACATGCCGGTCTGAAGTTTGCCAATAAACATCTGAATGGTTCAGAGGACAACTGGGTGAAAGTGTTGTGGTCAGATGAGACCAAAATGGAGCTCTTTGGCATCAACTCAACTCGCCGTGTTTGGAGGAGGAGGAATGCTGCCTATGACCCCAAGAACACCATCCCCACCGTCAAGCATGGAGGTGGAAACATGCTTTGGGGGTGTTTTTCTGCTAAGGGGACAGGACAACTTCACCGCATCAAAGGGACGATGGACGGGGCCATGTACCGTCAAATCTTGGGTGAGAACCTCCTTCCCTTAGCCAGGGCATTGAAAATGGGTCGTGGATGGGTATTCCAGCATGACAATAACCAAAAACACACGGCCAAGGCAACAAAGGAGTGGCTCAAGAAGAAGCACATTAAGGTCCTGGAGTAGCCTAGCCAGTCTCCAGACCTTAATCCCATAAAAAATCTGTGGAGGGAGCTGAAGGTTCGAGTTGCCAAACGTCAGCCTCGAAACCTTAATGACTGGAGAAGATCTGCAAAGAGGAGTGGGACAAAATCCCTCCTGAGATGTGTGCAAACCTGGTGGCCAACTACAAGAAACATCTGACCTCTGTGATTGCCAACAAGGGTTTTGCCACCAAGTGCAGAGGGGTCAAATACTTATTTCCTTCATTATAATGCAAATCAATTCATAACATTTTTGACATGCATTTTTATGGATGTATGTGAGGAGTCTGTGGGTCGCAACAGCACGTACGGCTGGAAGTAGGACATTCCAGACTAAGAGGGTTCATAATGGCCGTGTCAACGAGACTGAACCAGCCAGCACAACTCACTGCCAATAACACATCACGTAATTCACCCTTAAGCAATTGTTCAATCAATTAATTGAATCACTACAATTAAAATCAAAGAATATCCCAGAACAAACACTTCGCACTCTCCTCCGTCAGCCACCTGCATCCACAATAGAAACGCATCAGTCCAGCAGTGGATAAAACCTGGTGTGGGAGGTATGGGGGGGCGGCTTACACTTGCGGTGGACAGCAGGGGGGTGGCTGCATGCAGTAGCCATCGCAGATCAAGCGGTAGAACTTGTCATCGACTGCCATGGGCCAGGGTAGGGGCCTCTCCTACACCCACACACATCACACACCGAGCGGTACACACGTCACACCAAGGAGCACGCACATCACACCAAGGAGCACGCACATCACACACCGAGCAGCACGCACGTCACACACCGATGAGCACGCACGTCACACACCGAGCAGGTTGCACAGGGCTCCTTTATCAAGACAAACGTGGAGCAGATTACACCTACTACAATACGCCTGTCACAATGCCCCCCTCTCCCCCCCACCCCCCCAGTTTATGGGGGGGGCGCAGGCCTCACTCCCCCCTTCCCGTCAGCCCCCCCTAATAAATGGTCCGGTTGCATTGTGAATGCACCACTCGAATGACGTGCAGTCCCGTGGCGCACTGTAATGGGCTCGTGATTTACTCAATAAAATTCAACGTAAAAAAATAAAAACGAGCCCAAGACATTATTTAAAATAAAGTATGGCCATCGTGTGTCAGCATCACAGGCGACAATTGTCATGTAAAAAAAAAACTTCACTGCGAATCACTCAATTGGGATTGCTCGCAGCAAACAGCACTTGACCTCCTTACAGGTTAGGTGCTGAATAACCGTGTGTCACACAGAGAACAGTTGCCACTGAGGGTGCCCTTTTCAAATGCTTGAGATGAGATGTGATTATCGCGTGTAAATGTGCACACTAAAATAACCAAAAAATTATAAGCGAACTATTATCGTTTCAGGTGGCAGGGTGGTGCACCGGTGATCTTTGACCCTCGCAACAAGAAGGGCCTTGGTTAATTAATTATCCAGTTTGCTCACATAGCTAGAAAACACACAATCACAATGTAACTGGGTATTGGCCAAGCATCCCAATGCTAACGTTACCTGCAAATTACTTCATTGGGATGACACTCGGCAGCAGAGCCGGATGATGGCATTGCTGGCGCCCTATGCCATTGTCAAGCTTAAGAGGCCCCTTCTATGAATGCCTGTATATTTTTGTCAGCAGAATGAAAATAACTGCTTTGGAGAGTCTTTTTTTCTCACCGATCTTTATTTATTAAGCAATTATGTTAAAACTCGAAACCTCATGTCCATTTCTTGTTTCGTATTTAGAGATCCCCCCCCTCTCTTAATGCAAGGCCCTAAGCTGGAAGCGTGGCCGGTGTGAGCTCGCCTGTGATGAATCACACGTATAATTGTGCACTCTAATTTTCTATGGGTGGCCAGGAGAATTTATTATTATTTAAGTGAATGCAATGGTGATCAGGGGATTGGATCCAGAGCCCCTCGTACACAGTAGAGTACAAGGGAACGCCCACAATACAGATTTGAGCTGACCTGCGGATTGAGAAATTGAACTGTTTTGTGACGTGGAGGGTGTTTCTGAATGCTATTGTGACCGACCCGTCCCGACGGGAGGAGAGGGGACAGGGTGGACGGACTGCATGAGCTTACTCTCCGGCACTGCACAGCACAACATCGCCTCCCTACTGCAAAAATACTCGGCAGGACCCTCCTGAAAATGAAAGTCTTCGGAATCAGTGAGGCCTGTCCTTGGGAGGACAGGCGTAGTCTTGGTCGTCACAAGCGAACATTTGTTTCTCCACATGAATTTGTATCCCCGGGTTACCATCAGGGCTGGGCGCTGCAAGCTTAGCTTCTGAGATCTGATGAGACTGGTAGCTGTTTTTTAAAAGGTAATTTCGGCATCTGGAGCCCAAGCATGCAACAACTTTATGCAACTTCTTGGTTATTTTGGTAAAGTCACGTAGAATGGAAATAAAATAATAAAACATAATAAAAAATAAAATTCTCACGACAATTCTGCCAAAACACAAGTAGCCTTCTTCAGGTGAAGGAACAGAACTGTCGGGACGACAGCACTTCAATAACTGCTGCTAAGATTCGCAGCGTCTTTTAAGCTAGGTGGGAGAGGTAAAGTGCCTTGACAAAGGAGTTTACATATCAAACAGGAGAATTTAGCATTGAAATCGCTGTGTTAAAGTGTTGGATCAGCAGGGTGTTAAAGTCAGAAATAAGCATGTAACTGGGAGATTAGCATGATGTTAATGTGAGGGATTAGCATGTGACTGGTCACGGAAATAGCTATGTTAAAGTCAAAGTTTACATCTCAACAGAGGCGTTTAGTATATGGACGCTAAAGGACTGCAACTACCCAACTATCATACAATAAACCGATGTGAAAAAAACTAAGTATAAACTACATCAATATTATCAATAAACTCTATATGCTCTCCAATCAGCAGAGCGCTTCAATGAACGCTGCTAAGATTCGCAGCGTCTTTTAGGCTAGGTGGGAGAGGTAAAGCGCCTTGACAAAGGAGTTTACATATCAAACAGGATAATTTAGCATTGAAATAGCTGTGTTAAAGTGTTGGATCAGCAGGGTGTTAAAGTCAGAAATTAGCATGTAACTGGGAGATTAGCATGATGTTAATGTGAGGGATTAGCATGCGACTGGTCACGGAAATAGCTATGTTAAAGTTTCCATCTCAACAGAGGCATTTAGTATATGGACGCTAAAGGACTGCAACTACCCAACTATTATACAATTAACCGATGTGAAAAAAAACTAAGTATAAACTACATCAATATAATAAATGTACTCAATATGTTCCTCAATATGTTGAGCTATAAACATAAAGTAACTGTGTATACACTACACTATATAATGAATACCATATAGTAAACGAATTAATAAAACTAAAATATAAACTACATCAATGTTATTAATAAACTATATACTCTCCAATCAGCTGAGCTACTAACAATAACTCATTATACATTACAATGCCATATGGCGAAAAAATCGGTGGCGGTTTTTTCCTTCTTTCCAACGTTAGCACCACGGAGAGCGACGAGCCTCGTTCAGACGGACGAGTCCATCCATGCTCGGAACGGAGGAGGGGGGAGAAACAGCCACGATGTGCTGCTCTGTCCTGTGTTGCGTTACCACCATGCCATAAACTAGACTACTATACATTGTAACGTTATACCTTCCAATATAAACTGCATTGTATAATATCTTATACACAGCCCAATGTAAGATCGAACATTATGCAGTATATTTATATGTCTTCAACTAAACTTTTTCATACATTACACGACTATACACCGTAATATACACTACCATAGACAAACCCACCCTTGAATTACACAATGCGTTACTTTACACTACCCTATACTTTAGACTGTAAAATGTTAGACTTGTAATATTACACTATGTATTATTCTACCAACCCTACTGTATACCACACTGCTGTATATTCACGATACAATTACGATACAATATATTGCCTTATGAATTATGTTAAACATTACAATGTTATACTATTTATTATTATAACATGCTATAAACCATACCATTGACCGTCGTGTGAAGAGGCAGTGCCAGCGAATGGACTGCAGTCTGAATGTCACCATAAAATACAATCAATTAAGAACTGACATTGTTTATAACGTCTTTCCAATGAAATTTTCTTTTAAAGCTTTCGTGACTGCAGTAATTCATATTCTTAGTTCTTTCGGTAAAGTCACGTTGAAGGGAAACAACAAAATAATAAAATATATATAAAACAATAAAAATTCTCACGACGTTTCGACCATAACACAAACCAATTCCTCGACCACATCAATTCCATACACCCAGCCATCAGATTCACCATGGAGGTCGAAAAAGATGGCAAGCTACCCTTTTTGGATGTCCTAATTAAAAGGAGACCTGATGGTTCAATGAGCCACTCTGTCGACAGGAAAGCTACGCATACGAATGCTTACTTAAAACCGGATTCCCACCACCATCCATGCCAGAAGAACTCCCTCATCAAGACTCTATACCATAGAGCCCAATGCATTTCCGACCCGGAACACATTGCCAGTGAACTTAAGCACGTACACCAAGCTCTCAAGGCTAATGGTTACTCCGACTACACAATCCGCAAAGCCATCACTCCAGCCATGAAGAAGGATCCTCTTGAGGAGCCATTCAAAACCATCACCTTACCCTACATTGCGGGGGTCACAAAAAAGATCTCCAAAATCCTGAATAAACACAAGATCCAAGTCCGATTCAACACAGTACATAAAATCCGTGATCTGGTTCCGTCTGTAAAAGATGTGGCTCCAGACATACAGTACCCAGGCGTCTACAAACTAAGTTGCCTCTGTGGTAGCAGTTACATTGGAGAAACCAAACGACATATCTGGGACCACATCCGTGAACATAAAGCAGACTTGAAACACGGTAGGACGAGCACCTCAGCCGTGGCAGATCACTGTTATAATTCAGTGGGCTCACATGACATTGACTTCTCCAAGATGGACATTCTCTGCAAGCCATCCGGCTACCATGAGAGATTCGTTCATGAGGCCATCCACATATACAAACACAGAAACAATTTCAACCGAGAAGATGGATTCTGGCTTAGTAACCATTGGAAAGACGTTATAAACCATTTTGGTACTTAATTGATTGTATTTTATGGTGACTTTCAGATCGCAGTCCATTCGCTGCCACTGCCTCTTAATACCTTTCACACGACAGTCAATGGTATGGTTTATAGCAGGGGTGTCCAAACTTTTTTTCCCGAGGGCCACATACAGAAAAATATACGAAGGATTGGGCCACTCATTAGACGTGAGGTATACTGCCTCACTTCTCATGCACTAATATTGTCAAAATCAATCAAATGCAGGTAAATTACGTTTGATTATTGAACATGTTTGAAGAAAAAAAGCCTCCATCATAGCTCTTCATTAGTAGATTTAAATTTTATTTTTTACAAAAAGGTTGGCAGGTAATTCTCTCAGTGACAGCCTCAGATTGGTTCTTAGGGTGCTGATCCCCCTTCATTGTCCACATGAAGGGAGAGCCAAGAAGACAAATAGGGGATGTGGATATTTCAAGCTTATTACACAAATACATTATTGGGCTTGTTAACACATCAACTAACGTTTGTTAAAAAAATTGTCATCAACTTTAATTGACTGAATTTATGAAGTAATTGGGCTTATTAACAAATGAAAACGGTGTGTATATTTTTAACTCACCTGTAATGGGAATAATGTTACGCTCAGTGGGAGCAGTGATGCTGCGCTTTGGTCTGAAGGATAGCTGGCAGGTCAGGAGTAAGTTTGGTGGTTGAGATGCGAAGGACGTCACGGAGATGGCTGTCGGTCGTTCTGGTTCTCAGCCTGCTTTTGTTCAGCGTTAACAGAGAGAATGTCTGCTCACATATGTATGTTGAGCCGAACAGACTCATGCTCACATATGTATGTTGAGCCGAACAGACTCATCATTCGTTTTGCATGGCGTCTCGTCAGAGGAAACTTGGCCTTTTCCAACCTCCGGTAGAAGTCAGGTAGGGAGAGAAGCTGATGCTGATTCTTCAGAGAATCATCACACTGAATTTCGATCAGTTCTAATTGCAGACTCTCCTCCACTTCTTTTGCATCCATTGAAAACGGAGCCACAAACAGTGTTATTTCCTTCTCAATGACAGAAAAATCTTGGAAGCGCTGACTGAATTCTGTCATGAGAGATGTGGTCACAGACATATTCTCCCATTTTTGCAGAGAGCTTGGCATTTGGAAATGCGCATTGATTTCGGTCAGCGTGGGGAAGTGCGCTACATTGAAGTTGCGCAGTTGTGACTCGAAGAGACGGAGCTTCGCACGGAATGCTTTCATGTGCACATACAGCTGTGGTACCAGCTGCTCTTTGCCTTGTAGTCTCTTGTTCGGGGTGTTGAGATGATCAGTGAGATCAACTAAAAAAGCCAGGCCTGCCAACCATAAAGGGTCACTGATCTCATGGAGAGGTCTGCCCTTTTCTTTCAAAAACTTGTCGATATATGATCTCAGGGAATAAAGCCACTGCAGCAAGCACGGAGCCGCGACTGAGCCAGCGCACTTGAGAATGGTAGAGTAGGTCCCCGTATTCAGCATCGACATCAGAGAGGAACGCTTGCAATTCTCTGTGGTAAAGCCCTCGGGCCATAATTTTTTTTGATATTTTTCACAACTGTGTTCATCACATCGCCAAGCTGGATTATCTTGGCACAGAGGGCTTCTTGGTAGATGATACAGTGCATTTTAACAGTCTCACCTCCGCTCTCCTGCACCTTGGCACTCACCATAGAAGCCATTCCTTTGCGCTCGCCTGTCATTGCTGGAGCCCCATTCGTTGTAATTCCACACAGCTTGTCCCATTTAAGTCCAGCCTGGTTAATTGAATCTGACACAGCTTCAAACATGTCCTTCCCAGTTGTTGTCCCCTTTAGACTCCGAAGATCAAGCACTTCCTCCGTAATGCAAAAATTCTCATTAATTCCCCACAAAAAAATTAACAGCCGTGCAGTGTCCGTGGCATCTGTGCTCTCATCACATGCAATCGAGTAAAAATCGAAAGCACAAGCTTTATCTGACACTTGCTGTTTTAAGTTAGCCGACAAGTCTTCAATTCGCCGCACAACCTTATTTCTGGACATACTAACATCGTTAAAATCCTGCATTTTCTCCAGGCACATTCCCACGACTTTAGTGAGGCACTGTTTGATGAAGTCACCGTCTGAGAAAGGTTTCCCGTGTAGGGCAATGAGTTGAGCTACTTCATTGCTGGCTATTGTTGCATTTTCTTGAGCTTTGTTAGCACGGAAAAAAAACCCTGCTGCTGCGTTAGCAGGCTAGCTTGCCATTTGCTTTACCTTCTTTCTCCGCTCGGCGCCAGTGTAGGACGTGAAGGTCTGATGTTTCGTTTCATAATGCCGTCGTACATTGTACTCTTTCATCACGGCAACACTCTCATTACAAATCAAACAAACACACTTCCCCTTGGTTTCAATGAAAAAAAAATCATTTTTCCACCGAGTCTGAAATTTTCTGCACTCGCTTGCAATCTTGCGTCTCTTCGGTTCCGGCATTTCTGGTGACCCTGAGCAAATGTTTCTTTCGATTGCTTGCTTTGTGGAGACGCTGCCTTGTTCAAGACAATAGCGCCATCTAGTGTTTAAATTAAGAAATGCAATACAGTGGGCCATAGTCCATTATATTTTTAAACTTTGATACGGGCCAATTAAAAATGGATGGCGGGCCGCAGTTGGCCCGCGGGCCGTAGTTTGGACACCCCTGGTTTATAGCATGTTATATAATAATAAATAGTATAACATTGTAATGTTTAACATAATTCATAAGGCAATATATAGTATTGTAATTTTATAGTGAATATATGTGTGGTATACAGTAGGGTTGGTAGAATAATACATAGTGTAATATTACAAGTCTAATATTTTACAGTCTAAAGTATAGGGTAGTCTAAAGTAACTCATTGTATAATTCAAGGGTGGGTTTGTCTGTGGTAGTGTATATTACGGTGTATAGTTATGTAATGTAGGAAAAAGTTTATTTGGAGACATATCAATATAATGCATAATGTTAGAGCTTACATTGGGCTGTGTATACGATATTATACAATGTAGTTTAGATTGGAAGCTATAACGTTACAATGTATAGTAGTCTAGTTTATGGCATGGTTGTAATGCAACACAGGACAGAGCAGCACATCGTGGCTGTTTCTCCCCCCTCCTCCGTTCCGAGCATGGATGGACTCGTCCGTCTGAACGAGGCTCGTCGCTCTCCGTGGTGCTAACGTTGGAAAGAAGGAAAAAACCGCCACCCATTTTTTTCGCCATATGGCATTGTAATGTATAACGACTTATTGTTAGTAGCTCAGCTGATGGAGAGTATATAGAGTTTATTGATAACATTGATGTAGTTTGTATTTTAGTTTTTTTATTAGTTTACTATATGGTATTCATTAGATAGTGTAGTGTATACCCAGTTACTTTATGTTTATAGCTCAATTTATTGAAGAATATATTGAGTACATTTATTATATTGATGAAGTTTCTACTTAGTTTTTTTTTCACATCTGTTTATTGTATGATAGTTGGGTAGTTGCAGTCCTTTAGCGTCCATATATTAAATGCCTCTGTTGAGATGGAAACTTTGACTTTAACATAGCTATTTCCGTGACCAGTCACATGCTAATCCCTCACATTAACATCATCCTAATCTCCCAGTTACATGCTAATTTCTGACTTTAACACCCTGCTGATCCAACACTTTAACGCAGCTATTTCAATGCTAAATTATCCTGTTTGATATGTAAACTCCTTTGTCAAGGCGCTTTACCTCTCCCACCTAGTTTAAACGACACTGCGAATCTTAGCAGCAGTCATTGAAGTGCTGTCGTCCCGACAGTTCTGTTCCTTCACCTGAAGAAGGCTACTTGTGTTGTGGCCGAAACGTCGTGAAAATTTAATTTTTTATTACGTTTTATTTTTTTTATTTTTTTTCCATTCTACGTTACTTTACCGAAAGAACCAAGAAGATGAATCCCTGCAGTCACGAAAGCTTTAAATCTGAACTTTACGCAATTAAAAATCATAGTGTAAGATAAGACTACAATCGTTGTCTGCTGTGAGGATCTTCTGTACTCAGGGCCCCGAATGTTTGTGGCAAGTGAAAGTTTGTCTCAGCAAAATATAAGATTTCTCACAGTAGCATACTGTATGACCACACGTCGCTCTGCACCTTGTAGAGCCCATGGAACATGCTTTCTGAAGACATACACTTTACAGGCAGAGGCACCTAATGGACATGACCGCATGGCCACAAGCACAACAACAATACGTTCAGTAAATTCAGTTCAGGGCGATGCTTCGCGATTCGTCATACGTTTTTTGCGTGAGGCCACATATTCATCTGGCCAAATTAGCGTCATCTAGCCCTCCACTACCCTGAAGTGTTAAATGTGTAGTGACATCACGGGATGTCACTGTGTAGTGCCGGCCCTAGAGAGGCACGGCGTGCGGTGTATTGACATCGCGGATACCACTATGGTGTGGGTGTAGTACTGGCCCTAGAGGGGCTCGGTCAGCGCTGATTGATCAGCTGGATGGCATCACGCTTGGCGTGCAGTGCCAGCCCGACAGGATAGGGTGTGGGAATGCCGGCCGTATGAAAGGGGTTACAAAAGGCCATGGCACTCTGTTTGCCCCGAGAGGACACGTGACCGGTTAAGTCTACAAAGGGGCCCCAAGTGGGGGCTAGGGGTGGTCACGTGGTCGGGGTCCAGATCCTGCTGCTCGAGGATTCTAGAAGGTGGTCGTGGCCAAGGGCGGAGCCAGCCACGCCACAGAGAATATAAGCCGGGTCCCCCAGAGGGACCGGCGTTGTTGTTCATCTTGAAGAAACCTTTGTCTGCGTCTACGTTCTACCGAGTCTCCAACACGTGGACCTGGACCCGAGCTGTGGTCCCGGTCTGTCGTAGCTAGTCATGTTGTAATTAGTGTAGTTAGCCTGGTGGTCACCACCACAGGTTATTCTGGGCCAGAGTTACCCCTTGTACCACATGGTGGGGGGGGGGGGAGGAAGGCGATTTGTGAAATTGCCCCATATTTTAAACTATCGGCAGAGCAGAGAGATTGAATCCAATTACCGACCTCTAGATTGCAAGTCTAGGGTGGGGGGGCCATTGCACCACCATGTGTGGCAGCACCCCCCACTCTTTTTTTTCTTAGGGGCTGTGCAAAATAAAATAAAAACATTGAGTACAATTAAAGTGATGGGCCTTCTATCCCGATGATGGTGATGACATTGGCGATACTGATAATGATGCTGATGATGCTAAGTAAGGTTAGGACTCACATTGCCCTTCACATATTTGGGGTCAGTGTGGACGTCCCGTTCCAGCCCAAAGTCGCAAATTTTGGTGATGTGTCGATGCGTTACCAGCAATTTCCTCGCAGCCAGGTCCCCTGTTGTATCTGTGTTCCCCCCTACTTGGGTGTCTGTATATACATCTGGGGTTATGTGTTTCCTCTCTCTCGTAAATTTAGCTCTTCTGTACCTGATGATGGCTGCTTGTGTTGCAACCGAAACGTCGTACGCTATTTAGTTTTTTTTTATTATTTCTTATTTATACGTGACTTTACCGAAAAAAACTAAGAGTAATTCCTGCAGTCACGAAAGCTTCGAATCAAGTCTGAACTACCTCTACGGGGAGGTATGAGGTTTGTGTCTTTGTGTTGTCTCTGCTTGTGTATCTGCCATTGTTTCTTGGCTTGGATTTGTGTCTCTGTGCTGTCTCTGCCTGTGTGTGGGCCTTGGTGTTTTCGAGTGTGTGCTGCTGCACCCCCTTTGCTCCATGCATACCTCATGCTAAATTGTCCCATTGTCTCTCAGCCTTACCTTCTCTGCCTATTTAAGGCGACTTCACTGTGTGCGTGTCTGTGCTGGTTCGCTCTACTTGGATGTCTATGTGTGTGTGCGCGGTCTGTATTTTAAATTTCATACTTAACTTGCAATTTAGCAATCTTTGAAATAGCGTAATCAACCAGACTATGCGTTAATTGTGTTTTGACCGACCGTCTGTGTTGCTTTATATGGTTTCCAAATGTTGCTAAACCCTGTTTGTTTGGTATGCTTCTCTCTCTGTGTCCCCTGTTGTATCTGTGTTAGTTCCACCCTACTTGTGTCTGTATATACATCTGGGGTTATGTTTCCTCTCTCTCGTAAATTTAGCTCTTCTGTACCTGATGATGGCTGCTTGTGTTGCAACCGAAACGTCGTACGCTATTATGTTATTTTATTATTTTTTATTTTTACGTGACTTTACCAAAAAAAACAAAGAGTAATTCCTGCAGTCACGAAAGCTTTGAATCAAGTCTGTAGTGCCTCTTGTTAAACAGTGCTTCAGTTAAACAGGAATATTAATAAATCTAGCAGCCATGACTTGAAAAGTAACAAATTTACATTTTGGGTGGCACTCTAAATCGTCCGGTAAATCGTGTCGCCAATTATAATGTCTGCGTTTATCTGCGCGTGTCTGTGTACCCCCAGTGGAGGAATACGTGCGCAGCTTGCTGGACAACCCTGAGTTGATTGACCGTCTGGCACTGGCCTCGGAGCAGGTGAGACTCCGTATGCGTGCATCAGCTCTGCCCCCCCTCATATTTTTGGTGCGGGCCTGTACCCTTGTCCGACCCCTCACTTCCGCGTTGCATCCAGCTGCCTCACTGAAGAAAGGGACACTTGCCTTGCGCTGAGTATGACGTTTCGCTTGTTGTAATCGCCAGGGAAACGATATACTCGATTTGTAAGTGTTGTGGGTTTACTCTCCAATACACTGGCGTGCTGCAGTAGTAACTAATTGACACGTTTTGTTTTACGTAGCAAACCTTACTAATTGGCTGTACCTGGTTAACTACACACATTTACGCGCTCTTACCCAAAAAACCTTTATTATGGATATTGGTTGCGATAGAATACGTGTTAAACAGCTCCCTTCAAATAAATCCTAGATTCATAACGTGGCATATTTAGCAAAAAGCAGAGACGGAAGGGTGAAACTCTAGAGGTAGCTCTATGATATCCGCTTTTGTGGAACGTTCTCTAACACAGATGGCCGTACTGCTCTGAGATAAATCAGACTGGATCCTTCGTCTCGTTACGTGATGGCGGTTGCAAAATTGTTGTTGACGCGTGCATGTGCCGTGCGTGTGCTGTGTACGTGTGCAGGATGTGGTGGAGTCCCGGGTAATCTTCCCCGAACATCTCCCGCTGTCCCAGCTGCAGCAAGGTGTGCGCTCCGGCCGGTTTGTCCAGGGAACCTTCCTTGCGAGTCGTGAGAATTACCTGGAGGGGACTCTGAGGGTGCGAGGGGACGGTGACAGTGATAAAGAGGTACACGTTTCACAAGCCTGCGTCTGGAAGGAACAATGCTGTTCGATCGTATCTGTGTGAGTTTTAAAAACAAATTTATAATGAAGCAGTGGCATAGCCTTCTTGGCATGAGCAGTAGCTCTTAACCTTTACTGCAAGGCTGCAGTAAAGGTTAAGAGCTACTGGGCTAAAATATTTGTATTTTGAACGTCTTTTGCACCCTACGTAGGTGTCGTAGCCTGGCTCCTGCCCCCCCGGCCTGTGGGTCCTGGTGCAGTTGCACTGCCTGCACACTCGATAGCTACGCCACCACAACCACAGTATATACGTTAATTGTGACTACTTTAATAATAGGGTTTTTCCCTTTTTTTCTGGCAACAAAACTGAAACCTTTTACAAGGAATCATGTGTGCATTAACCACAATACTTGTGGTCAAAATGCAAACAAAAAACACTCTATGATAATATATACATTGTCCTTGAGACTGATTGGTCCACACCAGGGACGGCTTTCTTTTGAGCCTCGACCCAATTGGTGCGAGACCAGAGGACGCCAAAAGGCGTACGCATATATTGCAAATATTATCAGTGTTTTTGTTTGCATTTTCACCACAAGTATTGTGGTTAATGCACACATGATTCCTCGTAAAAGGTTTCAGTTTTGTTGCCAGAAAAAAGGGGAAAAACCTATTATATTTTGGTACTGGCAAAGGAGGTCTAATGATGGTTGTGACTACTTTGTTAACAAAATGAATGGTTCTAGATTTAAAGCTTTCGTGACTGCTAGGATCCATACTCTTTGGTTCTATTGGGTAAAGTCACGTAGGTGAAAATAAAATAACAAAAAATCACGACGTTTCGGCCACAACACAAGCGGCCTTCATCAGGTGAAGGGACGAGCCTGTCTGGAGGACAGCGCTGGAGTGGAAGAAGCCACGCTTAGATCACGACATTTAAGCTGTGTGAGAAGAAGAAAAAGACCACACGCTTTGACAAAGGAATTAGCATATAATTTAGCATTGAAATGGCTCATTGAAATAGCTAAGTTAAAGTATACACATCCGCAGAGGTGCCCGTTGACAAAGGAATTAGCATCGAATTTAGCATTGAAATAGCTGAGTGATTAGCTAGTAACTGGTCACAGAAATAGCTATGTTAAAGTTAGAGTATATACATTCACCGAGGCACCTAGTACTCATCAAACAGGAGAATTTAGCGAAACACAACCACGCTCAGACATCGGACCTATGTGCGAGCCTACAAGGTGTTCTGACAAAGAGATTAGCATAAAAATTAGCATTTGATTGGCGGATTTTAGGAAAGAGGTGGTGTACGTGCCGGTGGACTTGCAGTTTGGCGCGGGGGGGGGGGAAGGGGGGAGGGGGATGTTCTGTTTGAGAGGAGACCTGATGGCTCATTGGGGCATTCTGTCTACAGGAAACCCACCCACACAGATTCCTACTTGAAACCTGATTCCCACCACCACCCAGCCCAAAAGAATTCTCTCATCAAAACTTTATTCCATAGGGCTCATTGCATTTCGGACCAACACCACCTGACCAATGCATTAAAACATGTACACCTGGCCCTCAAAAGGAATGGTTACTCTGACCGTACCATCCGCCAAGCTGTCTCTCCCTCCATACAGAAACAACCACTTGATACTCCGGTCAAACCATCACACTTCCATATATCGCAGGCGTTACTAAAAAGATTTGCAAAATTCTAAACAAACACAAGATCCAGGTCCGGTTCAATACAGTACACAAAATTCGTGATCTTAATTAATTGTATTTTTACGATGACTTTTTTCGATTTAAAGCTTTCGTGACTGCAATGATTCATCTTCTTTGGTTCTTTCGGTAAAGTCACGTAGAATGATAATAAAATATTAAATTGATAAAATAAAATAACGCAATAATATTCTCGAGACTGTCCTGTCTGGTAGGACAGTCTCGCCCCCTTCACCTGATGAAGGCCGCTTGTGTTGTGGCCGAAACGTCGTGAGAATATTATTGTGTTATTTTATTTTATCAATTTATTATTTTATTATCATTCTACGTGACTTTACCGAAAGAACCAAAGAAGATTTTACGATGACCTTCAGACCGCAGCTCTTTCGCCAGCATTGCCTCTTAATACCTCTCACACCACGGTTAATGGTATGGTTTTACAACATGGAGTATACTAGGGCCTCGCAGCTGTCTCTCTCCCCCTCCTCTGTTCCGACCATGGACGAACTCGTCCGTCTGAACGGGGCCCGTAGCTATCCGTGGTGCTAAAGTTGAGGGTAAGAATCCACCCATTTTTTCGCCATATAGCATTGTGATATATAACGACTTATTCTTGGTAGCTTAGCTGATTGGAGAATATAGAGTTTATTGGTTCACTATATAGTACTGTGAATAGCTCAGATGTGTAGGCCTTGACTTCAACATAGTCATTTCTGTGACCAGTCACTAGCCAATCACTCAGTTATTTCAATGCTAAATTCGCCTAGTTATTTCAATGCTAAATTCTCCTGTTTGATTTGTACTAAGTGCCTCGGTGAATGTGTATGGTCTGACTTTAACGTAGCTATTTCTGTGAGCAGTTACAAGCTAATCACTCAGCTATTTCAATGCTAAATTCTATGCTAATTCCATTGTCAAGGGGTGCCTCTGCGGATGTGTATGCTTTAACTTAGCTATTGCAATGCTAAATTCTATGCTAATTCCATTGTCAAGGGGTGCCTCTGCGGATGTGTATGCTTTAACTTTTAACATAACTATTTCTGTGACCAGTCACAAGCTAATCATTCAGCCATTTCAATGCTAAACTATATGCTAATTCCTTTGTCAAGGCGCTTTGTTCCTCTCACACAGCTTAAAGGCCGTGATCTGAACGTGGCTCTTTCACTCCAGCGCTGTCCTACCAGACAGTCTCGTCCCTTCACCTGATGAAGGCCGCTTGTGTTGTGGCCGAAACGTCGTGAGAATATTATTGTGTTATTTTATTTTATCAATTTATTATTTTATTCTCATTCTACGTGACTTTACCGAAAGAACCAAAGAAGCTGATCCCATCCGTGAAGGATGTCATTCCTGATTTACAGTACCCCGGGGTTTACAAATTGAGTTGTACCTGCGGTGATTGCTACATCGGTGAGACAAAGCGACATGTCTCTGACCGAATTCGCGAGCACAAAGCAGATTTGAAACACGGCAAAACGAATTCTTCTGCCGTGGCTGATCACTGTTACAACGCTGTGGGGGATCACGATATATTTTTTTCCGATACCAAGGTTCTTTGCAAACCTACGGGCTTTTATCAGAGATTTGTTCATGAAGCAATTCAGATCTACAAACACAGACACAATTTCAACCGAGAGGATGGTTTCAAAATTAAGCAACCATTGGAAAGATGTTCTAAATCGAACTAAACATTAAACTAATTTCAATGGTACAGTATATTTTTCGAGTAGTGGTACCCCAAACTTTCGCAGCTCTTATAAATTCCCATTTTCACACCATCAATAGGTAAAATCCCCCTCCCCCCTTTCCCCCCCCCCGCGCCAAACTGCAAGTCCACCGGCACGTACACCACCTCTTTCCTAAAATCCGCCAATCAAATGCTAATTTTTATGCTAATCTCTTTGTCAGAACACCTTGTAGGCTCGCACACAGGTCCGATGTCTGAGCGTGGTTGTGTTTCGCTAAATTCTCCTGTTTGATGAGTACTAGGTGCCTCGGTGAATGTATATACTCTAACTTTAACATAGCTATTTCTGTGACCAGTTACTAGCTAATCACTCAGCTATTTCAATGCTAAATTCGATGCTAATTCCTTTGTCAACGGGCACCTCTGCGGATGTGTATACTTTAACTTAGCTATTTGAATGAGCCATTTCAATGCTAAATTATATGCTAATTCCTTTGTCAAAGCGCGTGGTCTTTTTCTTCTTCTCACACAGCTTAAATGTCGTGATCTAAGCGTGGCTTCTTCCACTCCAGCGCTGTTCTACAGACAGGCTCGTCCCTTCACCTGATGAAGGCCGCTTGTGTTGTGGCCGAAACGTCGTGATTTTTTGTTATTTTATTTTCACCTACGTGACTTTACCCAATAGAACCAAAGAGTATAAAATGAATGGTCTATTTCCACCTCCAAAATGTAACGTTAAATAACAATTAGGTACATTGGCCCTTTGTTGGAAAAAAAACCCACTCCAGAAATTGCCCTGCTTGAACATATGTTACTGAAAAACATTGGTTTCAGAAGATTCATGGGCTAATAGTCCTACATTTGAAATTGTTTATTCGTGGTATTAAAACTCTCGTACAGTAAAACCTTGGATTGCGAGCATAATTCGTTCTGGAAACGTGTTTGTAATCCAAAGCACTCGTATATCAAAGCACTCGTATATCAGTTGTGATGACGTGACGCTCGGCAGTACAAAGCTGCTCGTATTGCAAGACCCTCGCTCGTTTATCAAATTAATATTTATTATAAATTTTGCTCGTCTTGTAAAACACTCGCAGACCAAGTTATTCGCAATCCAAGGTTTTACTGTATATGCTGCTCTCTAACAGCACTTGGCCCAGCGGTCTGTTAAGGCTATACGGGGGATCTTTTTTGTCTCCGTGCAGGTGTTGATCCAGGGGCTGCAGCATTTAAACCGCGCGATGCACGACGACATCGTGTGCGTGGAGATGTTCCCCGAGGAGCGCTGGGTTGCCCCCTCCTCGCTGGTCCTGCACGATGAGGGCGTCGCAGGGGACGTTGCAGAAGAGAATGAGGAGGATGTGGTGAGTGGAGCGTCAACACTGCCGAACCAAAATCAAACCCAGACACCTGCAGTGTGCGTGTCTCTCTCCCCGTGGTCGCATGGATTTTTCTCCAGGTCCTCCGACTTTTCCCTGCACAGTTACAATCTGACATGCACTTAGAGTATTTGGCTGCTATCAATTTCAAATGTGATAAGATACTTCATTGAACGATCATTTGTGGCCAGGTCACTTAAAAAGAGCTATATAGCTCTCAGGGTCCTTACCTGGTAAAGTTATTTAGTTTATAGTTTTTAAATAGTTTTAATATAGTTTAAACAAAGAATAACAACAAAGACTCAACCACTTCAAGAGAGACCTTAAACATAATGAACACCGTGTGACCAGACAACAATCCACATTAGAGATGCTGTTAGCTTGATTTTGCGTTTATTAAATGACTTTACATTACATTACTTCAAAATCAAGTCAGGAGTGCTAATCATTTCGTACTATTTTTGTATGTACGTAGGGGTTATTTGACCATACTTCGGTGCGGGTTGGTGAAGGGGGGGGGGGCATAGATCAGGAGCATAGAAGGACAGGACAACAGTTCATTTTGCTGTACTGCGCTCTGCTGCCAGCCATTTTGGCGCAGAGCCTATACCACCTGTTATGCATATCCAGGCTCAACACGGCGTCGCTTCCACGGTCTGAGCTGGGTCACAGGGTGGCCTCTATATTGAAAACTAATTTCTTTAGTACTGCTTTTTGTATTTAGATTGTAGTCCTTGCCACGCACCTCTTTTTAGCATGGTTGGCTGTGTACGGTGCGAAATAAGTTTTACATGCATACATACCACAGTGACAAAATGCAAAACATAATAAAGTACAGCAAGAAGTTAATTGAAATTGGCACAAAAACAACCGTGGTTTATGAAAAGTCGACAATATTTCACAAACATAAATAAGTGTTAGATATTAAATCGCATGTAGTGCAAGTTGGCTTGGGCAGATTATTTATAGACTGATCATTGCACGGTTATACTTAGAAAAAACGTTACGTAAACATTAAACACATATAGGGTGACTGATGTGCTAAGCAGGTAAGAGAAAATGTCAATCACAATTGCAAGTGAAATCATAAAGAATCGAGAGATTAAGCATCAAATTGTGAATTAGATGGGAGGGTAACCTTGGTTGTAGATAATATTGGTCGCAAAAGCCTACGCGGTTTTTTTTTAAACATGTGGTGTCTGATGGGCGTGTTCCGGTTGATTCTATCAATCGCCAGAACTGTTTTAACTTAGCAATATTTACGGAGGACTCCTCACTGTGATCTTTTGTCATTTTAACAAAGCGTCAGTCTCATTATTGGCATTGATGAGACACAGCATGAAACCACATCCGCAGGTTAAGCGCTATTGTTTTGGATTGCTCCTTCCCCTTCAAGCCAAATTGTATTGTGTTATGCAGTGAGCTGGTAAAAAAATAGTTATTTCATTATTTCAGTGTGTGAGAGAGACGCTACTGTGGTGAGTGCTCATTTGAGTTTGCGTTGTCATCTCCCGGTGCTATCCCAGCTGCTGCTGCTGCTGTCGTCGCTCTTGCTTAGATTACGCAACACGATGTTTGTCCTTTGTTTTGGTCTCCAGCTGAAAGCCGAAAGTGGGAAGATGCGTCGGCCCACTGGCAAAGTGGTCGGCATCATCAAGCGGAACTCGAGGCCGCTGTGCGGCATGCTCATGCCCAGCCCAATCAAGGAGGTGGGCTGATCTGCATGTGTGTGTGTACGTGTGGGGAGCGGTGATGTAGCGGTTAGCGCGCTGCGCTACGAATCCTGGGACCCGAGTTGGATTATATTTATCGCTCATAACCAATAAACAGCGGCAAATGTCTGAACCTGTCTTGGGCCCTTCCCTAGGTCGACTCGGCCATAAATGAGTATCTGATGTGGCATGTAAACATCAGCGCTGTGGAGACAAAGGCGGTCGGGCATGGTGCTGGCCGTACCCACCCCGTCGTTTGCCGTACCAGCTTGAATAGGTGTGTGCTGACGGCACTCGCCCAAACAGTTTGTTGAATGCCTTACTGGGGGCTCTTTGTGCGTGTTGCAGGCCACCCGCCACCTGTTCACGCCCGCGGACCGCCGCATGCCACGAGTGCGGGTGGAGACAAGACAAGCAGCGTCCCTGCAGGCCCACCGCATCGTGGTGGCCATCGATGGCTGGCTGCGACACTCCCGCTACCCGAACGTACGACTGCACCGTGACGCCCCGCACGCCGTGACACCTCACCCGTCCGTCCCGTGGTCGGCATCGTCGGGCTCATTCTTCTGTCACTTGACGCGCGGCCACGCGGCTCTGTATGCAATACAGCCGTCGAACCCAAAACACGAACGGTGACACGGTGAATTGGAAGTCAGGGTGGATGAGATGGCACCACTGTGATTTTTTTGTTTGAAAGCATGGCAAACTCACCTGTGATTCAACCTAGGTTATTAAGGTGTTGTAAGTTGATAGTCTCAGCCCAGTCACCAATAACTGCACCAAAAACGATATTAAATTTGGTCGTGCACTTCGATTGTTTGATTTCCATCTCTGAGAAAACTACTGCGTTTGACTGCCATGTGATGAACATTACTTTGATTGGCAGAGTGGTTGGAAAAGCACTGCCCCCCTACAATTTGGACTGCATTTCACTTCAATGGATCTTAGAAGTAGCTCTGTTATGTCTGCTCCTGTGGGTCGTCCTTGACCACGAAGGGTTTGTATAGATTGCTTGTCTTGTGCGATACCATTAACACAATGAGAAACAAAATTGGTGAAAAGTAAAATATATTCTTAAGATGTATTCTTTGGGTTGTATCTTTGTTTAAACAGATGTCGGTTAATATTCTACATAATGTACGTTAGGTACAAGGTTGGCATTGTGGTTGTGCTTTTCATACCTATTTGCCACTGCACAACCGAGCGACACCATGGCTGGCACGGTTTAGTAGGCTGCAGGTTGTTTATCCACTGCAAAAGCGGATCCATGCCATGGACGGTCAATGCTTTGAACAAGGCTAGGCACGTGCAGATGACGCTGTGGTGCCACGTCCCCGCGGTGTACTGACTGCCGTCACACAATTAACGTGTCGCTAGCCCCGCCCCTGGCCCTGCTCGGCCCCCGGATAAATTTGGATGCCTTCTGGGGCCAGCATACTACAGTTTGGTTCTGGTTCGACACGGCAAAAAGCCAGTGGGTGACCACAGACACTTCGAGAGATCTGCACTGTCTGGGTTCCAATGTACCAGTGGAAAAGGGATACCGGTGACGATTGGCCACGTATGTGCATATGCATGTTGAACTTCTTCCGTACCATACGTAGACAACCGTGCTAATCGTCGGTGTGCTTGTGCAGGGCCATTTTGTGCGCTCTCTGGGCGAATGTGGGGATAACGAGACGGAGACGGAGGTGCTGCTGCTGGAGCACGACGTGCCACACTAGCCCTTCAGCCAGGCCGTACTTGCATGCCTGCCCCCTCCCACGTTCAGCATCACAGCAGAGGTACGCATGAGACGTGTGACGATATGTCAATTCATCGATTGAGTTCAATTCTTACGCCTGCGGTGTATTGGTGTGTTCGGTCGTGCATGTGAGAATCCTTTACTTCAATGTTCTTTATTACAAGGCCCACGGGCCACTGGTGGCCCCTGGGTGGCCTTTGGTGTGGCCCATGACGTGTGGCCCCCGACGTATAGGCCCCCGACAATAGACAAATGCGAAAACACCCCCCATCATCATCATCGTGCTGTCAAACCGCAATAGTGCCTCTGCGGATGTGTATGCTTTAACCTTTAACATAGCTATTTCTGTGACCAGTCACAAGCTAATCATTCAGCCATTTCAATGCTAAATTTTATGCTAATTCCTTTGTCAAGGCTCTTTGTTCCTCTCACACAGCTTAAAAGCCGTGATCTGAACGTGGCTCTCTCACTCCAGCGCTGTCCTACCAGACAGTCTCGCCCCCTTCACCTGATGAAGGCCGCTTGTGTTGTGGCCGAAACGTCGTGAGAATATTATTGTGTTATTTTATTTTATCAATTTATTATTTTATTCTCATTCTACGTGACTTTACCGAAAGAACCAAAGAAGATGAATCATTGCAGTCACGAAAGCTTTAAATCGAAATTTAGTTTCAAGATGTTTGGCCTGCGTAGAATACCTTCTAGAGGACCTCTCTGGAGCTCTCCCTCCAGTCGAGGTCCTTCCGTTGCACTGTCATGAACGAGAAGCCACGGGGCTCTACACCTTTACCGCAGACCGTATATAGAAAAGCCGTCGACCTGAAAGAAAGTCGATGGCTCGGACACATCATCGTAAGAAGAGAGGAAATTCACATCGGAGGAAGGAAGGCGACGGACTTATGGAAGCACCAGGGCGGAGACCCGAGAGGCAGGCTTCGAGAGATGCGGATCAAAGTGGTGAGCCAGGATGTGGAGGACTCTGCAGTAGCCGTGGAGATGGTCCAGTACATAAATGAATGGAGCAAGGGGACTACAGACTTTTTTCCTATAACGCTGTACTTGCGTTCCTGAAGAACACCGAATTGTGGAAAAATCGCATAATAAATAATATAGGGTAAAGCACAGTCCGCGATAACACGTGAGATGCGTACGCAGGCTTAACAAAGACTTCGGGTACGTGAGTAGCATCTAGAAGCATCCAGAAACATCCCGCCTTGTGTGATGCTACACCGAGGCAACCGTACAACCGCTTATTCTGCCTCGCACAACGCAGTTCTGTTCACTCGATCGCCTTTTATCCAATTCGCATCCATGTTATGAAAAAATGTGTTGCCTAATGCATTCATCGCATTATATCTAATTCACGATATGAAAACACGCAGAGTTATAGGAGAACGGACTGTACTTTCAGAATATTCAGTCGCCTATTGAGAAGATAGAACGCCATTAGAATGAAGTTGGTTTACCCATGTATGGCTCACCCTGTGTTTTGTTTGTTGTAAGGCAGCGTTTTGTTGAACCTGGTGCTGTGTGTGTCCCGTACAAGGACCAGGCTGGCAGGGAGGACCTTCGTGCGTTGTCCATCTGCAGTGTGGATCCTCCAGGCTGCACAGACATCGACGATGCCCTACACTGCAAACCGCTCGACAATGGGAACACCGAGGTATTCATTTGGTGGTGGTAATCGTGGTCACGGTCGCGGTAATTCGTGCCTATTCCTTTCATGGTTTTGTCAATGCTAGCGGAGGTTACAAGGGGAGTTTAAGTGGCACAATGATAAGTGCACTGCACATTCATCCTGTCAAGCTGGTTTAGTTCCAGTCATGGCTAACACCGGTACAGAGTGATATCTAAAAAAAACTGCCCAAGTTCTCCCCTTCACCACCTGCATTGACCATCGTAACAAAGCAAGGTCAAATGACAATCGCAACCCATTACGGCATGGAGAAGCCCTCATCCTGCAGTGGATTGACAAAGGGGTGGACAATATTCCTGTTATTAAGTTTCCAAACATTGTTGCCTTAGTGCCCGTATTCTTGGTCTCTGCTCGGCTCAGGACTGACTTCAACATGGCTTGGTTCTGGCTTGATCTGCTCCGTTGCCTCCAAAGAAGTATGAGTGGCTCAGCTGTGCCTTGGCTCAGGCTCAGCTCACGGAAATTCTGAGCGTGGCTGGGAGCATGCAGAGATATACGTGGAGGCACAAGGGACACGGAGGCTCAGGGCTGGAACCATGCTTAGAGGCAGCTTGGGTTTTAAGCGTTGCTTTGATGTGGCTTATTGAGAATTAGAATCAGAATATTTATACTGGAGGAATCCAATGAGCTATAAAGCTATTTTTCACATGTCCAGTAGAGGCGGGTAAGAACGTTACAACAGCAAACAGTACAAAAACATAATAGTAGTGCAAAGTACAAGAAAGATCAACAAATAACCCAAACACAAACAAATACAACTAAACCATCCCCATCTTACCAGGAAAAGCCCACTGAGGTATTGATTTATTTTTGATTAGTGATCTGGCCACAACTGAATAGCTCAACAAAGTGGCCCATCATTTGGACATTTATAGCAGCCAAAATAATAGAAATAATCTCAATGCATGTTGCGCGAGAGCCAAGCCTGAGCCAAGCCATGGCTAAGACCCCACTGGCCTAAGTGTCCACGTCACTGGCCGAATGCCTGGTTCACAATGAATGCACCAGGTAGTAATGGGTGTGCATTTCATTTCACATTATTGTGCTTTGGTTGGAGTGGCTATGGTGGAGGTTATGCATGCATGTGGAGTGAGCGACTTCCGCCAGACGTCTAGTAGAAGGCGTCTTATTTATTAAAAGCACACAGGGCGATACACTTCGTAACGTGGCTACACCTAGGCTGTACAAACACGCAGCCCATTTGCGTCCTGCGTAGCTACGCTGGCTGGTTGACGAGCGTAGCGGCGGAGACAGAGCTGCTCTTGCAGAAGAACCAGCCACGTGGTCGGAGACGAAGAGATGACGACCGTAGCGACGCAACCAGGACCCAGACCCCACGCTAACAGCCCCGAAGTTCTGATTCGGTGCTCTTTATATCTGCCTGGAGTGGCCAAGCTCCACCTCTGGCCACGCCCCCTTTCTAGAACCTTCTAGGCCCTTCGGGATGGTTCCCGGAGCTTCTCGACTGACTCCGCCGTTGACCTTTACCCCAGATACGCCCCTTCATTATAAGGCATTATGTAATGCAGCTATAACCTTAATTACCCTTACAGGCCGGCAGGTATCACCCTGTCATTACACATCCATGCATGTGAGGGTGGTGACGGTGTGTTAATGTGTGTTCTAGGTTGGGGTACACATCGCCGATGTGAGCTATTTTATCCGGCCGGGGAATGCCTTGGATGAGGAGGCATCTCTGCGTGGTACCACAGTTTACCTGTGTGAGAAGGTGAGATGTGGATTTCTTCTTGCCACAATATCAAGTGTTTTACGACCCGCCGATTTCATCCTTTCATTCTTAACTTTACGACATGATGTAAAATATTACGATGTAACGATCATCGCGGTACCAGTTTCCCCACAACTTTGTAATTGTATTTGACATTTTCACCACATTTTTTTGCGTGCTTTTCAGTACTTCCCGTATGAATAACGATAACTTAAAAATGAATTAGAATTTAAAAAATGTGCAACAACAATGCTAAATATCTCTCATGATGTTTTAAACGAGGTGATTTTTGTGGATTTCTTATAATATGATGTACCGTGACATCATGAGCGGCAGGCTATCGGCGCAGTGGTAACACTCGTGCCTTGCAGCAAGGAGACGCTGGGTTTGATTACTCAACTCTTGTGCCTTTTTGCTTGCAGCTTTGTTTGTTCTCCCCCCTGTTAATGAATGGGTTTCCTCTGGATTCATCAGATTTCCTCTAAATAAAACCCATACAATCTTAACTGGCATTCGCGAAAACATCCCCTTGCTGAACAGTTACCTGCAGGTGACTTAATCATGTGTGGGTTTGCTTGCAAAACACTCGTTGAGTTGGTGCATATGTATTTGCCAGATTGTGTTTATTGACAGAGACGTTGTTGCGTTTATGTGTTTGTGCGCCTGCAGAGGATTGATATGGTGCCAGAGTTATTGAGCTCAAACCTGTGTTCCTTGAGATCCAACGTCGACCGGTGAGATGCACCAACAACTGTGAACTCGCGAGTGTGCACATTGCAACCCATACTCAGCAGCTAACGTGCGTTGTTGCCAGGTGCACATGTAATCCCATGATGCGTGGCACTGTTTAAGTGTCATTGTACAGATCCACACAAGCATGTGTACATACATAAGCAGCCAAACCAGGATGGCACAATGGTAACACATGTCTCACAGCAAGAATGGCCTAAGATTGATGCCCGACTTGGTTGCCTTTCCATGTAGATTTTGTATGTTCTCCCCCTATTTAGCATGGGTTGACTCCAGGTTATCAGGTTTCCTCTCATCGCTAACATAAACGTGTTATTACTACTATGATCCTTAACCATGGAAAGCCTCACTGAATCTCATAACTTCGGGAGGGTACTGCAAAGCTTTTGCAGTCGAACAATGGTTGCTACATATATATTCCAGTTGAGTAATTTGTAACAACCCAAACCGGTATTTGGCCAAACATCCCGCTGCTGAAAGAATGACTCGACTACCAAAAACTTGGCAAGACCCTCCTGAAAAAGAGTCTCGAGACTTTGCGAGGCTTTCCTGAGTGAACACCCTGCACCACTCCAATGTCGACGACTCTGCCACTCGACGGTGAATGGCGACGGTGCATGTGCTGTGCGCGTGCAGGCTGGCGTTCTCGTGCATATGGGAGATGACTCCAAAGGCTGAGATTGTGAGCACACGTTTTACCAAGAGCATCATCAATTCCAAGGTGATTCCCCCCCCCCCCCCCCCACAGACGTTCAGTTTTTGTAAAACTCTCGTTTGCTTTCACGTGTATTGTATCGGTGCCTTGCTATGTTAGTGCAGTTGAGGTTTACGGATGGCTGAGAGGTCAGAGCATTGAGCTTGCACCTCTGAGTTCACAAGTGTAGCGAGATGAAACGGGTTCACAAGTGGTAGTATGTATGTTGAACTTCTTTCGCACCGTACGTAGCCAACTGTGCTAATCGGAGGTGCGAGGTAGGACATGAAAGTAGTGAGTTGATGGTCTCTGTCCAGTCAACAATCACTGCACAAAACACAGGTTTGTTTTTTTAGGTTAGATCGTGTAAATATGTAAATGTGTCATTAAACCCACCCCCACCCGACACAGCCAACTAATAAGGGTTGTCACGTAAACAGAACATGCCAATTCGTCACGAGTACAGCACACCGGTGTGTTGTACCAGTGACGAATTGGCCACGTTCTGTTTATGTGACAACCCTTACTAGTCGGCTGTGTCGGGTGGTGGCGGGTTTAACGACACATTTATGTATTTACACAATCTAACCCAAACAACCTGTATTATGGATGATATTGGTCACGAAAGCCTACGTGTTAAACTCACTGCACGAAAGACCACCAAATTACATTGCACTAAATTTGGTTAAATTCCAGCTTTGAGAATTAAAAAAATATATCAATTTAACTTTCTTTGAGTGAGCGTAACCCTCAGTGGTCATCGGGAGCCACGTAGACATCTGTTGAGTTCTGGCTTGGGCTTGGATCAGGCGTGGGCATTGTGTAATTGCGAGGACCCCATGGTTCACCCGTGGTGTGTTCATCGTATCCCCGCAGGCGTCTCTGACGTACGCAGAGGCTCAGCTAATGATGGACGACGCTGGGCGGAAGGATCCGGTCACCAGCAGCTTGCGTGGCCTCAACTCCCTGGCCAAGATCCTCAAGCAGAGGCGCATTCAAAACGGGTAACTCATTGTCAAGATCCTCATCCCCTCCACCGCCACTCGAGCGATGAGCCGTATTAATGTGTGCACCGCATTTAGTCGATCGGCAGGTCGCCTGTGGCGCGGTAAAGTGTGGTTACTCCCGTGTCTTCTAAGACATCCGGCCAGCGTGGAAGAGTAGGCTAAAATACATTGAGAGGGACTGTAAAAGGGTGTATCCCTAGAGGGGCCGCCTCTTATGGGAGCCCCCTTCTTCCAGCAGTGGCTTGAGCAAGCAATTGCAAGGCTGCACCTGTTGCTTTTTTGACCCCATGATGCATGAGGCTTGGGTGAATATCATGCACAAACAAGTGTTACAGGATTCATACTCTGGTTTTTTTCGGTAAAGTCACGTAGGTAAAACTATAAAATAAAATAACAACTAAATTAAATCACGACGTTTCGGGCGCAACACAAGCGTCCTTCTTCAGGTGGGACAACCACAGCCAGAAACAATTGCTGAAGTGGGCAAAAAAGGGCTGTTGTAACAAGAGGCTATATAGGTAAGAGAGTGGGGGGGAGCAAGGGGGGAGAGATAGAGATGGGGGGTGTGGGGTAGGGGAAGTGGGGTGCTGCTAGAGGGATTAAAGGGGCGAGCACGGCAAAATGCCGGGGGGGGGGTAAGTGAGTGGGGCTGGGAGTGGGAGGCTGAAGAAGCTGGAGATGCGGAAATGAAGGCAACAATAAAGAAGTTAAGGTTTTACCTGGTTAATAACATCCTTCTAGATTGGAGTGTTACAGGCTGCTGCGGGGCTACATTGTGGGCAATAGAGGACAATGCAGTGACATAAATTGTTTTACTCTTCTTAATGCTCCCATGTCTGTGCTCCCCCACCTTTGCCAACGCGTACTGACCACCACGGTTAAGTACGGTAAAACCACCCCACGACCCGTATGACATGGGGCGGCCCTCATCCAGCAGTGGATTGACTTAACGAGCTGTGCATGTTCAACTCAAATATCTGAGTTTGTGAAGTGTCTTATATTAAGATTCTGTGTTGTTTTGGCTGGACATGATAATCGCTCATGTCCCTTCTCCACCCGTAGGGCATTGACTCTGGCATCCCCTGAGGTCCGATTCCACATGGACAGCGAAACCCACGACCCGATCGACCTGCAGACCAAGGAACTCAAGTGAGTCTCGTCAACAAGACACCTCCCATGACTGCGATCCGACTGTTGTGCAGATCTCTCTATCAGAATCAAAATATATATTTCTACTGGAAGAATCCGATGAGCTATAAAGCTCTTTTTTCACAGATGTCCAGTTGGGGCAGGTCACAACGTTACAACAACAAACAATACAAGCACACGTTAGGATTGCAAAGTATTGGAAAGGTAAACAAATAACTTAAACAAATATACAAATACAACTAAACAATTTTTATCTTACCAAGTAAAACCCTGACCACAAATGATAGCTGAACAAAGTGGCTTATCACGTGGGAAATTTATTATCAGCAAAATAATCTAAGATAAAGAATCTTGACCCTTGTGGTTGATGTGTTGTGGTGGCAGAAACTGGTGCGTGTACACAGGGAGACCAACTCGATGGTGGAGGAGTTCATGTTGCTCGCCAACATCTCCGTGGCGGAGCGCATCGTAGGCGAATTCCCCGAGTGTGCGCTGCTCCGACGCCACCCGGCGCCTCCGCCTTCCAACTACGACATCTTGGTGAAGGCGGCGAAATCAAAGGTAGAGTTAGAACCCCTTTTAACGACCACCCTTGTTAACTAATCGCTTAACAACGGGCCTCCATAGAGCTCAATGTGTAGGCTTAACCGACCATTTCCCTGTTAACGACGGGCTCTTGTAGGTACAGTAAATATGAATTAATGCCACGTAGAAGGAAAACAAAAAAATAAATATAAAACAATAAAATTATCACGACGTTTCGACTGCAACACAAGCAATCATCATCAGGTGTGAAAACCACAACAAGAAAATTTGAAAAAAGTGGCAGTTATTTTTAACGTTAGCACCACGGAGAGAGATTTGACAGTTTGTTCAGATGGACGAGTCCATCTATGTTCGGAAAAGAGGAGGGGGGAGACAAAAAATAATGGATGCGTTCTGACAGCCACCTTAAGCGTGATCAATCAATTAAGACCCGAAATGGCTTATCAAATCTCTCTCCGTGGTGCTAACGTTAAAATAACCGCCACTTTTTTCAAATTTTCTTGTTGTGGTTTTCACACCTGATGATGATTGCTTGTGTTGCAGTCGAAACGTCGTGAGAATTTTATTGTTGTATATTTTTATTATTTTATTGTTTCCCTTCTACGTGAATTTACCGAAAGAACCAAGAATATGAATCCCTGCAGTCACGAAAGTTTTAAATCAAAATGAATTCATGCATTTATTAACAGTGTTTATTTTAATATGATGTGTTTATAATGTTAGTATCTTTATGTATTAATATCCATTGTTTAAATATTATAAAGTACGTTTTTTGGGTGAACAAGGGAAACTTTCGATGCTATCGGAACGAATTAAGCTTTTAACACGTATTTCCTATACTCGCTTAATGACCAAATCCTTTAATGCTCGTGTTCGTGGAACCAATTACCATCTTTAAGAGGGGTTCTACTGTCTCTAGATTGCTGTTAACCTTTCTTCAATATCATCCTCCTCGCAAGGAATTCAGAGGTCGTCGGGTGGCTCAAATTTTTGTTTGAGGTCTTTTGGTTTAACCGGGTGAGAACTCAAGAGAACATAATAGTCTCATTTGCAAGGGTCACCTGGGTCACCCTATGACCCAGAGATTACAGCTGGGACCCTGGCTTCAAAATCCAGCAGCCACATTGAACATACTGTGTTATCAAGTGTAGGAAGTTGAAGGACTCGGCTCGTTTCCCAGCTACTCCACAGAAATAAGCAACAAAAAACCATCACGATAAATGTAGTACTGTATTTAATTTTAGATAAATTCCAGCACTGAAATGTTGAAATATCAGGTCGACTTATTGTGATGAACATTATGCTCAAAATGGGTGGGAATGTGCTACCCCCTACTGTGAAGCAGAGGTGTCTTGAAACGATGTCAGTATTGGCCTGAGCGAGCAATTGCAGGGCTGCACCTTTTACCTTTATCTTGAGATGTAGCCGTATAGTTTCCACTCGCCCTTAGAGGCAGAACAACTCAAAAGGTGTGACGAACCACAGACAACGCTGGAAGGCAGCCAGGCACTGTGTCAGATGTAGATTAATCCACTTGCTGTACTGCCTTCTCCTGGCAAGCCAGGTTATGGAAACCTGAATGCCCACAGGAAGTGCGCTGAATAACGTTTTCTTTCCAATACACCACAACCCTTGCTGCTTCCCCAGCACTGAACTACAAGCCACGTGCGGGATAGTCACCTCACAAACGCCGGTGTGCCCGATTTTTTTGCGCAGAACATCGAGATCCAGGTGGACTCGGCTAAGGCGTTGGCCGAGTCCCTGGACCGGGCGGCGGTGCCGGGAGCGCCACCATACCTCAACACTCTGCTGCGCATCCTGGCCACGCGCTGCATGATGCAGGCCATCTACTTCTGCTCCGGCATGGAGCCCGACACCCACCACTACGGGCTCGCCACCACCATCTACACCCACTTCACGTCGCCCATTCGACGGTGACGTGCTCTGGCGTCAGGCACACGCGTGAAATCGACCTTCGCGATTATTGAGGGGACTATGTTGTTGTCTTGGTGTGGTCTGGGACTGTGCTGCCTTTCCCAAGTTTAGGAATTTATTTATTAATTGATGTACTTATGCAATGTTAACTTGTGATTACGGCACACCTCCAATTAGCACGGTTGGCTACGTACGGTGCGAATTAAGTTTAACATACAACTTGTATATCTTTTTTCTATTATTTACTTTTACTGATTTGTTTACCTTTCCTCTTCTTAGCACTCCTATCATATACCTACTGGACATCTGTCAAAACGAGCTTTTATCGCGAATCGGATTTCTCCAGGATAAAGATTCAGATTTTGAGTTATTTTTCCAAAAGGTCCTATAAACGGGAAGTTTGGCCAATTCCTTAAATGGTTGTTTGGCTTGTGTTGGGGAAAAACTAGAGGATCCGGAGAACACCAACGCCTACAAGGAGGGTGACAGTGTTCCACGTGCAGAATCAAGAATCCATTGCCGTGTTGCAGCGGCGGCCAAAAGTGAAATGCAATTCTGCCATGGATCGCTAACGATTTTGTTGTGGATCTTAAATAAGAAGACAGATATGAGCAGGCAGCAATTTGCGCTACATCTGTTGACAAATAAAAAATCCTCAACAAAGAATTAAATTCATACATTAACAAAGATAATTTCCACCAGCAGATGGTGCTAGAACGTGGTATGGCCAGAGTACAGTATTCTATCACAGCGTTAAATCCATCTGAGTCATTGTTTGCGTAGCTTTCTGGTGGATCGTCAAACCCGCTGAGATCCACCAGAATGAATCGCGGTGCTTGGTGGATTAATACCGCTGCTCCGTTGGCATCTCGTGGCCATACCGCAGCCTGTATCTACTGTAAATTTAATCTTCATATTAAATAGAGGCTACAACAAATGTGAATAATGTTGTTGTTGTCTCCCTCTACCGTTACAGATACTCGGATGTGATTGTGCACCGGCTGCTGGCCGTGTGCGTGGGCGCCGACCCCACGTACCCGGCGCTCACCGACAAGCAGAATCAGCAGCAGCTCTGCAACAACCTCAACTACCGCCAAAAGATGGCGCAGTACGCCCAACGCTCGTCTGTAGCTTTCCACATGCAGGTGGGAGGCGGAAGTGTGGGCCACGTGGAGCTTGCACGGCGTGTGCTTAGGCACCTGATAATGCGTCCATTCGTCTCTTGAAAACCATTTTTAAGGTCACGAATGCAGGCATCGTATTGTGCGTGTAGTAAGAATCAATTGTTTTCTATTCGCACGCTTACGTGTGGTGGTGCCATGGCTGTACTGGTTGGCTACACTTGACATTGCTTTTCAGCATTCTTCTGTGTTTGCTGAAAAACCTGGTTACTTGGCACATTTGCCCATGATGTGACAACTTTATTTGATTGGCTCTGTCAGGTGATGGAGGATTATAGTCAATACAATTGACATTGTACCTTCACGATTGAACTCAAAATAATCCCCATGACATGATGCCAATAGCACAACTGGAATTAATTAGCGGGGGGATGCAGAAAAATACCTTAAATTTTGTTAAATAATTGTGGGCCTGGTAAGTGATGCGCGTGTGTCTGCTCTTGGCAACGTAGCGGTGATTAACGGCTGCTGTTGTTGTGGTCTTAGTTGTTCTTCAAGAGCAAGGGAGTGGTGAGCGAAGAGGGCTTCGTGCTGTTTGTGCGCAAGAACGCCGTGGTGGTGCTCATTCCCAAGTACGGCTTGGAGGGGACGGTTTTCTTTGACTCCAAAGATCTCAAGCTCAACGTTACCTTCGACGAGGAGGTAGGGCATGTGTTCACTTAACCGGGAGGCATTGGCATTTCCCGAACGGCTGAATTCTGCATTTAAACCCAGGACTGGCTTAATGCACTGGGACCCAAGCCCCCTGACCATCTCTCTACGATTAGGTTTCTATCAGACACACAGACACTTGGTTTAAGGTGGAAGAACGCAGTGAGATACGAAGCTCCGTTTTTTTGCCATTTGGCAGTGTGGACTATTACAGAGGAAGTTACACCGGTGGATACATTAGAGCCGGATGGCTTACAGGGCTATACCAAAATAAACTGAAACTGAATTTAATGATGTAAATGCGTTTCAATTATAAAACGGTCACAATTAAATATGCTTTGGAAATAACTGCCATGACGGAGCCCGTATTGTCACGGAGTGGACATCAGATTAAAAATACAGTAAAATCCCTCAGATCCGGAAGAATTATAGAGAAAATCTAATGCTTTCTGTAAACAATGAGGAACTCAAAGGGCAGAAAAGTACTTATAGAATAAAAACAAATGAGGGAAATAGTAGTTGATGCAAAAAGTGATCTCTAGATGGCAAAAAGCACATGTGTGACCAGTGGATCCGGTCCTTTCCAGCATGCCTTGCATGCCGCATTACATTGTCACTCTGCGTGGATAATGCACACAGCCTAATTTGGACCAGAAGCTCAAAAGGGCTTCTCATGCCTGGTTTTCAGCTCGCGCTGAGGTGGCCCAAGCGGTATTGCATTCGCTGTGTGTTGTGGAGGTTTGCGTTTCAAACTCGGTGGCCACTCCGGTTAATACTGTGGTGTGTATTAAGCGTAAAATATTTACAGGCTATCCGCTTTAACAGTGTACGTTAAAAGATCCTGTAACGTTATTCGTGTGCCAGCATCATGGTTCAAGGTTGGCAAATTACATGCAAATTACTTATTTGGGGAGCACATATCAATCGTTCGCCTCCTTTTACAAAGACGTAGCAGTGACCTTGAATGCAAACGTTTTGAGAATCAGTGAGGCTTTTCTGAGTGACCCATGTAATAGTATGAATAATAACGTTGGGTTTACGTCAATCCGTGCTTGTGTGCAGGGCACTTGGCAGAGAGCAGTCAGCGGTAGTGTAGTGGTTAGCGTTCTGCGCTACGATCCCGGCGACTTGGGTTCAATTCCTTCGCACGGTCAACACCAGTGATGATTATCTGAACCGGTCCTGGGCCTCCCCTAGGTTGACTCGGAACTCAATTGAATGCCTGGTGCGGTGTGTAAACATCGCCACTGGGAAGACAAAGGCGGCCGGGCATGGCGCTGGCGACCCACCCCCTTGTGTGCCGTGCCGGCCTTCATCTGTCCTCCTCGCCAACAGCACTTGCCCCAACAGTCTGTTAAGGCTACATTGGAGATATGTCTTTGTGTTTTGTGTAGGGCCCCACGCTGTGCGTGGAGGGCATCGCGCTGAACATGTTCGACCGCGTGTGCGTGCGCGTGTCGCTGGATTCGTCCAACCTGCAGCACCAGCGGATCCGCATGCACCTCGTCCGCCCGGAGGTACTCACCGTGCGGCGCGACGCGCAACCTCGGAATACCACCGATTTGTATTGTGACCATGCTGCTGTTGCTGCTTGCTGCGCCAGCAGTAGTGCACAAAAAACAAACGCTCTCCGCATCGGAACGTCAGCGGGCCGAAAATTAATGACACAAGCCACAGCATAGCGCTTGTTGCCATGCAACCCAAACTGTGGGACCGTATAGTAAACCCATAGAGACACAGAGATACATAGGAGATACAGAGAGACCCATTATGATTCCTAGAGATTCATAGAGACTCATACAGATACATAGCAGTGCATTAAAAACAAGCTACTGTACGATTGTGGCCATGCAACCCAAACTATGGACCACATTTTACACCACTGTAGTCTGCGCTCCTTCAATGGAGGGGGTGGCAAGATGACACAAACTCTCTCCTGAGGCTCTCCCGTGGCTATCAGACCCATACATTGGCATTTAGCCCCTGAACGTAATACCCTTATAACACAGGAATAAAATATAAACTCCGGTCTTGGATGGAAAAAATATATGTTTAGCTAGCATTTTGAGCTGCAGTCTGTTGTCCTATACCTCCTGTAACTGGCAAATTGGATATAACGCGATGATGAATGTATGAAGGAACGCATTTTTTGTATAACGCGGATCCGAACTGGATTTAACTCGGTTGAATGAATGGAACTACGTCGCGCGAGTAGGAATAAGCGGTCGTAACGGCTGCCTCGGCGTAGCATCACACAAGGCGGGATGCTGCTGGATGCTTCTAGATGCTACCCACGTTCCTTAGTCTTTGTTCAGCCTGTGTTACGCATCTCACGCGTTATTGCGGACTGCGCTTTACCCCATATAATATATATTATTTATTATAACACGATTTTTCCAAAACGTGGTGTTCTTGAGGTACGCAACTACCGTATTATAGAACAGACTGTATATCCAAAGACTATGGGATACTATCCCTACCTATATCAGTTGTGACTGTCTGTGTGTTTAAATCCAGCTTGAAAACGTCGTTATTAATTGGCTTTTCCTGGATTCTGATTGGTTATTACTGTGAGGGGAATCATTATAATTAGCTTTTATTGCATTTTGCATGCTGTGTAAAGTGTCAGTATCACTCTCATTGTTATTATTGGCTTTTACTTTATTTGTATTGGCTTGTATCTATACTTGAGTAGTTTTTTAATGTCCAGTGCTTTTTTGAGATGTTTCGATATGCAAGGTGCTGTATAAAATAGATTTTTATTATGGCCCTAGTTCATTGCACAAGAAGGGCCATTATCTGAAACGTGACCTATTTAAATGATCGTTTGGGGCTGTTGTTGATGAATGCGAGTTCTCAAGATACCAAGCTAAGTCAGGGTGTGGGAGCCTTGGTAGATATCAGATTTCTTAACAAAACTCCATGAGTCTGTTCTGCATGGGTTTCCTCCGGGTTCTCTGGTTTCCTCCCATATCTAAAAATAAGCATGCGTTGAAACTGGTATTAAGGTAGTTTACGTATCGCCATGGGCGGCAGGGTGGCACATTGGTAAACCCTTGCGTCTTGCAGCAAGAAAACTGGGTTTGATTCCCAACTAGAGTGTTACTGTGTGGAGTTGTTAAGTTTTTCAGTGTTAATAAGTGTAATAATAACGTATCACTTGTGTTGGAAATACCCGCATGTGTGTGTGTGAGAGCATTGGTGTAGTGGTTAGCACGCTGCGCTATGAACCCGGCAACCCAATTCCCACTCACCGCCAACACCAGTGAGGATTATCTGAACTGCTGTTTTGCCTACCCAAGGTCAACTCTTTCTTAAATGAGTACCTGGTGCAGTGTGTAAACATCAGCACTGGGGAGAGGTGTTGGCCACTTACCCCCTCGTGGGCCATGCTGTCTAACAGCAGCACAGTCTGTTAAAGGCTTATTTGGGTGACTATCTTCGTTGTACGTTTGTGCCATTTGTGTGTCCGCTGTCACAGATTCCAGGCTACAACCCTGCGGAGTCTACCCCATGGGGCTCGCCTTCTCCCCGGCCTAAGAAACCCAGACAGCACTAGTGTATCGTGGATGCGGTGTCAACAAGATGTCGGAGCAGGTGCATGAGTGGGCACACACTCTGGGTTTTACATCTGCAGAGTTAATTAAGTGTACATTGTGCTCGCAAGCAGAGGTGAACAATTGAAAAAAGCAGTGGCGGTTATGAGAATTGCTACCCTGAAGTAACAGACGGTTTGCACTCTGAACTTGCAATCCAGAGGTCACCGGTTCTTTGTTCTCCTGTCGCAGCGGTTCAAACGGTAGCGCAATTTTTTATTTATTTAGAATTTTTATCTTGCCAACCAGTACAATCAGCCAATTAAGGTGTATACGCATCAAGATGTATGAAAGGTTTAGGATATATTCTTAGCTCTTTCGGTAAAGTCGCGTTGAAGGGAAACAATAAAATAATATATATTTTATTATTATTACGTTGAAGGGAAACAATAACATAATAAAATATATATTTTATTATTATTTTATTGTTTCCCTTCAACGTGACTTTACCGAAAGAACTAAGAATATGAATTACTGCAGTCACGAAAGCTTTAAATCAAAGGTTTAGGATATCTTATGCCCAACTTCTTTGCCAGCCAAGACACTGACCCCCTTGTGATGAAGGTGATTTCACAAAAATATTGGTTACTGAATCGGTGGTGTTTATTGACTAACGCAGCAGCGTCCAACCCACAAAGCACTGTGATCCATTCTGGTATATCTCAACATGTTCCGTGATCTACCAGCAATATATGACCAGCAGTTACCCGGATGGATTTAACCGACTAATAGAACACTGTAGACATGCCAAGTGCTAGTGCAATCTATTGGTTTAAAATATATATTATTAATCCATTAATTCTTAGTCGGGGATTTTGTTTTGCCATCTGCTATAACAAGAAATGCTTTATATTAGAGGTGTTTATTCCTATTTGTCCCGAGATCCACAATCAAAATCTTTTGCGATCATCCACCCATGGATCGCGATTCACATATCGGCTACCACTGATCTAACAGTTGAAAACCAGTTTAACACGTAGGCTTTCGCGACCAATATCCATAACACGGGTTTTTTGGGTTAGATCGCGTAATAAATATTTAAATGTGTCGGTAAACCCGCCACCACCCGACACAGCCAATTCGAAAGGTTTGTCACATTAACAGAACGTGCCAATTCGGTACTAGTAACATCACACTGGTGTCTTGGAGAGCAAAGCCACAACATTTACAATCTGAGTACAATGTTTCACCAGTATTTACAACCAGCTTCATCAGGCGACAGCCAGATTCGTGGAGAATCCTCGTCCCTTAATGCGCATGCATAATGTGTGTTGATTAACATATAAATAACCCAATCGGCAATGGATACCCATAGTCAATGCATTCATTGATTCCCCTCCCAATTCGCGAAAGAAGTGCTCACAAGTGATGGCTGTCGCCTGATGAAGCTAGTTAGTGCTGGCGAAATGTTGTACTTAGATTGTAAATGGTGTGGCTTTGCTCTCCAACACACTGGTGGACTGTACTAGTAACGAATTGACATGTTCTGTTTACGTGACAAACCTTACTAATTGGCTGTCGGGTGGTGGTGGGTTTAACAACACATTTATATATTTAAACGATCTAACCCATAAAATGTGTATTATAGTTGAAAACCTACAATTGTGCCAGGTTTGGCCTGTCGGAGTGGGCCATTAGGGTGGCCACTCGGAGGGCAAAGCTCTGGGGAATCCGAGCAAGAGCTTCGAAGTATGATTGTGCACGGTGATACCCGCAGGGGTCTCGTGATGGATGGCAAATTGAAGATTTTTTATCGCGAGAGGATTCCCTGCAAGGGATGTTAGGTTACTTATTCTTGTGAGGATGCCATTTACTGTATGAAGGGGCAGCGGTCAGCTGCATAGAACATAGTATAAAATTCCCCGAGCTGTTGCTGTTTAAATCGTCGGTTTAACGGAGAATTTCACCTCAGGTTTTTTTACACAGCTGCCCCACCCCTCATCGGACTCTGTGCAATCACACAAGGAATGTTTTTTGGAAAAAATGTCGGTGTCAAAAAATTTTAAGGTTTAATCGTTTACAAATGCGCATTTCGTTACAGCTTCTCTTGTCCTTTAGACGTGCAAAGATAATTTCTGACAAAATATTGACACGTTTTCAAATTGTTTCGTAAATGGTCATAACTTTGCTCACGTATATACAGTACTTGGGCAATAATTCTGAGCTCCTAGAGTACTGGTAAAGATTTAAGCGAGTTGATGTCTTTGCGACTTTGTGTAAATGTGTTTAACATTTTTTAGCTGAATCGTATATTTACAAGCATGTACACATGAGTTATATGCGTTTATATACAAAATTAAACCGATTTATTTTCCATGCATCTTGTTATTTTGGTTACTTTAAGTTACGTTTTCCACTGCTGGATGAACATCTCGCCACGTGATGTTGGATGCCAGCTTTAGTTTGACCATACTTCACCATGCTGGTCACTGTTGGATGATAATAATGTCCACTTGCAATGCACCACCGCGCAGTATTCACTCACCTTCGAATCGAGTCCTGCACCGCCGTTTCACATGCAAATTTGATTCACAATCCCTGGGCCAACTTGCTCCTGATTAGCATGCGATTTGCCACATTTCGATCTCGGAGGTGATTAAATGCGCCGGCTTCCAGGCTTGTTGAGCCGCTCGGAGCCCAATTAACGAAAATTGTTGCCAAAGCAAAAGCGTGAGCTCGAATGTTTGTCCGTGTTCTTTTCAAACCACCAGTCGAACGCCGGCCTCTGCCCACTCCGACCGTGCGGAGGCCCTGGCCGTCGGGGAGGCCCTCATGGTGCCTCACGGCAAACGTGGGGCCCGGGTGGGCGCGTCGACGGTTGATCGCGTACAGGCGGTGCAACTCCCACAAATGAAACATCACACCTTGCTGATCTCGTGTCCAGGAGCATAAACGGTCATCACGCAAACTCCGGTCATCCTCGCAGCAGCAGCTCTTGGCCATCGAACAAAGACGATCACCGCTTCCTTCCGATATTAGAAGCCACGAGCTATGAACGACTCGGAGGTTCGAGCAACCACAGCCGAGTGGGAAGGCAGCAGCAGCCCAGGCGGTGAGCCAGCTCCAAAATCCCCCAAGCACTGAAGTTCTCGATTTAGTACATTGAAAAACACGACAGTAAGTGAAACAACGTAAATCGAAACCAATTTTGCCATTCACTTGAGGGGCCGTCCTTAAATGACATCACGCAATTTTTGACCTCGTCACTCGGCGTCACAAAAAGTCAGACCCCCCCCCCCCTCAAATATGGCGTCACAAAGCTCAGCCCCCCCCCCAAAGCCATATTTCCATTTTGAAAATAAAACATGCTTCAACTATTGCCATTGTAGTGCGTGGCGCTGCACTGATGTAGGAGTGTCATAACAATTAGTGTTATAACAATTCTATACTTAAAGTTGCGCATTTTGATGTGACGTCACATTTCTCAAACCCCCCGCCTCCCCCACGTCACACATCGTCACAAATGTCTGACCCCTGACCCCCCCCCCCCCCGAGGTGCATGACCGCGTTACCGTGTTCATTCTGTGGTGAAGGGATGAGGAAAAGGAAGAGGGAAAAGCATCCAGCGTCGCCGCACGCAGGCAACGTGTATATCACAGTGGTAAAAATATAAAAATACACATGTAGTTGGTTCCACGGAGACTGGAGACGTCTTTAGAGGCAACACGGTTTATTTGTAACTATGAACAGAACTCCCCTTAACTCCCACTATCTAGGGAGGTACAGCCTCCGGGCTAGCGTGCCCTCGCACTGATCAAACCTGGCTCTCAGCCCTCTGGCTATCTGTGCCCTAGGGGAGGCTAACTGACCCGACCCAGCCAAGGTACGGGTCCTGACCACTGGTCCGAGCTCGGCGCGGCCCTTACAAGGACGTTGGGCTCGAGGTCCCAGGGTCCTAGCTAGGGAGGCTACTCTGACCCGACCCAGCCAAGGTGCGGGTCCTGACCACTGGTCCGCGCTCGGCCCCGACCCTTATAAGGATGTCGGGTCCCAGGGTCCTAGCTAGGATGGTCTTCTGTTCTTCGTCTTCGGAGCACTGCCCCGAGCTGTCCCAGAGGTGCCCCTTTAATACACCTCTCGGGGGCTCTCCGCCCCCGGTGCCGCCCCCTCTCTAGAACCTTCCAGGGGGCTCTGGAAGAACCCCCCAACCCCTCACCTGGGGCCTGGCTCTCTCTGTCCTTCCCCAGCTCAGGGTGGCACCCCCTATGGGCTTGTGCCCGCAACTGCAGGTAAGTATACCGACGGTATAGGATGTGCATTTATTACGCTACATCTATGCGAGAGAGGTTGTGGACAAGAGTCTGCTCTGCGGGAAGCAAGCATTGCCATACGAATGAGATGAGCTCGCGTTCGATGCGGGCAGTCTTGAGGACGACCGTCGACAGGCACGCGTGGAGGCACGCCGTGGTCACAGCGCAGCGCCGACTAGTGTAGGTGGTGATGGCCCAGTTGTAGAGAGGAATGCCGGAGCTTCGAGCAGATGTAGCCGAATGTAGGATAGAGCATCTTGAGGAGCGTTGCCCTCGACCCCCTCCGGGAGGCCGTATGGTTTACTTGGCACTCCCGTCCCTTAGAGTCCAGTCTGATGTAAGCCTCCTCAGGTTCCAGCAGCCTGGCTTCGTAGGTCTTCATTGCACCGCTCTGCTCGTCTAGCATAGTCTGAAGGGTCATATGTGGCTGCCTCCTGAATCTTCACCCTCCTGCAAACCTTACTCGACATCTCGTTGAGGACCCGAAGAAGGGCAGTATTCTCTTTGGTTTTTTTTTTTACAAAAGGGCTTATAAGAGCTCTCGTTCCTCCCACCGGGATCTCTGGTGTCAACTTGAACGGGGTGGGGGGGGGGGGGAGACAAAGCTATGGCTTTTTTCCCAGGGGATCTGTCTTCCATGGAGCACAAAGATACAGGCGGAAGGTCCCCTTGGCCTAGCCATGAGGTCAGGCTCGAGTTGCTTACTGAGGACCCTACACCTAAGGAGGCTGTGGATCGCCCTAGGAAGCTCCAAAGTAAAAAAAAACAGCTTTCCAAGGCCCCCTATAAAGTGCCTGAGGCCAGGTAGAAAAATAAGAAAACTATCAAACAGGAAAGCGAGTGGTTATGTTGGGTCGAAAAAGGTAATGTTCTAATGTAGGGGTTGGAGCGGTCATTGCTGCTTACTCGACCATGACGTCACTGCAACTCGTTTGATTAACACTTTTAAAAGAAAAAATCACAACGCGCACTGAACATTATTCCGAATCGGTTTTACCACCACTACCACCATGACACAGTGGCAAGGCTGGCACATCGCAGTGCAGCTGCTAGGCTGAATCATATGAATAAATATAATCAAATCTAGAAATATCCTGTATGTACCCAGGAGAGCCACATTGAGTCTCGAGACTCATTATTAGCTCCGTGCTGCATTAAGATGTTTGGACAATTTCAAGCATCAGGGTTCGGCACGTAGGAGGAAACCGGAGAAACGCGCAGATGTTGTGAAGCTGGCTTGGTGGTAGAAGTCAGTCCAGAACATTTGGCCCCACACCTATCACTGTAACGAATCAGTGTTCTACGGGAGCATTCTAAGCGAGGACTGATTGTATTAAAATCTACTTTGGTCTACGAATCGTAATGTATCAATAATGTTAACGTGTAACATGCCCCATGGTTTTTCTTAATCTGGAAGGAGGGAACAACGGATGATCTGTGTGCTGATGATGTTGGTGATGATCTCGTAATGGCTGTTCACTTCAAGGAGTGGGAGAGTCTGATGGTGAACCTGGATCGTGCCAATAAGAGGTAGGGCCTTACCATTCGCCCTACCAAACAAATCAAAGCAGTACCTGCCTTGATATTTTGTATGTCTTCAAGGACTCCACCCCCTCAACTCCGCATGATATGTAGTTGTGGAAAGAGTGGAGGTATTCCCATATCTGGGCAGTTATTTATGACCAGCTCCGATTTCAGAGCGGAGGTCTTACTCTGAATTAGTTCAGTGGCATATCCTTTTTTTCAGCTGCTTAGTGCTGTATAAAAGTAACATGGCCTATCACTTCATACAAAGCTCTGGTTCTTTTCTGCCACACTTGTCCTCTCCCTCCCAGCTATAACCTCCCGAAAGCAACATTTGACCTTTGTTTTGGCGTGACAAACACCAGTGAAAGCAAAACACCGAAAGTGTAATGACTACACGTAATGCAAGAATCTCAGTTGTATTTCTCAACGGGTATTGAATATGAAGTCCCAGGAGTGGTGAAGGTGCATCAACCTGCAGACCCACAGGTGGCAGTGGTGGATTGGCCTGCAGACGTTGGGGTGGTGGTGGATTGGCCTGCAGACCTTGGGGTGGTGGTGGATTGGCCTGCAGACGCTGGGGTGGCGGCGGTAGATCGGCCTGCAGATGTAGGGGTAGCGGCGGTGGATCTTCCAGCAGTAGCCGACCAGTGAAGTTCTCAAATAAATTTACGCAATTTGCCGAACCTGGTGGCTTTGGCACAGGCGGTGGTGGATCTCCCAGCAAAAGCTGGGGAGGCAGTGGTGCATCTGCCAGCATGAGCTGGGTTGGGATGACAACGTTGGATCTCCCGGCAGCAGCCGGGGCGGTGGTGGCGGTGTTGGAGATGCCAGCAGCAGCCGGGGTGGCAGCGCTGAATCTGCCAACATCAAGCGCCATGGCGGTGGGGGTGAATAATATGCCAGAAGCAGTCGGGGTGGGGGTGTCGATGCATCTCCCAACAGCATCCCTGGTGGTGGCGGCGGAACTGCATGTGGCTGCCAGGATGGCGTTGGAGGCAGTGGTGGTGTTGGTGGAGACCGTGGCCGTGGCTTTCTCCAGCTCCTTGAGCTATCAACGCATCATTTCCAACTGCAGATGGCGCTCCACATTCTCCCGTTTGTATACTTGAGTGCAGGGAAACATTCGACAGTTTGATCAACATTAGCCCCTACACGAGCCTTCTAATCATCGCAACTCTTCAAACTATATCGCTTATATAATGTACATCATTTCAGTCACAACAAAAATTACATAAACACATCGGGGCTGTGAAAATTACGGCTTCGTATTACCAATATCTTGCCTGTCCAGAGAAGCCCATGAACTAACGTTGTACATACAAACTCATAGACTCAGAGGCCCATAGACTGAGTCACAAATAGCAGTGGATAGGGCCCGGAACGGTGTGGTGTTAGTGAAAATATGAACCCAACTGCGTCCTTTTCAATGGAACCAGGGACCCAAGTGTCATCATAGGCTTTCCCTCGCAATCGAGGATTGCCTTCCAGAGAAAATTTGGATTTTCTGTGGGTCCAAAGATGGCTGAAGAGACCAATCTGGGATCGACAGATTCTGCCGCAACTCTGGCACATGTGTCCAGAAATAGTGGTGGGTGGAACTGCATTAGTCGGGCTGCAGGCTGTTGTTTCCGCCATTCCCACTTTTTCTGTTTCTGCTATTAAGTTTTAAAATGTTTGGCTTCTTGAAATAGACTGTCTCCATCTGAGGTGATCCTGGGAAAGATACTCCCTTGAGTTAGTGTCGATGGAGCACTTCTTCATGTTGGACTTGAGGACATCCTTGAAGCACTTTCTCTGACGACCTACATTCTCCCACTTTTGGTTAATCAAGTTTGACAGTTTTTCATTGAGGCATTGGTGGAAGAGGTCTTGCTTAATGGAGTCCTATAAAGCTTCAATGTTAATCTTCTGTAGACATCTCTTCTGATGAAGCCGTCACTTGCGAGCCAGTTTTATGAGCATGGTTGAGCAGATGAGTCAATGATCAGTCCAGCCACCAGCAGCTACTAGAACAGCCTGGATGATGCAGACATCTTTGGGATCCTGTTCATGGACAATGACGTAATCGATCAAGTGGCGGTGCTTAGATCACGGATGATGCTATGATGTTTTGTATTTGTTTTTTCTGGCGTAACAGGGTGTTGATGATGATGACTCCATTTTCCGTGCATTTAGTCAAGGGAAGGATGCCGTTGGAATTGACTTTACCCACTCCTTCTTTCCCGATGGTTCCATTACAGAGGTTTATGTTTCTTCCAACTCTGGCATGCATATCACCGAGCAGAATAAGTCTGTCTCCCACAGGAACAGTAGAAAGGACCTGATCAAGGTTGACGTAACATTCATAATCGGAGTGAAGAATCAGGGCATATACGCTGATGACAGTAGAATATTGGCTCCCCACCAGTTTGAGACATAGAGTCATGAGGCGCTCACTCATCAAGTAAATTCTTGATGGAGAAACCAACTCTGTGCAGCCGCCGCTGTTCTTCCTGTCTGCCTTTCCAGAAGAGGGTACAGCCAGCTCCTTGTTCCTTGAGCTGCCCCTTCTCTTCTCGTCGAGTATCATTGAGGGCAGCTACGTCAGTGTTGTGTCGTCTGAGTTTCCGGGCCACGATTAAGGTGCAGCATTCTGGGCGTTCACTTTTAGTCTTGTCCATAAGGGTCCTGACATTCCAGTTCCCAAAGGTAATTATCTGACTTTTAGTTTTGTTTCCACCACAGTAATGGGGATCCTTCTGAACGTGGTTATCCAGTCCGGAAGAAGTGAGACAGACTATGTTTAGGGCCACTTTCCTAGCTCCTTCCCCACGTGGGGTGAGCAGAGTGGATCATTTGAAAGGACTTCTTAGTCGCAGGTACAGCTGCAGAAACACACTCTTGTTTCTGCTGAGTGTTAGACGACCTTCTTGTAGCTGCCACTAGAAGCTTCCAGACTTCACAATCAAGCTCCCGTCGTCACTAGCTGGTCACCAAAAACACTGTATTGAATGGGCCAGAAGATGTTGTTCCTTTAATGAAACACGCCTGTGCATGATTTATTTTATTGTGGAGAAGCTAATAATTGTTTTTTTACCCTGTTATCTGGCAACAAAACTGACACCTGTTTTTTACAAGGAGTCATGTTTGCATTGACCACAATACCCGCGGTTGGAATGCAAACAAAAAACATAACTCTGATAATGTATGCACTGTCCTTGAAATTGATTGGTCCACACCCGAGACAGCGTTCCTTAGAGCCTAGTCTCACATGGTGTTGGACCAGATGACGCCAAAAAGCTGTTGTACAGTAGCTTCCACACAGTTCTTGAGAGAATGGGACCATGAATCCAATGGCAAGGAGACCAGTACGATTGGAGATATCGTTCTGCTGCAGTCTTGGTCCGCCTTCACAGCTGTTGAGATGTTAACATCTTCTTCCTCCTGCTCTGCTGTTGAGGACTTGTTAACCCATGGCTGGTGGCAGACATGCTTATTATAATGGCGGCCTATACTCGCCATGTGGAAGCATCGTTAAAGGGTATATGTCGCTTTTCAAGAGGAAAACCATTGGCATTTTCAGTCCTAACCACACCCTGGTGGTGCTGTCACTGCTTGGTCCACAACATGCTTATCCGCTAGGGTTGCCGCTGCTTATTTTGCAGCTAAAGTTCACAGAAGGTCGTTCCACTATCCACCACCTGCGGATACGCTGGGTCCCTGATATACAATACCCTGGCGTCTACAAACTAAGCCGTGTCTGTGGCAGTAGTTACATTGGGGAAACTAACCGATATGTCTCGGACTGTGTTCATGAGCATAAGGAAGATTTGAAACACGGTAGGACCAACACGGTAGCCTTGGCTGATCATTGTTTTAATGCGGTTGGCTCACACGCCAATTGATTTATCTAAGACGAAGGTACTTTGTAAGCCCACTGGCTATCAAAAAAATTCGTTCATGAAGCCATCCACATATACAGACACAGTCACATTTTCGACCGAGACGATGGGTACAAACTCAGCAATCATTGGAAGAACGTCATCAACCAGTTTAAGTCATAACTGGTGTTGTTCTCATCCTGCCACCTTCCGATGTTAGTTTTTATTTTCCCCGTAGGTTCGGCTCTCCGATCTTACATTAACAGGTGAAACAAATTTCACACCAACATAGCCCCTTCCGCGTGCTGACCTCGACGTGGCGGCAGCTCTGCGATCTTACATTAACATGCCAATCTCTCACATTAACCTAACCACCTCCGCGCCCTCGTCATGAAGGCCGCTCTCCGATCTTACATTAATGTGCTAATTTCTCACATTAACATCACTAGCCACGTCGTTTATGACCCTTGGGCTACACCCATTTTCAACCTTTAAAACAGTCTGCCTCAGCAGCTTTCCCCCTCTTTCTTCTTCCTGATGACGATCACTTGTGTTGTGATTAAAACGTCAGAGCTTTTTTGTTTATTTTATTTTTATTAATTTGAACCTATCTACGTGACTTTACCGAAAGACCCAAATAATATGAATTCCTGCAGTCACGAAAGCTTTAAGTCAAGATTTATAGTAATAACTCTTCCTCAGATCTAATTAGATGAAATCATTACCAGATGTATTTGCACCATTCCTACAATGCAAGGCTCTCACGAAGGTGATATGTTTTACAGACGGGTAGAGTGTGCCATGGTTTCACATTAAGGGCAATGCTGCTCTGTAGTTTTAACCAATTGGATAATTGGAAAGTATTATTTAAAGTCTGGTAAATTTGGACTGTGGCACTGACGCAAATGGCCGGCTCTTTTTTGAATAACAACCACCATTAGTTTAACAAGCCTAACTGATGAAACCCAAATGGGAGCCGGTATAATTATATTGCTTAAAACAAATGCTGCTGGGGAATGTTGGTGGGAAAAGCCATTAGGCTGATGTATTTAAACATCGTATTCTGATTTATGTGGAGACACAAAAAGCGAGTTATGCTTCTACAGTATTTGCTTGTGCAAAGCATGGACAATCATTGCCACAGAGACTGAATCAGCTCGGTGGCTAGGAGATGTTAACTACCTCACCTGGTATGGAGGAGGCCGAGGGTTTGATCCCGACCCTGATGCCTTTATAAGGAGTACCTTGGATATCGAGGTGGTTACATTTTTGGAAAGTGTAGCAAAAGCCAAAAGCGTGATATTCAATACTTAAGCTTGACCTAAATAATGAGCTTACATACACGCAACCAAAAATAGACACATCACAATGGAAATGTGCTGTACTGAATGCCAAATTTACTACTATAATGAGCCAATAATGTCTGTGTCCCGCACGTGACGTCACTCCACGTCGAGCAGGCCCCCTGATTAATACTCATGAATAGACTAATCTCTCACAATACAAAGGCCACTGCCACAGCCATTGACATGCTAATCTTACAATACAAAGGCCACTGCCCCAGCCTCTGTGGTTGGACCATCTCTAGCTCCACCCACCTACCTTGATGCACTCATCTCAGGCCTATATAAGACCTTGTCTCAGCAACTTTCGGGTGACGTCACTCCACATGGGGGGGGGGGGCGAGGTGCCTCCTCCCCCCTCCTCAGCGTCAACTTAGAAACTCACTACAAAGGCAGAACCCTCACGTCACGCGATCTCCCTAACGCTATTGAGACATCAAAGTAAAAAGGACGTCATGATGAACAAGGGATTATAACCTTTAAATGAAATAGGTCTGTCACCGCGGCCTTACAAATTGCACACAAATGGATGCAATGAATATCATTTCGCGGTCTGATTTACTGCAATAGATTTACTGCAATACACCCATCCTTGGACGGGCAAAAGGCTAGTAAACAAATAATCCCCTCGCCTGCTCCCCACCACAATATCACACAATGATATAGTACTTCCTTGTACAGTATACCCGCTAAAGACCAAAACTAATCCCCATGATAGGTAAATTGATATACATAGAGCTTGCCGGCGATAGGTCTAAACCACGAACTATGAACTCGTGATATTCAAGGGTCTCCCGTATTTGGAGTGTGCATGTTCTCCCCATGGTCACGTATCCTTTTCTCCAGGTCCTCCGGTTTTTTTCTCCACATCTAAAAACATGCGTTAAGATAATTACTGCTATAAATATTCACATAAGCCACTACGTTGAGCAATCATATGTGGCCAGGCTGCTTCTGGAAAAGAGCTATATATCTCGGTGGGCCTTACCTGGTCAAATAAAAATAGGTCGCTTACAGGAGCTGAATGGATTGCCACATCACAGGGACGCAAGGAATCGCAGCATGGAGAGGGCTTCATCCAGCAGTGGATTGATCCTGGTTTATGTTTTGCAAATAGTAAACGTAAGCGTGCACTTCCAAATGAAGGTGTTTAAAGTATCTGTTTATCTTCTTTGGTTCTTTCGGTAAAGTCACGTAGAATGAGAATAAAATAATAAAATAAAAATAAGACAATAAAATTCTCATGACGTTTCGGCCGCAACACAAGCGGCCTTCTTCAGGTGAAAGAACATAACTGTCGGGACGACAGTGCTTCAATGAGTGCTGCTGAGATTCGTGGCGTCTTTTAAGCTCGGTGATAGGTGTGAATGACCTAGAAAGCAGGAGAATTTAGCATTGAAATAGCTAGGGATTAGCTTGTGACAAAAAATAGCTGTGTTAAAGTCAAAGTTTACATATCAACAGAGGCATTTAGTATATGGATGCTAAAGGGCCTCCAACTACCCAACTATCATACAGTAAACCAATGTGGGAAAAAACTAAGTCTATATTACATCAGTATAATAATTGTACTTGATATATTCTTCAATAAGCTGAGCTATTAATCACAAAGCAACTGGGTATACACTACACTATATAAACAGGTCCCTGCAGGGTGGGCTGGTAGGAACATTGGAATTTTGTCTATTGCAGGTTGGTACACTCAGTTTACAACTTCGTTCCTTCCAGTATTAATACCATATAGTAAAACCAATGAAAACCAAAATATAAACTACCTCAATGTTTTGATTTAAAGCTTTCGTGACTGCAGTAATTCATATTCTTAGTTTTTTCGGTAAAGTCACGTTGAAGGGAAACAACAAAATAATAATACATATATAAAACAAAAAATTCTCACGACGTTTCGACCATAACTCAAACGGTCGTCTTCAGGTGTGTTGGTTTGCATAAATTTATTTTTAAACGGCGCATTTATTTATTTATAAAAACGTTAGCGCCACGCGCAACGATTTGGCAGTTTATTTAGGACTAGTCCATCTATATTCTGAAAAGAGGAGGGGGGAGACGAAATTTTTTATAATGTATGCTGTCTGAAAGCCACTGTAAGCGTGAACAATCAATTAAGACCTGAAATGGTTTATCAAATCTTTCCAATGATTGCTAAGATAGAATCCATCTTCTCGGTTGAAATTGTCTCTGTGCTTGTATATGTGGATAGCCTCATGAACGAATCTCTCATGGAAGCCAGATGGCTTACAAAGAACCTCTGTCTTGGAAAAGTCAATGGCATGTGAGCCTACTGAATTAGAACAATGATCTGCCACAGCTGAGGTGTTGGTCCTACCGTGTTTAAGGTCTGCTTTGTGTTCACGAATGCGGTCCGAGACATGGCGTTTGGTTTCTCCAATGTAACTACTACCACAGAGGCAACTTAGTTTGTAGACACCAGGGTATTGTATGTCCGGAATCACATCTTTTACAGACGGAACCAGATCACGGATTTTATGTAATGTGTTGAAACGGACCTGGATCTTGTGTTTATTCAAGATTTTGGAGATTTTTTTGTGATCCCCGCAATGTAGGGTAAAGTGATGGTTTTGAAAGGCTCCTCAAGAGGGTTCTTCTTCATGGTTTGAGTGATAGCTTTGCGGATTGTATAGTCGGAGTAACCATTAGCCCTAAGAGCTTGGTGTACGTGCTTGAGTTCACTGCTTATGTGTTCCTGGTCGGATATGCATTTATAAATAAATAAATGCGCCGTTTAAAAATAAATTTATGCAAACCAACACACCTGAAGACGACCGTTTGAGTTATGGTCGAAACGTCGTGAGAATTTTTTAGTGTTTTATATATATTATTATTTTGTTGTTTCCCTTCAACGTGACTTTACCGAAAAAACTAAGAATACCTCAATGTTATCAATAAACTCTATATACTCTCCAATCAGCTGAGCCACCAACAATAAGTCGTTATATATCACAATGCCATATTGCAAAAAATGGCGGTTTTTCTTCCCATCAACGACCAGCACCACGGACAACGAACGAGCTTCGTTCAGACGGAGGACTCAATCCATGCTCGGGAACGGAAGAGGGAGAGAGACAGCCATAATGCGTTGTTATACTCCATGTTATAAACCATACCATTAACCGTGGTGTGAGAGGTATTAAGAGGCAATATCAGCGAAAGAGCTGCGGTCTGACGGTAACCGTAAAATACAATTAATTAAGAACCATTGTAAAGATGTTTTAAACCATTTCGGAACTTCATTAGATTTATTGGCTGGTTGGGGAGGCTATATTAAGTTTTCGAGGTCTGAAACTCCAGGCCAAACATAAACTTCCGTTATCTCCGAAAAAGTAAGATGGATTGATGACCAAGCTGTGGAGGTCTGCCTAAATTCATGAGATGTCCATTGTTTCACAAGAGATAGCATGACTCGGATAAGAAATACACTATTAATTCTTATACACTGGTCCATGCATACAATTAGTATATTAGTGGACTACGTTAGAGAAGGAGAAGATCAAGGGAGTAGAGGAGAAGAGGAGGGCCGGGGTGCCCGGAGCCCAGAGAGTGCCCAGAGGGGCCAGAGAGCCAGGGGCAACCCTCATGTTTATGTTGGCTGGATAGCATGTGCTCCCGTGCATGTGAGGTTGCTCTCAACAGAAGTCGTTCCTTGCACGAGAATGGCTGAAACGCTGAGTAACCACTCAGAGGTATAGTGGTTAAGCAGTGGAGACGATATAGTGGAAAAACAGTGGAGATTTCTGAAATATAGAAGACTTAAAGTGTGTTGCTAAAAAAATCTTGGAGGAAAGAGGATACATGTGTGCCTCTTGGAGAAGGAAAGGCATTGCTCAAAACTGTGCTGCAAGGTCACGTGCCATGAATCACATGAGTTTAGAAAAAACGTGACTGTAAACCAACAAGCTTGTGAATAATTATCATGGTGAAGACACCTCTATACGTTGGATACTGAAGGAAAACCATCGTGCTACGCATCGTCAAAGCACAACAACACCTGACATTTGAGAAGTACAATTTCATCGTTCTACACATCGTCAATACCCTACAACACCTGGAAAGTCACCAGCTGCATCAAGCATCTGACTGTTGTATTGTTCGAAAGACACTGTGTGTAACGACTTTACATCCACCGGCACAGCGGATTTCTAAACGCCTGCCATGTCACCTTCTCAACACTAGCGTCAGAGACCGTCTGATACAGACTGAAAGCTGATTTCCTTTGTTGCACTGTTTGTCTTTTCATGAATGTCATATTGTGCACTGGGTTATGCCTTATTAACCTAAATTCTGAATTTAGCTATTCATGTATTTCTATTACAGTATCACATATTCTTTGGACCAAGTGTCAATTGCCTATTTGATGCTGGTACTCTGATTATTTTTTACAAATAAGGAACTTGTTTTATTTAAAATGTGTATGTGTGTGTGGTTGAACAGTGTAACAAATCCATGCGTTACATGTGTAGTGTTGCAGCGCCGACCTGGGCAAGGCCTATGATACAATCAGTAGGCCAGGGCTCTGGATTGTTATTCGTGTTTTCAGAGTCCCTTACCATCTGCTCACAATGAGTAAGGACCTTCACGATGGTGGGCAGGCCCGGATAAAGTTGCGTGCCCGGGAGTCAGATCAATTGCCTGTTTACAGTGGGGTGTGACAGGGATCTACAGTGAGGGAAAAAAGTATTTGATCCCCTGCTGATTTGTACGTTTGCCCACTGACAAATACATCATCAGTCTATAATTTTAATATTAGGTTTATTTGAACAGTGAGAGACAGAATAACAACAACAAAATCCAGTAAAACGCATGTCAAAGATGTTCTAAATTGATTTGCATTTTAATGAGGGAAGTGAGTATTCGACCCCCTCTCAATCAGAAATATTTCTGGCTATCAGATGTATTTTATACAGGTAATGAGCTGAGATTAGGAGCACACTCTTAAAGGGAGTGCTCCTAATCTCAGCTTGTTACCTGTATAAAAAAAACACCTGTCCACAGAAGCAATCAATCAATCAGATTCCAAACTCTCCACCATGGCCAAGACCAAAGAGCTCTCCAAGGATGTCAGGGACAAGATTGTAGACCTACACAAGGCTGGAATGGGCTACAAGACCATTGCCAAGCAGCTTGGTGCGAAGGTGACAACAGTTGGTGTGATTATTCGCAAATGGAAGAAACACAAAAGAACTGTAAATCTCCCTCGGCCTGGGGCTCCATGCAAGATCTCACCTCGTGGAGTTGCAATGATCATGAGAACGGTGAGGAATCAGCCCAGAACTACACGGGAGGACCTTGTCAATGATCTCAAGGCAGCTGGGACCATAGTCACCAAGAAAACAATTGGCAACACACTACGCCGTGAAGGACTGAAATCCTGCAGCGCCCGCAAGGCCCCCCTGCTCAAGAAAACTCATATACATGCCCGTCTGAAGTTTGCCAATGAACATCTCAATGATTCAGAGGACAACTGGGTGAAAGTGTTGTGGTCAGATGAGACCAAAATGGAGCTCTTTGGCATCAACTCAACTCACCGTGTTTGGAGGAGGAGGAATGCTGCCTATGACCCTAAGAACACCATCGCCACCGTCAAACAGGGAGGTGGAAACATTATGCTTTGGGGGTGTTTTTATGCCAAGGGGACAGGACAACTTCACCGCATCAAAGGGACGATGGACGGGGCCATGTATAGTCAAATCTTGGGTGATAACCTCCTTCCCTCAGCCAGGGCATTGAAAATGGGTCATGGATGGGTATTCCAGCATGACAATGACCCAAAACACACGGCCAAGGCAACAAAGTAGTGGCTCAAGAAGAAGCACATTAAGGTCCTGGAGTGCCCTAGCCAGTCTCCAGACCTTAATCCCATAGAAAATCTGTGGAGGGAGCTGAAGTTTCGAGTTGCCAAACGTCAGCCTCGAAACCTTAATTACTTGGAGATGATCTGCAAAGAGCAGTGGGACAAAATCCCTCCTGAGATGTGTACAAACCTGGTGGTCCAACTACAAGAAACGTCGAACCTCTGTGATTGCCAACAAGGCTTTTGCCACCAAGTACTAAGTCATGTTTTGCACACGGGTCAAATGCTTATTTCCCTGATTAAAATGCAAATCAATTTATAACATTTTTTACATGCGTTTTTCTGGATTTTGTTGTTATTCTGTCTCTCACTGTTCAAATAAACCTACCATTAAAATTATAGACTGATCATTTCTTCATCAGTGGGCAAACGTACTAAATCAGCAGGGGATCAAATACTTTTTCCCCTCAATGTATGTGAGGAGTCTGTGGGTCGCAACATCACGTACGGCTGGAAGTAGGACATTCCAGACTAAGAGGGTTAATGATGGCAATGTCAACGATACTGAACCAGCCAGCACAACTCACTGCCAATAACACATATCACATAATTCACCCTTAAGCAATTGTTCAATCAATTAATTGAATCACTACAATTAAAACCAAAGAATCTCCCAGAACAAACACTTCGCACTCTCCTCCGTCAGCCACCTGCATCGACAATAGAAACGCATCAGTCCAGCAGTGGATAAAACCTGGCGTCGGAGGTATGGGGGGGGCGGCGGCTTACACTTGCGGTGGACAGCAGGGGGGTGGCTGGATGCAGTAGCCATCGCAGATCAAGCGGTAGAACTTGTCATCGACTGCCATGTGCCAGGGTAATGGGCCTCTCCTACACCCACACACATCACACTGAGCGGCACACACGTCACACCGAGGAGAACGCACGTCACACACCGAGGAGCACGCACATCACACACCGAGCAGGTTGCACAGGTCTCCTTTATCAAGACAACGTGGAGCAGATTACAACTACAACTCTTCTACGCCTGTCACAATGCCCCCCTCTCCCCCCCCCCCCAGTTTATGGGGGGCCGCGGGCCTCACTCCACCCCTTCGCGTCAGCCCCCCCTAATAAATGGTCCGGTTGCATTGTGAATGCACCACTCGAATGACGTGCAGTCCCGTGGCGCACTGTAACGGGCTCATGATTTACTCACTAAAATTCAATGTAAAAAAATAAAAACGATCCCAAGACATTATTTAAAATAAAGTATGGCCATCGTGTGTCAGCATCACAGGCGAAAATTGGCATGTAAAAAAAAACTTCACTCCGAATCACTCAATTGGGATTGCTCGCAGCAAAGAGCACTTGACCTGCTTGCAGGTTAGGTGCTGAATAACCGTGTCTCACACAGAGAACAGTTGCCACTGAGGGTGCCCTTTTAAAATGCTTGAGATGAGATGTGATTATCGCGTGTAAATGTGCACACTAAAATAAAAAAAATCATAATTATAAGCGAACTATTATCGTTTCAGGTGGCAGGGTGTTGCAGCGGTGATCTTTGACCCTCGCAACAAGAAGGGCCTTGGTTAATCATCCGACTGGCACTTTGCGGATGTATGGGTTATCCACTTTGCTCACGTAGCTAGAAAACACACAATCACAATGTAACTGGGTATTGGCCAAGCATCCCAATGCTAAAGTTACCTGCAAATTACTTCACTGGGATGACACTCGGCAGCAGAGCCGGATGATGACATTGCTGGGGCCCTATGCCATTGTCAAGCTTAAGATGCCCCTTCTATGAATGCCTGTATATTTTTGTCAGCAGAATGAAAATAACTGCTTTGGAAAGTCTTTTTTTCTCACCGATCTTAATTTTTTTAAACAATTATGTTAAAACTCGAAACCTCGTGTCCATTTCTTGTTTCGTATTTAGAGCCCCCCCCCCCCCTCTCTTAATGCGAGGCCCTAAGCTGTAAGTGTAGCCGGTGTGAGCTCGCCTGTGATGAATAACACGTATAATTGCGCACTCTTATTTTCTATGGGTGGCCAGGAGAATGTATTATTATTTAAGTGAATGCAATGGTGATCAGGGGATTGGACCCAGAGCCCCACGTACACAGCAGAATACAAGGGAACGCCCACAGTACAGATTTGAGCTGACCTCCGGATTAAGAAATTGAACTGTGTTGTGACGTGGAGGGTGTTTCTGAACGCTATTGTGACCGACCCGTCCCGACGGGAGGAGAGAGGACAGGGTGGACCGGCTGCATGAGCTTACTCTCCGGCACTGCACAGCACAACATCGCCTCCCTACTGCAAAAAACTCGGCAGGACCCTCCTGAAAATAAAAGTCTTCGGAATCAGTGAGGCCTGTCCTTGGGAGGACAGGCGTAGTCTTGGTCGTCACAAGCGAACATTTGTTTCTCCATATTAATTTGTATCTCCGGGTTACCATCAGGGCTGGGCGCTGCAAGCTTAGCTTCTGAGATCTGATGAGACTGGTAGCCGTTTTTTAAAAGGTAATTTCGGCACGTGGAGCCCAAGCATGCAACAACTTTATGCAACTTCTTGGTTCTTTCGGTAAAGTCACGTAGAATGGAAATAAAATAATAAAAAATAAAACAGAAAAAAATTCTCACGACGTTTCGGCCACAACACAAGTAGCCTTCTTCAGGTGCAGGAACAGAACTGTCGGGACGACAGCGCTTCAATAACTGCTGCTAAGTTTCGCAGCGTCTTTTAGGCTAGGTGTGAGAGGTAAAGCGCCTTGACAAAGGAGTTTACATATCAAACAGGAGAATTTAGCATTGAAATAGCTGTGTTAAAGTGTTGGATCAGCAGGGTGTTAAATTCAGAAATTAGCATGTAACTGGGAGATTAGCATGATGTTAATGTGAGGGTTTAGCATGTGACTGGTCACAGAAATAGCTATGTTAAAGTCAAAGTTTACATCTCAACAGAGGCATTTTGTATATGGACGCTAAAGGACTGCAACTACCCAACTATCATACAATAAACCGATGTGGAAAAAAAACTAAGTATAAACTACATCAATGTCATCAATAAACTCTATATACTCTCCAATCAGCAGAGCGCTTCATTGAACGCTGCTAAGATTCGCAGCGCCTTTTAGGCTAGGTGTGAGAGGTAAAGCGCCTTGACAAAGGAGTTTACATATCAAACAGGATAATTTAGCATTGAAATAGCTGTGTTAAAGTGTTGGATCAGCAGGGTGTTAAAGTCAGAAATTAGCATGTAACTGGGAGATTAGCATGATGTTAATGTGAGAGATTAGCATGCGACTGGTCACGGAAATAGCTATATTAAAGTCAAAGTTTACATATCAAGCGAGGCATTTAGTATATGGACGCTAAAGGAATGCAACTACCCAACTATCATACAATAAACCGATGTGAAAAAAAAACGAAGTATAAACTACATCAATATAATAAATGTACTCAATATATTTTTCAAAAAGTTGAGCTATAAACATAAAGTAACTAGGTATACACTACACTATATAATGAATACCATATAGTAAACGAATTAATACAACTAAAATATAACTACATCAATGTTATCAATAAACTCTATATACTCTCCCATCAGCTGAGCTACTAACAATAAGTCATTATACATTACAATGCCCTATGGCGAAAAAATGGGTGGCGGTTTTTTCCTTCTTTCAAACGTTAGCACCATGGAGAGCGACGAGCCTCGTTCAGACGGACGAGTCCATCCATGCTCGGAACGGAGGAGGGGGGAGAAACAGCCACGATGCGCTGCTCTGTCCTGTGTTGCGTTACAACCATGCCATAAACTAGACTACTATACATTGTAATGTTATACCTTCCAATCTAAACTACATTGTATAATATCGTATACACAGCCCAATGTAAGCTCGAACATTATGCATGATATTGATATGTCTCCAACTAAAATTTTCCAACATTACACGACTATTCACCATAATATACACTACCATAGACAAACCCACCCTTGAATTATACAATGCGTTACTTTACACTACCCTATACTTTAGACTGTAAAATGTTAGACTTGTAATATTACACTATGTATTATTCTACCAACCCTACTGTATACCACACTGCTGTATATTCACTATACAATTACGATACTATATATTGCCTTATGAATTATGTTAAACATTACAATGTTATACTATTTATTATTATATAACATGCTATAAACCATACCATTGACCGTCGTGTGAAAGCTATTAAGAGGCAGTGCCAGCGAATGGACTGCGGTCTGAAAGTCACCATAAAATACAATCAATTAAGAACCGAAATGGTTTATAACATCTTTCCAATGGTTACTAAGCCAGAATCCATCTTCTCGGTTGAAATTGTCTCTGTGTTTGTATATGTGGATGGCCTCATGAACGAATCTCTCATGGTAGCCGGATGGCTTGCAGAGAACGTCCGTCTTGGAGAAGTCAATGTCATGTGAGCCCACTGAATTATAACAGTGATCTGCCATGGCTGAGGTGTTCGTCCTACCATGTTTCAAGTCTGCTTTATGTTCACGGATGCGGTCCGAGATATGTCGTTTGTTTTCTCCAATGTAACTGCTACCACAGAGGCAACTTAGTTTGTAGACGCCCGGGTACTGTATGTCTGGAACCACATCTTTTACAGATGGAACCAGATCACGGATTTTATGTACTGTGTTGAATCGGACCTGGATCTAGTGTTTATTCAGGATTTTGGAGATCTTTTTTTGACCCCCGCAATGTAGGGTAAGGTGATGGTTTTGAATGGCTCCTCAAGAGGATTCTTCTTCATTGCTGGAGTGATGGCTTTGCGGATTGTGTAGTCGGAGTAACCATTAGCCTTGAGAGCTTGGTGTACGTGCTTGAGTTCACTGGCAATGTGTTCCTGGTCGGAAATGCATTGGGCACTATGGTATAGAGTCTTGATGAGGGAGTTCTTCTGGGATGAATGGTGGTGGGAATCCGGTTTAAAGTAAGCATCCGTATGGGTAGCTTTCCTGTAGACAGAGTGGCTCATTGAACCATCAGGTCTCCTTTTAATAATGACATACACAAAGGGTAGCTTGCCATCTTTTTCGACTTCCATGGTAAATCTGATGGCTGGGTGTATGGAATTGATGTGGTCGAGGAATTGGTCTAGAGCAGGCCGGCCATGTGGCCAGATGATAAAAGTGTCATCCACGTACCTCTTCCATAACGTCGGGCGTAGAGTGGCAGTCTGGATGGCATCACTTTCAAATTTCTCCATGAAAACGTTGGCCCCCGTGGTGCCTCACCACAAACGTGGGGCCCGGTCAGCCGCGTCGACTGTCGTGATCGCGTACAGGTGGTGAAACTGCCACACATGAACCATGATACCTTGCTGATCTCGTGTCAAGGAGAATAAACCAGCAGCCCGTCGCTAGCAATGGGAATGATCGGTAAGGGAACACATTGGGCTCTACAGAGGCACTCCACTATTATACACCACTACTATACAGTAAACATTGGGCTCTATGGAGGCCTGTCGTTAAGGGATTACTCGTTAACATGGGGTGGTCGTTAAGAGGGGTTCTATTGTATATAACAAGTTTAAATATTTAATAAGTTAATAGAGAGTACTCAACTGAGATGGCGGAGGAGTTTGCTAAACTCACAATACAAAGACCACTGTCCCAGCCTCTGTGGTTGGACCATCTCTAGCTCCACCAACCTACCTTGATGCACCTATCTCAGGCCTATATAAGACCTTGTCTCAGCAACTTTCTCTCTCACCTGACCTGAAGACGATTGCTTGTGTTGCGATCGAAACGTCGTGATATTTTTATTATTTTTTATCTACGTGGCTTTACCAAAGGACCCATAGAATATAATCATAAACAGGTTACGTCCTCTACATGGACCCCCCCCCTCATTATTAATCATGAACAGGTGACGTCCTCCAAATGGACACCCCCCTCCATTGATAATAATTAGCGGGTGACATCACTCCACATGGGGGGGGGGGCGAGGTGCCTCCTCTCCCCTCCTAAGCGTCAACTTATAAACTCACTACAAAGGCAGAACCCTCACGTAACGCGATCTCCATAACGCTATTGAGACATCTAAGTAAAAACAACGTCATAATGAACAAGGGATTATAACCTTTAAATGAAATAGGTCTGTCACCGCGGGCTTACAAATTGCACACAAATGGATGCAATGAATATCACTTCGCGGTCTGCTTTGCGCTTGCAAGTTTCAGATTTACTGCAATACACCCATGCTTGGACGGGCAAAAGGCTAGTAAACAAATAATCCCCTCGCCTGCTCCCCACCACGATATCACACGATGATATAGTACTTCCTTGTACAGTATACCCAATAAAGACCAAATCTAATCCCCATGATAGGTAAATTGATATACATAGAGCTTGCCGGCGATAGGTCTAAACCACGAACTATGAACTCGTGATATTCAAGGGTCTCCCGTATTTGGAGTTTGCATGTTCTCCCCATGGTCACGTTGGGATAATGACTGCTATGAATTTTCACATAAGCCACCTCGTTGAGCAATCATATGTGGCCAGGCTGCTTCTGGAAAAGAGCTATGTATCTCAGTGGGCCTTACCTGGTCAAATAAAAATAGGTTGCTTACAGGAGTTGAATGGATTGCCACATCACAGGGATGTGAGGAATCGCAGCATGGAGAGCGCTTTATCCAGCAGTGGATTGAGTGTTCTTGTTGAAACGTGTGTATTTAATATTTCTCTGATGTTCTTTTAGTCTCGTGCTGATCATTTGTCCTGTTTGCCCAACATAACATTTGCCACAAGTGCAGTTAATCCTGTACAAACCTTCTGTTGATAGCTTAGGTAATACATATTTTATACCAGAAGTCGAGTTCAAGAAACATAAGTACGTTTTTATTTCAACTGAAATGTATATATACATATATAAATATACATGTCCATACAACCACGTCTCAATGTCTATGTCTGGGAGAACACGCTAGTTTCTCCCTCTGTGGAGTCTCCACCACTTTTCTTTCTTCTTGTTTCCCAGCTCCTCGTCTTGGTGCTCCTTCCCTCTGTCTCCTCCTCGTTCATTCTCCTCTTCATCTTTCTCCAGCTGCCGTGTGCAGCACATGAAGCTCCAAATTGCCCAACGCCAGAAACTGTTCTTTCTCTCTCCCTTAGAAGATGGGATGTGCTTAATCTCTTTCTTCTCTTCCTGAACACTCTCTGCCCTCCAAGGTTGCTCACATCTTCCTTCCTCTTTCACCACTTCCTGCTTTGTATCGTCTTCAATCGTGTCGACCTCCTTCAGCTCTACCTCATTTTCCTCTAACTCAATAGCTCCTACTTCTTTTGCGTCTACCTCTATTGCCTCTACATCATTCGCCTCTACCAAAATCGCCTCACTCTCCTCCACCTCAATATCCCCTACCTTCACTTCTACCTCAATCACCTCTACGTCATTCGCCTCTAACTCATTCGGCTCTACCTCCATAACCACCTCCTGCTTGGCCTCTCCCTCAATCTCCTCTACCTCTTTTGCCACTTCCTGGATGGCATCTACTTCATATGCCTCAACCTCATTTGCCCCTTCCTGCTTTATTTCCTCCACCACGTTCTCAACTTTTGTTGCCATTTCCTGTTTGGCCTTTAGCTCATTCTTGTCTACCTCATTGATCAAGACCTGCATGGCCTTTTCTTCGATCGTGTCGACCTGAATTGCCTCGACCTGTTTCACCAATTCCTGCTTTGTATGTCTCGCAATCCCTTCTACGACATTGGCCACAACCTCTTTCACCACTTCCTGCTTGGCCACTGCATCTACCTCAATCACCGCTACCTCTACCTCACTCGCCACTTCCTTCTTGGGCTCTACATCATTCCCCTCTCCCTCAATCTCGTTTTCCTTCATCTCTTCTACTTCGCGAAATTTCATCTCAGTCCTTCGTAGCTTCCTATTCCTACGTTTCCTCTGAACACCATCCTCTCCTTCTTTCTTTGTCTCCACAACATCATCAACTTTCTTAGCCACTTCCTGTTTGGCTATTCCCTCATTCCCATCTACCTCACTTGCCTCTACCTCTTTCCCTAAGTCCTCCTTGGCATCTCTCTCAATCCCTTCTACGACATTGGCCACTACCTCTTTCACAAATTCCTGTGTGGCCACTGCATCTACCTCAATCACCGCTACCTCTACCTCATTTGCCTCTACCTCACTCGCCACTTCCTTCTTGGGTTCTCCATCATTCCCCTCTCTCTCAATCTCGTTTTCCTTCATCTCTTCTACTTCCCGAACTTTCATCTCAATCCTTCGTAGCTTCCTATTCCTACGTTTCCTCTGAACACAATCCTCTCCCTCTTTCTTTGTCTCCACAATATTCTCAACTTTCTCCGCCACTTCCTGTTTGGCCATTCCCTCATTCCGATCGACCTCATTTGGCTCTACCTCTTCTGCTAATACCTGTTTTGCATCTCTCTCAATCCCCTCTATGACATTGGCTGCTACATCTTTCACCACTTCCTGCTTGGCCACTGCTTCTACCTCAATCACCGCTACCTCTGCCTCATTCGCTAATTCCCGCTTGTCATCTCCTTCTAATACCTCTACCTTATTCAACTCTACCTCATTCATCACATCCTCCAAAGCCACTGCCTCAATCATCTCTACCTCAATCGTCCCAACCTCCACCACTTCCTGCATGGGCTCTCCCTCACTCCCCTCTCTCTCAGCCACCTCTTCTTTCACTGTCTCCAGAACTTTCTTCTTGTTCTTGTGTTTATTCCTATTCCTACGTTTCCTCTGAACACCATCCTCTCCCTCTTTCTTTGTCTCCACAACATTATCAACTTTCTTAGCCACTTCCTGTTTGGTTATTCCCTTATTCCCATTTACCTCACTTGACTCTACCTCTTTCCCTAAGTTCTCCTTGGCATCTCTCTCAATCACTTCTACGACATTGGCCACTACCTCTTTCACAAATTCCTGTGTAGCCACTGCATCTACCTCAATCACCGCTACCTCTACCTCACTCGCCACTTCCTTCTTGGGCTCTCCATCATTCCCCTCTCCCTCAATCTCGTTTTCCTTCATCTCTTCTACTTCCCGCACTTTCATATCAGTCCTTCGTAGCTTCCTATTCCTACGTTTCCTCTGAAGACCATCCTCTCCCTCTTTCTTTGTCTCCACAACATTATCAACTTTCTTAGCCACTTCCTGTTTGGCCATTCCCTCATTCCGATCGACCTCATTTGGCTCTACCTCTTCTGCTAATACCTGTTTTGCATCTCTCTCAATCCCCTCTATGACATTGGCTGATATATCTTTCACCACTTCCTGCTTGGCCACTGCTTCTACCTCAATCACCGCTACCTCTGCCTCATTCGCTAATTCCCGCTTGCCATCTCCTTCTAACACCTCTACCTTATTCAACTCTACCTCATTCATCACATCCTCCAAAGCCACTGCCTCAATCATCTCTACCTCAATCGTCCCAACCTCCACCACTTCCTGCATGGGCTCTCCCTCGCTCCCCTCTCTCTCAGCCACCTCTTCTTTCACTGTCTCCAGAACTTTCTTTTTGTTCTTGTGTTTATTCCTATTCCTACGTTTCCTCTGAACACCATCCTCTCCCTCTTTCTTTGTCTCCACAACATTATCAACTTTCTTAGCCACTTCCTGTTTGGCTATTCCCTTATTCCCATTTACCTCACTTGACTCTACCTCTTTCCCTAAGTTCTCCTTGGCATCTCTCTCAATCACTTCTACGACATTGGCCACTACCTCTTTCACAAATTCCTGTGTAGCCACTGCATCTACCTCAATCACCGCTACCTCTACCTCACTCGCCACTTCCTTCTTGGGCTCTCCATCATTCCCCTCTCCGTCAATCTCGTTTTCCTTCATCTCTTCTACTTCCCGCACTTTCGTCTCAGTCCTTCGTAGCTTCCTATTCCTACGTTTCCTCTGAACACCATCCTCTCCCTCTTTCTTTGTCTCCACAACATTATCAACTTTCTTAGCCACTTCCTGTTTGGCTATTCCCTCATTCCCATCTACCTCATTTGCTTCTACCTCTTTCCCTAAGTCCTCCTTGGCATCTCTCTCAATCCCTTCTATGACATTGGCCACTACCTCTTTCACAAATTCCTGTGTGGCTACTGCATCTACCTCAATCACCGCTACCTCTACCTCATTCGCCTCTACCTCACTCGCCACTTCCTTCTTGAGCTCTACATCATTCCGCTCTCTCTCAATCTCGTTTACCTTCATCTCTCCTACTTCCCGAACTTTCATCTCAATCCTTCGTAGCTTCCTATTCCTATGTTTCCTCTGAACACAATCCTCTCCCTCTTTCTTTGTTTCCAAAACATTCTCAACTTTCTCCGCCACTTCCTGTTTGGCCATTCCCTCATTCCCATCGACCTCATTTGGCTCTACCTCTTCTGCTAATACCTGTTTTGCATCTCTCTCAATCCCCTCTATGACATTGGCCGCTATATCTTTCACCACTTCCTGCTTGGCCACTGCTTCTACCTCATTCACTGCTACCTCTGCCTCATTCGCTAATTCCCGCTTGCCATCTCCTTCTAACACCTCTACCTTATTCAACTCTACCTCATTCATCACATCCTCCAAAGCCACTGCCTCAATTATCTCTACCTCAATTGTCCCAACCTCCACCACTTCCTGCATTGGCTCTCCCTCACTCCCCTCTCTCTCAGCCACCTCTTCTTTCACTGTCTCCAGAACTTTCTTCTTGTTCTTGTGTTTCTTCCTATTCCTACGTTTCCTCTGAACACCATCCTCTCCCTCTTTCTTTGTCTCCACAACATTATCAACTTTCTTAGCCACTTCCTGTTTGGCTATTCCCTCATTCCCATTTACCTCACTTTCCTCTACCTCTTTCCCTAAGTTCTCCTTGGCATCTCTCTCAATCCTTTCTATGACATTGGCCACTACCTCTTTCACAAATTCCTGTGTGGCCACTGCATCTACCTCAATCACCACTACCTCTACCTCACTCGCCACTTCCTTCTTGGGCTCTCCATCATTCCCCTCTCCCTCAATCTCGTTTTCCTTCATCTCTTCTACTTCCCGCACTTTCATATCAGTCCTTCGTAGCTTCCTATTCCTATGTTTCCTCTGAAGACCATCCTCTCCCTCTTTCTTTGTCTCCACAACATTATCAACTTTCTTAGCCACTTCCTGTTTGGCCATTCCCTCATTCCGATCGACCGCATTTGGCTCTACCTCTTCTGCTAATACCTGTTTTGCATCTCTCTCAATCCCCTCTATGACATTGGCCGCTATATATTTCACCACTTCCTGCTTGGCCACTGCTTCTACCTCAATCACCGCTACCTCTGCCTCCTTCGCTAATTCCCGCTTGCCATCTCCTTCTAACACCTCTACCTTATTCAACTCTACCTCATTCATCACATCCTCCAAAGCCACTGCCTCAATCATCTCTACCTCAATCGTCCCAACCTCCACCACTTCCTGCATGGGCTCTCCCTCACTCCCCTCTCTCTCAGCCACCTCTTCTTTCACTGTCTCCTCCAGAACTTTCTTCTTGTTCTTATGTTTCTTCCTACTCCCACGTTTTTTCTTCATACCATTTCTCTCCCCCACTTTCTCCATCTCTTCGATCTCGTTCTCAACCTTGTTGCTATTCTGCATTGTCTGCTTCACATCCTCATTATTGGTGCTGACTTCTGCCTGCTGCTGCTCTTCTGCCTTTTGCTGCTGCTGCTGCTGGTGGTGGATGATGAAGCTCTTCAGCTCGGTGCTGTTCTGGAATTGCAGCAGCTCCCGCTGATATTTGGCCTGCTGCTGTGCACAATGATCCAGCAGGATCATCTCAAGCTCCAGAATCTGGCGCTTAGCTTCTAGTCTTGTGTCAACGAGGAACCTCTTTCGCTGCCCCTTCGAGCGACGGTCTGGGGAGTCACATGGGGAGGAGAGAGCAGCACCACAATTGATTCGTTAATGGGTATTTGAGTATTTCCTGTATGATAATAGGTTTTTCCCGTTTTTACTGGCAACAAAACAGGTGTTAAGATGTTAAAACACCAAACTGAAACCTTTTACAAGGAATCATGTCTGCATTAACCATGATGCTTGTGGTCAGAATGCAAACAAAAAACATACTCTGATAATATATGCATTGTCCTTGAAACTGATTGGTCCACACCAGGGACAGCTTTCTTTTGAGCCTCGTCTCAAACGGTGTTAGACCAGAGGACGCCAAAAGGCGTATTTCCTGTATGTTATTTTGGTAAAGAAACTTGGCACCATTGACAGGAATCTAACTTAACTTGAGACCGATGTAACAATGATACCACTGTAGGGAGGTCTGGAGGTTGACTCATGTGCCGGAGACACCTCCTCCTCCAAATAACTTCATTAGGATTATGGGCTGGTTGTGGAGGCCATATTAAGTTTGCGAGGTCTGGAAACTCCAGGCCAAACATAGAAAAACTTCCGTTATCTGACTGTAAACCAACAAGCCTGTGAATAATTATCATGGTGAAGACACCTCTATACGTTGGATACTGAAGGAAATCCATCGTGCTACACATCGTCAAAGCCCGACAACACCTGACATTCGAGAAAGAAGTACAATTGCATCGTTCTACACATCGTCAATACCCCACCACATCTGGAAAGTCACCAGCTGCATCAAGCACCTGACAGTTGTATTGTTCGAAAGACACTGTGTGTAACGACTTTACATCTGCCGGCACTGCGGGTTTCTAAACGCCTGCCATGTCACCTTCTCAACACTAGCGTCTGAGACCGTCTGATACAGACTGAAAGCTTATTTCCTTTGTTGCACTGTTTGTCTTTTCATGAATGTCATATTGTGCACTGGGTTATGCCTTATTAACCTAAATTCTGAATTTAGCTATTCATGTATTTCTATTACAGTATCACATATTCTTTGGACCAAGTGTCAATTGCCTATTTGATGACTGGTACTGATTCTTTTTTTTACAAATCAGGGACTTGTTTTAATTAAAATGTGTCTGTGTGTGTGGTTGAACGGTGTAACAAATCCATGCGTTACATGTGTAGTGTTGCAGCGCCGACCTGGTCAAGGCCTATGATACAATCAGTAGGCCAGGGCTCTGGATTGTTACTCGTATTTCCGGAGTCCCTAACCCTCTGCTCACAATCATTAAGGACCTTCACGATGGTGGGCAGGCCCGGATAAAGTTGCGTGCCCAGGAGTCAGAGCAATTTCCTGTTTACAGTGGGGTGCGACAGGGATCTACTCTGGCTGACACATTATTTAGCATCATCTTCGACCACATAGTTCGAGAAGTTTTTTTTTTATGGCTGTACTGGTGGATTTTTTAATATTTGCTACAGATACAATGGGAGGCTGATTGATGCCTGGGTGAGGTCAAGGGATGGCTCCCTACTGGTCAACCATGTTATGTACACTGATCATTTGGAAGTTGATGCTCACACTGAAAAATAGTTGGAGGTTCTGCTGCTAAGCCTGGAGCGTGTGACAAAGAGGTGGTGCCTTACCATCAGCCCCACCAAAACTAAGCACCCGCCTGAGTATTTTGTGTAATTTAATACTCCGCCCCCTCAACTACTCTTGAGTGATGGGGTAATTGTAGAGAGAAGTTTACGTACCTGGATAGTGTGCTTATGCAAAAATTCTGGTTTGGCAGCAGAGGTCTCACTCCGAATCGGTAAAGTGGCAAATTTTCATCAGCTTCGTAACACTTTGGGGTATCTACCTGGTCTGTCACTCGACACAAAACGCTGGGTCTTCTTGGCCAATGATAGAATAAATGAAAAATCTGAACCAGCTTTACACTTTCAGACTGGCCTGCCTACGATCCACCCTGGGTTTAACTAGGCTGGAATGTGTGAACAGCTCACAGTGAGCTCCACTGGTGGGCAGGGCTGCATTGCCTGGGTCATGTAGCCTGCTTGCTCAGCCACCGCATCCCCAAGCAGCCTCTGTTTTTCCAGATAGAGGGGGCTAAATGGGCGTGGCACGGCCTGGAGAAGAGATGGACTGATGCAGTACAGGAGGATACGGAACTAAGTGGACTTGCCAAAGACTGGTACCACTGGTGTCAAGATCTGCCTCTATGGAGGAAGCTCGTGAAGGATGCTTATGGGAAGTTGGTGGCAGTTCCCCTCAAGCAAAAAAGGAGGGTGAGAGGAGCGACGCTCACAACAACAGACGGTGCACTGGATGACTAAAACGCAGCAAGTTGGCACAGTAGGATGCAAAGGTTGTGCGTCTGCCAGTCATCTCAGTCAGTCAACCCATCGCACTGGGGTCTGTCCCCTGATCTCCTGTCGGCAAGCCTTCGACACTTCAAGTGGCCTCGGAGTGCACCAGGCCTGGCACAAGCGCCATGGTGACGTCTCCGTCACTTAGTGGCGAATGAGGGCTGTTGTTGTTATCTGAGTCGGTTAGGGGCCTCCCCTAGGTCCACTCAGCCTCAAATAAATATCTGATACGGTGTGTAAACATCGCCACTTGGGAGACAAAGACGGACAAGTGTGGTGCTGGCAACCCACCCCTCGTGTGCGGTGCCGGCCGTCATAGGTGCTCACTAACAGCACTTGCTCCTACAGTGTTTCAAGGCTATACACAAGATTTCTGTCTTTGTTTGTGTCTATGTGCAGTGTCTGTATGAGTGGTTGGGAGCAGTTGTGTCTGTGGGGATCGACCTGAGTTCGATTCCCATTCACAACCATCAGTGACTAATAAATAAAACCGGTCGTGTGCGTCCCCTACATCTACTCAAACTTAAAATAGTACCTCGTGCAACGTATAAACATCAAATGTGGGGAGACAAAGGCATCCGGATGCGGTGCTGACCACCCACCCCATCATAGGTGCTAACTCGCTAACAGCACTTGACTCAATAGTCTGTTAAGGCTATACGGGGATCTGTCTTTGTATACAGGTGCATGTGTCTGTGTGTATGTCTGTGTGTGGAATTACAGTACTCACTTCCCGTCGGCTTGCTCATCTCTCCACCCTGCAACAAAATCACAGCAGCGCACGTGAGACTCTAATCATATCACAGCTTACAACCACCACCACCATCATCATTACCGTCCTCATCATTAAACATTTCGAACAGACACACATTCACATATAGATGTTCTCTCAGATTAATGTTATCCTGATACAGCGTGCGTGTGGATGTACTCACGGAAGACATCGCCTTGAAGGCAGAACGAGAAGTCACGGATGGTCACGTTTTGTCAATAGATTTCGTTAACTGTGTTAATGAAGTGTTCAACCTCACGGATGTTTGTCAATGAGGTTTACCAAGTAATTTAACCACGTTATCGATGTTCACTGACGACTTTGTCGAAGTGTGCTCCCGAATGCGATCTTTAAGCACACAGAGCGCGCGTCCACCTCCGTCTGTAACGATCGACCGTTGCTAGGGAAGTGACGTCACTTGTTAAGGTAACGAACCCCGGAAACCACGTGGTCCACTGTATCCTCCAGGCCTGATTAGTTACACGACTGTCAAATTTTTACTTTAAACTTTCGTAACTTGCAGGAATTCATAATTTTTGGTTCTTTCGGTAAAGTCACGTAGATAGAAAATAACATTTTAAGTTAAGGCAAAAAACCCACGAGGTTTCGGTGGCAACACAAGCGGTCTTCATCACGTGTTGCGATCGAAACGTCGTGGGTTTTTTGCTTTTATTTTAATTTATTTTTATTTTATTGTTATTATTTTCTATCTACGTGACTTTACCTGAAAGAACCAAGAATATAGTAAGGATTGTACCCTGGTCGCCACGGATGAAGAGGCCGAGCGGGCTCGGTTCAACTGTTGCCAGGTACCTCCACCACTCAGCTCGCAGCACACACACACAGTGTCCACTATGTAAAAATCAGGCTAAACTAAACCTTTCTAGAAGTTACTAAAATAATGCTATAAAAACAATGCAACAGTGATCATAAGAAATGTGATTGAAAGTTAACAATAGCGACATATATAACATATATTACTAAACCTAGCATCCTTCGCTAGCTGTTTGAGTCAATCCATAATAGCAGGAGTAACAATTATGTATGTTGATTAACTGCGAATAACCCAATCAATAACAGATATCCATTGTAATTTACATCAATACATTACCCCCCCCCCGTCTTCGTATCGGATCTGCTTACAAGCGACGACGTCACATTTATCCCCCGTCTACGTCTATTAAAGACCGAAACAGGGGAAGGATTTCACCACAACTCTGGCTGTCACCTGACGAGGCGGGTTGTTGTTGTAGTTACAGGCGAAACGTCACGGTACTTGAATTGTAAATGTTTTGGGTTTACTCTCCAACACACCGATGTGCTGAAATAGTCACTAATTGGCATGTTTTGTTTACGTGACAAACTTGACTAAGATTTACGCGATCTAACCCAAACAAACAAAAACACCCTCTAATAAGTAAATATTTGTATTAATTCCACGAATGGACCTTGGCCTGGGACTGTGCGGATTGAGAAGTTATGGATGCAGCTTCTGTTTGTGCTGCCATCAGAATGGCCAACAAATAAATAAATAATACGCACGGATTGGTGACTACAGTACTAGACCCCCAGTGCTTTTATATTTAAAAGTGTATGTGCTTTGTGGTTGCTTTATTGCGCGTGTTGTTCATACTGTGTAACACTTGTTTGAACGCAGGTGATGGGGTTGTCCATGTTGGGTGTCATTACAGGCAAAAACAAGCAGCAGTACGAAGACCAGGACGCCGTGGCCGACCATGAGGACGGAAATTGGCCTCGCCCGGTCACAACGTACGACAGCAGTACAGGTTTCCCTCCACACATGCACACACCTACGAGTTTCCCACTACAGAGACGAAGATCCCCCATATAGCCTTAACAGACTGTTGTGGCAAGTGCTGTTCGCAAGCACCAATGAAGGTCGGCATGGTATACCAGGGGGTAGGTGGCCAACACCAAACCCGGCCGCCTTTGTCTCCCAAGTGGTGACGTATTACACACACCGCTCCAGGTATTCATTTGAGGTTGAATCGACCCAGGACCAGTTCAGATAAATAATCGTTATTGGTGTTGGCCATGAGCGGGACTCCAACTCGCATGTTTGCGGGGTTCGGAGCGTGGCGTACTATCCACTGCGTCACTGCTACCCTCACATAACGCACACAGAAACAGCACACAGGGACCCACACGCATGGACACACAGGGGCCTGCTCAACATTGAAATGTGCAGCCCTTGTGTGGCGGCCTGCGTTGAATTTTGGCGTTCATCTCGTCACCCATACAAAAGGTCTCGACACAATCAATGGCAGTCCCCCTTGCCCTGCCTGGCACGCACATCGGGCCAGTCACCCCACGCACAGCGCACACAACGTGCGCGTCGCGTATGCCAAATCAAGAGTCGTCCCCGAGTGTCCGGCAAATTGGACCGACTATCCCGGGCCCCGCGCTTCGGGGGAGGCCCCACGTGTAGACATCAGTGTCACATGTAATGCTTCCGGTTTAGTTTGAAGGCATCGGGGGGGGCCCCACGCACCCCCTATGGACGGCCCTGGTCAAAGCACACGGCAGCGCGGAGCACGCGCGTCACGTGCACGGGCCACGTGCGTCACGGGTACGTGACATCTACAAGGCAAGCACCTGCATCGCGTGGTCATCACTTGTAAGGCATGCCCTTTGTGCATGGGACGTGCGTAGTGTGTGCAACACGTGGCACATGTATGTCACACATGCGCATCGCAACGTGATGTCATGTGTACGTGGACATTTGAATCGCATGTAGCTGTCTGGTGGGCAGGACGGATCTACGCGTGGGCAAGTAAGGGGGTGGCTGAGTAAGACTGATACGGAGACACGTCAAGCCACACACTCACCACACACTCACCGGCACACTCACACACACCACATTCACCGCACACTCACTTTCCGGCACACTGACTGCACATTCACACACTCACTGGACCCTCACTGCACACTCACCACGCACTCACCGGCACACTTACTGCACATTCACACACACTCACCGCACACTCACTTACCAACACTCTGACTGCACACTCACACACACCGCACTCACACCGCATTCACACACACTCACACACACTCACACCGCACTCATTCACTCACACACACTCACACACGCACTCACACAAATTTACACACACTCACCGCACACTCACACACAATCACACTCACCGGCACACTCGTGTGCAAGCACACTAGTGAGCTTCCACAAAATGTGCTGCACATTAGTGAGGCCACACACCAGCAGGTTTAGACATCAGTGAGCTTACACACTAGTGTGCACACACACAGTCGTAAGCTTACAGATTAGATAGCGTACACACCAGCTCACCGGTGAGGTGAGCTACACACTGGTGAGTTAACACACCCACCTGTTTACGTGCGCAAAGCTCTTAACCCTAAACCTAACATATCCCAAATGTCATGGCTAAAGTTATTTTACACACGCACGTGCATACACACGCACGTGCATACACGCATGCGCTTATGAAGGCACGCATGCACACATACGTGCACACAATCACACATGCACGCACATGTTTAAACATATACAATTCCATGGCGTTGGACTTGAGACTCCCAGAAGTGGAATCAGGACTCCTGAGTGTGCGATATAGCTCAGTGGGCCTTTCTTGGTAAAATTGAAATAATTAGTTTAGTTTCAGGATGTAGGGTTCTGAAGATATTTCATCTTTCAGTCCTTTCTGACCGTTTGAGTGTGGGTGAGTGAGTGACAACTACTTATGCATTTTTTGTTATTACAAATACAAGCATTTCCAGCTATTGACATGAAATGTATTAACTCTGGAAGATGATGGTGATACAGGTGGTGGGTAGCGGTAGTGTAGCGTTTAGCACGCTGCACTACGAACCCGGCGACCAGAGTTAAATTCTCGCTCATGCCCAACGCTGGTAACGACTCTCTGAACCGGTCATGGACCTCCCCTAGGTCGACTCAGCCTCAAATGAGTACCTGGTGTGGTGTAAACATCACTACTGGGGAGACAAAGGCGGCCGGGCGTGGTGTTGGCCACCCACCCCTCGTGTGCCATGCTGACCTTCACAGGTACTCGCTAACAGCACTTGCCCCAACAGTCTATTCGGGCTATACAGGGAGTCTTTGCTTTGGTGGTGATGATACAGATGGTGATTTATTATACAGATGGTTAGGATGATGATAATGATACATTTGGTGATGATGGTGGTGATGATGGGACTGTAAGAGTCGTCCTTGAAGATATTTACTGTGTAATATTAAGACACACTAATATAAAATGTAATCATTAAAGCACAATATATAACATTTGTAATTTCTGTTGAAAGCATGTGCTTATAATTGTGACGTGTATTTGTACGTGGTTGTGCATGAATGCACGTGTTTTTTATTTTCTGTATTAGGTGCTTGACGACAGCACTTGGCCCAACAGTCTATATTGGTTGTACAGGAAATCTTTGTGTTTTGATTCATGAATGTTCCATTCACGAAATTTAGTGAAAACGAAATTGACAAATTAAGGATACTTTTCGACTTACGAAATAGGATTTCAGCGGAAACAATATATCACATGGCACGCACCATGAGATCATCAAGCAAAAAGCTGTCATCCATCCACGGCAGTGTCACGGTATCCCCATAGTGCAAAAGTAACGCCTCGTCACCTCTCCAGTCATTCCAACATGCAGATCTTTTGGTGAGTTCCTTGAAGATGTTAATTATTTTTGTTTTAAATTGATTATTATTCAACCGTTGTAATATTTGTTCTTTATTATTTTTTGCATTGTGAAATGTTGGTGTTTATTTTGGGTTTATAGTAGAAATGACTGTCTGAAACACATCGCAAGTTTTTCGTATTCAATTAATGGGAAAAGCCATTCCGATTTACGATATTTTGTTTCACGTGCGTTTTTCGAAGAACGCATCCCTTTCGTAAGTAGAGGCATACATGTACAGGAATCCATTGCCAACCGCTAATTTACCAACCACGAGATTTTAGTAAACACGGATTGACTACTGGACACCTGTTTACTAACCACGAGCATCTCGCTTTGAGTATTCGCGAGTCGCGCCGAGTCGTGAAATCAAAACAACACGATGTACCTTATGGGGGGGGGGGGGTTCTTGTATTTGTTCTTGTATTTGTACGAGCTGTTGTTTGTTTATGTTACAGATGTTTATGGGGAGCGTTAGTGCAGCGGGTTAGCGAGCTGTACTATGAATCCATTAATCCTGGTATAATTCCTGCTCATGGCCAACACCAGTGGCAATTATCTGAACCATTCCTGGACCTACCCTTGGCCTCAAATGAGTACTTGGTGCATTGTGAAAACATCAGCACTGGCAGAGACAAACCCCATATGCTGTGCTGGCCTGCATAAGTGTTCATAACGGCACTTACCCAACAGTCTGTTACATGGGGGGATCTTAGTCTTGGCGTGTAAGTGAGAGTTTGTGGACTTTGCATGTTCTTCCCCTGTTGTGCACGCGTTTTCTCAGGGTTCTCAGCTTTCAAAAAAGAACAACCAATACTAACAGTGAGATTTTACTTGCAAATTACTTAAACAGGGATTACACACCGTGGCAACATCGCCCCCTTCTGTGAAAGCTGGACAGGACCCTCCTGCAAAAGAGTGAGACTTCCCTGAATAAACAAGTGTAGCACGGTAATCTTTGAAATAATAAAATAACTATTCACCCCTAGAGTGGACAGGGTAACGAGGGCGATCCTAGCAAGTGAGGGAGGTGTACTCGGACGGAACGGACGACGGCTCCCAGCCGACCTCTTCGCCTTTGTCGATCTTGTCATCGTTGGAGGCCGGTCTCAGCTCTGCGAGGATCGCCTCAAACGTGGGGCGCTCTAACGGCGCGTGGCTCCAGCAGTGGTGCATCACCTTGCGGCTGTGGGGTGAGGGGAAGGTGCGGTAAGGGTGCGAGGAAGGCGAATCGTGCACAAGCTCGGACTGCGCTTTCACCTCTTCCAGTGCGCGTTCGTTCTCAGAATGGTTGAATGAGTGCCGATGATGTTAATGACGTCACGGAGGGGGATGAAGGGGGTCAGGTGGCGAGGGGGGTGAGGGGGGGTGTGAGTAGGTAGAGGGTCATGAAGGCATAAAATATCTACAGTATGGATTCACACAGCGGCGTCTAAATGTCACTGCATCTCCATACGTAGTGCAGAAACACTGGTCATGTTTATCTTGTAGAGAGAGAAGAAGTATGTGGGTCTCTACAGTGAGGGAAAAAAGTATTTGATCCCCTGCTGATTTTGGACGTTTGCCCACTGACAAATGATCAGTCTATAATTTTAGTGGTAGGTTTATTTGAACAGTGAGAGACAGAATAACAACAACAAAAAATCCAGAAAAACGCATGTCAAAAATGTTGTAAATTTATTTGCATTTAATGAGGGAAATAAGTATTTGACCCCTCTGCACTTGGTGGCAAAACCCTTGTTGGCAATCACAGAGGTCAGACGTTTCTTGTAGTTGGCCACCAGGTTTGCACACATCTCAGGAAGGATTTTGTCCCACTCCTCTTTGCAGATCTTCTCCAAGTCATTAAGGTTTCGAGGCTGACGTTTGGCAACTCGAACCTTCAGCTCCCTCCACAGATTTTCTATGGGATTAAGGTCTGGAGACTGGCTAGGCCACTCCAGGACCTTAATGTGCTTCTGCTTGAGCCACTCCTTTGTTGCCTTGGCCGTGTGTTTTTGGTTATTGTCATGCTGGAATACCCATCCACGACCCATTTGCAATGCCCTGGCTGAGGGAAGGAGGTTCTCACCCAAGATTTGACGGTACATGGCCCCGTCCATCGTCCCTTTGATGCGGTGAAGTTGTCCTGTCCCCTTAGCAGAAAAACACCCCCAAAGCATAATGTTTCCACCTCCATGCTTGACGGTGGGGATGGTGTTTTTGGGGTCATAGGCATCATTCCTCCTCCTCCAAACACGGCGAGTTGAGTTGATGCCAAAGAGCTCCATTTTGGTCTCATCTGACCACAACACTTTCACCCAGTTGTCCTCTGAATCATTCAGATGTTCATTGGCAGGGAAAAAAGTATTTGATCCCCTGCTGATTTTGTACGTTTGCCCACTGACAAAGAAATGATCAGTCTATATTTTAATGGTAGGTTTATTTGAACAGTGAGAGACAGAATAACAACAAAAAATACCGAAAAATGCATGTCAAAAATGTTATAAATTGATTTGCATTTTAATGAGGGAAATAAGTATTTGACCCCCTCTCAATCAGAAAGATTTCTGGTTCCCAGGTGTCTTTTATACAGGTAACGAGCCGAGGTTAGGAGCACACTCTTAAAGGGAGTGCTCCTAATCTCAGCTTGTTACCTGTATAAAAGACACCTGTCCACAGAAGCAATCAATCAGATTCCAAACTCTCCACCATGGCCAAGACCAAAGAGCTCTCCAAGGATGTCAGGGACAAGATTGTAGACCTACACAAGGCTGGAATGGGCTACAAGACCATTGCCAAGCAGCTTGGTGAGAAGGTGACAACAGTTAGTGCGATTATTCGCGAATGGAAGAAACACAAACGAACTGTTAATCTCCCTTGGCATGGGGCTCCATGCAAGATCTCACCTCGTGGAGTTGCAATGATCATGAGAACGGTGAGGAATCAGCCCAGAACTACACGGGAGGATCTTGTTAATGATCTCAAGGCAGCTGGGACCATAGTCACCAAGAAAACAATTGGAATACACTACGCCGTGAAGGACTGAAAGGTTCCCCTGCTCAAGAAAGCACATATACATGCCGGTCTGAAGTTTGCCAATAAACATCTGAATGGTTCAGAGGACAACTGGGTGAAAGTGTTGTGGTCAGATGAGACCAAAATGGAGCTCTTTGGCATCAACTCAACTCGCCGTGTTTGGAGGAGGAGGAATGCTGCCTATGACCCCAAGAACACCATCCCCACCGTCAAGCATGGAGGTGGAAACATTATGCTTTGGGGGTGTTTTTCTGCTAAGGGGACAGGACAACTTCACCGCATCAAAGGGACGATGGACGGGGCCATGTACCGTCAAATCTTGGGTGAGAACCTCCTTCCCTTAGCCAGGGCATTGAAAATGGGTCGTGGATGGGTATTCCAGCATGACAATAACCAAAAACACACGGCCAAGGCAACAAAGGAGTGGCTCAAGAAGAAGCACATTAAGGTCCTGGAGTAGCCTAGCCAGTCTCCAGACCTTAATCCCATAAAAAATCTGTGGAGGGAGCTGAAGGTTCGAGTTGCCAAACGTCAGCCTCGAAACCTTAATGACTGGAGAAGATCTGCAAAGAGGAGTGGGACAAAATCCCTCCTGAGATGTGTGCAAACCTGGTGGCCAACTACAAGAAACATCTGACCTCTGTGATTGCCAACAAGGGTTTTGCCACCAAGTGCAGAGGGGTCAAATACTTATTTCCCTCATAATGCAAATCAATTCATAACATTTTTGACATGCATTTTTCTGGATTTTTTTGTTGTTATTCTGTTTCTCACTGTTCAAATAAACATACCATTAAAATTATAGACTGATCATTTCTTTGTCAGTGGGCAAACGTACAAAATCAGCAGGGGATCGAATACTTTTTTCCCTCATTGTATGTGAGGAGTCTGTGGGTTGCAACAGCACGTACGGCTGGAAGTAGGACATTCCAGACTAAGAGGGTTCATAATGGCCGTGTCAACGAGACTGAACCAGCCAGCACAACTCACTGCCAATAACACATCACGTAATTCACCCTTAAGCAATTGTTCAATCAATTAATTGAATCACTACAATTAAAATCAAAGAATATCCCAGAACAAACACTTCGCACTCTCCTCCGTCAGCCACCTGCATCCACAATAGAAACGCATCAGTCCAGCAGTGGATAAAACCTGGTGTGGGAGGTATGGGGGGGCGGCTTACACTTGCGGTGGACAGCAGGGGGGTGGCTGCATGCAGTAGCCATCGCAGATCAAGCGGTAGAACTTGTCATCGACTGCCATGGGCCAGGGTAAGGGACCTCTCCTACACCCACACACATCACACACCGAGCGGTACACACGTCACACCAAGGAGCACGCACATCACACCAAGGAGCACGCACATCACACACCGAGCAGCACGCACGTCACACACCGATGAGCACGCACGTCACACACCGAGCAGGTTGCACAGGGCTCCTTTATCAAGACAAACGTGGAGCAGATTACACCTACTACAATACGCCTGTCACAATGCCCCCCTCTCCCCCCCACCCCCCCAGTTTATGGGGGGGCGCAGGCCTCACTCCCCCCTTCCCGTCAGCCCCCCCTAATAAATGGTCCGGTTGCATTGTGAATGCACCACTCGAATGACGTGCAGTCCCGTGGCGCACTGTAACGGGCTCGTGATTTACTCAATAAAATTCAACGTAAAAAAATAAAAACGAGCCCAAGACATTATTTAAAATAAAGTATGGCCATCGTGTGTCAGCATCACAGGCGACAGTTGTCATGTATAAAAAAAAACTTCACTGCGAATCACTCAATTGGGATTGCTCGCAGCAAACAGCACTTGACCTCCTTACAGGTTAGGTGCTGAATAACCGTGTGTCACACAGAGAACAGTTGCCACTGAGGGTGCCCTTTTCAAATGCTTGAGATGAGATGTGATTATCGCGTGTAAATGTGCACACTAAAATAACCAAGAAATTATAAGCGAACTATCGTTTCAGGTGGCAGGGTGGTGCACCGGTGATCTTTGACCCTCGCAACAAGAAGGGCCTTGGTTAATTAATTATCCAGTTTGCTCACATAGCTAGAAAACACACAATCACAATGTAACTGGGTATTGGCCAAGCATCCCAATGCTAACGTTACCTGCAAATTACTTCATTGGGATGACACTCGGCAGCAGAGCCGGATGATGGCATTGCTGGCGCCCTATGCCATTGTCAAGCTTAAGAGGCCCCTTCTATGAATGCCTGTATATTTTTGTCAGCAGAATGAAAATAACTGCTTTGGAGAGTCTTTTTTTCTCACCGATCTTTATTTATTAAGCAATTATGTTAAAACTCGAAACCTCATGTCCATTTCTTGTTTCGTATTTAGAGATCCCCCCCCTCTCTTAATGCGAGGCCCTAAGCTGGAAGTGTGGCCGGTGTGAGCTCGCCTGTGATGAATCACACGTATAATTGTGCACTCTAATTTTCTATGGGTGGCCAGGAGAATTTATTATTATTTAAGTGAATGCAATGGTGATCAGGGGATTGGATCCAGAGCCCCTCGTACACAGTAGAGTACAAGGGAACGCCCACAATACAGATTTGAGCTGACCTGCGGATTGAGAAATTGAACTGTTTTGTGACGTGGAGGGTGTTTCTGAATGCTATTGTGACCGACCCGTCCCGACGGGAGGAGAGGGGACAGGGTGGACGGGCTGCATGAGCTTACTCTCCGGCACTGCACAGCACAACATCGCCTCCCTACTGCAAAAATACTCGGCAGGACCCTCCTGAAAATGAAAGTCTTCGGAATCAGTGAGGCCTGTCCTTGGGAGGACAGGCGTAGTCTTGGTCGTCACAAGCGAACATTTGTTTCTCCACATTAATTTGTATCCCCGGGTTACCATCAGGGCTGGGCGCTGCAAGCTTAGCTTCTGAGATCTGATGAGACTGGCCGTTTTTTAAAAGGTAATTTCGGCATCTGGAGCCCAAGCATGCAACAACTTTATGCAACTTCTTGGTTATTTTGGTAAAGTCACGTAGAATGGAAATAAAATAATAAAACATAATAAAAAATAAAATTCTCACGACAATTCTGCCAAAACACAAGTAGCCTTCTTCAGGTGAAGGAACAGAACTGTCGGGACGACAGCGCTTCAATGAACGCTGCTAAGATTCGCAGGGTCTTTTGGGCTAGGTGGGAGAGGTAAAGCGCCTTGACAAAGGAGTTTACATATCAAACAGGAGAATTTAGCATTGAAATAGCTGTGTTAAAGTGTTGGATCATCAGGGTGTTAAAGTCAGAAATTAGCATGTAACTGGGAGATTAGCATGATGTTAATGTGAGGGATTAGCATGCGACTGGTCACGGAAATAGCTATGTTAAAGTTTCCATCTCAACAGAGGCATTTAGTATATGGACGCTAAAGGACTGCAACTACCCAACTATTATACAATTAACCGATGTGAAAAAAAACTAAGTATAAACTACATCAATATAATAAATGTACTCAATATGTTCTTCAATATGTTGAGCTATAAACATAAAGTAACTGTGTATACACTACACTATATAATGAATACCATATAGTAAACGAATTAATAAAACTAAAATATAAACTACATCAATGTTATTAATAAACTCTATATACTCTCCAATCAGCTGAGCTACTAACAATAACTCATTATACATTACAATGCCATATGGCGAAAAAATCGGTGGCGGTTTTTTCCTTCTTTCCAACGTTAGCACCACGGAGAGCGACGAGCCTCGTTCAGACGGACGAGTCCATCCATGCTCGGAACGGAGGAGGGGGGAGAAACAGCCACGATGTGCTGCTCTGTCCTGTGTTGCGTTACCACCATGCCATAAACTAGACTACTATACATTGTAACGTTATACCTTCCAATCTGAACTGCATTGTATAATATCGTATACACAGCCCAATGTAAGATCGAACATTATGCAGTATATTTATATGTCTTCAACTAAACTTTTTCATACATTACACGACTATACACCGTAATATACACTACCATAGACAAACCCACCCTTGAATTACACAATGCGTTACTTTACACTACCCTATACTTTAGACTGTAAAATGTTAGACTTGTAATATTACACTATGTATTATTCTACCAACCCTACTGTATACCACACTGCTGTATATTCACAATACAATTACGATACAATATATTGCCTTATGAATTATGTTAAACATTACAATGTTATACTATTTATTATTATAACATGCTATAAACCATACCATTGACCGTCGTGTGAAGAGGCAGTGCCAGCGAATGGACTGCAGTCTGAATGTCACCATAAAATACAATCAATTAAGAATTGAAATTGTTTATAACGTCTTTCCAATGAAATTTTCTTTTAAAGCTTTCGTGACTGCAGTAATTCATATTCTTAGTTCTTTCGGTAAAGTCACGTTGAAGGGAAACAACAAAATAATAAAATATATATAAAACAATAAAAATTCTCACGACGTTTCGACCATAACACAAACCAATTCCTCGACCACATCAATTCCATACACCCAGCCATCAGATTCACCATGGAGGTCGAAAAAGATGGCAAGCTACCCTTTTTGGATGTCCTAATTAAAAGGAGACCTGATGGTTCAATGAGCCACTCTGTCGACAGGAAAGCTACGCATACGAATGCTTACTTAAAACCGGATTCCCACCACCATCCATGCCAGAAGAACTCCCTCATCAAGACTCTATACCATAGAGCCCAATGCATTTCCGACCAGGAACACATTGCCAGTGAACTTAAGCACGTACACCAAGCTCTCAAGGCTAATGGTTACTCCGACTACACAATCCGCAAAGCCATCACTCCAGCCATGAAGAAGGATCCTCTTGAGGAGCCATTCAAAACCATCACCTTACCCTACATTGCGGGGGTCACAAAAAAGATCTCCAAAATCCTGAATAAACACAAGATCCAAGTCCGATTCAACACAGTACATAAAATCCGTGATCTGGTTCCGTCTGTAAAAGATGTGGCTCCAGACATACAGTACCCAGGCGTCTACAAACTAAGTTGCCTCTGTGGTAGCAGTTACATTGGAGAAACCAAACGACATATCTGGGACCACATCCGTGAACATAAAGCAGACTTGAAACACGGTAGGACGAGCACCTCAGCCGTGGCAGATCACTGTTATAATTCAGTGGGCTCACATGACATTGACTTCTCCAAGACGGACATTCTCTGCAAGCCATCCGGCTACCATGAGAGATTCGTTCATGAGGCCATCCACATATACAAACACAGAAACAATTTCAACCGAGAAGATGGATTCTGGCTTAGTAACCATTGGAAAGACGTTATAAACCATTTTGGTACTTAATTGATTGTATTTTATGGTGACTTTCAGATCGCAGTCCATTCGCTGCCACTGCCTCTTAATACCTTTCACACGACAGTCAATGGTATGGTTTATAGCAGGGGTGTCCAAACTTTTTTTCCCGAGAGCCACATACAGAAAAATATACGAAGGATTGGGCCACTCATTAGACGTGAGGTATACTGCCTCACTTCTCATGCACTAATATTGTCAAAATCAATCAAATGCAGGTAAATTACGTTTGATTATTGAACATGTTTGAAGAAAAAAAGCCTCCATCATAGCTCTTCATTAGTAGATTTAAATTTTATTTTTTACAAAAAGGTTGGCAGGTAATTCTCTCAGTGACAGCCTCAGATTGGTTCTTAGGGTGCTGATCCCCCTTCATTGTCCACATGAAGGGAGAGCCAAGAAGACAAATAGGGGATGTGGATATTTCAAGCTTATTACACAAATACATTATTGGGCTTGTTAACACATCAACTAACGTTTGTTAAAAAAATTGTCATCAACTTTAATTGACTGAATTTATGATTTAATTGGGCTTATTAACAAATGAAAACGGTGTGTATATTTTTAACTCACCTGTAATGGGAATAATGTTACGCTCAGTGGGAGCAGTGATGCTGCGCTTTGGTCTGAAGGATAGCTGGCAGGTCAGGAGTAAGTTTGGTGGTTGAGATGCGAAGGACGTCACGGAGATGGCTGTCGGTCGTTCTGGTTCTCAGCCTGCTTTTGTTCAGCGTTAACAGAGAGAATGTCTGCTCACATATGTATGTTGAGCCGAACAGACTCATGCTCACATATGTATGTTGAGCCGAACAGACTCATCATTCGTTTTGCATGGCGTCTCGTCAGAGGAAACTTGGCCTTTTCCAACCTCCGGTAGAAGTCAGGTAGGGAGAGAAGCTGATGCTGATTCTTCAGAGAATCATCACACTGAATTTCGATCAGTTCTAATTGCAGACTCTCCTCCACTTAAATTTTGATTTAAAGCTTTCGTGACTGCAGTAATTCATATTCTTAGTTTTTTCGGTGAAGTCACGTTGAAGAGAAACAACAAAATAACAAAATATATATAAAACAATAAAAAATTCTCACGACGTTTCGACCATAACTCAAACCTGATGATGACCGTTTGAGTTATGGTCGAAACGTCGTGAGAATTTTTTATTGTTTTATATATATTTTGTTATTTTGTTGTTTCTCTTCAACGTGTCTCCTCCACTTCTTTTGCATCCATTGAAAACGGAGCCGCAAACAGTGTGATTTCCTTCTCAATGACAGAAAAATCTTGGAAGCGCTGACTGAATTCTGTCATGAGAGATGTGGTCACAGACACATATTCTCCCATTTTTGCAGAGAGCTTGGCATTTGGAAATGCGCATTGATTTCGGTCAGCGTGGGGAAGTGCGCTACATTGAAGTTGCGCAGTTGTGACTCGAAGAGACGGAGCTTCGCACGGAATGCTTTCATGTGCACATACAGCTGTGGTACCAGCTGCTCTTTGCCTTGTAGTCTCTTGTTCGGGGTGTTGAGATGATCAGTGAGATCAACTAAAAAAGCCAGGCCTGCCAACCATAAAGGGTCACTGATCTCATGGAGAGGTCTGCCCTTTTCTTTCAAAAACTTGTCGATATATGATCTCAGGGAATAAAACCACTGCAGCACGGAGCCGCGACTGAGCCAGCGCACTTGAGAATGGTAGAGTAGGTCCCCGTATTCAGCATCGACATCAGAGAGGAACGCTTGCAATTCTCTGTGGTAAAGCCCTCGGGCCATAATTTTTTTTGACATTTTTCACAACTGTGTTCATCACATCGCCAAGCTGGATTATCTTGGCACAGAGGGCTTCTTGGTAGATGGTACAGTGCATTTTAACAGTCTCACCTCCGCTCTCCTGCACCTTGGCACTCACCATAGAAGCCATTCCTTTGCGCTCGCCTGTCATTGCTGGAGCCCCATCCGTTGTAATTCCACACAGCTTGTCCCATTTAAGTCCAGCCTGGTTAATTGAATCTGACACAGCTTCAAACATGTCCTTCCCAGTTGTTGTCCCCTTTAGACTCCGAAGATCAAGCACTTCCTCCGTAATGCAAAAATTCTCATTAACTCCCCACAAAAAAATTAACAGCCGTGCAGTGTCCGTGGCATCTGTGCTCTCATCACATGCAATCGAGTAAAAATCGAAAGCACAAGCTTTATCTGACACTTGCTGTTTTAAGTTAGCCGACAAGTCTTCAATTCGCCGCACAACCTTATTTCTGGACATACTAACATCGTTAAAATCCTGCATTTTCTCCAGGCACATTCCCACGACTTTAGTGAGGCACTGTTTGATGAAGTCACCGTCTGAGAAAGGTTTCCCGTGTAGGGCAATGAGTTGAGCTACTTCATTGCTGGCTATTGTTGCATTTTCTTGAGCTTTGTTAGCACGGAAAAAAAAACCCTGCTGCTGCGTTAGCAGGCTAGTTTGCCATTTGCTTTACCTTCTTTCTCCGCTCGGCGCCAGTGTAGGACGTGAAGGTCTGATGTTTCGTTTCATAATGCCGTCGTACATTGTACTCTTTCATCACGGCAACACTCTCATTACAAATCAAACAAACACACTTCCCCTTGGTTTCAATGAAAAAAAAATCATTTTTCCACCGAGTCTGAAATTTTCTGCACTCGCTTGCAATCTTGCGTCTCTTCGGTTCCGGCATTTCTGGTGACCCTGAGCAAATGTTTTCTTCGATTGCTTGCTTTGTGGAGACGCTGCCTTGTTCAAGACAATAGCGCCATCTAGTGTTTAAATTAAGAAATGCAATACAGTGGGCCATAGTCCATTATATTTTTAAACTTTGATACGGGCCAATTAAAAATGGATGGCGGGCCGCAGTTGGCCCGCGGGCCGTAGTTTGGACACCCCTGGTTTATAGCATGTTATATAATAATAAATAGTATAACATTGTAATGTTTAACATAATTCATAAGGCAATATATAGTATTGTAATTTTACAGTGAATATATGTGTGGTATACAGTAGGGTTGGTAGAATAATACATAGTGTAATATTACAAGTCTAATATTTTACAGTCTAAAGTATAGGGCAGTCTAAAGTAACTCATTGTATAATTCAAGGGTGGGTTTGTCTGTGGTAGTGTATATTACGGTGTATAGTTGTGTAATGTAGGAAAAAGTTTATTTGGAGACATATCAATATAATGCATAGAGCTTACATTGGGCTGTGTATACGATATTATACAATGTAGTTTAGATTGGAAGCTATAACGTTACAATGTATAGTAGTCTAGTTTATGGCATGGTTGTAATGCAACACAGGACAGAGCAGCACATCGTGGCTGTTTCTCCCCCCTCCTCCGTTCCGAGCATGGATGGACTCGTCAGTCTGAACGAGGCTCGTCGCTCTCCGTGGTGCTAACGTTGGAAAGAAGGAAAAAACCGCCACCCATTTTTTTCGCCATATGGCATTGTAATGTATAACGACTTATTGTTAGTAGCTCAGCTGATGGAGAGTATATAGAGTTTATTGATAACATTGATGTAGTTTGTATTTTAGTTTTTTTATTAGTTTACTATATGGTATTCATTAGATAGTGTAGTGTATACCCAGTTACTTTATGTTTATAGCTCAATTTATTGAAGAATATATTGAGTACATTTATTATATTGATGAAGTTTCTACTTAGTTTTTTTTCACATCTGTTTATTGTATGATAGTTGGGTAGTTGCAGTCCTTTAGCGTCCATATATTAAATGCCTCTGTTGAGATGGAAACTTTGACTTTAACATAGCTATTTCCGTGACCAGTCACATGCTAATCCCTCACATTAACATCATCCTAATCTCCCAGTTACATGCTAATTTCTGACTTTAACACCCTGCTGATCCAACACTTTAACGCAGCTATTTCAATGCTAAATTATCCTGTTTGATATGTAAACTCCTTTGTCAAGGCGCTTTACCTCTCCCACCTAGTTTAAACGACACTGCGAATCTTAGCAGCAGTCATTGAAGTGCTGTCGTCCCGACAGTTCTGTTCCTTCACCTGAAGAAGGCTACTTGTGTTGTGGCCGAAACGTCGTGAAAATTTATTTTTTTATTACGTTTTATTTTTTTTATTTTATTTCCATTCTACGTTACTTTACCGAAAGAACCAAGAAGATGAATCCCTGCAGTCACGAAAGCTTTAAATCTGAACTTTACGCAATTAAAAATCATAGTGTAAGATAAGACTACAATCGTTGTCTGCTGTGAGGATCTTCTGTACTCAGGGCCCCGAATGTTTGTGGCAAGTGAAAGTTTGTCTCAGCAAAATATAAGATTTCTCACAGTAGCATACTGTATGACCACACGTCGCTCTGCACCTTGTAGAGCCCATGGAACATGCTTTCTGAAGACATACACTTTACAGGCAGAGGCACCTAATGGACATGACCGCATGGCCACAAGCACAACAACAATACGTTCAGTAAATTCAGTTCAGGGCGATGCTTCGCGATTCGTCATACGTTTTTTGCGTGAGGCCACATATTCATCTGGCCAAATTAGCGTCATCTAGCCCTCCACTACCCTGAAGTGTTAAATGTGTAGTGACATCACGGGATGTCACTGTGTAGTGCCGGCCCTAGAGAGGCACGGCGTGCGGTGTATTGACATCGCGGATACCACTATGGTGTGGGTGTAGTACTGGCCCTAGAGGGGCTCGGTCAGCACTGATTGATCAGCTGGATGGCATCACGCTTGGCGTGCAGTGCCAGCCCGACAGGATAGGGTGTGGGAATGCCGGCCGTATGAAAGGGGTTACAAAAGGCCATGGCACTCTGGTTGACCCGAGAGGACACGTGACCGGTTAAGTCTACAAAGGGGCCCCAAGTGGGGTCTAGGGGTGGTCACGTGGTCGGGGTCCAGATCCTGCTGCTCGATGATTCTAGAAGGTGGTTGTGGCCAAGGGCGGAGCCAGCCACGCCACAGAGAATATAAGCCGGGTCCCCCAGAGGGACCGGCGTTGTTGTTCATCTTGAAGAAACCTTTGTCTGCGTCTACGTTCTACCGAGTCTCCAACACGTGGACCTGGACCCGAGTTGTGGTCCCGGTCTGTCGTAGCTAGTCATGTTGTAATTAGTGTAGTTAGCCTGGTGGTCACCACCACAGGTTATTCTGGGCCAGAGTTACCCCGTGTACCACATGGTGGGGGGGGGGCGGAGGAGGAAGGCGATTTGTGAAATTGCCCCATATTTTAAACTATCGGCAGAGCAGAGAGATTGAATCCAATTACCGACCTCTAGATTGCAAGTCTAGGGTGGGGGGGCCATTGCACCACCATGTGTGGCAGCACCCCCCACTCTTTTTTTTCTTAGGGGCTGTGCTAAATAAAATAAAAACATTGAGTACAATTAAAGTGATGGGCCTTCTATCCCGATGATGGTGATGACATTGGCGATACTGATAATGATGCTGATGATGCTAAGTAAGGTTAGGACTCACATTGCCCTTCACGTATTTGGGGTCAGTGTGGACGTCCCGTTCCAGCCCAAAGTCGCAAATTTTGGTGATGTGTCGATGCGTTACCAGCAATTTCCTCGCAGCCAGGTCCCCTGTTGTATCTGTGTTCCCCCCTACTTGGGTGTCTGTATATACATCTGGGGTTATGTGTTTCCTCTCTCTCGTAAATTTAGCTCTTCTGTACCTGATGATGGCTGCTTGTGTTGCAACCGAAACGTCGTACGCTATTTAGTTTTTTTATTATTTCTTATTTATACGTGACTTTACCGAAAAAAACTAAGAGTAATTCCTGCAGTCACGAAAGCTTCGAATCAAGTCTGAACTACCTCTACGGGGAGGTATGAGGTTTGTGTCTTTGTGTTGTCTCTGCTTGTGTATCTGCCTTTGTTTCTTGGCTTGGATTTGTGTCTCTGTGCTGTCTCTGCCTGTGTGTGGGCCTTGGTGTTTTCGAGTGTGTGCTGCTGCACCCCCTTTGCTCCATGCATACCTCATGCTAAATTGTCCCATTGTCTCTCAGCCTTACCTTCTCTGCCTATTTAAGGCGACTTCACTGTGTGCGTGTCTGTGCTGGTTCGCTCTACTTGGATGTCTATGTGTGTGTGCGCGGTCTGTATTTTAAATTTCATACTTAACTTGCAATTTAGCAATCTTTGAAATAGCGTAATCAACCAAACTATGCATTAATTGTGTTTTGACCGACCGTCTGTGTTGCTTTATATGGTTTCCAAATGTTGCTAAACCCTGTTTGTTTGGTATGCTTCTCTCTCTGTGTCCCCTGTTGTATCTGTGTTAGTTCCACCCTACTTGTGTCTGTATATACATCTGGGGTTATGTTTCCTCTCTCTCGTAAATTTAGCTCTTCTGTACCTGATGATGGCTGCTTGTGTTGCAACCGAAACGTCGTACGCTATTATGTTATTTTATTATTTCTTATTTTTACGTGACTTTACCGAAAAAAACAAAGAGTAATTCCTGCAGTCACGAAAGCTTTGAATCAAGTCTGTAGTGCCTCTTGTTAAACAGTGCTTCAGTTAAACAGGAATATTAATAAATCTAGCAGCCATGACTTGAAAAGTAACAAATTTACATTTTGGGTGGCACTCTAAATCGTCCGGTAAAGCGTGTCGCCAATTATAATGTCTGCGTTTATCTGCGCGTGTCTGTGTACCCCCAGTGGAGGAATACGTGCGCAGCTTGCTGGACAACCCTGAGTTGATTGACCGTCTGGCACTGGCCTCGGAGCAGGTGAGACTCCGTATGCGTGCATCAGCTCTGCCCCCCCTCATATTTTTGGTGCGGGCCTGTACCCTTGTCCGACCCCTCACTTCCGCGTTGCATCCAGCTGCCTCACTGAAGAAAGGGACACTTGCCTTGCGCTGAGTACGACGTTTCGCTGGTTGTAATCGCCAGGGAAACGATATACTCGATTTGTAAGTGTTGTGGGTTTACTCTCCAATACACTGGCGTGCTGCAGTAGTAACTAATTGACACGTTTTGTTTTACGTAACAAACCTTACTAATTGGCTGTACCTGGTTAACTACACACATTTACGCGCTCTTACCCAAAAAACCTTTATTATGGATATTGGTCGCGATAGAATACGTGTTAAACAGCTCCCTTTTAGAACGTCTCATCCTCACCAGCAATGGTCAATCAATCAAATAAATCCTAGATTCATAACGTGGCATATTTAGCAAAAAGCAGAGACGGAAGGGTGAAACTCTAGAGGTAGCTCTATGATATCCGCTTTTGTGGAACGTTCTCTAACACGGATGGCCGTACTGCTCTGAGATAAATCAGACTGGATCCTTCGTCTCGTTACGTGATGGCGGTTGCAAAATTGTTGTTGACGCGTGCATGTGCCGTGCGTGTGCTGTGTACGTGTGCAGGATGTGGTGGAGTCCCGGGTAATCTTCCCCGAACGTCTCCCGCTGTCCCAGCTGCAGCAAGGTGTGCGCTCCGGCCGGTTTGTCCAGGGAACCTTCCTTGCGAGTCGTGAGAATTACCTGGAGGGGACTCTGAGGGTGCGAGGGGACGGTGACAGTGATAAAGAGGTACACGTTTCACAAGCCTGCGTCTGGAAGGAACAATGCTGTTCGATCGTATCTGTGTGAGTTTTAAAAACAAATTTATAATGAAGCAGTGGCATAGCCTTCTTGGCATGAGCAGTAGCTCTTAACCTTTACTGCAAGGCTGCAGTAAAGGTTAAGAGCTACTGGGCTAAAATATTTGTATTTTGAACGTGTTTTGCACCCTACGTAGGTGTCGTAGCCTGGCTCCTGCCCCTCCGGCCTGTGGGTCCTGGTGCAGTTGCACTGCCTGCACACTCGATAGCTACGCCACCACAACCACAGTATATACGTTAATTGTGACTACTTTAATAATAGGGTTTTTCCCTTTTTTTCTGGCAACAAAACTGAAACCTTTTACAAGGAATCATGTGTGCATTAACCACAATACTTGTGGTCAAAATGCAAACAAAAAACACTCTATGATAATATATACATTGTCCTTGAGACTGATTGGTCCACACCAGGGACGGCTTTCTTTTGAGCCTCGACCCAATTGGTGCGAGACCAGAGGACGCCAAAAGGCGTACGCATATATTGCAAATATTATCAGTGTGTTTTTGTTTGCATTTTCACCACAAGTATTGTGGTTAATGCACACATGATTCCTCGTAAAAGGTTTCAGTTTTGTTGCCAGAAAAAAGGGGAAAATCCTATTATATTTTGGTACTGGCAAAGGAGGTCTAATGATGGTTGTGACTACTTTGTTAACAAAATGAATGGTTCTAGATTTAAAGCTTTCGTGACTGCTAGGATCCATACTCTTTGGTTCTATTGGGTAAAGTCACGTAGGTGAAAATAAAATAACAAAAAATCACGACGTTTCGGCCACAACACAAGTGGCCTTCATCAGGTGAAGGGACGAGCCTGTCTGGAGAACAGCGCTGGAGTGGAAGTAGCCACGCTTAGATCACGACATTTAAGCTGTGTGAGAAGAAGAAAAAGACCACGCGCTTTGACAAAGGAATTAGCATATAGTTTAGCATTGAAATGGCTCATTGAAATAGCTAAGTTAAAGTATACACATCCGCAGAGGTGCCCGTTGACAAAGGAATTAGCATCGAATTTAGCATTGAAATAGCTGAGTGATTAGCTAGTAACTGGTCACAGAAATAGCTATGTTAAAGTTAGAGTATATACATTCACCGAGGCACCTAGTACTCATCAAACAGGAGAATTTAGCGAAACACAACCACGCTCAGACATCGGACCTGTGTGCGAGCCTACAAGGTGTTCTGACAAAGAGATTAGCATAAAAATTAGCATTTGATTGGCGGATTTTAGGAAAGAGGTGGTGTACGTGCCGGTGGACTTGCAGTTTGGCGCGGGGGGGGGGCGGAAGGGGGGAGGGGGATGTTCTGTTTGAGAGGAGACCTGATGGCTCATTGGGGCATTCTGTCTACAGGAAACCCACCCACACAGATTCCTACTTGAAACCTGATTCCCACCACCACCCAGCCCAAAATAATTCTCTCATCAAAACTTTATTCCATAGGGCTCATTGCATTTCGGACCAACACCACCTGACCAATGCATTAAAACATGTACACCTGACCCTCAAAAGGAATGGTTACTCTGACCGTACCATCCGCCAAGCTGTCTCTCCCTCCATACAGAAACAACCACTTGATACTCCGGTCAAACCATCACACTTCCATATATCGCAGGCGTTACTAAAAAGATTTCCAAAATTCTAAACAAACACAAGATCCAGGTCTGGTTCAATACAGTACACAAAATTCGTGATCTTAATTAATTGTATTTTTACGATGACTTTTTTCGATTTAAAGCTTTCGTGACTGCAATGATTCATCTTCTTTGGTTCTTTCGGTAAAGTCACGTAGAATGATAATAAAATAATAAATTGATAAAATAAAATAACACAATAATATTCTCGAGACTGTCCTGTCTGGTAGGACAGTCTCGCCCCCTTCACCTGATGAAGGCCGCTTGTGTTGTGGCCGAAACGTCGTGAGAATATTATTGTGTTATTTTATTTTATCAATTTATTATTTTATTATCATTCTACGTGACTTTACCGAAAGAACCAAAGAAGATTTTACGATGACCTTCAGACCGCAGCTCTTTCGCCAGCATTGCCTCTTAATACCTCTCACACCACGGTTAATGGTATGGTTTTACAACATGGAGTATACTAGGGCCTCGCAGCTGTCTCTCTCCCCCTCCTCTGTTCCGACCATGGACGAACTCGTCCGTCTGAACGGGGCCCGTAGCTATCCGTGGTGCTAAAGTTGAGGGTAAGAATCCACCCATTTTTTCGCCATATAGCATTGTGATATATAACGACTTATTGTTGGTAGCTTAGCTGATTGGAGAATATAGAGTTTATTGATAACATTAAGGTAATTTATATTTTAGTTTTTATTGGTTCACTATATAGTACTGTGAATAGCTCAGATGTGTAGGCCTTGACTTCAACATAGTCATTTCTGTGACCAGTCACTAGCCAATCACTCAGTTATTTCAATGCTAAATTCGCCTAGTTATTTCAATGCTAAATTCTCCTGTTTGATTTGTACTAAGTGCCTCGGTGAATGTGTATGGTCTGACTTTAACGTAGCTATTTCTGTGAGCAGTTACAAGCTAATCACTCAGCTATTTCAATGCTAAATTCTATGCTAATTCCATTGTCAAGGGGTGCCTCTGCGGATGTGTATGCTTTAACTTTTAACATAACTATTTCTGTGACCAGTCACAAGCTAATCATTCAGCCATTTCAATGCTAAACTATATGCTAATTCCTTTGTCAAGGCGCTTTGTTCCTCTCACACAGCTTAAAGGCCGTGATCTGAACGTGGCTCTTTCACTCCAGCGCTGTCCTACCAGACAGTCTCGTCCCTTCACCTGATGAAGGCCGCTTGTGTTGTGGCCGAAACGTCGTGAGAATATTATTGTGTTATTTTATTTTATCAATTTATTATTTTATTCTCATTCTACGTGACTTTACCGAAAGAACCAAAGAAGCTGATCCCATCCGTGAAGGATGTCATTCCTGATTTACAGTACCCCGGGGTTTACAAATTGAGTTGTACCTGCGGTGATTGCTACATCGGTGAGACAAAGCGACATGTCTCTGACCGAATTCGCGAGCACAAAGCAGATTTGAAACACGGCAAAACGAATTCTTCTGCCGTGGCTGATCACTGTTACAACGCTGTGGGGGATCACGATATATTTTTTTCCGATACCAAGGTTCTTTGCAAACCCACGGGCTTTTATCAGAGATTTGTTCATGAAGCAATTCAGATCTACAAACACAGACACAATTTCAACCGAGAGGATGGTTTCAAAATTAAGCAACCATTGGAAAGATGTTCTAAATCGAACTAAACATTAAACTAATTTCAATGGTACAGTATATTTTTCGAGTAGTGGTACCCCAAACTTTCGCAGCTCTTATAAATTCCCATTTTCACACCATCAATAGGTAAAATCCCCCTCCCCCCTTTCCCCCCCCCCCGCGCCAAACTGCAAGTCCACCGGCACGTACACCACCTCTTTCCTAAAATCCGCCAATCAAATGCTAATTTTTATGCTAATCTCTTTGTCAGAACACCTTGTAGGCTCGCACACAGGTCCGATGTCTGAGCGTGGTTGTGTTTCGCTAAATTCTCCTGTTTGATGAGTACTAGGTGCCTCGGTGAATGTATATACTCTAACTTTAACATAGCTATTTCTGTGACCAGTTACTAGCTAATCACTCAGCTATTTCAATGCTAAATTCGATGCTAATTCCTTTGTCAACGGGCACCTCTGCGGATGTGTATACTTTAACTTAGCTATTTGAATGAGCCATTTCAATGCTAAATTATATGCTAACTCCTTTGTCAAAGCGCGTGGTCTTTTTCTTCTTCTCACACAGGTTAAATGTCGTGATCTAAGCGTGGCTTCTTCCACTCCAGCGCTGTTCTACAGGCAGGCTCGTCCCTTCACCTGATGAAGGCCGCTTGTGTTGTGGCCGAAACGTTGTGATTTTTTGTTATTTTATTTTCACCTACGTGACTTTACCCAATAGAACCAAAGAGTATAAAATGAATGGTCTATTTCCACCTCCAAAATGTAACGTTAAATAACAATTAGGTACATTGGCCCTTTGTTGGAAAAAAAACCCAGTCCAGAAATTGCCCTGCTTGAACATATGTTACTGAAAAACATTGGTTTAGGAAGATTCATGGGCTAATAGTCCTACATTTTAAATTGTTTATTCGTGGTATTAAAACTCTCGTACAGTAAAACCTTGGATTGCGAGCATAATTCGTTCTGGAAACGTGTTTGTAATCCAAAGCACTCGTATATCAAAGCACTCGTATATCAGTTGTGATCACGTGACGCTCGGCAGTACAAAGCTGCTCGTATTGCAAGACCCTCGCTCGTTTATCAAATTAATATTTATTATAAATTTTGCTCGTCTTGTAAAACACTCGCAGACCAAGTTATTCGCAATCTAAGGTTTTACTGTATATGCTGCTCTCTAACAGCACTTGGCCCAGCGGTCTGTTAAGGCTATACGGGGGATCTTTATTGTCTCCGTGCAGGTGTTGATCCAGGGGCTGCAGCATTTATACCGCGCGATGCACGACGACATCGTGTGCGTGGAGATGTTGCCCGAGGAGCGCTGGGTTGCCCCCTCCTCGCTGGTCCTGCACGATGAGGGCGTCGCAGGGGACGTTGCAGAAGAGAATGAGGAGGATGTGGTGAGTGGAGCGTCAACACTGCCGAACCAAAATCAAACCCAGACACCTGCAGTGTGCGTGTCTCTCTCCCCGTGGTCGCATGGATTTTTCTCCAGGTCCTCCGACTTTTCCCTGCACAGTTACAATCTGACATGCACTTAGAGTATTTGGCTGCTATCAATTTCAAATGTGATAAGATACTTCATTGAACGATCATTTGTGGCCAGGTCACTTAAAAAGAGCTATATAGCTCTCAGGGTCCTTACCTGGTAAAGTTATTTAGTTTATAGTTTTTAAATAGTTTTAATATAGTTTAAACAAAGAATAACAACACTCAACCACTTCAAGAGAGACCTTAAACATAATGAACACCGTGTGACCAGACAACAATCCACATTAGAGATGCTGTTAGCTTGATTTTGCGTTTATTAAATGACTTTACATTACATTACTTCAAAATCAAGTCAGGAGTGCTAATCATTTCGTACTATTTTTGTATGTACGTAGGGGTTATTTGACCATACTTCGGTGCGGGTTGGTGAAGGGGCGGGGGGCATAGATCAGGAGCATAGAAGGACAGGGCAACAGTTCATTTTGCTGTACTGCGCTCTGCTGCCAGCCATTTTGGCGCAGAGCCTATACCACCTGTTATGCATATCCAGGCTCAACACGGCGTCGCTTCCACGGTCTGAGCTGGGTCACAGGGTGGCCTCTATATTGAAAACTAATTTCTTTAGTACTGCTTTTTGTATTTAGATTGTAGTCCTTGCCACGCACCTCTTTTTAGCATGGTTGGCTGTGTACGGTGCGAAATAAGTTTTACATGCATACATACCACAGTGACAAAATGCAAAACATAATAAAGTACAGCAAGAAGTTAATTGAAATTGGCACAAAAACAACCGTGGTTTATGAAAAGTCGACAATATTTCACAAACATAAATAAGTGTTAGATATTAAATCGCATATAGTGCAAGTTGGCTTGGGCAGATTATTTATAGACTGATCATTGCACGGTTATACTTAGAAAAAACGTTACGTAAACATTAAACACATATAGGGTGACTGATGTGCTAAGCAGGTAAGAGAAAATGTCAATCACAATTGCAAGTGAAATCATAAAGAATCGAGAGATTAAGCATCAAATTGTGAATTAGATGGGAGGGTAACCTTTGTTGTAGATAATATTGGTCGCAAAAGCCTACGCGGTTTTTTTTTAAACATGTGGTGTCTGATGGGCGTGTTCCGGTTGATTCTATCAATCGCCAGAACTGTTTTAACTTATCAATATTTACGGAGGACTCCTCACTGTGATCTTTTGTCATTTTAACAAAGCGTCAGTCTCATTATTGGCATTGATGAGACACAGCATGAAACCACATCCGCAGGTTAAGCGCTATTGTTTTGGATTGCTCCTTCCCCTTCAAGCCAAATTGTATTGTGTTATGCAGTGAGCTGGTAAAAAAATAGTTATTTCATTATTTCAGTGTGTGAGAGAGACGCTACTGTGGTGAGTGCTCATTTGAGTTTGCGTTGTCATCTCCCGGTGCTATCCCAGCTGCTGCTGCTGCTGTCGTCGCTCTTGCTTAGATTACGCAACACGATGTTTGTCCTTTGTTTTGGTCTCCAGCTGAAAGCCGAAAGTGGGAAGATGCGTCGGCCCACTGGCAAAGTGGTCGGCATCATCAAGCGGAACTCGAGGCCGCTGTGCGGCATCCTCATGCCCAGCCCAATCAAGGAGGTGGGCTGATCTGCATGTGTGTGTGTACGTGTGGGGAGCGGTAATGTAGCGGTTAGCGCGCTGCGCTACGAATCCTGGGACCCGAGTTGGATTATATTTATCGCTCATAACCAATAAACAGCGGCAAATGTCTGAACCTGTCTTGGGCCCTTCCCTAGGTCGACTCGGCCATAAATGAGTATCTGATGTGGCATGTAAACATCAGCGCTGTGGAGACAAAGGCGGTCGGGCATGGTGCTGGCCGTACCCACCCCGTCGTTTGCCGTACCAGCTTGAATAGGTGTGTGCTGACGGCACTCGCCCAAACAGTTTGTTGAATGCCTTACTGGGGGCTCTTTGTGCGTGTTGCAGGCCACCCGCCACCTGTTCACGCCCGCGGACCGTCGCATGCCACGAGTGCGGGTGGAGACAAGACAAGCAGCGTCCCTGCAGGCCCACCGCATCATGGTGGCCATCGATGGCTGGCTGCGACACTCCCGCTACCCGAACGTACGACTGCACCGTGACGCCCCGCACGCCGTGACACCTCACCCGTCCGTCCCGTGGTCGGCATCGTCGGGCTTATCCTTCTGTCTCTTGACGCACGGCCACGCGTCTCTGTATGCAATACAGCCGTCGAACCCAAACCACGAACGGTGACACGGTGAATTGGAAGTCAGGGTGGATGAGCTGGCACCACTGTGATTTTTTTGTTTGAAAGCATGGCAAACTCACCTGTGATTCAACCTAGGTTATTAAGGTGTTGTAAGTTGATAGTCTCAGCCCAGTCACCAATAACTGCACCAAAAACGATATTAAATTTGGTCGTGCACTTCGATTGTTTAATTTCCATCTCTGAGAAAACTACTGCTTTTGACTGCCATGTGATGAACATTACTTTGATTGGCAGAGTGGTTGGAAAAGCACTGCCCCCCTACAATTTGGACCGCATTTCACTTCATTGGATCTTAGAAGTAGCTCTGTTATGTGTGCTCCTGTGGGTCGTCCTTGACCACGAAGGGTGGTATAGATTGCTTGTCTTGTGTGATACCATTAACACAATGAGAAAAAAAATTGGGGAAAAGCTAAATATATTGTTAAGATGGATTATTTGGGTTGTATCTTTGTTTAAACAGATGCCGGTTAATATTCTACATCATGAACGTTAGGTACAAGGTTGGCATTGTGGTTGTGCTTTTCATACCTATTTGCCACTGCACAACCGAGCGGCACCATGGCTGGCACGGTTTAGTAGGCTGCAGGTTGTTTATTCACTGCAAAAGCGGATCCATGCCATGAACGGTCAATGCTTTGAACAAGTCTAGGCACGTGCAGATGACGCTGTGGTGCCACGTCCCCGTGGTGTACCGACTGCCGTCACCCAATTAACGTGTCGCTAGCCCCGCCCCTGGCCCTGCTCGGCCCCCGGATAGATTTGGATGCCTTGTGGGGCCAGCATATCACGGTTTGGTTCCGGTTCGACACGGCAAAAAGCCAGTGGGTGACCACAGACACCTCGAGAGATCTGCGCCGTCTGGGTTCCAATGTATCATTGGAAAAGGGATACCGGTGACGATTGGCCACGTATGTGCATATGCATGTTGAACTTCTTCCGTACCATACGTAGACAACCGTGCTAATCGTCGGTGTGCTTGTGCAGGGCCATTTTGCGCGCTCTCTGGGCGAATGTGGGGATAAGGAGACGGAGACAGAGGTGCTGCTGCTGGAGCACGACGTGCCACACCAGCCCTTCAGCCAGGCCGTACTTGCATGCCTGTCCCCTCCCACGTTCAGCATCACAGCAGAGGTACGCATGAGACGTGTGACGATATGTCAATTCATCGATTGAGTTCAATTCTTACGCCTGCGGTGTGTTGGTGTGTTTGGTCGTGCATGTGAGAATCCTTTACTTAAATGTTCTTTATTACAAGGCCCACGGGCCACTCGTAGCCTCTGGGTGGCCTTTGGTGTGGCCCATGACGTGTGGCCCCCGACAATAGACAAATGCGAAAACACCCCCCATCATCATCATCGTGCTGTCAAACCTCAATAGTTTCAAGATGTTTGGCCTGCGTAGAATACCTTCTAGAGGGCCTCTCTGGAGCTCTCCCTCCAGTCGAGGTCCTTCCACTGCACTGGCATGAACGAGAAGCCACGGGGCTCTACATCTTTACCGCAGACCGTATATAGAAAAGCCGTCGACCTGAAAGAAAGTCGATGGCTCGGACACATCATCGTAAGAAGAGAGGAAATTCACATCGGAGGAAGGAAGGCGACGGACTTATGGAAGCACCAGGGCGGAGACCCGAGAGGCAGGCCTCGAGAGATGCGGATCAAAGTGGTGAGCCAGGATGTGGAGGACTCTGCAGTAGCCGTGGAGATGGTCCAGTACAGAAATGAATGGAGCAAGGGGACTACAAACTTTTTTCCTATAACGCTGTACTTGCGTTCCTGAAGAACACCGAATTGTGGAAAAATCGCATAATAAATAATATAGGGTAAAGCACAGTCCGCGATAACACGTGAGATGCGTACGCAGGCTTAACAAAGACTTTGGGTACGTGAGTAGCATCTAGAAGCATCCAGAAGCATCCCGCCTTGTGTGATGCTACACCGAGGCAACCGTACAACCGCTTATTCTGCCTCGCACAACGCAGTTCTGTTCACTCGATCGCCTTTTATCCAATTCGCATCCATGTTATGAAAAAAATGTGTTCCCTAATGCATTCATCGCATTATATCTAATTCACGATATGAAAACACGCAGAGTTATAGGAGAACGGACTGTACTTTGAAAATATTCAGTCGCCTATTGAGAAGATAGAACGCCATTAGAATGAAGTTGGTTTACCCATGTATGGCTCACCCTGTGTTTTGTTTGTTGTAAGGCAGCGTTTTGTTGAACCTGGTGCTGTGTGTGTCCCGTACAAGGACCAGGCTGGCAGGGAGGACCTCCGTGCGTTGTCCATCTGCAGTGTGGATCCTCCAGGCTGCACAGACATCGACGATGCCCTACACTGCAAACCGCTCGACAATGGGAACACCGAGGTATTCATTTGGTGGTGGTAATCGTGGTCACGGTCGCGGTAATTCGTGCCTATTCCTTTCATGGTTTTGTCAATGCTAGCGGAGGTGACAAGGGGAGTTTAGTGGCACAATGATAAGTGCACTGCACATTCATCCTGTCAAGCTGGTTTAGTTCCAGTCATGGCTAACACCGGTACAGAGTGATATCTAAAAAAACTGCCCAAGTTCTCCCCTTCACCACATGCATTGACCATCGTAATAAAGCAAGGTCAAATGACAATCGCGACCCATTACGGCATGGAGAAGCCCTCATCCTGCAGTGGATTGACAAAGGGGTGGACAATATTCCTGTTATTAAGTTTCCAAACATTGTTGCCTTAGTGCCCGTATTCTTGGTCTCTGCTCGGCTCAGGACTGACTTCAACATGGCTCGGTTCTGGCTTGATCTGCTCCGTTGCCTCCAAAGAAGCATGAGTGGCTCAGCTGTGCCTTGGCTCAGGCTTAGCTCACGGAAATTCTGAGCGTGGCTGGGAGCATGCAGAGATATACGAGGAGGCACAAGAGACACAGAGGCTCAGGGCTGGAACCATGCTTAGAGGCAGTTCGGGTTTTAAGCGTTGCTTTGATGTGGATTATTGAGAATTATAATCATAATATTTATACTGGAGGAATCCGATGAGCTATAAAGCTATTTTTCACATGTCCAGCAGAGGCGGGTAAGAACGTTACAACAACAAACAGTACAAAAACATAATAGTAGTGCAAAGTACAAGAAAGATAAACAAATAACCCAAACACAAAAAAATACAACGAAACCATCCCCATCCTACCAGGCAAAGCCCACTGAGGTATTGATTTATTTTTGATTAGTGACCTGGCCACAAATGAATAGCTCAACAAAGTGGCCCATCATTTGGACATTTATAGCAGCCAAAATAATAGAAATAATCTCAATGCATGTTGCGCGAGAGCCAAGCCTGAGCCAAGCCATGGCTAAGACCCCACTGGCCTAAGTGTCCACGTCACTGGCCGAATGCCTGGTTCACAATGAATGCACCAGGTAGTAATGGGTGTGCATTTCATTTCACATTATTCTGCTTTGGTTGGAGTGGCTATGGTGGAGGTTATGCATGCATGTGGAGTGAGCGACTTCCGACAGACGTCTAGTAGAAGGCGTCTTATTTATTAAAAGCACACAGGGCGATGCACTTCGTAACGCGGCTACACCTAGGCTGTACAAACACGCAGCCCATCTGCGTCCTGCGTAGCTACGCTGGCTGGTTAACGAGCATAGCGGCGGAGACAGAGCTGCTCTTGCAGAAGAACCAGCCACGTGGTCGAAGACGAAGAGATGATGACGGTAGCGACGCAACCAGGACCCAGACCCCACGCTAACAGCCCCGAAGTTCTGATTCGGTGCTCTTTATATCTGCCTGGAGTGGCCAAGCTCCACCTCTGGCCACGCTCCCTTTCTAGAACCTTCTAGGCCCTTCGGGATGGTTCCCGGAGCTTCTCGACTGACTCCGCCGTTGACCTTTACCCCAGATACGCCCCTTCATAATAAGGCATTATGTAATGCAGCTATAACCTTAATTACCCTTACAGGCCGGCAGGTATCACCCTGTCATTACACATCCATGCATGTGAGGGTGGTGACGGTGTATTAATGTGTGTTCTAGGTTGGGGTACACATCGCCGATGTGAGCTACTTTATCCGGCCGGGGAATGCCTTGGATGAGGAGGCATCTCTGCGTGGTACCACAGTTTACCTGTGTGAGAAGGTGAGATGTGGATTTCTTCTTGCCACAATATCAAGTGTTTTACGACCTGCCGATTTCATCTTTTCATTCTTAACTTTACGACATGATGTAAAATATTATGATGTAACGATCATCGCGGTACCAGTTTCCCCACAACTGTAATTGTATTTGACATTTTCACCACATTTTTTTGTGTGCTTTTCAGTACTTCCCGTATGAATAACGATAACTTAAAAATGAATTAGAATAAAAAAATGTGCAACAACAATGCTAAATATATCTCATGATGTTTTAAACGAGTTGATTTTTGCGGATTTCTTATCATATGATGTACCGTGACATCATGAGCGGCAGGCTATCGGCGCAGTGGTAACACTCGTGCCTTGCAGCAAGGAGACGCTGGGTTTGATTACTCAACTCTTGTGCCTTTTTGCTTGCAATTTTGTTTGTTCTCCCCCCTGTTAGTGAATGGGTTTCCTCTGGATTCATCAGATTTCCTCTAAATAAAACCCATACAATCTTTACTGGCATTCGCGAAAACATCTCCTTGCTGAACAGTTACCTGCAGGTGACTTAATCATGTGTGGGTTTGCTTGCAAAACACTCGTTGAGTTGGTGCATATGTATTTGCCAGATTGTGTTTATTGACAGAGAAGTTGTTGCGTTTGTGTTTGTGCGCCTGCAGAGGATTGATATGGTGCCAGAGTTATTGAGCTCAAACCTGTGTTCCTTGAGATCCAACGTCGACCGGTGAGATGCACCAACAACTGTTAACTCGCGAGTGCGCACATTGCAACCCATATTCAGCAGCTAACGTGCGTTGTTGCCAGGTGCACATGTAATCCCATGATGCGTGGCACTGTTAAAGTGTCATTGTACAGATCCACACTAGCATGTGTACATACATAAGCAGCCAAACCAGGATGGCACAATGGTAACACGTGTCTCACAGCAAGAATGGCCTAGGATTGATGCCCGACTTGGTTGCCTTTCCATGTAGCTTTTGTATGTTCTCCCCCTATTTAGCATGGGTTGACTCCAGGTTATCAGGTTTCCTCTCATCGCTAACATAAACGTGTTATTACTACTATGATCCTTAACCAAGAAAAGCCTCACTGAATCTCATAACTTCGGTAGGGTACTGCAAAGCTTTTGTAGTCGAACAATGGTTGCTACATATATATTTCAGTTGAGTAATTTGTAACAACCCAAACCGGTATTTGGTCAAACATCCCACTGCTGAAAGAATGACTCGACTACCAAAAACTTGGCAAGACCCTCCTGAAAAAGAGTCTCGAGACTTTGCGAGGCTTTCCTGAGTGAACACCCTGCACCACTCCAATGACGACGACTCCGCCACTCGACGGTGAATGGCGACGGTGCATGTGCTGTGCGCGTGCAGGCTGGCGTTCTCGTGCATATGGGAGATGACTCCAAAGGCTGAGATCGTGAGCACACGTTTTACCAAGAGCATCATCAATTCCAAGGTGATTTCCCCCCCACAGACGTTCAGTTTTTGTAAAACTCTCGTTTGCTTTCACGTGTATTGTATCGGTGCCTTGCTATGTTAGTGCAGTTGAGGTTTCCGGATGGCTGAGAGGTCAGAGCGTTGAGCTTGCACCTCTGGGTTCACAAGTGTAGCGAGATGAACCGGGTTCACAAGTGGTAGTATGTATGTTGAACTTCTTTTGCACCGTACGTAGCCAACTGTGCTAATCGGAGGTGCGAGGTAGGACATGAAAGTAGTGAGTTGATGGTCTCTGTCCAGTCAACAATCACTGCACAAAACACAGAACATACCAATTCGTCACGAGTACAGCACACCGGTGTGTTGTACCAGTGACGAATTGGCCACGTTCTGTTTATGTGACAACCCTTACTAGTCCACTGTGGGGTGGTGGCGGGTTTAACGACATATTTATGTATTTACACAATCTAACCCAAAAAAACCTGTATTATGGATGATATTGGTCACGAAAGCCTACGTGTTAAACTCACTGCACAAAAGACCACCAAATTACATTGCACTAAATTTGGTTAAATTCCAGCTTTGAGAATTCAAAAAATATCAATTTTGCTGTCTTTGGGTGAGCGTAACCCTCAGTGGTCATCGGGAGCCACGTAGACATCTGTTGAGTTCTGGCTTGGGCTTGGATCAGGCGTGGGCATTGTGTAATTGCGAGGACCCCATGGTTCACCCGTGGTGTGTTCATCGTATCCCCGCAGGCGTCTCTGACATACGCAGAGGCTCAGCTAATGATGGACGACGCCGGGCGGAAGGACCCAGTCACCAGCAGCTTGCGTGGCCTCCACTCCCTGGCCAAGATCCTCAAGCAGAGGCGCATTCAAAACGGGTAACTCATTGTCAAGATCCTCATCCCCTCCACCGCCTCTGGAGCGCTGAGCAGTATTAATGGGTGCACCACATTTAGTCGATCGGCAGGTCGCCTGTGGCGCGGTAAAGTGTGGTTACTCCCGTGTCTTCTAAGACATCCGGCCAGCGTGGAAGAGTAGGCTAAAATACATTGAGAGGGACTGTAAAAGGGTGTATCTCTAGAGGGGCCCCCTCTTATGGGAGCCCCCTTCTTCCAGCAGTGGCTTGAGCAAACAATTGCAAGGCTGCACCTGTAGCTTTTTTTGACCCCATGATGCATGAGGCTTGGGTGAATACCATGCACAAAGAAGTGTTACAGGATTCATACTCTTTGTTTTTTTCAGTAAAGTCACGTATGTAAAACTATAAAATAAAATAACAACTAAATTAAATAACGACGTTTCGGGCGCAACACAAGCGTCCTTCTTCAGGTGGGACAACCACAGCCAGAAACAATTGCTGAAGTGGGCAAAAAAGGGCTGTTGTAACAAGAGGCTATATAGGTAAGAGAGTGGGGGGGAGCAAGAGGGGAGAGATAGAGAGGGGGTGTGGGATAGGGGAAGTGGGGTGCTGCTAGAGGGATTAAAGGGGCGAGCACGGCAAAATGCCAGGGGGGGGGGGGAAGTGAGCGGGGCTGGGAGTGGGAGGCTGAAGAAGCTGGAGATGCAGAAATGAAGGCAACAATAAATAAGTTAAGGTTTTACCTGGTTAATAACATCCTTCTAGATCGGAGTGTTACAGGCTGCTGCGGGGCTACATTGTGGGCAATAGAGGACAATGCAGTGACATAAATTGTTTTACTCTACTTAATGCTCCCATGTCTGTGCTCCCCCACCTTTGCCAACGCGTACTGACCACCACGGTTAAGTACGGTAAAACCACCCCACGACCCGCATGACATGGGGTGGCCCTCATCCAGCAGTGGATTGACTTAACGAGCTGTGCATGTTCAACTCAAATATCTGAGTTTGTGAAGTGTCTTATATTAAGATTCTGTGTTGTTTTGGCTGGACATGATAATCGCTCATGTCCCTTCTCCACCCGTAGGCCATTGACTCTGGCATCCCCTGAGGTCCGATTCCACATGGACAGCGAAACCCACGACCCGATCGACCTGCAGACCAAGGAACTCAAGTGAGTCTCGTCAACAAGACACCTCCCATGACTGCAATCCGACTGTTGTGCAGATCTCTCTATCAGAATCAAAATATATATTTCTACTGGAAGAATCCGATGAGCTATAAAGCTCTTTTTTCACAGATGTCCAGTTGGGGCAGGTCACAACGTTACAACAACAAACAATACAAGCACACGTTAGGATTGCAAAGTATTGGAAAGGTAAACAAATAACTTAAACAAATATACAAATACAACTAAACTATTTTTATCTTACCAAGTAAAACCCTGACCACAAATGATAGCTGAACAAAAGCAACAAAAAACCATCACGATAAATGTAGTACTGTATTTAATTTTAGATAAATTCCAGCACTGAAATGTTGAAATATCAGGTCGACTTATTGTGATGAACATTATGCTCAAAATGGGTGGGAATGTGCTACCCCCTACTGTGAAGCAGAGGTGTCTTGAAACGATGTCAGTATTGGCCTGAGCGAGCAATTGCAGGGCTGCACCTTTTACCTTTATCTTGAGATGTAGCCGTATAGTTTCCACTCGCCCTTAGAGGCAGAACAACTCAAAAGGTGTGACGAACCACAGACAACGCTGGAAGGCAGCCAGGCACTGTGCCAGATGTAGATTAATCCACTTGCCGTACTGCCTTCTCCTGGCAAGCCAGGTTATGGAAACCTGAATGCCTACAGGAAGTGTGCTGAATAACGTTTTCTTTCCAATACACCACAACCCTTGCTGCTTCCCCAGCACTGAACTACAAGCCACGTGCGGGATAGTCACCTCACAAACGCCGGTGTGCCCGATTTTTTTGTGCAGAACATCGAGATCCAGGTGGACTCGGCTAAGGCGTTGGCCGAGTCCCTGGACCGGGCGGCGGTGCCGGGAGCGCCACCATACCTCAACACTCTGCTGCGCATCCTGGCCACGCGCTGCATGATGCAGGCCATCTACTTCTGCTCCAGCATGGATCCCGACACCCACCACTACGGGCTCGCCACCGCCATCTACACCCACTTCACGTTGCCCATTCGACGGTGACGTGCTCTGGCGTCAGGCACACGCGTGAAATCGACCTTCGCGATTATTGAGGGGACTATGTTGTTGTCTTGGTGTGGTCTGGGACTGTGCTGCCTTTCCCAAGTTTAGGAATTTATTCATTAATTGATGTACTTATGCAATGTTAATTTGTCATTATGGCACACCTCCGATTAGCACGATTGGCTACATACTTGTATATCTTTTTTCTATTATTTACTTTTAGTGATTTGTTTACCTTTCCTATTCTTAGCACTCCTATCATCTACCTACTGGACATCTGTCAAAAAGAGCTTTTATCGCGAATCGGATTTCTCCAGGATAAAGATTCAGATTTTGACTTATTTTTCTAAAAGGTCCTATAAACGGGAAGTTTGGCCAATTCCTTAAATGGTTGTTTGGCTTGTGTTGGAGAAAAACTAGAGGATCCAAAGAACACCAACGCCTACAAGGAGGGTGACAGTGTTCCACGTGCAGAATCAAGAATCCATTGCCGTGTTGCAGCGGCGGCCAAAAGTGAATTGCAATTCTGCCATGGATCGCTAACGATTTTGTTGTGGATCTTAAATAAGAACACAGATATGAGCAGGCAGCAATTTGCGTTACATCTGATGACAAATAAAAAAAATCCTCAACAAAGAATTAAATTCATACATTAATAAAGCTAATTTCCACAAGCAGATGGTGCTAGAACGTGGTATGTCCAGAGTACAGTATTCTATCACAGCGTCAAATCCATCTGAGTCATTGTTTGAGTAGCTTTCTGGTGGATCGTGAAACCCGCTGAGATCCACCAGAATGAATCGCGGTGCTTGGTGGATTAATACCGCTGCTCCGTTGGCATCTCGTGGCCATACCGCAGCCTGTATCTACTGTAAATTTAATCTTCATATTAAATAGAGGCTACAACAAATGTGAATATTGTTGTTGTTGTTGTCTCCCTGTACCGTTACAGATACTCGGATGTGATTGTGCACCGGCTGCTGGCCGTGTGCGTGGGCGCCGACCCCACGTACCCGGCGCTCACCGACAAGCAGAAGCAGCAGCAGCTCTGCAACAACCTCAACTACCGCCACAAGATGGCGCAGTACGCCCAACGCTCGTCTGTAGCTTTCCACACGCAGGTGGGAGGCGGAAGTGTGGGCCACGTGGAGCTTGCACGGCGTGTGCTTAGGCACCTGATAATGCGTCCATTCGTCTCTTGAAAACCATTTTTAAGGCCACGAAAGCAGGCATCGTATTGTGCGTGTAGTAAGAATCAATTGTTTTCTATTCACACGCTTACGTGTGGTGGTGCCGTGGCTGTACTGGTTGGCTACACTTGACATTGCTTTTCAGCATTCTTCTGTGTTTGCTGAAAAACCTAGTCACTTGGCACATTTGCCCATGATGTTACAACTTTATTTGATTGGCTCTGTCAGGTGATGGAGGATTATAGTCAATACAATTGACATTGTACCTTCACGATTGAACTCAAAATAATCCCCATGACATGATGCCAATAGCACAACTGGAATAAATTAGCGGGGGGATGCGGAAAATTACCTTAAATTTTGTTAACTAATTATGGGCTTGGTAAGTGATGCGCGTGTGTCTGCTCTTGGCCACGTAGCGGTGATTAACGGCTGTTGTTGTTGTGGTCTCAATTGTTCTTCAAGAGCAAGGGAGTGGTGAGCGAAGAGGGCTTCGTGCTGTTTGTGCGCAAGAACGCCGTGGTGGTGCTCATTCCCAAGTACGGCTTGGAGGGGACGGTTTTCTTTGACTCCAAAGATCTCAAGCTCAACGTTACCTTCGACGAGGAGGTAGGGCATGTGTTCACTTAACCGGGAGGCATTGGCATTTCCCAAACGGCTGAATTCTGCATTTAAACCCAGGACTGGCTTAATGCACTGGGACCCAAGCCCCCTGACGATCTCTCTACGATTAGGTTTCTATCAGACACACAGACACTTGGTTTAAGGTGGAAGAACGCAGTGAGATACGAAGCTCCGGTTTTTTTTGCCATTTGGCAGTGTGGACTATTACAGAGGAAGTTACACCGGTGGATACATTAGAGCCGGATGGCTCACAGGGCTATACCAAAATAAACTGAAACTGAATTAAATGGTGTAAATGCGTTTCAAATGTAAAACGGTCACAATTAAATATGCTTTGGAAATAACTGCCATGACTGAGCCCGTATTGTCACGGAGAGGACATCACATTAAAAATACAGTAAAATCCCTCAGGTCCGGAAGAATTAGAGAGAAAATCTAATGCTTTCTGTAAACAATGAGAAACTCGAAGGGCAGAAAAGTACTTGTAGAATAAAAACAAATGAGGGAAATAGTAGTTGATGCAAAAAGTGATCTCTAGATGGCAAAAAGCACATTTGTGACCATTGGATCCAGTCCTTTCCAGCATGCCTTGCATGCCGCATTACATTGTCACTCTGCGTGGATAAGTGGATAATGCACACAGCCTAATTTGGACCAGAAGCTCAAAAGGGTCAACATTTGCAGCCATATTTTAGGTATGTTCTTAACTGCAATTGTACACTCCATATAACCTAAGGGGGGTTGCATCTACTCCTTAATGATGGCCAAATAAGGCTTTAAAATTCCTTGGCTGGCCCGCACATCACGATCCCTCGGTTGGTTTGGTCATTGCAGCCATCGGCTTCTCATGCCTGGTTTTCAGCTCGCGGTGAGGTGGCCCAAGCGGTATTGCATTCGCTGTGTGTTGTGGAGGTTTGCGTTTCAAACTCGGTGGCCTCTCCGGTTAATACTGTGGTGTGTATTAAGCGTAAAATATTTACAGGCTATCCGCTTTAACAGTGGACGTTAAAAGATCCTGTAACGTTATTCGTGTGCCAGCATCATGGTCCAAGGTTGGCAAATTACATGCAAATTACTTATTTGGGGAGCACATATCAATCGTTCGCCTCCTTTTACAAAGACGTAGCAGTGACCTTGAATGCAAACGTTTTGAGAATCAGTGAGGCTTTTCTGAGTGACCCAGTAATAGTTGGAATAATAACGTTGGGTTTACGTCAATCCGTGCTTGTGTGCAGGGCACTTGGTAGAGAGCAGTCAGCGGTAGTGTAGCGGTTAGCGCTCTGCGCTACGATCCCAGCGACATGGGTTCGATTCCTTCGCACAGTCAACACCAGTGATGATTATCTGAACCGGTCCTGGGCCTCCCCTAGGTTGACTCGGAACTCAATTGAACGCCTGGTGCGGTGTGTAAACATCGCCACTGGGGAGACAAAGGCGGCCAGGCATGGTGCCGGCGACCCACCCCCTTGTGTGCCGTGCCGGCCTTCATCTGTGCTCCTCGCCAACAGCACTTGCCCCAACAGTCTGTTAAGATATGTCTTTGTGTTTTGTGTAGGGCCCCACGCTGTGCGTGGAGGGCATCGCGCTGAACATGTTCGACCGCGTGTGCGTGCGCGTGTCGCTGGATTCGTCCAACCTGCAGCACCAGCGGATCCGCATGCACCTCGTCCGCCCGGAGGTACTCACCGTGCGGCGCGACGCGAAACCTCGGAATACCACCGATTTGTATTGTGACCATGCTGCTGTTGCTGCTTGCTGCGCCAGCAGTAGTGCACAGAAAACAAACGCTCGCCGCATCGGAACGTCAGCGGGCCGAAAATTAATGACACAAGCCACAGCATAGCGCTTGTTGCCATGCAACCCAAACTGTGGAACCGTATCGGAAACCCATAGAGACACAGAGATACATAGGAGATACAGAGCGACCCATTATGATTCCTAGAGATTCATAGAGACTCATACAGATACATAGCAGTGCATTAAAAACAAGCTACTGTACGATTGTGGCCATGCAACCCAAACTATGGACCACATTTTACACCACTGTAGTCTGCGCTCCTTCAATGGAGGGGGTGGCAAGATGACACAAACTCTCTCCTGAGGCTCTCCCGTGGCTATCAGACCCATACATTGGCATTTAGCCCCTGAACGTAATACCCTTATAACACAGGAATAAAATATAAACTCCGGTCTTGGATGGAAAAAATATATGTTTAGCTAGCATTTTGAGCTGCAGTCTGTTGTCCTATACCTCCTGTAACTGGCAAATTGGATATAACGCGATGATGAATGTATGAAGGAACGCATTTTTTGTATAACGCGGATCCGAACTGGATTTAACTCGGTTGAATGAATGGAACTACGTCGCGCGAGTAGGAATAAGCGGTCGTAACGGCTGCCTCGGCGTAGCATCACACAAGGCGGGATGCTGCTGGATGCTTCTAGATGCTACCCACGTTCCTTAGTCTTTGTTCAGCCTGTGTTACGCATCTCACGCGTTATTGCGGACTGCGCTTTACCCCATATAATATATATTATTTATTATAACACGATTTTTCCAAAACGTGGTGTTCTTGAGGTACGCAACTACCGTATTATAGAACAGACTGTATATCCAAAGACTATGGGATACTATCCCTACCTATATCAGTTGTGACTGTCCGTGTGTTTAAATCCAGCTTGAAAACGTCGTTATTAATTGGCTTTTCCTGGATTCTGATTGGTTATTACTGTGAGGGGAATCATTATAATTAGCTTTTATTGCATTTTGCATGCTGTGTAAAGTGTCAGTATCACTATCATTGTTATTATCGGCTTTTACTTTATTTGTATTGGCTTGTATCTATACTTGAGTAGTTTTTTAATGTCCAGTGCTTTTTTGAGATGTTTCGATATGCAAGGTGCTGTATAAAATAGATTTTTATTATGGCCCTAGTTCATTGCACAAGAAGGGCCATTATCTGAAACGTGACCTATTTAAATGATCGTTTGGGGCTGTTGTTGATGAATGCGAGTTCTCAAGATACCAAGCTAAGTCAGGGTGTGGGAGCCTTGGTAGATATCAGATTTCTTAACAAAACTCCATGAGTCTGTTCTGCATGGGTTTCTTCCGGGTTCTCTGGTTTCCTCCCATATCTAAAAATAAGCATGCGTTGAAACTGGTATTAAGGTAGTTTACGTATCGCCATGGGCGGCAGGGTGGCACATTGGTAAACCCTTGCGTCTTGCAGCAAGAAAACTGGGTTTGATTCCCAACTAGAGTGTTACTGTGTGGAGTTGTTAAGTTTTTCAGTGTTAATAAGTGTAATAATAACGTATCACTTGTGTTGGAAATACCCGCATGTGTGTGTGTGAGAGCATTGGTGTAGTGGTTAGCACGCTGCGCTATGAACCCGGCAACCCAATTCCCACTCACCGCCAACACCAGTGAGGATTATCTGAACTGCTGTTTTGCCTACCCAAGGTCAACTCTTTCTTAAATGAGTACCTGGTGCAGTGTGTAAACATCAGCACTGGGGAGAGGTGTTGGCCACTTACCCCCTCGTGGGCCATGCCATCTAACAGCAGCACAGTCTGTTAAAGGCTTATTTGGGTGACTATCTTCGTTGTACGTTTGTGCCATTTGTGTGTCCGCTGTCACAGATTCCAGGCTACAACCCTGCGGAGTCTACCCCATGGGGCTCGCCTTCTCCCCGGCCTAAGAAACCCAGACAGCACTAGTGTATCGTGGATGCGGTGTCAACAAGATGTCGGAGCAGGTGCATGAGTGGGCACACACTCTGGGTTTTACATCTGCAGAGTTAATTAAGTGTACATTGTGCTCGCAAGCAGAGGTGAACAATTGAAAAAAGCAGTGGCGGTTATGAGAATTGCTACCCTGAAGTAACAGACGGTTTGCACTCTGAACTTGCAATCCAGAGGTCACCGGTTCTTTGTTCTCCTGTCGCAGCGGTTCAAACGGTAGCACTATTTTTTTTTATTTAGAATTTTTACCTTGCCAACCAGTACAATCAGCCAATTAAGGTGTATACGCATCAAGATGTATGAAAGGTTTAGGATATATTCTTAGTTCTTTCGGTAAAGTCGCATTGAAGGGAAACAATAAAATAATATATATTTTATTATTATTACGTTGAAGGGAAACAATAACATAATAAAATATATATTAAATAACATAATAAAATATATAATAAAATATATATTTTATTATTATTTTATTGTTTCCCTTCAACGTGACTTTACCGAAAGAACTAAGAATATGAATTACTGCAGTCACGAAAGCTTTAAATCAAAGGTTTAGGATATCTTATGCCCAACTTCTTTGCCAGCCAAGACACTGACCCCCTTGTGATGAAGGTGATTTCACAAAAATATTGGTTACTGAATCGGTGGTGTTTATTGACTAACGCAGCAGCGTCCAACCCACAAAGCACTGTGATCCATTCTGGTATATCTCAACATGTTCCGTGATCTACCAGCAATATATGACCAGCAGTTACCCGGATGGATTTAACCGACTAATAGAACACTGTAGACATGCCAAGTGCTAGTGCAATCTATTGGTTTAAAATATATAGTATTAATCCATTAATTCTTAGTCGGGGATTTTGTTTTGCCATCTGCTATAACAAGAAATGCTTTATATTAGAGGTGTTTATTCCTATTTGTCCCGAGATCCACAATCAAAATCTTTTGCGATCATCCACCCATGGATCGCGATTCACATATCGGCTACCACTGATCTAACAGTTGAAAACCAGTTTAACACGTAGGCTTTCGCGACCAATATCCATAACACGGGTTTTTTGGGTTAGATCGCGTAATAAATATTTAAATGTGTCGGTAAACCCGCCACCACCCGACACAGCCAATTCGAAAGGTTTGTCACATTAACAGAACGTGCCAATTCGGTACTAGTAACATCACACCGGTGTCTTGGAGAGCAAAGCCACAACATTTACAATCTGAGTACAATGTTTCACCAGTATTTACAACCAGCTTCATCAGGCGACAGCCAGATTCGTGGAGAATCCTCGTCCCTTAATGCGCATGCATAATGTGTGTTGATTAACATATAAAAAACCCAATCGGCAATGGATACCCATAGTCAATGCATTCATTGATTCCCCTCCCAATTCGCGAAAGAAGTGCTCACAAGTGATGGCTGTCGCCTGATGAAGCTAGTTAGTGCTGGCGAAATGTTGTACTTAGATTGTAAATGGTGTGGCTTTGCTCTCCAACACACTGGTGGACTGTACTAGTAACGAATTGACATGTTCTGTTTACATGACAAACCTTACTAATTGGCTGTCGGGTGGTGGTGGGTTTAACAACACATTTATATATTTAAACGATCTAACCCATAAAATGTGTATTATAGTTGAAAACCTACAATTGTGCCAGGTTTGGCCTGTCGGAGTGGGCCATTAGGGTGGCCACTCGGAGGGCAAAGCTCTGGGGAATCCGAGCAAGAGCTTCGAAGTATGATTGTGCACGGTGATACCCGCAGGGGTCTCGTGATGGATGGCAAATTGAAGATTTTTTATCGCGAGAGGATTCCCTGCAAGGGATGTTAGGTTACTTATTCTTGTGAGGATGCCATTTACTGTATGAAGGGGCAGCGGTCAACTGCATAGAACAGAGTATAAAATTCCCCGAGCTGTTGCTGTTTAAATCGTCGGTTTAACGGAGAATTTCACCTCAGGTTTTTTTACACAGCTGCCCCACCCCTCATCGGACTCTGTGCAATCACACAAGGAATGTTTTTTGGAAAAAATGTCGGTGTCAGAAAATTTTAAGGTTTAATCGTTTACAAATGCGCATTTCGTTACAGCTTCTCTTGTCCTTTAGACGTGCAAAGATAATTTCTGACAAAATATTGACACGTTTTCAAATTGTTTCGTAAATGGTCATAACTTTGCTCACGTATATACAGTACTTGGGCAATAATTCTGAGCTCCTGGAGTACTGGTAAAGATTTAAGCGAGTTGATGTCTTTGCGACTTTGTGTAAATGTGTTAAACATTTTTTAGCTGAATCGTATATTTACAAGCATGTACACATGAGTTATACGCGTTTATATACAAAATTAAACCGATTTATTTTCCATGCATCTTGTTATTTTGGTTACTTTAAGTTACGTTTTCCACTGCTGGATGAACATCTCGCCACGTGATGTTGGATGCCAGCTTTAGTTTGACCATACTTCACCATGCTGGTCACTGTTGGATGATAATAATGTCCACTTGCAATGCACCACCGCGCAGTATTCACTCACCTTCGAATCGAGTCCTGCACCGCCGTTTCACATGCAAATTTGATTCACAATCCCTGGGCCAACTTGCTCCTGATTAGCATGCGATTTGCCACATTTCGATCTCGGAGGTGATTAAATGCGCCGGCTTCCAGGCTTGTTGAGCCGCTCGGAGCCCAATTAACGAAAATTGTTGCCAAAGCAAAAGCGTGAGCTCGAATGTTTGTCCGTGTTCTTTTCAAACCACCAGTCGAACGCCGGCCTCTGCCCACTCCGACCGTGCGGAGGCCCTGGCCGTCGGGGAGGCCCTCATGGTGCCTCACGGCAAACGTGGGGCCCGGGTGGGCGCGTCGACGGTTGATCGCGTACAGGCGGTGCAACTCCCACAAATGAAACATCACACCTTGCTGATTTCGTGTCCAGGAGCATAAACGGTCATCACGCAAACTCCGGTCATCCTCGCAGCAGCAGCTCTTGGCCATCGAACAAAGACGATCACCGCTTCCTTCCGATATTAGAAGCCACGAGCTATGAACGACTCGGAGGTTCGAGCAACCACAGCCGAGTGGGAAGGCAGCAGCAGCCCAGGCGGTGAGCCAGCTCCAAAATCCCCCAAGCACTGAAGTTCTCGATTTAGTACATTGAAAAACACGACAGTAAGTGAAACAACGTAAATCGAAACCAATTTTGCCATTCACTTGAGGGGCCGTCCATAATTGACGTCACGCAATTTTTGACCTCGTCACTCGGCGTCACAAAAAGTCAGACCCCCCCCCCCCTCAAATATGGCGTCACAAAGCTCTGCCCCCCCCCAAAACCATATTTCCATTTTGAAAATAAAACATGCTTCAACTATTGCCATTGTAGTGCGTGGCGCTGCACTGATGTAGGAGTGTTATAACAATTAGTGTTATAACAATTCTATACTTAAAGTTGCGCATTTTGATGTGACGTCACATTTCTCAAACCCCCCCCCCCTCCCCCACGTCACACATCGTCACAAATGTCTGACCCCTGACCCCCCCCCCCCGAGGTGCATGAAGAGGGAAAAGCATCCAGCGTCGCCGCACGCAGGCAACGTGTATATCACAGTGGTAAAAATATAAAAATACACATGTAGTGGGTTCCACGGAGACTGGAGACGTCTTTGGAGGCAACACGGTTTATTTGTAACTATGAACAGAACTCCCCTTAACTCCCACTATCTAGGGAGGTACAGCCTCCGGGCTAGCGTGCCCTCGCACTGATCAAACCTGGCTCTCAGCCCTCTGGCTATCTGTGCCCTAGGGGAGGCTAACTGACCCGACCCAGCCAAGGTACGGGTCCTGACCACTGGTCCGAGCTCAGCGCGGCCCTTACAAGGACGTTGGGCTCGAGGTCCCAGGGTCCTAGCTAGGGAGGCTACTCTGACCCGACCCAGCCAAGGTGCGGGTCCTGACCACTGGTCCGCGCTCGGCCCCGACCCTTATAAGGATATTCTTAGTTTTTTCGGTAAAGTCACGTTGAAGAGAAACAACAAAATAACAAAATATATATAAAACAATAAAAATTCTCACGACGTTTCGACCATAACTCAAACGGTCATCATCAGGTGTGTCGGTTTGCATAAATTTATTTCGAAAACGGCATATTTATTTATTTATATAAAAATAACGTTTGCGTCACGCGCAACGATTGGCTGTTTGCCAGGACTAGTCCATCTATTTTTTGAAAAGAGGAGGGGGGAGACGAAATTTGTTTTTATGTATGCTGTCTGAAAGCCACTGTAAGCGTGAACAATCAATCAAGAACTGAAATGATTTATCAAATCTTTCCAATGATTGCTAAGATAGAATCCATCTTCTCGGTTGAAATTGTCTCTGTGTTTGTATATGTGGATAGCCTCATGAACGAATCTCTCATGGAAGCCAGATGGCTTACAAAGAACCTCCGTCTTGGAAAAGTCAATGGCATGTGAGCCTACTGAATTAGAACAATGATCTGCTACGGCCGAGGTGTTGGTCCTACCGTGTTTAAGGTCTGCTTTATGTTCACGAATGCGGTCCGAGATATGGCGTTTGGTTTCTCCAATGTAACTACTACCACAGAGGCAACTTAGTTTGTAGACACCAGGGTATTGTATGTCCGGAATCACATCTTTTACAGACGGAACCAGATCACGGATTTTATGTAATGTGTTGAAACGGACCTGGATCTTGTGTTTATTCAAGATTTTGGAGATCTTTTTTGTGATCCCAGCAATGTAGGGTAAAGTGATGGTTTTGAAAGGCTCCTCAAGAGGGTTCTTCTTCATGGTTTGAGTGATAGCTTTGCGGATTGTATAGTCGGAGTAACCATTAGCCCTAAGAGCTTGGTGTACGTGCTTGAGTTCACTGCTTATGTGTTCCTGGTCGGATATGCATTGGGCTCTATGATACAGAGTCTTGATGAGAGAATTCTTCTGTGATGGATGGTGGTGGGAATCCGGTTTCAGATAAGCATCCGTATGGGTAGCTTTCCTGTAGACAGAGTGGCTCATTGAACCATCAGGTCTCTTTTTAATTAGGACATCCAAAAAAGGTATCTTTCCATCTATTTCGACTTCCATGGTAAATCTGATGGCTGGGTGTATGGAATTGATGTGGTCGAAGAATTGGTCTAGAGCAGGCCGGCCATGTGGCCAGATGACAAAAGTGTCATCCACGTACCTCTTCCATAAGGTTGGGCGCAGAGTGGCAGTCTGGATGGCGTCAGTCTCAAATTTCTCCATGAAAATGTTAGCTATAACTGGAGAAAGGGGGGAGCCCATTGGGGTGCCCTCAGTTTGTTTGTAGAAAGTTCCATTCCAAGTGAAGTATGTATTGGTTAAACAGTGTCTCACCAGGGGGGGTACCTCAGTGTTTAGTCCTTGATGAACCAAGTCTTCAATGATTGCAATGGTGTCAGGTACAGGAACCTTGGTGAATAAGGAAACTACATCAAAACTGATAAGCAGGTCGTCTGGGGACAGGGAAATACCCTTGATTGTTGATACCAGGTGAGTAGAATTTTGTACCGCAGAGGTGGTCTTTCCAGTGAAAGGACGCAGGATTTCAGACAAAAAACGAGCTAGTTTGTAGGTGGGGGAGCTGATAGTAGAGACTATGGGACGAAGAGGTGTATCAACTTTATGTATTTTTGGTAAGCCGTATAATCTTGGTGGCCTGGCAGCAGAAGGTTTCAATGAAAACTGTTTAGATTGATCAATTAATGCGGTTGAATCAGAAATTATTTTGTTGGTTTGTGTGACGAGGCTGTTGGTGGGATCTCTTTTTATTTTTGTATAACTACCATCGTCGAGTAATTCTTTAATTTTGTTGTTGTATTCTATTCTACACTGTTTTCGCCCGATGTACGAGCGTCGTACATCGGGCGAAAACAGTGTCAGATGGTGAGAGTCTAGTGAGAGAGATTAAACACGTTAAAGACGCACTACGACAGAATGGCTACAATAATGCTCAAATTAACAGAGCACTGAATGCCAAATCACGATCGCAAAGCAATACTACTGAAAGCGACCAGATTGTTAAAACAATAAAAATTCCATATATCTCAGGAGTAACTGACAAATTAGCCCGCGTTTTGCAAAAGCAAAACATTACAGTAAGATTTGGTACAGTACACAAAATTCAAAAACTAGTATCTTGCACTAAAGACGCATTACCTAAACTATCAACAGAAGGTGTATATCGGATTAATTGTTCATGTGGCAGCTGCTACATTGGGCAGACGGGACGTAACATCAGCGTAAGACTAAAAGAACATCAGAGAAATATTAAATTATCTCAAACACAACTGTCGGCAGTGGCAGAACATGCTTGTCAACAAGGACACTCAATTGATTTTGACAATGTTGCAGTGGTGTGTAAAACTAATTATTACTGGCAAAGACTAATTAGAGAATCCATTGAAATTGAGAGGAACAAGAATAACTTTAATCGCTCTGACAGCTACCGGCTTAGTGCGGCCTGGAAGCGTATTATTAAATAATACACATTACATTTTGATTTAAAGAATTACTAATCTACAACTCATTACTAATCATAACCAATGACTGATTACTAATCGATTATATAATTACATTACCCCCCCCTCCGCCTCTAATCACTGCACCTGATGAGTTAAGTGATGACGTCACTCTTCTGCTCTATATAAAACCGGGAGCAAGCGAGGGCTTTACCATTCTGGCGAATTGCCCGATGATGCTGGAAGTATTTACCAGCGAAACGTCGTACTCAAACTGTAAATGTGGATTAACTCTTCAACACACCGGTGGGCTGAAGTAGTGAATTATTTGTCTTTTGTCAACGTGACACTTTTCTTTGCTGATTGGCCGTGTCGGGTGGTGGAGGGTTACGACACATTTATAAATAAACGCGATCTAACCCAAAAACCTTTACTATGGATGTATCAATAATGTTAACGTGTAACATGCCCCATGGTTTTTCTTAATCTGGAAGGAGGGAACAACGGATGATCTGTGTGCTGATGATGTTGGTGATGATCTCGTAATGGCTGTTCACTTCAAGGAGTGGGAGAGTCTGATGGTGAACCTGGATCGTGCCAATAAGAGGTAGGGCCTTACCATTCGCCCTACCAAACAAATCAAAGCAGTACCTGCCTTGATATTTTGTATGTCTTCAAGGACTCCACCCCCTCAACTCCGCATGATAGGTAGTTGTGGAAAGAGTGGAGGTATTCCCATATCTGGGCAGTTGTTTATGACCAGCTCCGATTTCAGAGCGGAGGTCTTACTCTGAATTAGTTCAGTGGCATATCCTTTTTTTCAGCTGCTTAGTGCTGTATAAAAGTTACATGGCCTATCACTTCATACAAAGCTCTGGTTCTTTTCTGCCACACTTGTCCTCTCCCTCCCAGCTATAACCTCCCGAAAGCAACATTTGACCTTTGTTTTGGCGTGACAAACACCAGTGAAAGCAAAACACCGAAAGTGTAATGACTACACGTAATGCATAAATCTCAGTTGTATTTCTCAACGGGTATTGAATATGAAGTACCAGGAGTGGTGAAGGTGCATCAACCTGCAGACCCACAGGTGGCAGCGGTGGATTGGCCTGCAGACGTTGGGGTGGTGGTGGATTGGCCTGCAGACCTTGGGGTGGTGGTGGATTGGCCTGCAGACGCTGGGGTGGCGGCGGTAGATCGGCCTGCAGATGTAGGGGTAGCGGCGGTGGATCTTCCAGCAGTAGCCGACCAGTGAAGTTCTCGAATAAATTTACGCAATTTGCCGAACCTGGTGGCTTTGGCACAGGCGGTGGTGGATCTCCCAGCAAAAGCTGGGGAGGCAGTGGTGCATCTGCCAGCATGAGCTGGGTTGGGATGACAACGTTGGATCTCCCGGCAGCAGCCGGGGCGGTGGTGGCGGTATTGGAGATGCCAGCAGCAGCCGGGGTGGCAGCGCTGAATCTGCCAACATCAAGCGCCATGGCGGTGGGGGTGAATAATATGCCAGAAGCAGTCGGGGTGGGGGTGTCGATGCATCTCCCAACAGCATCCCTGGTGGTGGCGGCGGAACTGCATGTGGCTGCCAGGATGGCGTTGGAGGCAGTGGTGGTGTTGGTGGAGACCGTGGCCGTGGCTTTCTCCAGCTCCTTGAGCTATCAACGCATCATTTCCAACTGCAGATGGTGCTCCACATTCTCCCGTTTGTATACTTGAGTGCAGGGAAACATTCGAGAGTTTGATCAACATTAGCCCCTACACGAGCCTTCTAATCATCGCAACTCTTCAAACTATATCGCTTATATAATGTACATCATTTCAGTCACAACAAAAATTACATAAACACATCGGGGCTGTGAAAATTACGGCTTCGTATTACCAATATCTTGCCTGTCCAGAGAAGCCCATGAACTAACGTTGTACATACAAACTCATAGACTCAGAGGCCCATAGACTGAGTCACAAATAGCAGTGGATAGGGCCCGGAACGGTGTGGTGTTAGTGAAAATATGACCCCAACTGCGTCCTTTTCAATGGAACCAGGGACCCAAGTGTCATCATAGGCTTTCCCTCGCAATCGAGGATTGCCTTCCAGAGAAAATTTGGATTTTCTGTGGGTCCAAAGATGGCTGAAGAGACCAATCTGGGATCGACAGATTCTGCCGCAACTCTGGCACATGTGTCCAGAAATAGTGGTGGGTGGAACTGCATTAGTCGGGCTGCAGGCTGTTGTTTCTGCCATTCCCACTTTTTCTGTTTCTGCTATTAAGTTTTAAAATGTTTGGCTTCTTGAAATAGACTGTCTCCATCTGAGGTGATCCTGGGAAAGATACTCCCTTGAGTTAGTGTCGATGGAGCACTTCTTTATGTTGGACTTGAGGACATCCTTGAAGCACTTTCTCTGACGAACTACATTCTCCCACTTTTGGTTAATCAAGTTTGACAGTTTTTCATTGAGGCATTGGTGGAAGAGGTCTTGCTTAATGGAGTCCTATAAAGCTTCAATGTTAATCTTCTGTAGACATCTCTTCTGATGAAGCCGTCACTTGCGAGCCAGTTTTATGAGCATGGTTGAGCAGATGAGTCAATGATCAGTCCAGCCACCAGCAGCTACTAGAACACCCTGGATGATGAAGACATCTTTGGGATCCTGTTCATGGACAATGACGTAATCGATCAAGTGGCGGTGCTTAGATCACGGATGATGCTATGATGTTTTGTATTTGTTTTTTTCTGGCGTAACAGGGTGTTGATGATGATGACTCCATTTTCCGTGCATTTAGTCAAGGGAAGGATGCCGTTGGAATTGACTTTACCCACTCCTTCTTTCCCGATGGTTCCATTACAGAGGTTTATGTTTCTTCCAACTCTGGCATGCATATCACCGAGCAGAATAAGTTTGTCTCCCACAGGAACAGTAGAAAGGACCTGATCAAGGTTGACGTAACATTAATAATCGGAGTGAAGAATCAGGGCATATACGCTGATGACAGTAGAATATTGGCTCCCCACCAGTTTGAGACATAGAGTCATGAGGCGCTCACTCATCAAGTAAATTCTTGATGGAGAAACCAACTCTGTGCAGCCGCCGCTGTTCTTCCTGTCTGCCTTTCCAGAAGAGGGTACAGCCAGCTCCTTGTTCCTTGAGCTGCCCCTTCTCTTCTCGTCGAGTATCATTGAGGGCAGCTACGTCAGTGTTGTGTCGTCTGAGTTTCCGGGCCACGATTAAGGTGCAGCATTCTGGGCGTTCACTTTTAGTCTTGTCCATAAGGGTCCTGACATTCCAGTTCCCAAAGGTAATTATCTGACTTTTAGTTTTGTTTCCACCACAGTAATGGGGATCCTTCTGAACGTGGTTATCCAGTCCGGAAGAAGTGAGACAGACTATGTTTAGGGCCACTTCCCTAGCTCCTTCCCCACGTGGGGTGAGCAGAGTGGATCATTTGAAAGAACTTCTTAGTCGCAGGTACAGCTGCAGAAACACACTCTTGTTTCTGCTGAGTGTTAGACGACCTTCTTGTAGCTGCCACTAGAAGCTTCCAGACTTCACAATCAAGCTCCCGTCGTCACTAGCTGGTCACCAAAAACACTGTATTGAATGGGCCAGAAGATGTTGTTCCTTTAATGAAACACGCCTGTGCATGATTTATTTTATTGTGGAGAAGCTAATAATTGTTTTTTTACCCTGTTATCTGGCAACAAAACTGACACCTGTTTTTTACAAGGAGTCATGTTTGCATTGACCACAATACCCGCGGTCGGAATGCAAACAAAAAACATAACTCTGATAATGTATGCACTGTCCTTGAAATTGATTGGTCCACACCCGAGACAGCGTTCCTTAGAGCCTAGTCTCACATGGTGTTGGACCAGATGACGCCAAAAAGCTGTTGTACAGTAGCTTCCACACAGTTCTTGAGAGAATGGGACCATGAATCCAATGGCAAGGAGACCAGTACGATTGGAGATATCGTTCTGCTGCAGTCTTGGTCCGCCTTCACAGCTGTTGAGATGTTAACATCTTCTTCCTCCTGCTCTGCTGTTGAGGACTTGTTAACCCATGGCTGGTGGCAGACATGCTTATTATAATGGCGGCCTATACTCGCCATGTGGAAGCATCGTTAAAGGGTATATGTCGCTTTTCAAGAGGAAAACCATTGGCATTTTCAGTCCTAACCACACCCTGGTGGTGCTGTCACTGCTTGGTCCACAACTGCTTATCCGCCAGGGTTGCCGCTGCTTATTTTGCAGCTAAAGTTCACAGAAGGTCGTTCCACTATCCACCACCTGCGGATACGCTGGGTCCCTGATATACAATACCCTGGTGTCTACAAACTAAGCCGTGTCTGTGGCAGTAGTTACATTGGGGAAACTAACCGACATGTCTCGGACTGTGTTCATGAGCATAAGGAAGATTTGAAACACGGTAGGACCAACACGGTAGCCTTGGCTGATCATTGTTTTAATGCGGTTGGCTCACACGCCAATTGATTTCTCTAAGACGAAGGTACTTTGTAAGCCCACTGGCTATCAAAAAAATTCGTTCATGAAGCCATCCACATATACAGACACAGTCACATTTTCGACCGAGACGATGGGTACAAACTCAGCAATCATTGGAAGAACGTCATCAACCAGTTTAAGTCATAACTGGTGTTGTTCTCATCCTGCCACCTTCCGATGTTAGTTTTTATTTTCCCCGTAGGTTCGGCTCTCCGATCTTACATTAACAGGTGAAACACATTTCACACCAACATAGCCCCTTCCGCATGCTGACCTAGACGTGGCGGCAGCTCTGCGATCTTACATTAACATGCCAATCTCTCACATTAACCTAACCACCTCCGAGCCCTCGTCATGGAGGCCGCTCTCCGATCTTACATTAATGTGCTAATTTCTCACATTAACATCACTAGCCACGTCGTTTATGACCCTTGGGCTACACCCATTTTCAACCTTTAAAACAGTCTGCCTCAGCAGCTTTCCCCCTCTTTCTTCTTCCTGATGACGATCACTTGTGTTGTGATTAAAACGTCAGAGCTTTTTTGTTTATTTTATTTTTATTAATTTGAACCTATCTACGTGACTTTACCGAAAGACCCAAATAATATGAATTCCTGCAGTCACGAAAGCTTTAAGTCAAGATTTATAGTAATAACTCTTCCTCAGATCTAATTAGATGAAATTATTACCAGATGTATTTGCACCATTCCTACAATGCAAGGCTCTCACGAAGGTGATATGTTTTACAGACGGGTAGAGTGTGCCATGGTTTCACATTAAGGGCAATGCTGCTCTGTGGTTTTAACCAATTGGATAATTGGAAAGTATTATTTAAAGTCTGGTAAATTTGGACTGTGGCACTGACGCAAATGGCCGGCTCTTTTTTGAATAACAACCACCATTAGTTTAACAAGCCTAACTGATGAAACCCAAATGGGAGCCGGTATAATTATATTGCTTAAAACAAATGCTGCTGGGGAATGTTGGTGGGAAAAGCCATTAGGCTGATGTATTTAAACATCGTATTCTGATTTATGTGGAGACACAAAAAGCGAGTTATGCTTCTACAGTATTTGCTTGTGCAAAGCATGGACAATCATTGCCACAGAGACTGAATCAGCTCGGTGGCTAGGAGATGTTAACTACCTCACCTGGTATGGAGGAGGCCGAGGGTTTGATCCCGACCCTGATGCCTTTATAAGGAGTACCTTGGATATCCAGGTGGTTACATTTTTGGAAAGTGTAGCAAAAGCCAAAAGCGTGATATTCAATACTTAAGCTTGACCTAAATAATGAGCTTACATACACGCAAGCAAAAATAGACACATCACAATGGAAATGTGCTGTACTGAATGCCAAATTTACTACTATAATGAGCCAATAATGTCTGTGTCCCGCACGTGACGTCACTCCACGTCGAGCAGGCCCCCTCATTAATACTCATGAATAGACTAATCTCTCACAATACAAAGGCCACTGCCACAGCCATTGACATGCTAATCTTACAATACAAAGGCCACTGCCCCAGCCTCTGTGGTTGGACCATCTCTAGCTCCACCCACCTACCTTGATGCACTCATCTCAGGCCTATATAAGACCTTGTCTCAGCAACTTTCGGGTGACGTCACTCCACATGGGGGGGGGGGGGCGAGGTGCCTCCTCCCCCCTCCTCAGCGTCAACTTAGAAACTCACTACAAAGGCAGAACCCTCACGTCACGCGATCTCCCTAACGCTATTGAGACATGAAAGTAAAAAGGACGTCATGATGAACAAGGGATTATAACCTTTAAATGAAATAGGTCTGTCACCGCGGCCTTACAAATTGCACACAAATGGATGCAATGAATATAATTTCGCGGTCTGATTTACTGCAATAGATTTACTGCAATACACCCATCCTTGGACGGGCAAAAGGCTAGTAAACAAATAATCCCCTCGCCTGCTCCCCACCACAATATCACACAATGATATAGTACTTCCTTGTACAGTATACCCGCTAAAGACCAAAACTAATCCCCATGATAGGTAAATTGATATACATAGAGCTTGCCGGCGATAGGTCTAAACCACGAACTATGAACTCGTGATATTCAAGGGTCTCCCGTATTTGGAGTGTGCATGTTCTCCCCATGGTCACGTATCCTTTTCTCCAGGTCCTCCGGTTTTTTTCTCCACATCTAAAAACATGCGTTAAGATAATTACTGCTATAAATATTCACATAAGCCACTACGTTGAGCAATCATATGTGGCCAGGCTGCTTCTGGAAAAGAGCTATATATCTCGGTGGGCCTTACCTGGTCAAATAAAAATAGGTCGCTTACAGGAGCTGAATGGATTGCCACATCACAGGGACGCAAGGAATCGCAGCATGGAGAGGGCTTCATCCACCAGTGGATTGATCCTGGTTTATGTTTTGCAAATAGTAAACGTAAGCGTGCACTTCCAAATGAAGGTGTTTAAAGTATCTGTTTATCTTCTTTGGTTCTTTCGGTAAAGTCACGTAGAATGAGAATAAAATAATAAAATAAAAATAAGACAACAAAATTCTCACGACGTTTCGGCCGCAACACAAGCGGCCTTCTTCAGGTGAAAGAACATAACTGTCGGGACGACAGTGCTTCAATGAGTGCTGCTGAGATTCGTGGCGTCTTTTAAGCTCGGTGATAGGTGTGAATGACCTAGAAAGCAGGAGAATTTAGCATTGAAATAGCTAGGGATTAGCTTGTGACAAAAAATAGCTGTGTTAAAGTCAAAGTTTACATATCAACAGAGGCATTTAGTATATGGACGCTAAAGGGCCTCCAACTACCCAACTATCATACAGTAAACCAATGTGGGAAAAAACTAAGTCTATATTACATCAGTATAATAATTGTACTTGATATATTCTTCAATAAGCTGAGCTATTAATCACAAAGCAACTGGGTATACACTACACTATATAAACAGGTCCCTGCAGGGTGGGCTGGTAGGAACATTGGAATTTTGTCTATTGCAGGTTGGTACACTCAGTTTACAACTTCGTTCCTTCCAGTATTAATACCATATAGTAAAACCAATGAAAACCAAAATATAAACTACCTCAATGTTTTGATTTAAAGCTTTCGTGACTGCAGTAATTCATATTCTTAGTTTTTTCGGTAAAGTCACGTTGAAGGAAAACAACAAAATAATAATATATATAAAACAAAAAATTCTCACGACGTTTCGACCATAACTCAAACGGTCGTCTTCAGGTGTGTTGGTTTGCATACATTTATTTTTAAACGGCGCATTTATTTATTTATAAAAACGTTAGCGCCACGCGCAACGATTTGGCAGTTTATTTAGGACTAGTCCATCTATATTCTGAAAAGAGGAGGGGGGAGACGAATTTTTTTATAATGTATGCTGTCTGAAAGCCACTGTAAGCGTGGCCAATCAATTAAAACCTGAAATGGTTTATCAAATCTTTCCAATGATTGCTAAGATAGAATCCATCTTCTCGGTTGAAATTGTCTCTGTGCTTGTATATGTGGATAGCCTCATGAACGAATCTCTCATGGAAGCCAGATGGCTTACAAAGAACCTCTGGCTTGGAAAAGTCAATGGCATGTGAGCCTACTGAATTAGAACAATGATCTGCCACGGCCGAGGTGTTGGTCCTACCGTGTTTAAGGTCTGCTTTGTGTTCACGAATGCGGTCCGAGACATGGCGTTTGGTTTCTCCAATGTAACTACTACCACAGAGGCAACTTAGTTTGTAGACACCAGGGTATTGTATGTCCGGAATCACATCTTTTACAGACGGAACCAGATCACGGATTTTATGTAATGTGTTGAAACGGACCTGGATCTTGTGTTTATTCAAGATTTTGGAGATTTTTTTGTGATCCCCGCAATGTAGGGTAAAGTGATGGTTTTGAAAGGCTCCTCAGAGGGTTCTTCTTCATGGTTTGAGTGATAGCTTTGCGGATTGTATAGTCGGAGTAACCATTAGCCCTAAGAGCTTGGTGTACGTGCTTGAGTTCACTGCTTGTGTTCCTGGTCGGATATGCATTTATAAATAAATAAATAAATGCGCCGTTTAAAAATAAATTTATGCAAACCAACACACCTGAAGACGACCGTTTGAGTTATGGTCGAAACGTCGTGAGAATTTTTTAGTGTTTTATATATATTTTATTATTTTGTTGTTTCCCTTCAACGTGACTTTACCGAAAAAACTAAGAATACCTCAATGTTATCAATAAACTCTATATACTCTCCAATCAGCTGAGCCACCAACAATAAGTCGTTATATATCACAATGCCATATTGCAAAAAATGGCGGTTTTTCTTCCCATCAACGACCAGCACCACGGACAACGAACGAGCTTCGTTCAGACGGACGACTCAATCCATGCTCGGGAACGGAAGAGGGAGAGAGACAGCCATAATGCGTTGTTATACTCCATGTTATAAACCATACCATTAACCGTGGTGTGAGAGGTATTAAGAGGCAATATCAGCGAAAGAGCTGCGGTCTGACGGTAACCGTAAAATACAATTAATTAAGAACCATTGTAAAGATGTTTTAAACCATTTCGGAACTTCATTAGATTTATTGGCTGGTTGGGGAGGCTATATTAAGTTTTCGAGGTCTGAAACTCCAGGCCAAACATAAACTTCCGTTATCTCCGAAAAAGTAAGATGGATTGATGACCAAGCTGTGGAGGTCTGCCTAAATTCATGAGATGTCCATTGTTTCACAAGAGATAGCATGACTCGGATAAGAAATACATTATTAATTCTTATACACTGGTCCATGCATACAATTAGTATATTAGTGGACTACGTTAGAGAAGGAGAAGATCAAGGGAGTAGAGGAGAAGAGGAGGGCCGGGGTGCCCGGAGCCCAGAGAGTGCCCAGAGGGGCCAGAGAGCCAGGGGCAACCCTCATGTTTATGTTGGCTGGATAGCATGTGCTCCCGTGCATGTGAGGTTGCTCTCAACAGAAGTCGTTCCTTGCACGAGAATGGCTGAAACGCTGAGTAACCACTCAGAGGTATAGTGGTTAAGCAGTGGAGACGATATAGTGGAAAAACAGTGGAGATTTCTGAAATATAGAAGACTTAAAGTGTGTTGCTAAAAAAATCTTGGAGGAAAGAGAGGATACATGTGTGCCTCTTGGAGAAGGAAAGGCATTGCTCAAAACTGTGCTGCAAGGTCACGTGCCATGAATCACATGAGTTTAGAAAAAACGTGACTGTAAACCAACAAGCTTGTGAATAATTATCATGGTGAAGACACCTCTATACGTTGGATACTGAAGGAAAACCATCGTGCTACGCATCGTCAAAGCACAACAACACCTGACATTTGAGAAGTACAATTTCATCGTTCTACACATCGTCAATACCCTACAACACCTGGAAAGTCACCAGCTGCATCAAGCATCTGACTGTTGTATTGTTCGAAAGACACTGTGTGTAACGACTTTACATCCACCGGCACAGCGGATTTCTAAACGCCTGCCATGTCACCTTCTCAACACTAGCGTCAGAGACCGTCTGATGCAGACTGAAAGCTGATTTCCTTTGTTGCACTGTTTGTCTTTTCATGACTGTCATATTGTGCACTGGGTTATGCCTTATTAACCTAAATTCTGAATTTAGCTATTCATGTATTTCTATTACAGTATCACATATTCTTTGGACCAAGTGTCAATTGCCTATTTGATGACTGGAACTCTGATTATTTTTTACAAATAAGGAACTTGTTTTATTTAAAATGTGTATGTGTGTGTGGTTGAACAGTGTAACAAATCCATGCGTTACATGTGTAGTGTTGCAGCGTCGACCTGGGCAAGGCCTATGATACAATCAGTAGGCCAGGGCTCTGGATTGTTATTCGTGTTTTCAGAGTCCCTTACCATCTGCTCACAATGAGTAAGGATCTTCACGATGGTGGGCAGACCCGGATAAAGTTGCGTGCCCGGGAGTCAGATCAATTGCCTGTTTAGAGTGGGGTGTGACAGGGATCTACAGTGAGGGAAAAAAGTATTTGATCCCCTGTTGATTTGTACGTTTGCCCACTGACAAATACATCATCAGTCTATAATTTTAATATTAGGTTTATTTGAACAGTGAGAGACAGAATAACAACAACAAAATCCAGTAAAACGCATGTCAAAGATGTTATAAATTGATTTGCATTTTAATGAGGGAAGTGAGTATTCGACCCCCTCTCAATCAGAAATATTTCTGGCTATCAGATGTATTTTATACAGGTAATGAGCTGAGATTAGGAGCACACTCTTAAAGGGAGTGCTCCTAATCTCAGCTTGTTACCTGTATAAAAAACACCTGTCCACAGAAGCAATCAATCAATCAGATTCCAAACTCTCCACCATGGCCAAGACCAAAGAGCTCTCCAAGGATGTCAGGGACAAGATTGTAGACCTACACAAGGCTGGAATGGGCTACAAGACCATTGCCAAGCAGCTTGGTGCGAAGGTGACAACAGTTGGTGTGATTATTCGCAAATGGAAGAAACACAAAAGAACTGTAAATCTCCCTCGGCCTGGGGCTCCATGCAAGATCTCACCTCGTGGAGTTGCAATGATCATGAGAACGGTGAGGAATCAGCCCAGAACTACACGGGAGGACCTTGTCAATGATCTCAAGGCAGCTGGGACCATAGTCACCAAGAAAACAATTGGCAACACACTACGCCGTGAAGGACTGAAATCCTGCAGCGCCCGCAAGGCCCCCCTGCTCAAGAAAACTCATATACATGCCCGTCTGAAGTTTGCCAATGAACATCTGAATGATTCAGAGGACAACTGGGTGAAAGTGTTGTGGTCAGATGAGACCAAAATGGAGCTCTTTGGCATCAACTCAACTCACCGTGTTTGGAGGAGGAGGAATGCTGCCTATGACCCTAAGAACACCATCGCCACCGTCAAACATGGAGGTGGAAACATTATGCTTTGGGGGTGTTTTTATGCCAAGGGGACAGGACAACTTCACCGCATCAAAGGGACGATGGACGGGGCCATGTATAGTCAAATCTTGGGTGATAACCTCCTTCCCTCAGCCAGGGCATTGAAAATGGGTCATGGATGGGTATTCCAGCATGACAATGACCCAAAACACACGGCCAAGGCAACAAAGTAGTGGCTCAAGAAGAAGCACATTAAGGTCCTGGAGTGCCCTAGCCAGTCTCCAGACCTTAATCCCATAGAAAATCTGTGGAGGGAGCTGAAGTTTCGAGTTGCCAAACGTCAGCCTCGAAACCTTAATGACTTGGAGATGATCTGCAAAGAGCAGTGGGACAAAATCCCTCCTGAGATGTGTACAAACCTGGTGGTCCAACTACAAGAAACGTCGAACCTCTGTGATTGCCAACAAGGCTTTTGCCACCAAGTACTAAGTCATGTTTTGCACACGGGTCAAATGCTTATTTCCCTGATTAAAATGCAAATCAATTTATAACATTTTTTACATGCGTTTTTCTGGATTTTGTTGTTATTCTGTCTCTCGCTGTTCAAATAAACCTACCATTAAAATTATAGACTGATCATTTCTTCGTCAGTGGGCAAACGTACTAAATCAGCAGGGGATCAAATACTTTTCCCCTCAATGTATGTGAGGAGTCTGTGGGTCGCAACATCACGTACGGCTGGAAGTAGGACATTCCAGACTAAGAGGGTTAATGATGGCAATGTCAACGATACTGAACCAGCCAGCACAACTCACTGCCAATAACACATATCACATAATTCACCCTTAAGCAATTGTTCAATCAATTAATTGAATCACTACAATTAAAACCAAAGAATCTCCCAGAACAAACACTTCGCACTCTCCTCCATCAGCCACCTGCATCGACAATAGAAACGCATCAGTCCAGCAGTGGATAAAACCTGGCGTCGGAGGTATGGGGGGGGGGGCGGCGGCTTACACTTGCGGTGGACAGCAGGGGGGTGCCTGCATGCAGTAGCCATCGCAGATCAAGCGGTAGAACTTGTCATCGACTGCCATGCGCCAGGGTAATGGGCCTCTCCTACACCCACACACATCACACTGAGCGGCACACACGTCACACCGAGGAGCACGCACATCACACACCGAGGAGCACGCACATCACACACCGAGCAGGTTGCACAGGTCTCCTTTATCAAGACAAACGTGGAGCAGATTACAACTACAACTCTTCTACGCCTGTCACAATGCCCCCCTCTCCCCCCCCCCAGTTTATGGGGGGCCGCGGGCCTCACTCCACCCCTTCGCGTCAGCCCCCCCTAATAAATGGTCCGGTTGCATTGTGAATGCACCACTCGAATGACGTGCAGTCCCGTGGCGCACTGTAACGGGCTCGTGATTTACTCACTAAAATTCAATGTAAAAAAATAAAAACGATCCCAAGACATTATTTAAAATAAAGTATGGCCATCGTGTGTCAGCATCACAGGCGAAAATTGGCATGTAAAAAAAAACTTCACTCCGAATCACTCAATTGGGATTGCTCGCAGCAAAGAGCACTTGACCTGCTTGCAGGTTAGGTGCTGAATAACCGTGTGTCACACAGAGAACAGTTGCCACTGAGGGTGCCCTTTTAAAATGCTTGAGATGAGATGTGATTATCGCGTGTAAATGTGCACACTAAAATAAAAAAAAAATCATAATTATAAGCGAACTATTATCGTTTCAGGTGGCAGGGTGTTGCAGCGGTGATCTTTGACCCTCGCAACAAGAAGGGCCTTGGTTAATCATCCGACTGGCACTTTGCGGATGTATGGGTTATCCACTTTGCTCACGTAGCTAGAAAACACACAATCACAATGTAACTGGGTATTGGCCAAGCATCCCAATGCTAAAGTTACCTGCAAATTACTTCACTGGGATGACACTCGGCAGCAGAGCCGGATGATGACATTGCTGGGGCCCTATGCCATTGTCAAGCTTAAGAGGCCCCTTCTATGAATGCCTGTATATTTTTGTCAGCAGAATGAAATAACTGCTTTGGAGAGTCTTTTTTTCTCACCGATCTTAATTTTTTTAAACAATTATGTTAAAACTCGAAACCTCGTGTCCATTTCTTGTTTCGTATTTAGAGCCCCCCCCCCTCTTAATGCGAGGCCCTAAGCTGTAAGTGTAGCCGGTGTGAGCTCGCCTGTGATGAATAACACGTATAATTGCGCACTCTTATTTTCTATGGGTGGCCAGGAGAATGTATTATTATTTAAGTGAATGCAATGGTGATCAGGGGATTGGACCCAGAGCCCCACGTACACAGTAGAATACAAGGGAACGCCCACAGTACAGATTTGAGCTGACTCCCGGATTGAGAAATTGAACTGTGTTGTGACGTGGAAGGTGTTTCTGAACGCTATTGTGACCGACCCGTCCCGACGGGAGGAGAGAGGACAGGGTGGACCGGCTGCATGAGCTTACTCTCCGGCACTGCACAGCACAACATCGCCTCCCTACTGCAAAAAAACTCGGCAGGACCCTCCTGAAAATAAAAGTCTTCGGAATCAGTGAGGCCTGTCCTTGGGAGGACAGGCGTAGTCTTGGTCGTCACAAGCGAACATTTGTTTCTCCATATTAATTTGTATCTCCGGGTTACCATCAGGGCTGGGCGCTGCAAGCTTAGCTTCTGAGATCTTATGAGACTGGTAGCCGTTTTTTAAAAGGTAATTTCGGCACGTGGAGCCCAAGCATGCAACAACTTTATGCAACTTCTTGGTTCTTTCGGTAAAGTCACGTAGAATGGAAATAAAATAATAAAAAATAAAACATAAAAAAATTCTCACGACGTTTCGGCCACAACACAAGTAGCCTTCTTCAGGTGAAGGAACAGAACTGTCGGGACGACAGCGCTTCAATAACTGCTGCTAAGATTCGCAGCGTCTTTTAGGCTAGGTGTGAGAGGTAAAGCGCCTTGACAAAGGAGTTTACATATCAAACAGGAGAATTTAGCATTGAAATAGCTGTGTTAAAGTGTTGGATCAGCAGGGTGTTAAATTCAGAAATTAGCATGTAACTGGGAGATTAGCATGATGTTAATGTGAGGGTTTAGCATGTGACTGGTCACGGAAATAGCTATGTTAAAGTCAAAGTTTACATCTCAACAGAGGCATTTTGTATATGGACGCTAAAGGACTGCAACTACCCAACTATCATACAATAAACCGATGTGGAAAAAAAACTAAGTATAAACTACATAAATGTCATCAATAAACTCTATATACTCTCCAATCAGCAGAGCGCTTCATTGAACGCTGCTAAGATTCGCAGCGCCTTTTAGGCTAGGTGTGAGAGGTAAAGCGCCTTGACAAAGGAGTTTACATATCAAACAGGATAATTTAGCATTGAAATAGCTGTGTTAAAGTGTTGGATCAGCAGGGTGTTAAAGTCAGAAATTAGCATGTAACTGGGAGATTAGCATGATGTTAATGTGAGAGATTAGCATGCGACTGGTCACGGAAATAGCTATATTAAAGTCAAAGTTTACATATCAAGCGAGGCATTTAGTATATGGACGCTAAAGGACTGCAACTACCCAACTATCATACAATAAACCGATGTGAAAAAAAAACTAAGTATAAACTACATCAATATAATAAATGTACTCAATATATTTTTCAAAAAGTTGAGCTATAAACATAAAGTAACTAGGTATACACTACACTGTATAATGAATACCATATAGTAAACGAATTAATACAACTAAAATATAACTACATCAATGTTATCAATAAACTCTATATACTCTCCCATCAGCTGAGCTACTAACAATAAGTCATTATACATTACAATGCCCTATGGCGAAAAAATGGGTGGCGGTTTTTTCCTTCTTTCAAACGTTAGCACCATGGAGAGCGACGAGCCTCGTTCAGACGGACGAGTCCATCCATGCTCGGAACGGAGGAGGGGGGAGAAACAGCCACGATGCGCTGCTCTGTCCTGTGTTGCGTTACAACCATGCCATAAACTAGACTACTATACATTGTAATGTTATACCTTCCAATCTAAACTACATTGTATAATATCGTATACACAGCCCAATGTAAGCTCGAACATTATGCATGATATTGATATGTCTCCAACTAAAATTTTCCAACATTACACGACTATTCACCATAATATACACTACCATAGACAAACCCACCCTTGAATTATACAATGCGTTACTTTACACTACCCTATACTTTAGACTGTAAAATGTTAGACTTGTAATATTACACTATGTATTATTCTACCAACCCTACTGTATACCACACTGCTGTATATTCACTATACAATTACGATACTATATATTGCCTTATGAATTATGTTAAACATTACAATGTTATACTATTTATTATTATATAACATGCTATAAACCATACCATTGACCGTCGTGTGAAAGCTATTAAGAGGCAGTGCCAGCGAATGGACTGCGGTCTGAAAGTCACCATAAAATACAATCAATTAAGAACCGAAATGGTTTATAACATCTTTCCAATGGTTACTAAGCCAGAATCCATCTTCTCGGTTGAAATTGTCTCTGTGTTTGTATATGTGGATGGCCTCATGAACGAATCTCTCATGGTAGCCGGATGGCTTGCAGAGAACGTCCGTCTTGGAGAAGTCAATGTCATGTGAGCCCACTGAATTATAACAGTGATCTGCCATGGCTGAGGTGTTCGTCCTACCATGTTTCAAGTCTGCTTTATGTTCACGGATGCGGTCCGAGATATGTCGTTTGTTTTGTCCAATGTAACTGCTACCACAGAGGCAACTTAGTTTGTAGACGCCCGGGTACTGTATGTCTGGAACCACATCTTTTACAGACGGAACCAGATCACGGATTTTATGTACTGTGTTGAATCGGACCTGGATCTAGTGTTTATTCAGGATTTTGGAGATCTTTTTTGACCCCCGCAATGTAGGGTAAAGTGATGGTTTTGAATGGCTCCTCAAGAGGATTCTTCTTCATTGCTGGAGTGATGGCTTTGCGGATTGTGTAGTCGGAGTAACCATTAGCCTTGAGAGCTTGGTGTACGTGCTTGAGTTCAGTGGCAATGTGTTCCTGGTCGGAAATGCATTGGGCACTATGGTATAGAGTCTTGATGAGGGAGTTCTTCTGGGATGGATGGTGGTGGGAATCCGGTTTTAAGTAAGCATCCGTATGGGTAGCTTTCCTGTAGACAGAGTGGCTCATTGAACCATCAGGTCTCCTTTTAATAAGGACATACACAAAGGGTAGCTTGCCATCTTTTTCGACTTCCATGGTAAATCTGATGGCTGGGTGTATGGAATTGATGTGGTCGAGGAATTGGTCTAGAGCAGGCCGGCCATGTGGCCAGATGATAAAAGTGTCATCCACGTACCTCTTCCATAACGTCGGGCGTAGAGTGGCAGTCTGGATGGCATCAGTTTCAAATTTCTCCATGAAAACGTTGGCCCCCGTGGTGCCTCACCACAAACGTGGGGCCCGGTCAGCCGCGTCGACTGTCGTGATCGCGTACAGGTGGTGAAACTGCCACACATGAACCATGATACCTTGCTGATCTCGTGTCAAGGAGAATAAACCAGCAGCCCGTCGCTAGCAATGGGAATGATCGGTAAGGGAACACATTGGGCTCTACAGAGGCACTCCACTATTATACACCACTACTATACAGTAAACATTGGGCTCTATGGAGGCCTGTCGTTAAGGGATTACTCGTTAACATGGGGTGGTCGTTAAGAGGGGTTCTATTGTATATAATAAGTTTAAATATTTAATAAGTTAATAGAGACTACTCAACTGAGATGGCGGAGGAGTTTGCTAAACTCACAATACAAAGACCACTGTCCCAGCCTCTGTGGTTGGACCATCTCTAGCTCCACCAACCTACCTTGATGCACCTATCTCAGGCCTATATAAGACCTTGTCTCAGCAACTTTCTCTCTCACCTGACCTGAAGACGATTGCTTGTGTTGCGATCGAAACGTCGTGATATTTTTATTATTTTTTATCTACGTGGCTTTACCAAAGGACCCATAGAATATAATCATAAACAGGTTACGTCCTCTACATGGACCCCCCCCCCCCTCATTATTAATCATGAACAGGTGACGTCCTCCAAATGGACACCCCCCTCCATTGATAATAATTAGCGGGTGACATCACTCCACATGGGGGGGGGGCGAGGTGCCTCCTCTCCCCTCCTAAGCGTCAACTTATAAACTCACTACAAAGGCGATCTCCATAACGCTATTGAGACATCTAAGTAAAAACAACGTCATGATGAACAAGGGATTATAACCTTTAAATGAAATAGGTCTGTCACCGCGGGTTTACAAATTGCACACAAATGGATGCAATGAATATCACTTCGCGGTCTGCTTTGCGCTAGCAAGTTTCAGATTTACTGCAATACACCCATGCTTGGACGGGCAAAAGGCTAGTAAACAAATAATCCACTCGCCTGCTCCCCACCACGATATCACACGATGATATAGTACTTCCTTGTACAGTATACCCAATAAAGACCAAATCTAATCCCCATGATAGGTAAATTGATATACATAGAGCTTGCCGGCGATAGGTCTAAACCACGAACTATGAACTCGTGATATTCAAGGGTCTCCCGTATTTGGAGTTTGCATGTTCTCCCCATGGTCACGTTGGGATAATGACTGCTATGAATTTTCACATAAGCCAACTCGTTGAGCAATCATATGTGGCCAGGCTGCTTCTGGAAAAGAGCTATGTATCTCAGTGGGCCTTACCTGGTCAAATAAAAATAGGTTGCTTACAGGAGTTGAATGGATTGCCACATCACAGGGATGTGAGGAATCGCAGCATGGAGAGGGCTTTATCCAGCAGTGGATTGAGTGTTCTTGTTGAAACGTGTGTATTTAATATTTCTCTGATGTTATTTTAGTCTCGTGCTGATCATTTGTCCTGTTTGCCCAACATAACATTTGCCACAAGTGCAGTTAATCCTGTACAAACCTTCTGTTGATAGCTTAGGTAATACATATTTTATACCAGAAGTCGAGTTCAAGAAACATAAGTACGTTTTTATTTCAACTGAAATGTATATATACATATATAAATATACATGTCCATACAACCACGTCTCAATGTCTATGTCTGGGAGAACACGCTAGTTTCTCCCTCTGTGGAGTCTCCACCACTTTTCTTTCTTCTTGTTTCCCAGCTCCTCGTCTTGGTGCTCCTTCCCTCTGTCTCCTCCTCGTTCATTCTCCTCTTCATCTTTCTCCAGCTGCCGTGTGCAGCACATGAAGCTCCAAATTGCCCAACGCCAGAAACTGTTCTTTCTCTCTCCCTTAGAAGATGGGATGTGCTTAATCTCTTTCTTCTCTTCCTGAACACTCTCTGCCCTCCAAGGTTGCTCACATCTTCCTTCCTCATTCACCACTTCCTGCTTTGTATCGTCTTCAATCGTGTCGACCTCCTTCAGCTCTACCTCATTTGCCTCTAACTCAATAGCTCCTACTTCTTTTGCGTCTACCTCTATTGCCTCTACATCATTCACCTCTACCAAAATCGCCTCACTCTCCTCCACCTCAATATCCCCTACCTTCACTTCTACCTCAATCACCTCTACGTCATTCGCCTCTAACTCATTCGGCTCTACCTCCATAACCACCTCCTGCTTGGCCTCTCCCTCAATCTCCTCTACCTCTTTTGCCACTTCCTGGATGGCATCTACTTCATATGCCTCAACCTCATTTGCCCCTTCCTGCTTTATTTCCTCCACCACGTTCTCAACTTTTGTTGCCATTTCCTGTTTGGCCTTTAGCTCATTCTTGTCTACCTCATTGATCAAGACCTGCATGGCCTTTTCTTCGATCGTGTCGACCTGAATTGCCTCGACATGTTTCACCAATTCCTGCTTTGTATGTCTCGCAATCCCTTCTACGACATTGGCCACAACCTCTTTCACCACTTCCTGCTTGGCCACTGCATCTACCTCAATCACCGCTACCTCTACCTCACTCGCCACTTCCTTCTTGGGCTCTACATCATTCCCCTCTCCCTCAATCTCGTTTTCCTTCATCTCTTCTACTTCGCGAAATTTCATCTCAGTCCTTCGTAGCTTCCTATTCCTACGTTTCCTCTGAACACCATCCTCTCCTTCTTTCTTTGTCTCCACAACATCATCAACTTTCTTAGCCACTTCCTGTTTGGCTATTCCCTCGTTCCCATCTACCTCACTTGCCTCTACCTCTTTCCCTAAGTCCTCCTTGGCATCTCGCTCAATCCCTTCTACGACATTGGCCACTACCTCTTTCACAAATTCCTGTGTGGCCACTGCATCTACCTCAATCACCGCTACCTCTACCTCACTCGCCACTTCCTTCTTGGGCTCTCCATCATTCCCCTCTCCCTCAATCTCGTTTTCCTTCATCTCTCCTACTTCCCGAACTTTCATCTCAATCCTTCGTAGCTTCCTATTCCTATGTTTCCTCTGAACACAATCCTCTCCCTCTTTCTTTGTTTCCAAAACATTCTCAACTTTCTCCACCACTTCCTGTTTGGCCATTCCCTCATTCCCATCGACCTCATTTGGCTCTACCTCTTCTGCTAATACCTGTTTTGCATCTCTCTCAATCCCCTCTATGACATTGGCCGCTATATCTTTCACCACTTCCTGCTTGGCCACTGCTTCTACCTCAATCACCGCTACCTCTGCCTCATTCGCTAATTCCCGCTTGCCATCTCCTTCTAACACCTCTACCTTATTCAACTCTACCTCATTCATCACATCCTCCAAAGCCACTGCCTCAATCATCTCTACCTCAATCGTCCCAACCTCCACCACTTCCTGCATGGGCTCTCCCTCACTCCCCTCTCTCTCAGCCACCTCTTCTTTCACTGTCTCCAGAACTTTCTTCTTGTTCTTGTGTTTATTCCTATTCCTACGTTTCCTCTGAACACCATCCTCTCCCTCTATCTTTGTCTCCACAACATTATCAACTTTCTTAGCCACTTCCTGTTTGGCTATTCCCTCATTCCCATTTACCTCACTTGCCTTTACCTCTTTCCCTAAGTTCTCCTTGGCATCTCTCTCAATCCTTTCTACGACATTGGCCACTACCTCTTTCACAAATTCCTGTGTGGCCACTGCATCTACCTCAATCACCGCTACCTCTACCTCACTCGCCACTTCCTTCTTGGGCTCTCCATCATTCCCCTCTCCCTCAATCTCGTTTTCCTTCATCTCTTCTACTTCCCGCACTTTCATATCAGTCCTTCGTAGCTTCCTATTCCTACGTTTCCTCTGAAGACCATCCTCTCCCTCTTTCTTTGTCTCCACAACATTATCAACTTTCTTAGCCACTTCCTGTTTGGCCATTCCCTCATTCCGATCGACCTCATTTGGCACTAGCTCTTCTGCTAATACCTGTTTTGCATCTCTCTCAATCCCCTCTATGACATTGGTTGATATATCTTTCACCACTTCCTGCTTGGCCACTGCTTCTACCTCAATCACCGCTACCTCTACCTCACTCGCCACTTCCTTCTTGGGCTCTCCATCATTCCCCTCTCCCTCAATCTCGTTTTCCTTCATCTCTTCTACTTCCCGCACTTTCGTCTCAGTCCTTCGTAGCTTCCTATTCCTAAGTTTCCTCTGAACACCATCCTCTCCCTCTTTCTTTGTCTCCACAACATTATCAACTTTCTTAGCCACTTCCTGTTTGGCTATTCCCTCATTCCCATCTACCTCATTTGCTTCTACCTCTTTCCCTAAGTCCTCCTTGGCATCTCTCTCAATCCCTTCTATGACATTGGCCACTACCTCTTTCACAAATTCCTGTGTGGCTACTGCATCTACCTCAATCACCGCTACCTCTACCTCACTCGCCACTTCCTTCTTGGGCTCTCCATCATTCCCCTCTCCCTCAATCTCGTTTTCCTTCATCTCTTCTACTTCCCGCACTTTCATATCAGTCCTTCGTAGCTTCCTATTCCTACGTTTCCTCTGAAGACCATCCTCTCCCTCTTTCTTTGTCTCCACAACATTATCAACTTTCTTAGCCACTTCCTGTTTGGCCATTCCCTCATTCCGATCGACCTCATTTGGCTCTACCTCTTCTGCTAATACCTGTTTTGCATCTCTCTCAATCCCCTCTATGACATTGGTTGATATATCTTTCACCACTTCCTGCTTGGCCACTGCTTCTACCTCAATCACCGCTACCTCTACCTCACTCGCCACTTCCTTCTTGGGCTCTCCATCATTCCCCTCTCCCTCAATCTCGTTTTCCTTCATCTCTTCTACTTCCCGCACTTTCGTCTCAGTCCTTCGTAGCTTCCTATTCCTAAGTTTCCTCTGAACACCATCCTCTCCCTCTTTCTTTGTCTTCACAACATTATCAACTTTCTTAGCCACTTCCTGTTTGGCTATTCCCTCATTCCCATCTACCTCATTTGCTTCTACCTCTTTCCCTAAGTCCTCCTTGGCATCTCTCTCAATCCCTTCTATGACATTGGCCACTACCTCTTTCACAAATTCCTGTGTGGCTACTGCATCTACCTCAATCACCGCTACCTCTACCTCATTCGCCTCTACCTCACTCGCCACTTCCTTCTTGAGCTCTACATCATTCCGCTCTCTCTCAATCTCGTTTACCTTCATCTCTCCTACTTCCCGAACTTTCATCTCAATCCTTTGTAGCTTCCTATTCCTATGTTTCCTCTGAACACAATCCTCTCCCTCTTTCTTTGTTTCCAAAACATTCTCAACTTTCTCCACCACTTCCTGTTTGGCCATTCCCTCATTCCCATCGACCTCATTTGGCTCTACCTCTTCTGCTAATACCTGTTTTGCATCTCTCTCAATCCCCTCTATGACATTGGCCGCTATATCTTTCACCACTTCCTGCTTGGCCACTGCTTCTACCTCAATCACCGCTACCTCTGCCTCATTCGCTAATTCCCGCTTGCCATCTCCTTCTAACACCTCTACCTTATTCAACTCTACCTCATTCATCACATCCTCCAAAGCCACTGCCTCAATCATCTCTACCTCAATCGTCCCAACCTCCACCACTTCCTGCATGGGTACTCCCTCACTCCCCTCTCTCTCAGCCACCTCTTCTTTCACTGTCTCCAGAACTTTCTTCTTGTTCTTGTGTTTCTTCCTATTCCTACGTTTCCTCTGAACACCATCCTCTCCCTCTTTCTTTGTCTCCACAACATTATCAACTTTCTTAGCCACTTCCTGTTTGGCTATTCCCTCATTCCCATTTACCTCACTTTCCTCTACCTCTTTCCCTAAGTTCTCCTTGGCATCTCTCTCAATCCTTTCTACGACAATGGCCACTACCTCTTTCACAAATTCCTGTGTGGCCACTGCATCTACCTCAATCACCACTACCTCTACCTCACTCGCCACTTCCTTCTTGGGCTCTCCATCATTCCCCTCTCCCTCAATCTCGTTTTCCTTCATCTCTTCTACTTCCCGCACTTTCATATCAGTCCTTCGTAGCTTCCTATTCCTACGTTTCCTCTGAAGACCATCCTCTCCCTCTTTCTTTGTCTCCACAACATTATCAACTTTCTTAGCCACTTCCTGTTTGGCCATTCCCTCATTCCGATCGACCGCATTTGGCTCTACCTCTTCTGCTAATACCTGTTTTGCATCTCTCTCAATCCCCTCTATGACATTGGCCGCTATATATTTCACCACTTCCTGCTTGGCCACTGCTTCTACCTCAATCACCGCTACCTCTGCCTCCTTCGCTAATTCCCGCTTGCCATCTCCTTCTAACACCTCTACCTTATTCAACTCTACCTCATTCATCACATCCTCCAAAGCCACTGCCTCAATCATCTCTACCTCAATCGTCCCAACCTCCACCACTTCCTGCATGGGCTCTCCCTCACTCCCCTCTCTCTCAGCCACCTCTTCTTTCACTGTCTCCTCCAGAACTTTCTTCTTGTTCTTATGTTTCTTCCTACTCCCACGTTTTTTCTTCATACCATTTCTCTCCCCCACTTTCTCCATCTCTTCGATCTCGTTCTCAACCTTGTTGCTATTCTGCATTGTCTGCTTCACATCCTCATTATTGGTGCTGACTCCTGCCTGCTGCTGCTCTTCTGCCTTTTGCTGCTGCTGCTGCTGGTGGTGGATGATGAAGCTCTTCAGCTCGGTGCTGTTCTGGAATTGCAGCAGCTCCCGCTGATATTTGGCCTGCTGCTGTGCACAATGATCCAGCAGGATCATCTCAAGCTCCAGAATCTGGCGCTTAGCTTCTAGTCTTGTGTCAACGAGGAACCTCTTTCGCTGCCCCTTCGAGCGACGGTCTGGGGAGTCACATGGGGAGGAGAGAGCAGCACCACAATTGATTCGTTAATGGGTATTTGAGTATTTCCTGTATGATAATAGGTTTTTCCCGTTTTTACTGGCAACAAAACAGGTGTTAAGATGTTAAAACACCAAACTGAAACCTTTTACAAGGAATCATGTCTGCATTAACCATGATGCTTGTGGTCAGAATGCAAACAAAAAACATACTCTGATAATATATGCATTGTCCTTGAAACTGATTGGTCCACACCAGGGACAGCTTTCTTTTGAGCCTCGTCTCAAACGGTGTTAGACCAGAGGACGCCAAAAGGCGTATTTCCTGTATGTTATTTTGGTAAAGAAACTTGGCACCATTGACAGGAATCTAACTTAACTTGAGACCGATGTAACAATGATAACACTGTAGGGAGGTCTGGAGGTTGACTCATGTGCCGGAGACACCTCCTCCTCCAAATAACTTCATTAGGATTATGGGCTGGTTGGGGAGGCCATATTAAGTTTTCGAGGTCTGGAAACTCCAGGCCAAACATAGAAAAACTTCCGTTATCTCAGAAAAAGTAAGATGGATTTATGGGCAAGCTGTGGAGGTCTGGCTAAATTTAAAAGATGTCCATTGTTTCACAAGAGAGAACATGAATTGGATAAGAAATACACTATTAATTCTTATACACTGGTCCATTCATACAATTAGTATATTAGTGGGCTACGTTAGAAAAGATAAAGGGAGGAGAAGAGGAGGGTGCCCAAAGGGGCCAGAGAGCCAGGGGCAACCCTAATGTTTATGTTGGCTGGATAGCATGTGCTCCCGTGCATGTGAGGTTGCTCTCAACAGAAGTCATTCCTTGCACGAGAATGGCTGAAACGCTGAGTAACCACTCAGAGGTATAGTGGTTAAGCAGTGGAGACGGTATAGTGGTAAAACAGTGGAGATTTTAAAAGCAAAGTTTAAGATTTGCATTTGTCACTTTATATTGAGCCGATACATATGGCAAGTGAAATTAAGAAGACTTAAAGTGAGTTTTACAGAAAGAGAGGATACATGTGTGTCTCTTGGAGAAGGAAAGGCATTGCTCAAAACTGTGCTGCAAGGTCACGTGCCATGAATCACATGAGTTTAGAAAAAACGTGACTGTAAACCAACAAGCCTGTGAATAATTATCATGGTGAAGACACCTCTATACGTTGGATACTGAAGGAAATCCATCGTGCTACACATCGTCAAAGCCCGACAACACCTGACATTCGAGAAAGAAGTACAATTGCATCGTTCTACACATCGTCAATACCCCACCACATCTGGAAAGTCACCAGCTGCATCAAGCACCTGACTGTTGTATTGTTCGAAAGACACTGTGTGTAACGACTTTACATCTGCCGGCACTGCGGGTTTCTAAACGCCTGCCATGTCACCTTCTCAACACTAGCGTCTGAGACCGTCTGATACAGACTGAAAGCTTATTTCCTTTGTTGCACTGTTTGTCTTTTCATGAATGTCATATTGTGCACTGGGTTATGCCTTATTAACCTAAATTCTGAATTTAGCTATTCATGTATTTCTATTACAGTATCACATATTCTTTGGACCAAGTGTCAATTGCCTATTTGATGACTGGTACTCTGATTCTTTTTTTTACAAATCAGGGACTTGTTTTAATTAAAATGTGTCTGTGTGTGTGGTTGAACGGTGTAACAAATCCATGCGTTACATGTGTAGTGTTGCAGCGCCGACCTGGTCAAGGCCTATGATACAATCAGTAGGCCAGGGCTCTGGATTGTTACTCGTATTTCCGGAGTCCCTAACCCTCTGCTCACAATCATTAAGGACCTTCACGATGGTGGGCAGGCCCGGATAAAGTTGCGTGCCCGGGAGTCAGAGCAATTTCCTGTTTACAGTGGGGTGCGACAGGGATCTACTCTGGCTGACACATTATTTAGCATCATCTTCGACCACATAGTTCGAGAAGTTTTTTTTTTATGGTTGTACCGGTGGATTTTTTAATATTTGCTACAGATACAATGGGAGGCTGATTGATGCCTGGGTGAGGTCAAGGGATGGCTCCCTACTGGTCAACCATGTTATGTACACTGATCATTTGGAAGTTGATGCTCACACTGAAAAATAGTTGGAGGTTGTGCTGCTAAGCCTGGAGCGTGTGACAAAGAGGTGGTGCCTTACCATCAGCCCCACCAAAACTAAGCACCCGCCTGAGTATTTTGTGTAATTTAATACTCCGCCCCCTCAACTACTCTTGAGTGATGGGGTAATTGTAGAGAGAAGTTTACGTACCTGGATAGTGTGCTTATGCAAAAATTCTGGTTTGGCAGCAGAGGTCTCACTCCGAATCGGTCAAGTGGCATATTTTTATCAGCTTCGTAACACTTTGGGGTATCTACCTGGTCTGTCACTCGACACAAAACGCTGGGTCTTCTTGGCCAATGATAGAATAAATGAAAAATCTGAACCAGCTTTACACTTTCAGACTGGCCTGCCTACGATCCACCCTGGGTTTAACTAGGCTGGAATGTGTGAACAGCTCACAGTGAGCTCCACTGGTGGGCAGGGCTGCATTGCCTGGGTCATGTAGCCTGCTTGCTCAGCCACCGCATCCCCAAGCAGCCTCTGTTTTTCCAGATAGAGGGGGCTAAATGGGCGTGGCACGGCCTGGAGAAGAGATGGACTGATGCAGTACAGGAGGATACGGAACTAAGTGGACTTGTCAAAGACTGGTACCACTGGTGTCAAGATCTGCCTCTATGGAGGAAGCTCGTGAAGGATGCTTATGGGAAGTTGGTGGCAGTTGCCCTCAAGCAAAAAAGGAGGGTGAGAGGAGCGACGCTCACAACAACAGACGGTGCACTGGATGACTAAAACGCAGCAAGTTGGCACAGTAGGATGCAAAGGTGGTGCGTCTGCCAGTCATCTCAGTCAGTCAACCCATCGCACTGGGGTCTGTCCCCTGATCTCCTGTCGGCAAGCCTTCGACACTTCAAGTGGCCTCGGAGTGCACCAGGCCTGGCACAAGCGCCATGGTGACGTCTCCATCACTTAGTGGCGAATGAGGGCTGTTGTTGTTATCTGAGTCGGTTAGGGGCCTCCCCTACGTCCACTCAGCCTCAAATAAGTATCTGATACGGTGTGTAAACATCGCCACTTGGGAGACAAAGACGGACAAGTGTGGTGCTGGCAACCCACCCCTCGTGTGCGGTGCCGGCCGTCATAGGTGCTCACTAACAGCACTTGCTCCTACAGTGTTTCAAGGCTATACACAAGATTTCTGTCTTTGTTTGTGTCTATGTGCAGTGTCTGTATGAGTGGTTGGGAGCAGTTGTGTCTGTGGGGATCGACCTGAGTTCGATTCCCATTCACAACCATCAGTGACTAATAAATAAAACCGGTCGTGTGCGTCCCCTACATCTACTCAAACTTAAAATAGTACCTCGTGCAACGTATAAACATCAAATGTGGGGAGACAAAGGCATCCGGATGCGGTGCTGACCACCCACCCCATCATAGGTGCTAACTCGCTAACAGCACTTGACTCAATAGTCTGTTAAGGCTATACGGGGATCTGTCTTTGTATACAGGTGCATGTGTCTGTGTGTATGTCTGTGTGTGGAATTACAGTACTCACTTCCCGTCGGCTTACTCATCTCTCCACCCTGCAACAAAATCACAGCAGCGCACGTGAGACTCTAATCATATCACAGCTTACAACCACCACCACCATCATCATTACCGTCCTCATCATTAAACATTTCGAACAGACACACATTCACATATAGATGTTCTCTCAGATTAATGTTATCCTGATACAGCGCGCGTATGGATGTACTCACGGAAGACATCGCCTTGAAGGCAGAACGAGAAGTCACGGATGGTCACGTTTTGTCAATAGATTTCGTTAACTGTGTTAATGAAGTGTTCAACCTCACGGATGTTTGTCAATGAGGTTTACCAAGTAATTTAACCGCGTTATCGATGTTCACTGACGACGTTGTCGAAGTGTGCTCCCGAATGCGATCTTTAAGCACACAGAGCGCGCGTCCACCTCCGTCTGTAACGATCGACCGTTGCTAGGGAAGTGACGTCACTTGTTAAGGTAACGAACCCCGGAAACCACGTGGTCCACTGTATCCTCCAGGCCTGATTAGTTACACGACTGTCAAATTTTTACTTTAAACTTTCGTAACTTGCAGGAATTCATATTTTTGGTTCTTTCGGTAAAGTCACGTAGATAGAAAATAACATTTTAAGTGAAGGCAAAAAACCCACGAGGTTTCGGTGGCAACACAAGCGGTCTTCATCACGTGTTGCGATCGAAACGTCGTGGGTTTTTTTCTTTTATTTTAATTTATTTTTATTGTTATTATTTTCTATCTACGTGACTTTACCTGAAAGAACCAAGAATATAGTAAGGATTGTACCCTGGTCGCCACGGATGAAGAGGCCGAGCGGGCTCGGTTCGACTGTTGCCAGGTACCTCCACCACTCAGCTCGCAGCACACACACACAGTGTCCACTATGTAAAAATCAGGCTAAACTAAACCTTTCCAGAAGTTACTAAAATAATGCTATAAAAACAATGCAACAGTGATCATAAGACATGTGATTGAAAGTTAACAATAGCGACATATATAACATATATTACTAAACCTGGCATCCTTCGCTAGCTGCTTGAGTCAATCCATAATAGCAGGAGTAACAATTATGTATGTTGATTAACTGCGAATAACCCAATCAATAACAGATATCCATTGTAATTTACATCAATACATTACCCCCCCCCGTCTTCGTATCGGATCTGCTTACAAGCGACGACGTCACATTTATCCCCCGTCTACGTCTATTAAAGACCGAAACAGGGGAAGGATTTCACCACAACTCTGGCTGTCACCTGACGAGGCGGGTTGTTGTTGTAGTTACAGGCGAAACGTCACGGTACTTGAATTGTAAATGTTGTGGGTTTACTCTCCAACACACCGATGTGCTGAATTAGTCACTAATTGGCATGTTTTGTTTACGTGACAAACTTGACTAAGATTTACGCGAGCTAACCCAAACAAACAAAAACACCCTCTAATAAGTAAATATTTGTATTAATTCCATGAATGGACCTTGGCCTGGGACTGTGGGGATTGAGAAGTTATGGATGCAGCTTCTGTTTGTGCTGCCATCAGAATGACCAACAAATAAATAAATAATACACACGGATTGGTGACTACAGTACTAGACCCCCAGTGCTTTTATATTTAAAAGTGTATGTGCTTTGTGGTTGCTTTATTGCGCGTGTGTACGTACTGTGTAACACTTGTTTGAACGCAGGTGATGGGGTTGTCCATGTTGGGTGTCATTACAGCTAAAAACAAGCAGCAGTACGAAGACCAGGACGCCGTGGCCGACCATGAGGACGGAAATTGGCCTCGCCCGGTCACAACGTACGACAGCAGTACAGGTTTCCCTCCACACATGCACACACCTACGAGTTTCCCACTACAGAGACGAAGGTCCCCCATATAGCCTTAACAGACTGTTGTGGCAAGTGCTGTTCGCAAGCACCAATGAAGGTCGGCATGGTATATCAGGGGGTAGGTGGCCAACACCACACCCGGCCGCCTTTGTCTCCCAAGTGGTGACGTATACACACACCGCTCCAGGTATTTATTTGAGGTTGAGTCGACCCAGGACCGGTTCAGATAAATAATCGTCACTGGCGTTGGCCATGAGCGGGACTCCAACTCGCATGTTTGCGGGGTTTGGAGCGTAGCATACTATCCACTGCGCCACTGCTACCTTCACGTAACGCACACAGAAACAACACACAGGGACCCACACGCACGGACACACAGGGACCTGCTCAACATTGAAATGTGCAGCCCTTGTGTGGCGGCCTGCGTTGAATTTGGGCGTTCATCTCGTCACCCATACAAAAGGTCTCTACAATCAATGGCAGTCCCCCTTGCCCTGCTGGCACGCACATCGGGCCAGTCACCCCACGCACAGCACACACAACGTGCGCGTCGCGTATGCCAAATCAAGAGTCGTCCCCGAGTGTCCGGCAAATTGGACCGACTATCCCGGGCCCCGTGCTTCGGGGGAGGCCCCACGTGTAGACATCAGTGTCACATGTAATGCTTCCGGTTTAGTTTGAAGGCATCGGGGGGGGGGGCCCACGCACCCCCTATGGACGGCCCTGGTCAAAGCACACGGCAGCGCGGAGCACGCGCGTCACGCGCACGGGCCACGTGCGTCACGGGTACGTGACATCTACAAGGCAAGCACCTGCATCGCGTGGTCATCACTTGTAAGGCATGCCCTTTGTGCATGGGACGTGCGTAGTGTGTGCAACACGTGGCACATGTATGTCACACATGCGCATCGCAATGTGATGTCATGTGTACGTGGACATTTGAATCGCATGTAGCTGTCTGGTGGGTAGGACGGATCTACGCGTGGGCAAGTAAGGGGGTGGCTGAGTAAGACTGATACGGAGACACGTCAAGCCACACACTCACCACACACTCACCGGTACACTCACACACACCACATTCACCGCACACTCACTTACCGGCACACTCGCACACTGGCACTCACTGCACACTCACACACCGCACACTCACCACGCACTTGCTTACCGGCACACTGACTGCACATTCACACACACTCACCGCTCTCACCACGCACTCACTTACCGGCACACTGACTGCACATTCACACTCACACACCGCACACTCACCACGCACTCACCGGCACACTGACTGCACATTCACACACACTCAGCGCTCTCACCACGCACTCACTTACCGGCACACTGACTGCACATTCACACACACTCACCGCACACTCACTTACCAACACTCTGACTGCACATTCACACACACCGCACTCACACCGCATTCACACACACTCACACACACTCACACCGCACTCATTCACTCACACACACTCACTCACACACACTCACACAAATTTACACACACTCACCACACACTCACACACACTCACACTCACCGGCACACTCGTGTGCAAGCACACTAGTGAGCTTCCACAAGATGTGCTGCACATTAGTGAGGCCACACACCAGCAGGTTTACACATCAGTGAGCTTACACACTAGTGTGCACACACACAGTCGTAAGCTTACAGATTAGATAGCGTACACACCAGCTCACCGGTGAGGTGAGCTACACACTGGTGAGTTAACACACCCACCTGTTCACGTGCGCAAAGCTCTTAACCCTAAACCTAACATATCCCAAATGCCATGGCTAAAGTTATTTTACACACGCACGTCCATACACGCATGCGCATATGAAGGCACGCATGCACACATACGTGCACACAAACACACATGCACGCACATGTTTAAACATATACAATTCCATGGCGTTGGACTTGAGACTCCCAGAAGTGGAATCAGGACTCCTGAGTGTGCGATATAGCTCAGTGGGCCTTACTTGGTAAAATTTAAATAATTAATTTAGTTTCAGGATGTAGGGTTCTGAAGATATTTCATCTTTCAGTCCTTTCTGACCGTTTGAGTGTGGGTGAGTGAGTGACAACTACTTATGCATTTTTTGTTATTACAAATACAAGCATTTCCAGCTATTGACATGAAATGTATTAACTCTGGAAGATGATGGTGATACAGGTGGTGGGTAGCGGTAGTGTAGCGTTTAGCACGCTGCGCTACGAACCCGGCGACCCGAGTTAAATTCTCGCTCATGCGCAACGCAGGTAACGACTCTCTGAACCGGTCATGGGCCTCCCCTAGGTCGACTCAGCCTCAAATGAGTACTTGGTGTGGTGTAAACATCACTACTGGGGAGACAAAGGCGGCCGGGCGTGGTGTTGGCCACCCACCCCTCGTGGGCCATGCTGGCCTTCACAGGTACTTGCTTACAGCACTTGCCCCAATAGTCTATTCGGGCTATACGGGGAGTCTTTGCTTTGGTGGTGATAATACAGATGGTGATTGATTATACAGATGGTTAGGATGATGATAATGATACATTTGGTGATGATGGTGGTGATGATGGGACTGTAAGAGTGGTCCTTGAAGATATTTACTGTGTAATATTAAGACACACTAATATAAATGTAATCATTAAAGCACAATATATAACACTTGTAATTTCTGTTGAAAGCATGTGCTTTTAATGGTCACGTGTATTTGTACGTGGTTGTGCATGAATGCACGTGTTTTTATTTTCTGTATTAGGTGCTTGACGACAGCCCTTGGCCCAACAGTCTATATTGGTTGTACAGGAAATCTTTGTGTTTTGATTTACGAATGTTCCATTCACGAAATGTAGTGAAAACGAAATTGACAAATTAAGGATACTTTTCGACTTACAAAATAGAATTTCAGCGGAAACAATATATCACATGGCACGCGCCATGAGATCATCAAGCAAGAAGCTGTCATCCATTCACGACAGTGTCACGGTATCCCCATAGTGCAAAAGTAACGCCTCGTCACCTCTCCAGTCATTCCAACATGCAGATCTTTTGGTGAGTTCCTTGAAGATGTTAATTATTTTTGTTTTAAATTGATTATTATTCAACCGTTGTAATATTTGTTCTCTATTATTTTTTGCATTGTGAAATATTGGTGTTTATTTTGGGTTTATAGTAGAAATGACTGTCTGAAACACATCGCAAGTTTTTCGTATTCAATTAATGGGAAAAGCCATTCCGATTTGCGATATTTTGTTTTACGGGCGTTTTTAGAAGAACGCATCCCTTTCGTAAGTAGAGGTATACATGTACAGGAATCCATTGCCAACCGCTAATTTACCAACCACGAAATTTTAGTAAACACGGATTGACTACTGGACACCTGTTTACTAACCACGAGCATCTCGCTTTGAGTATTCGCGAGTCGCGCCGAGTAGTGAAATCAAAACAACACGATGTACCTTATGGGGGGGGGGGGGGGTTCTTGTATTTGTTCTTGTATTTGTACGAGCTGTTGTTTGTTTATGTTACCGATGTTTACGGGGAGCGTTAGTGCAGCGGGTTAGCGAGCTGTACTATAAAGCCATAAATCCTGGTATAATTTCTGCTCATGGCCAACACCAGTGGCAATTATCTGAACCATTCCTGGACCTACCCTCGGCCTCAAATGAGTACTTGGTGCATTGTGAAAACATCAGCACTGGCAGAGACAAACCCCATATGCTGTGCTGGCCTGCATAAGTGCTCATAACGGCACTTACCCAACAGTCTGTTACATGGGGGGATCTTAGTCTTGGCGTGTAAGTGAGAGTTTGTGGACTTTGCATGTTCTTCCCCTGTTGTGCACGCGTTTTCTCAGGGTTCTCAGCTTTCAAAAAAGAACAACCAATTCTAACTGTAAGATATTACCTGCAAATTACTTAAACAAGGATTACACACCGTGGCAACATCGCCCCCTTCTGTGAAAGCTGGACAGGACCCTCCTGCAAAAGAGTGAGACTTCTCTGAATAAACAAATGTAGCACGGCAATCTTTGAGATAATAAAAAAAAACTATTCACCCCTAGAGTGGACAAGGTAGCGAGGGCGATCCTAGCAAGCGAGGGAGCTGTACTCAGACGGAACGGACGACGGCTCCCAGCCGACCTCTTCGCCTTTGTCGATCTTGTCATCGTTGGAGGCCGGTCTCAGCTCTGCGAGGATCGCCTCAAACTTGGGGCGCTCTAACGGCGCGTGGCTCCAGCAGCGGTGCATCACCTTGCGGCTGTGGGGCGAGGGGAGGGTGCAGTGAGGGTGCGAGGAAGGCGAATCGCGCACAAGCTCGGACTGCGCTTTCACCTCTTCCAGTGTGCGTTCGTTCTCAGAATGGTTGAATGAGTGCCGATGATGTTAATGACGTCACAGAGGGGGATGAAGGGGGTCAGGTGGCGAGGGGGGTGAGGGGGGGGTGAGTAGGTAGAGGGTCATGAAGGCATAAAATATCTACAGAATGGATTCACACAGCGGCGTCTAAATGCCACTGCATCTCCATACGTAGTGCAGAAACACTGATCATGTTTATCTTGTAGAGAGAGAAGCAGTCTGTGGGTCTCTACAGTGAGGGAAAAAAGTATTTCATCCCCTGCTGATTTTGTACGTTTGCCCACTGACAAAGAAATGATCAGTCTATCATTTTAATTGTAGGTTTATTTGAACAGTGAGAGACAGAATAACAACAAAAAATCCAGAAAAACGCATGTCAAAAATGTTATGGATTTATTTGCATTTTAATGAGGGAAATAAGTATTTGACCCCTCTGCAAAACATGACTTAGTACTTGGTGGCTAAACCCTTGTTGGAAATCACAGAGGTCAGACGTTTCTTGTAGTTGGCCACCAGGTTTGCACACATCTCAGGAGGGATTTTGTCCCACTCCTCTTTGCAGATCTTCTCCAAGTCATTAAGGTTTCGAGGCTGACGTTTGGCAACGCGAACCTTCAGCTCCCTCCACAGATTTTCTATGGGATTAAGGTCTGGAGACTGGCTAGGCCACTCCAGGACCTTAATGTGTTTCTTCTTGAGCCACTCCTTTGTTGCCTTGGCCGTGTGTTTTTGGTTATTGTCATGCTGGAATACCCATCCACGACCCATTTTCAATGCCCTGGCTGAGGGAAGGAGGTTCTCACCCAAGATTTGATGGTACATGGCCCCGTCCATCGTCCCTTTGATGCGGTGAAGTTGTCCTGTCTCCTTAGCAGAAAAACACCCCCAAAGCATAATGTTTCCACCTCCATGCTTGACGGTGGGGATTGTGTTCTTGGGGTCATAGGCAGCATTCCTCCTCCTCCAAACACGGCGAGTTGAGTTGATGCCAAAGAGCTCCATTTTGGTCTCATCTGACCACAACACTTTCACCCAGTTGTCCTCTGAATCATTCAGATGTTCATTGGCAGGGAAAAAAGTATTTGATCCCCTGCTGATTTTGTACGTTTGCCCACTGACAAAGAAATGATGAGTCTATATTTTTAATGGTAGGTTTATTTGAACAGTGAGAGACAGAATAACAACAAAAAAATCCAGAAAAATGCATGTCAAAAATGTTATAAATTAATTTGCATTTTAATGAGGGAAATAAGTATTTGACCCCCTCTCAATCAGAAAGATTTCTGGCTCCCAGGTGTCTTTTATACAGGTAACGAGCCGAGGTTAGGAGCACACTCTTAAAGGGAGTGCTCCTAATCTCAGCTTGTTACCTGTATAAAAGACACCTGTCCACAGAAGCAATCAATCAATCAGATTCCAAACTCTCCACCATGGCCAAGACCAAAGAGCTCTTCAAGGATGTCAGACAAGATTGTAGACCTACACAAGACTGGAATGGGCTACAAGACCATTGCCAAGCAGCTTGGTGAGAGGTGATAAGAGTTAAAGCGATTATTCGCAAATGGAAGAAACACAAAAGAACGGTCAATCTCCCTTGGTCTGGGGCTCCATGCAAGATCTCACCTCGTGGAGTTGCAATGATCATGAGAACGGTGAGGTCGTGGATGGGTATTCCAGCATGACAATGACCCAAAACACACGGCCAAGGCAACAAAGGAGGGGCTCAAGAAGAAGCACATTAAGGTCCTGGAGTAGCCTAGCCAGTCTCCAGACCTTAATCCCATGGAAAATCTGTGGAGGGAGCGGAAGGTTCGAGTTGCCAAACGTCAGCCTCGAAACCTTAATGACTTGGAGAAGATCTGCAAAGAGGAGTGGGACAAAATCCCTCCTGAGATGTGTGCAAACCTGGTGGCCAACTACAAGAAACGTCTGACCTCTGTGATTGCCAACAAGGGTTTTGCCACCAAGTGCAGAGGGGTCAAATACTTATTTCCCTCATTATAATGCAAATCAATTCATAACATTTTTGACATGCATTTTTCTGGATTTTGTTGTTATTCTGTCTCTCACTGTTCAAATAAACCTACCATTAAAAATATAGACTGATCATTTCTTTGTCAGTGGGCAAACGTACAAAATCAGCAGGGGATCAAATACTTTTTTCCCTAAATGTATATGTGCTTTCTTGAGCAGGGGGACCTTGCGTGCGCTGCAGGATTTCAGTCCTTAACGGCGTAGTGTGTTACCAATTGTTTTCTTGGTGACTATGGTCCCAGCTGCCTTGAGATCATTGACAAGATCCTCCCGTGTAGTTCTGGGCTGATTCCTCACCGTTCTCATGATCATTGCAATTCCACGAGGTGAGATCTTGCATGGAGCCCCAGGCCGAGGGAGATTGACAGTTCTTTTGTGTTTCTTCCATGATGCGCACCAACTGTTGTCACCTTCTCACCAAGCTGCTTGGCAATGGTCTTATAGCCCATTCCAGCCTTGTGTAGGTCTATAATCTTGTCCCTGACATCCTTGGAGAGCTCTTTGGTCTTGGCCATGGTGGAGAGTTTGGAATCTGATTGATTGATTGCGTCTGTGGACAGGTGTCTTTTATACAGGTAGCAAGCTGAGATTAGGAGCACTCCCTTTAAGAGTGTGCTCCTAATCTCAGCTCGTTACCTGTATAAAAGACACCTGGGAGCCGCTTTCTGATTGAGAGGGGGTCAAATACTTATTTCCCTCATTAAAATGCAAATCAATTTATAACATTTTTGACATGCGTTTTTCCGGATTTTGTTGTTGTTTTTCTGTCTCTCACTGTTCAAATAAACCTACCATTAAAATTATAGACTGATAATTTCTTTGTCAGTGGGCAAACGTACAAAATCAGCAGGGGATCGAATACTTTTTTCCCTCATTGTATGTGAGGAGTCTGTGGGTCGCAACAGCACGTACGTCTGGAAGTAGGACATTCCAGACTAAGAGGGTTCATAATGGCCGTGTCAACGAGACTGAACCAGCCAGCACAACTCACTGCTAATAACACATCACATAATTCACCCTTAAGCAATTGTTCAATCAATTAATTAAATCACTACAATTAAAATCAAAGAATATCCCAGAACAAACACTTCGCACTCTCCTCCGTCAGCCACCTGCATCGACAATAGAAACGCATCAGTCCAGCAGTGGATAAAACCTGGTGTGGGAGGTATGGGGGGGCGGCTTACACTTGTGGTGGACAGCAGGGGGGTGGCTGCATGCAGTAGCCATCGCAGATCAAGCGGTAGAACTTGTCATCGACTGCCATGCACCAGGGTAAGGGGCCTCTCCTACACCCACACATATCACACACCGAGCGGTACACACGTCACACCGAGGAGCACGCACGTCACACACCGAGCAGGTTGCACAGGTCTCCTTTATCAAGACAAACGTGGAGCAGATTACAACTACAACTCTTCTACGCCTGTCACAATGCCCCCCTCTCCCCCCCCCCCCCCCCAGTTTATGGGGGGGCGCGGGCCTCACTCCCCCCTTCGCGTCAGCCCCCCCTAATAAATGGTCCGGTTGCATTGTGAATGCACCACTCGAATGACGTGCAGTCCCGTGGCGCACTGTAACGGGCTCGTGATTTACTCAATAAAATTCAACGTAAAAAAATAAAAACGATCCCAAGACATTATTTAAAATAATGTATGGCCATCGTGTGTCAGCATCACAGGCGAAAATTGGCATGTAAAAAAAAACTTCACTGCGACTCACTCAATTGGGATTGCTCGCAGCAAACAGCACTTGACCTGCTTACAGGTTAGGTGCTGAATAACCGTGTGTCACACAGAGAACAGTTGCCACTGAGGCTGCCCTTTTCAAATGCTTGAGATGAGATGTGATTATCGCGTGTAAATGTACACACTAAAATAACGAAAAAATTATAAGCGAACTATTATCGTTTCAGGTGGCAGGGTGGTGCAGCGGTGATCTTTGACCCTCGCAACAAGAAGGGCCTTGGTTAATGATCCGACTGGCACTTTGCGGAGTTTTCTACGTTCTCACCTTTGTTCTGTATGGGTTATCCAGTTTGCTCACATAGCTAGAAAACACACAATCACAATGTAACTGGGTATTGGCCAAGCATCCCAATGCTAAAGTTACCTGCAAATTACTTCATTGGGATGACACTCGGCAGCAGAGCCGGATGATGGCATTGCTGGGGCCCTATGCCATTGTCAAGTTTAAGAGGCCCCTTCTATGAATGCCTGTATATTTTTGTCAGCAGAATGAAAATAACTGCTTTGGAGAGTCTTTTTTTCTCACCGATCTTTATTTATTAAGCAATTATGTTAAAACTCAAAACCTCGTGTCCATTTCTTGTTTCGTATTTAGAGATCCCCCCCCCCTCTCTTAATGCGAGGCCCTAAGCTGCAAGTGTGGCCGGTCTGAGCTCGCCTGTGATGAATCACACGTATAATTGTGCACTCTAATTTTCTATGGGTGGCCAGGAGAATTTATTATTATTTAAGTGAATGCAATGGTGATCAGGGGATTGGATCCAGAGCCCCACGTACACAGTAGAGTACAAGGGAACGCCCACAATACAGATTTGAGCTGACCTGCGGATTGAGAAATTGAACTGTTTTGTGACGTGGAGGGTGTTTCTGACCGCTATTATGACCGACCCGTCCCGACGGGAGGAGAGAGGACAGGGTGGACCGGCTGCATGAGCTTACTCTCCGGCACTGCACAGCAAAACATCGCCTCCCTACTGCAAAAATACTCGGCAGGACCCTCCTGAAAATGAAAGTCTTCGGAATCAGTGAGGCCTGTCCTTGGGAGGACAGGCGTAGTCTTGGTCGTCACAAGCGAACATTTGTTTCTCCACATGAATTTGTATCCCCGGGTTACCATCAGGGCTGGGCGCTGCAAGCTTAGCTTCTGAGATCTGATGAGACTGGCCGTTTTTTAAAAGGTAATTTCGGCATCTGGAGCCCAAGCATGCAACAACTTTATGCAACTTCTTGGTTATTTTGATGAAGTCACGTAGAATGGAAATAAAATAATAAAAATAAAACATAATAAAAAATAAAATTCTCACGACGTTTCTGCCAAAACACAAGTAGCCTTCTTCAGGTGAAGGAACAGAACTGTCGGGACAACAGCGCTTCAATAACTGCTGCTAAGATTCCCAGCGTCTTTTAAGCTAGGTGGGAGAGGTAAAGCGCCTTGACAAAGGAGTTTACATATCAAACAGGATAATTTAGCATTGAAATAGCTGTGTTAAAGTGTTGGATCATCAGGGTGTTAAAGTCAGAAATAAGCATGTAACTGGGAGATTAGCATGATGTTAATGTGAGGGATTAGCATGTGACTGGTCACGGAAATAGCTATGTTAAAGTCAAAGTTTACATCTCAACAGAGGCGTTTAGTATATGGACGCTAAAGGACTGCAACTACCCAACTATCATACAATAAACCGATGTGAAAAAAATAAGTATAAACAACATCAATATAATAAATGTACTCAATATGTTCTTCAATACGTTGAGCTATAAACATAAAGTAACTGAGTATACACTACACTATATAATGAATACCATATAGTAAACGAAGTAATAAAACTAAAATATAAACTACATCAATGTTATTAATAAACTCTATATACTCTCCAATCAGCTGAGCTACTAACAATAAGTCATTATACATTACAATGCCATATGGCGAAAAAAAGGGTGGCGGTTTTTTCCTTCTTTCCAACGTTAGCACCACGGAGAGCGACGAGCCTCGTTCAGACGGACGAGTCCATCCATGCTCGGAACGGAGGAGGGGGGAGAAACAGCCACGATGTGCTGCTCTGTCCTGTGTTGCGTTACAACCATGCCATAAACTAGACTACTATACATTGAAACGTTATACCTTCCAATCTAAACTACATTGTATAATATCGTATACACAGCCCAATGTAAGCTCGAACATTATGCAGTATATTTATATGTCTTCAACTAAACTTTTTCCTACATTACACGACTATACACCGTAATATACACTACCATAGACAAACCCACCCTTGAATTATAAAATGCGTTACTTTACACTACCCTATACTTTAGACTGTAAAATGTTAGACTTGTAATATTACACTATGTATTATTCTACCAACCCTACTGTATACCACACTGCTGTATATTCACAATACAATTACGATACTATATATTGCCTTATGAATTATGTTAAACATTACAATGTTATACTATTTATTATTATGTAACATGCTATAAACCATACCATTGACCGTCGTGTGAAGAGGCAGTGCCAGCGAATGGACTGCAGTCTGAATGTCACCATAAAATACAATCAATTAAGAACTGAAATTGTTTATAACGTCTTTCCAATGAAATTTGGATTTAAAGCTTTCGTGACTGCAGTAATTAATATGCTTAGTTCTTTCGGTAAAGTCACGTTGAAGGGAAACAACAAAATAATAAAATATATATAAAACAATAAAAATTCTCACGACGTTTCGACCATAACACAAACCAATTCCTCAACCACATCAATTCCATACACCCAGCCATCAGATTCACCATGGAGGTCGAAAAAGATGGCAAGCTACCCTTTTTGGATGTCCTAATTAAAAGGAGACCTGATGGTTCAATGAGCCACTCTGTCCACAGGAAAGCTACGCATACGAATGCTTACTTAAAACTGGATTCCCACCACCATCCATGTCAGAAGAACTCCCTCATCAGGACTCTATAGCATAGAGCCCAATGCATTTCCGACCAGGAACACATTGCCAGTGAACTTAAGCACGTACACCAAGCTCTCAAGGCTAATGGTTACTCCGACTACACAATCCGCAAAGCCATCACTCCAGCCATGAAGAAGGATCCTCTTGAGGAGCCATTCAAAACCATCACCTTACCCTACATTGCGGGGGTCAAAAAAAGATCTCCAAAATCCTGAATAAACACAAGATCCAGGTCCGATTCAACACAGTACATAAAATCCGTGATCTGGTTCCATCTGTAAAAGATGTGGTTCCAGACATACAGTACCCGGGCGTCTACAAACTAAGTTGCCTCTGTGGTAGCAGTTACATTGGAGAAACCAAACGACATATCTGGGACCGCATCCGTGAATATAAAGCAGACTTGAAACACGGTAGGACGAGCACCTCAGCCGTGGCAGATCACTGTTATAATTCAGTGGGCTCACATGACATTGACTTCTCCAAGACGGACGTTTTCTGCAAGCCATCCGGCTACCATGAGAGATTCGTTCATGAGGCCATCCACATATACAAACACAGAAACAATTTCAACCGAGAAGATGGATTCTGGCTTAGTAACCATTGGAAAGATGTTATAAACCATTTTGGTACTTAATTGATTGTATTTTATGGTGACTTTCAGATCGCAGCCCATTCGCTGCCACTGCCTCTTAATACCTTTCACACGACGGTCAATGGTATGGTTTATAGCAGGGGTGTCCAAACTTTTGTTTCCCGAGGGCCACATACAGAAAAATATACGAAGGATTGGGCCACTCACTAGACGTGAGGTATACTGCCTCACTTCTCATGCACTAATATTGTCAAAATCAATCAAATGCAGGTAAATTACGTTTGATTATTGAACATGTTTGAAGAAAAAAAGCCTCCATCATAGCTCTTCATTAGTAGATTTAATTTTATTTTTTACAAAAAGGTTGGCAGGTAATTCTCTCAGTGACAGCCTCAGATTGGTTCTTAGGGTGCTGATCCCCCTTCATTGTCCATATGAAGGGAGAGACAAGAAGACAAATAGGGGATGTGGATATTTCAAGCTTATTACACAAATAAATTATTGGGCTTGTTAACACATCAACTAACGTTTGTTAAAAACATTGTCATCAACTTTAATTGACTGAATTTATGAAGTAATTGGGCTTATTAACAAATGAAAACGGTGTGTATATGTTTAACTCACCTGTAATGGGAATAATGTTACGCTCAGTGGGAGCAGTGATGCTGCGCTTTGGTCTGAAGGATAGCTGGCAGGTCAGGAGTAAGTTTGGTGGTTGAGATGCGAAGGACGTCACGGAGATGGCTGTCGGTCGTTCTGGTTCTCAGCCTGCTTTTGTTCAGCGTTAACAGAGAGAATGTCTGCTCACATATGTATGTTGAGCCGAACAGACTCATCATTCGTTTTGCATGGCGTCTCGTCAGAGGAAACTTGGCCTTTTCCAAACTCCGGTAGAAGTCAGGTAGGGAGAGAAGCTGATGCTGATTCTTCAGAGAATCATCACACTGAATTTCGATCAGTTCTAATTGCAGACTCTCCTCCACTTCTTTTGCATCCATTGAAAACGGAGCCGCAAACAGTGTGATTTCCTTCTCAATGACAGAAAAATCTTGGAAGCGCTGACTGAATTCTGTCATGAGAGATGTGATCACAGACACATATTCTCCCATTTTTGCAGAGAGCTTGGCATTTGGAAATGCGCATTGATTTCGGTCAGCGTGGGGAAGTGCGCTACATTGAAGTTGCGCAGTTGTGACTCGAAGAGACGGAGCTTCGCACGGAATGCTTTCATGTGCACATATAGCTGTGGTACCAGCTGCTCTTTGCCTTGTAGTCTCTTGTTCGGGGTGTTGAGATGATCAGTGAGATCAACTAAAAAAGCCAGGCCTGCCAACCATAAAGGGTCACTGATCTCATGGAGAGGTCTGCCCTTTTCTTTCAAAAACTTGTCGATATTTGATCTCAGGGAATAAAACCGCTGCAGCACGGAGCCGCGACTGAGCCAGCGCACTTGAGAATGGTAGAGTAGGTCCCCGTATTCAGCATCGACATCAGAGAGGAACGCTTGCAATTCTCTGTGGTAAAGCCCTCGGGCCATAATTTTTTTTGACATTTTTCACAACTGTGTTCATCACATCGCCAAGCTGGATTATCTTGGCACAGAGGGCTTCTTGGTAGATGATACAGTGCATTTTAACAGTCTCACCTCCGCTCCCCTGCACCTTGGCACTCACCATAGAAGCCATTCCTTTGCGCTCGCCTGTCATTGCTGGAGCCCCATCCGTTGAAATTCCACACAGCTTGTCCCATTTAAGTCCAGCCTGGTTAATTGAATCTGACACATCTTCAAAACATATCCTTCCCAGTTGTTGTCCCCTTTAGACTCTGAAGATCAAGCAGTTCCTCCGTAATGCAAAAATTCTCATCAACTCCCCGCAAAAAAATTAACAGCCGTGCAGTGTCCGTGGCATCTGTGCTCTCATCACATGCAATCGAGTAAAAATCGAAAGCACAAGCTTTATCTGACACTTGCTATTTTAAGTTAGCCGACAAGTCTTCAATTCGCCGCACAACCTTATTTCTGGACAACACTAACATCGTTAAAATCCTGCAATTTCTCCAGGCACATTCCCACGACTTTAGTGAGGCACTGTTTGATGAAGTCACCGTCTGAGAAAGGTTTCCCGTGTAGGGCAATGAGTTGAGTTACTTCATTGCTGGCTATTGTTGCATTTTCTTGAGCTTTGTTAGCACGGAAAAAAAAACCCTGCTGCTGCGTTAGCAGGCTAGCTTGCCATTTGCTTTACCTTCTCTCTCCGCTCGGCGCCAGTGTAGGACGTGAAGGTCTGATGTTTCGTTTCATAATGCCGTCGTACATTGTACTCTTTCATCACGGCAACACTCTCATTACAAATCAAACAAACACACTTCCCCTTGGTTTCTATAAAAAAAAAATCATTTTTCCACCGAGTCTGAAATTTTCTGCACTCGCTTGCAATCTTGCGTCTCTTCGGTTCCGGCATTTCTGGTGACCCTGAGCAAATGTTTTCTACGATTGCTTGCTTTGTGGAGACGCTGCCTTGTTCAAGACAATAGCGCTATCTAGTGTTTAAATTAAGAAATGCAATACAGTGGGCCATAGTCCATTATATTTTTAAACTTTGATACGGGCCAATTAAAAATGGATGGCGGGCCGCAGTTGGCCCGCGGGCCGTAGTTTGGACACCCCTGGTTTATAGCATGTTATATAATAATAAATAGTATAACATTGTAATGTTTAACATAATTCATAAGGCAATATATAGTATTGTAATTTTATAGTGAATATACAGCTGTGTGGTATACAGTAGGGTTGGTAGAATAATACATAGTGTAATATTACAAGTCTAATATTTTACAGTCTAAAGTATAGGGTAGTCTAAAGTAACGCATTGTATAATTCAAGGGTGGGTTTGTCTATGGTAGTGTATATTACGGTGTATAGTTGTGTAATGTAGGAAAAAGTTTAGTTGGAGACATATCAATATACTGCATAATGTTCGAGCTTACATTGGGCTGTGTATACGATATTATACAATGTAGTTTAGATTGGAAGGTATAACATTACAATGTATAGTAGTCTAGTTTATGGCATGGTTGTAACGCAACACAGGACAGAGCAGCGCATCGTGGCAGTTTCTCCCCCCTCCTCTGTCCCGAGCATGGATGGACTCGTCCGTCTGAACGAGGCTCGTCGCTCTCCGTGGTGCTAACGTTGGAAAGAAGGAAAAAACCGCCACCCATTTTTTTCGCCATATGGCATTGTAATGTATAACGACTTATTGTTAGTAGCTCAGCTGATGGAGAGTATATAGAGTTTATTGATGACATTGATGTAGTTTGTATTTTAGTTTTTTTATTAGTTTACTATATGGTATTCATTAGATAGTGTAGTGTATACCCAGTTACTTTATGTTTATAGCTCAATTTATTGAAGAATATATTGAGTACATTTATTATATTGATGAAGTTTCTACTTAGTTTTTTTTCACATCGGTTTATTGTATGATAGTTGGGTAGTTGCAGTCCTTTAGCGTCCATATACTAAATGCCTCTGTTGAGATGGAAACTTTGACTTTAACATAGCTATTTCCGTGACCAGTCACATGCTAATCCCTCACATTAACATCATGCTAATCTCCCAGTTACATGCTAATTTCTGACTTTAACACCCTGCTGATCCAACACTTTAACGCAGCTATTTCAATGCTAAATTATCCTGTTTGATATGTAAACTCCTTTGTCAAGGCGCTTTACCTCTCCCACCTAGTTTAAACGACACTGCGAATCTTAGCAGCAGTCATTGAAGTGCTGTCGTCCCGACAGTTCTGTTCCTTCACCTGAAGAAGGCTACTTGTGTTGTGGCCGAAACGTCGTGAAAATTTTATTTTTTATTACGTTTTTTTTTTAATATCCATTCTACGTTACTTTACCGAAAGAACCAAGAAGATGAATCCCTGCAGTCACGAAAGCTTTAAATCTGAACTTTACGCAATTAATAATCATAGTGTAAGATAAGACTACAATCGTTGTCTGCTGTGAGGATCTTCTGTACTCAGGGCCCCGAATGTTTGTGGCAAGTGAAAGTTTGTCTCAGCAAAATATAAGATTTCTCACAGTAGCATACCGTATGACCACACGTCGCTCTGCACCTTGTAGAGCCCATGGAACATGCTTTCTGAAGACATCCACTTTACAGGCAGAGGCACCTAATGGACATGACCGCATGGCCACAAGCACAACAACAATACGTTCAGTAAATTCAGTTCAGGCCGATGCATCGCGATTCGTCATACGTTTTTTGCGTCAGGCCACATTCATCTGGCCAAATTAGCGTCATCTAGCCCTCCACTACCCTGAAGGGTTAAATGTGTAGTGACATCACGGGATGTCACTGTGTAGTGCCGGCCCTAGAGAGGCACGGCGTGCGGTGTATTGACATCGCGGATACCACTCTGGTGTGGGTGTAGTACCGGCCCTAGAGGGGCTCGGTCAGCGCTGATTGATCCCGCTGGATGGCATCACGCTTGGCGTGCAGTGCCAACCCAACAGGATAGGGTGTGGGAGTGCCGGCCGTAGGAAACGGGTTACTAAATGCTATGGCACTCTGGTTGACCCGAGAGGACACGTGACCGGTTAAGTCTACAAAGGGGCCCCAAGTGGGGTCTAGGGGTGGTCACGTGGTCGGGGTCCAGATCCTGCTGCTCGATGATTCTTGAAGGTGGTCGTGGCCAAGGGCGGAGCCAGCCACGCCACAGAGAATATAAGCTGGGTCCCCCAGAGGGACCGGCGTTGTTGTTCATCCTGAAGAACCTTTGTCTACGTCTACGTTCTACCGAGTCTCCAACACATGGACTGGGACCCGAGCTGTGGTCCCGTTCTGTCGTAGCTAGTCATGTTGTAATTAGTGTAGTTAGCCTGGTGGTCACCACCACAGGTTCTTATTCTGGGCCAGTTACCCCGTGTACCACATGGGGTGGGGAGGAGGAAGGGGATTTGTGAAATTGCCCCATATTTTGAACTGTCGGCAGAGCAGGGAGATTGAATCCAATTGCCAACCTCTGGATTGCAAGTCCAGGGTGGGAGAGCCATTGCACCACCGTGTGTGGCAGCACCCCTGCTCTTTTTTTCTTAGGGGCTGTGCAAAATAAAATAAAAACATTGAGTACAATGAAAGTGATGGGCCTTCCATTCCGATGATGGTGATGACATTGGCGATACTGATAATGATGCTGATGATGCTAAGTAAGGTGAAGGACTCACTTTGCCCTTCACCACGTAGTTGGGGTCAGTCTGGACGTTCCGTGCCAGCCCAAAGTCGCAAATCTTGGCGATGTGTCCATGCGTTACCAGCAAATTCCTCGCAGCCAGGTCGCGGTGGATGCACTAAAAAAAAGAAAAAAATTCCCTGTGTGGCCTTCAACAAACTTGGGGCAACTTCTGTGAAGGTCGGCCACGGTACACGACGGGGTGGGTGCCCAGCACCACGCCCGACCGCCTTTGTCTCCCCAGTGTAGATGTTTATACACCGCACCAGGTACTCATTTGAGACTGAGTCCATCTGGGGAGGCCCATGACCGGTTCAGATAATTGTCACTGGTGTTGGCCGTGAGCGGGAATCGAACTCTGGCCATTGGGTTCGTAGTGCAGTGAACTAACCACTGAGCGACCACTCGCCACCCAGACAGACATATTAATGGCAACAAAGACGTGCACCACAGACACAGTCACATACAAAGACACAGTTAAACACGCACAGTCACAGAGATACAGTTAAACATACTCTTTGGTTCTTTCGGTAAAGTAACATAGGTATAAAATGAAACAAATCACGACGTTTCGGGCGCAACACAAGTGTCCCTCATCAGGTGGGAAAGCATGATCTGCTGCTGAGGCAGACTGTTTTAAAAGGTTTGAAATAGGTGTAGCCTAAGGGTCATAAAGAAGTGGGCGGGGCTAGTGATGTTAATGTGAGAAATTAGCATGTAAATGTAAGATCGGAGAGCGGCCTCCTCGACGAGGGCTTCAAATCAAGACAGTTAAACACGCGCAGTCACACATGGTCAAATTGAAACACAGAGGTGAATTTCCGGAGGTTCTTAAAGATGGTCATGGCCCTGTAGGGATAGAGACAGACAGGCACGGAGATACATACAGAGAGACACAGAGACAGGTTAAAATTATCACGTATTTTCATCATTATGTTCCACCACTCTTTTAACCGAGGAGAGAGGCTCACTGCTGATTCACTCCTCTCGCAACTCACGTTCTTGTGAGCGAGGAAGGCCATTCCGCTCGCGACCTGCTCCGAGAAGCTCGGGAGGTTGTCCACCCCGGATGGAGTAGAGTCGCTCACGATCGCTTCTCTCTCCGACGACGACGCGTCCCAGCCTGCGGCGCACAAGGAAGCCCGGACGATTCAGAAATGCCCTAACTATAGAGTATCTATAGTAGATCATCGATTATTCGGCGGCTACGGGGGGGAAGGGGACGCCAAATTTTTTAACAACGCCGGATATTCACTACATAATAATTTTAAAAAGCTAATTTTTTGCACATTCTTGCATAGCATTGTTTTTAAATGTTGTGAATGTTTTGTTGTCTTTTAAATTAGTTTACTATATGAAATTGGTGTGAATAAACATACAAATACACAGAAATAAATATCCTACTGTAAAATGTAACCTATTTACTGTACCGTACTTACCAATCCAATCTCGAAGACTCTGAATGGAGTGATGTATATACGTGCAATATTGTCATTTTTTAAAGTTGTATTTAGTGTATAATGTACCGTCCGTAATATTTAACACTGAAATGAAGTCGGTGGCCGCTCTGGTTAATAACGCGGTCTACTTCGCAGTAGACACAGTTAGAGCGAACACGTACATGATTAGAAAAAGAGAGTCGGCCAAGTGTTGTGTGGTGTAATTACCCAAATTTGAGAAATTTACTCGCAAATTATTCCATCGGGGAAGCTGCCTAATAACATCACAAACCCACTTGGCAGGGTAAAGCCCGCTTGCAAGGCTGTGGCTGCACAGGGGCAGCTGCCCCCAGTCCATGGAAACTGGTACTGATGTAGTTTACGAATCGCCATGGGCGGCATGGTGGCACATTGGTAAGTAACCCTTGCGCCTTGCAGCAAGAAAGCTGGGTTTGATTCCCGACTCGGGCGCGTTTCGGCGTGGAATTGTCATCTTCTCTCCCCCTGTTCGTCAGAGTGTGTAAGTGCAATGAAGTGTTTGAGTGAGTGTGTGAGCGAGTGAGTTAGCGTGAATGTGTGAGTGTGTGAAGATTGTATGTTCTCCCCCTCTTCTGGGTCTCCTCCGTGTTCTCGAGTTTCCTCCCATAGTAAAAAAAATACCCAATACAACGAGTCTGGCATTGGGCAAAACATCCCAATACTGAAAAATCACCTGCAAATTACTCAATTGGGACTACACAGTGACAGCAAAAACTTCGCAGGACCCTCATGAAGAAGTCTTGAGTTTTTGCACAGTAAACAAATGTAATAATAAATCTTGACTTAAAGCTTTTGTAACTGCAGGAAGACATTCTTTGGGTCTTTCGGTAACGTCACGTAAATAGGTTCAAATGAAATAACCAAAAATAACAAAAAACTACGACGTTTCGATCACAACACAAGCTTTTGTCATCAGGAAGAAAAAAAGAGAGGGGGACAGCTGCTGAGGCAGACAGTCTGCCTTATCTCAACCGGTGTTGTCCCTATCCTAGGTAAACTCTGTCTTAAATGAGTACCTGGTGCAGTGTGTAGACATGAGCACTGGGGAGACAGAGGTGGCTGCATGCGCGTAGTGCTGGCCACCCACCTCCTCGTGGGCCACGCCGCCTAACAGCAGCACAGTCTGTTAAGGCTTATTTGGGTGATCTTCATCTTTGTTGTACGCTTGTGCCATCTTGTGTGTCCGCTGTCACAGATTCCAGGCTACAACCCTCCGGAGTCCACCCCATGGGGCTCCCCTTCTCCCCGGCCCAAAAAACCCAGACAGTACTCGTGCATCATGCATGCGGTGTCAGCAAGAGGTAAGAGGTGCATGAGTGGGCACACACTCTGGGTTTTACATCTGCAGAGTTAGTTAAGTGTACAGTGTGCTCGCAAGCAGAGGTGAACAATAAAAAAAAATCAGTGGCGGTTATGAGAAACGCTACCCTGAAGTAACGGGCGGTTTGCACTCTGAACTTGCAATCCTGAAGTTACTGGTTCGTTTTCCCATCGCAGCGTTTGAAACAGTGGCGCAATTTTCTTAAATTTACAATTTTTACCTTGCCAACCAGTACAAACAGCCAGGTGAGGTGTATAAGCGTCACTATATATGAATAGTTTAGGACATCTTATGCTCACAAACTCACCCGTTCACGCACTCAACCACCAACTCAATCTCACTCAAATCACCAACTCACTCTCACTCAAACCACCAACTCACTCAACCATCAACTCACTCAACCCACCATCTCACTCAAACCACCAACTCACTCAACCATCAACTCACTCAACCCACCATCTCACTCAAACCACCAACTCACTCAAACCACCACCATCTCACTCAAACCACCAACTCACTCAAACCACCATCTCACTCAAACCACCATCTCACTGAAACCACCAACTCACTCAAACCACCAACTCACTCAAACCACCACCATCTCACTCAAACCACCACCATCTCACACAAACCACCAACTCACTCAAACCACCATCTCACTCAAACCACCATCTCACTCAAACCACCATCTCACTCTAAAAGGTTGAAGGTTAAGGTGCAGGCAGCCCTGAAAATATATTGGCTCGTGCCACTGCAAGCTCCCTTCTGGAGGATATGTTGTTGAGCCAGACGTTTGGAAGAGGTGGGAGTAACCCACATTTTACCCCACCACACACGACCTGCCGATGGACTACCCATTGACAGTGCTGAGTGGACAACGGCAGGGCCAGTGAGGGGGGATTTAAGAAACGGTTCAATCACCTGCCGCGCTTGGAGGATGAACCGGCGGCATTTGGGTTGCCAAGCCCAGTGTGATAACCGTCACATTATGGCAGCATCATAATCTGAATATTTTTCCTGGATCAATCCGATGAGCTATAAAGCTCTTTTTCACAGGTGTCCAGCACCACTTCATCATATGGATGAGGGGTTCCTGAATCAGGTGAGAGACAGATTTGTCCTCCTCTACCAGGTGAGGTCAGGCAATTTTACTTCTCACTTCACCTTCCTCACCTCAACTGGTAAGGTAGGAAAATCATTGCTCCTGAACTAGGTGAGAGCCCAATCAGGTGTGACCCGTGGTGCATAAGGGGACCACACCAATGATAAAAAAAATGCTAAACTATTTTTTATTTTCTTGGTTCTTTCGGTAAAGTCTCGTAGAAGATAAATAATAAAAATATAAAACAATACAATTCTCACGACGTTTCGACTGCAACACAAGCAATCATCATTCCTTCTACGTGACTTTACCGAAAGAACCAAGAATATGAATGCCTGCAGTCACGAAAGCTTTAAATAAAAATGTATTTTTTATTTATTTACCAAGGTCACATCTATAACAGCAGCCACTATACCTGACCAGTGTTACTCATTTCTACTGTTACCTATTATTATGATTAGTGTGTGGACCCACCACAAAATTTCATACTTAACTTGCAGTTCATCAATCTTTGTAATAGCGTAATCAACCAGACTATGCGTTAATTGTGTTTTGACCGACCGTCTGTGTTGCTTTATATGGTTTCCAAATTTTGCTAAATACTGTTTGTTTGGTATGCTTCTCTCTCTGTGTCCCCTGTTGTATCTGTGTTAGTTTCCCCCTACTTGTGTGTCTGTATATACATATGGGGTTATGTGTTTCCTCTCTCTCGTAAATTTAGCTCTTCTGTACCTGATGATGGCTGCTTGTGTTGCAACCGAAACGTCGTACGCTATTATGTTATTTTATTATTTCTTATTTATACGTGACTTTACCGAAAAAAAACAAAGAGTAATTCCTGCAGTCACGAAAGCTTTGAATCAAATCTGTAGTGCCTCTTGTTAAACAGTGCTTCAGTTAAACAGGAAAATTAATAAATCCAGCAGGCATGACTTGAAAAGTAACACATTTACATTTTGGGTGGCACTCTAAATCGTCCGGTAAATCGTGTCGCCAATTATAATTTCTGCGTTTATCTGCGCGTGTCTGTGTACCCCCAGTGGAGGAATACGTGCGCAGCTTGCTGGACAACCCTGAGTTGATTGACCGTCTGGCACTGGCCTCGGAGCAGGTGAGACTCCGTATGCGTGCATCAGCTCTGCCCCCCCCCCTCATATTTATGGTGCGGGCCTGTACCCTTGTCCGACCCCTCACTTCCGCGTTGCATCCAGCTGCCTCACTGAAGAAAGGGACACTTGCCTTGCGCTGAGTACGACGTTTCGCTGGTTGTAATCGCCAGGGAAACGATATACTCGATTTGTAAGTGTTGTGGGTTTACTCTCCAATACACTGGCATGCTGCAGTAGTAACTAATTGACACGTTTTGTTTTACGTAACAAACCTTACTAATTGGCTGTACCGGGTTAACTACACACATTTACGCGCTCTTACCCAATAAACCTTTATTATGGATAATATTGGTCGCAAAAGAATACGTGTTAAACAGCTCCATTTTAGAACGTCTCATCCTCACGAGCAATGGTCAATCAATCAAATAAATCCTAGATTTATGACGTGGCATATTTAGCAAAAAGCAGAGACGGAAGGGTGAAACTCTAGAGGTAGCTCTATGATATCCGCTTTTGTGGAACGTTCTCTAACACGGATGGCCGTACTGCTCTGAGATAAATCAGACTGGATCCTTCGTCTCGTTACGTGATGGCGGTTGCAAAATTGTTGTTGACGCGTGCATGTGCCGTGCGTGTGCTGTGTACGTGTGCAGGATGTGGTGGAGTCCCGGGTAATCTTCCCCGAACATCTCCCGCTGTCCCAGCTGCAGCAAGGTGTGCGCTCCGGCCGGTTTGTCCAGGGAACCTTCCTTGTGAGTCGTGAGAATTACCTGGAGGGGACTCTGAGGGTGCGAGGGGACGGTGACAGTGATAAAGAGGTACACGTTTCACAAGTCTGCGTCTGGAAGGAACAATGCTGTTCGATCGTATCTGTGTGAGTTTTCAAAACAAATTTATAATGAAGCAGTGGCATAGCGTTCTTGGCATGAGCAGTAGCTCTTAACCTTTACTGCAAGGCTGCAGTAAAGGTTAAGAGCTACTGGGCTAAAATATTTGTATTTTGAACGTATTTTGCACCCTACGTAGGTGTCGTAGCCTGGCACCTGCCCCCCCGGCCTTTGGGTCCTGGTGCAGTTGCACTGCCTGCACACTCGATAGCTACGCCACCACAACCACAGTATATACGTTAATTGTGACTACTTTAATAATAGGGTTTTTCCCTTTTTTTCTGGCAACAAAACTGAAACCTTTTACAAGGAATCATGTGTGCATTAACCACCCCAGGGACGGCTTTCTTTTGAGCCTCGACCCAATTGGTGCGAGACCAGAGGACGCCAAAAGGCGTACGCATATATTGCAAATATTATCACTGTGTTTTTCTTTGCATTTTGACCACAAGTATTGTGGTTAATGCACACATGATTCCTTATAAAAGGTTTTAGTTTTGTTGCCAGAAAAACGGGGAAAAACCATATTATATTTTGGTACTGGCAAAGGAGGTCTAATGATGGTTGTGACTACTTTGTTAACAAAATGAATGATCTATTTCCACCTCCAAAATGTAACGTTAAATAACAATTAGATACATTGGCCCTTTGTTGGAAAAAAAACCCAGTCCAGAAATTGCCCTGCTTGAACATATGTTACTGAAAAACATTGGTTTCAGAAGATTCATGGGCTCATAGTCCTACATTTTAAATTGTTTATTCGTGGTATTAAAACTCTTGTACAGTAAAACCTTGGATTGCGAGCATAATTCGTTCCGGAAACGTGTTTGTAATCCAAAGCACTCGTATATCAAAGCACTCATTTATCAGTTGTGATCACGTGACGCTCGGCAGTACAAAGCTGCTCGTATTGCAAGACTCTCGCTCGTTTATAAAATTAATATTTATTAAAAATTTTGCTCTTCTTGTAAAACACTCGCAGACCAAGTTACTCGCAATCCAAGGTTTTACTGTATATGCTGCTCTCTAACAACACTTGGCCCAGCGGTCTGTTCAGGCTATATCGGGGATCTTTTTTGTCTCCGTGCAGGTGTTGATCCAGGGGCTGCAGCATTTAAACCGCGCGATGCACGACGACATCGTGTGCGTGGAGATGTTCCCCGAGGAGCGCTGGGTTGCCCCCTCCTCGCTGGTCCTGCACGATGAGGGCGTCGCAGGGGACGTTGCAGAAGAGAATGAGGAGGATGTGGTGAGTGGAGCGTCAACACTGCCGAACCAAAATCAAACCCAGACACCTGCAGTGTGCGTGTCTCTCTCCCCGTGCTCGCATGGATTTTTCTCCAGGTCCTCCGGCTTTTCCCTCCACAGTTACAATCTGACATGCACTTAGAGTATTTGGCTGCTATCAATTTCAAATGTGATAAGATACTTCATTGAACGATCATTTGTGGCCAGGTCACTTAAAAAGAGCTATATAGCTCTCAGGGTCCTTACCTGGTAAAGTTATTTAGTTTATAGTTTTTAAATAGTTTTAATATAGTTTAAACAAAGAATAACAACAAAGACTCAACCACTTCAAGAGAGACCTTAAACATAATGAACACCGTGTGACCAGACAACAATCCACATTAGAGATGCTGTTAGCTTGATTTTGCGTTTATTAAATGACTTTACATTAGATTACTTCAAAATCAAGTCAGGAGTGCTAATCATTTCGTACAATTTTTGTATGTACGTAGGGGTTATTTGACCATACTTCGGTGCGGGTTGGTGAAGAGGGGGGGGGCATAGATCAGGAGCATAGAAGGACAGGACAGCAGTTCATTTTGCTGTACTGCGCTCTGCTGCCAGCCATTTTGGCGCAGAGCCTATACCACCTGTTATGCATATCCAGGCTCAACACGGCGTCGCTTCCATGGTCTGAGCTGGGTCACAGGGTGGCCTCTATATTGAAAACTAATTTCTTTAGAACTGCTTTTTGTATTTAGATTGTTGTCCTTTCCGCGCACCTCCGATTAGCATGGTTGGCTGTGTACGGTGCGAAATAAGTTCTACATGCATACATACCACAGTGACAAAATGCAAAACATAATAAAGTACAGCAATGAAGTTAATTGAAATTGGCACGAAAACAACCGTGGTTTATGAAAAGTCGACAATATTGCACAAACATAAACAAGTGTTAGATATTAAATCGCATGTAGTGCAAGTTGGCTTGGGCAGATTATTTATAGACTGATCATTGCAGTTATACTTATAAAAACGTTACGTAAACATTAAACACATATAGGGTGACTGATGTGCTAAGCAGGTAAGAGAAAATGTCAATCAGTGAAATCATAAAGAATCGAGAGATTAAGCATCAAATTGTGAATTAGATGGGAGGGTAACCTTTGTTGTAGATAATATTGGTCGCAAAAGCTTATGCGTTTTTTTTTAAACGTGTGGTATCTGATGGGCGGGTTCCGGTTGATTCTATCAATTGCCAGAACTGTTTTAACTTATCAATATTTACGGAGGACTCCTCACTGTGATCTTTTGTCATTTTAACAAAGCGTCAGTCTCATTATTGACATTGATGAGACACAGCATGAAACCACATCCGCAGGTTAAGCGCTATTGTTTTGGGTTGCTCCTTCCCCTTCAAGCCAAATTGTATTGTGTTACGCAGTGAGTTGGTTAAACAATAGTTATTTCATTATTTCAGTGTGTGAGAGAGAAGCTACTGTGGTTAGTGCTCATTTGAGTTTGCGTTGTCATCTCCCGGTGCTATCCCAGCTGCTGCTGCTGTCGTCGCTCTTGCTTAGATTGCGCAACACGATGTTTGTCCTTTGTTTTGGTCTCCAGCTGAAAGCCGAAAGTGGGAAGATGCGTCGGCCCACTGGCAAAGTGGTCGGCATTATCAAGCAGAACTCGAGGCCGCTGTGCGGCATGCTCATGCCCAGCTACGAATCCTGGGAACCGCTTCTTGGGAAGCAAGCTGATCCAAAAATGATCGCCTGGCCATAAATGATAGCGCAACTATAGTAGTTGGCCACCAGGTTTGCACACATCTCAGGAGGGATTTTGTCCCACTCCTCTTTGCAGATCTTCTCCCAAGTCATTAAGGTTTCGAGGCTGACGTTTGGCAACTCGAACCTTCATCTCCCTCCACAGATTTTCTATGGGATTAAGGTCTGGAAACTGGCTAGGCCACTCCAGGACCTTAATGTGCTTCTTCTTGAGCCACTCCTTTGTTGTTTTGGCCGTGTGTTTTGGGTCATTGTCATGCTGGAATACCCATCCACGACCCATTTTCAATGCCCTGGCTGAGGGAAGGAGGTTCTCACCCAAGATTTGATGGTACATGGCCCCGTCCATCGTCCCTTTGATGCGGTGAAGTTGTCCTGTCCCCTTAGCAGAAAAACACCCCCAAAGCATAATGTTTCCACCTCTATGTTTGACGGTGGGGATGGTGTTCTTGGTGTCATAGGCAGCATTCCTCCTCCAAACACGGCGAGTTGAGTTGATGCCAAAGAGCTCCATTTTGGTCTCATCTGACCACAACACTTTCACCCAGTTGTCCTCTGAATCATTCAGATGTTCATTGGCAAACTTCAGACGGGCATGTATATGTGCTTTCTTGAGCAGGGGGACCTTGCGGGCGCTGCAGGATTTCAGTCCTTCACGGCGTAGTGTGTTACCAATTGTTTTCTTGGTGACTATGGTCCCAACTGCCTTGAGATCATTGACAAGATCCTCCCGTGTAGTTCTGGGCTGATTCCTCACGGTTCTCATGATCATTGCAACTCCACGAGGTGAGATCTTGCATGGAGCCCCAGGCCGAGGGAGATTGACAGTTCTTTTGCGTTTCTTCCATTTGCGAATAATCGCACCAACTCTCGTCACCTTCTCACCAAGCTGCTTGACAATGGTCTTGTAGCCCATTCCAGCCTTGTGTAGGTCTACAATCCTGTCCCTGACATCCTTGGAGAGCTCTTTGGTCTTGGCCATGGTGGAGAGTTTGGAATCTGATTGATTGATTGCTTCTGTGGACAGGTGTCTTTTGTACAGGTAACAAGCTGAGATTAGGAGCACTCCCTTTAAGAGTGTGCTCCTAATCTCAGCTCGTTACCTGTATAAAAGACACCTGGGAGCCAGAAATCTTTCTGATTGAGAGGGGGTCAAATACTTATTTCCCTCATTAAAATGCAAATCAAATTATAACATTTTTGACATGCGTTTTTGTGGATTTTGTTGTTGTTATTCTGTCTCTCACTGTTCAAATAAACCTACCATTAAAATTATAGACTTATCATTTCTTTGTCAGTGGGAAAACGTTCAAAATCAGCAGGGGATCGAATATTTTTTTCCCTGACTGTATGTGAGGAGTCTGTGGGTCGCAACAGCACGTACGGCTGGAAGTAGGACATTCCAGACTAAGAGGATTCATAATGGCCGTGTCAACGAGACTGAACCAGCCAGCACAACTCACTGCCAATAACACGTCACATTATTCACCCTTAAGCAATTGTTCAATAAATTAATTGAATCACTACAATTAAAATCAAAGAATATCCCAGAACAAACACTTCGCATTCTCCTCCGTCAGCCACCTGCATCGACAATAGAAACGCATCAGACCAGCATTTGATAAAACCCGATGTGGGAGGTATGGGGGGGCGGCATACACTTGCGGTGGACAGCAGGGGGGTGGCTGCATGCAGTAGCCATCGCAGATCAAGCGGTAGAACTTGTCATCGACTGCCATGCGCCAGGGTAAGGGGCCTCTCCTAAACCCACACACATCACACACCGAGCGGTACACATGTCACACCGAGGAGCACGCACGTCACACTCTGAGCAGGTTGCACAGGGCTCCTTTATCAAGACAAACGTGGAGCAGATTACACCTACTACAATACGCTTGTCACAATGCCCCCCTCTCCCCCCCCCCCCCAGTTTATGGGGGGGCGCGGGCCTCACTCCCCCCTTCGCGTCAGCCCCCCCTAATAAATGGTCCGGTTGCATTGTGAATGCACCACTCGAATGACGTGCAGTCCCGTGGCGCACTGTAACGGGCTCGTGATTTACTCAATAAAATTCAACGTAAAAAAATAAAAACGATCCCAAGACATTATTTAAAATAAAGTATGGCCATCGTGTGTCAGCATCACAGGCGAAAATTGCCATGTAAAAAAAAACTTCACTGCGACTCACTCAATTGGGATTGCTCGCAGCAAACAGCACTTGACCTGCTTGCAGGTTAGGTGCTGAATAACCGTGTGTCACACAGAGAACAGTTGCCACTGAGGGTGCCCTTTTCAAATGCTTGAGATGAGATGTGATTATCGCGTGTAAATGTACACACTAAAGTAACGAAAAAATTCTAAGCGAACTATTATCGTTTCAAGTGGCAGGGTGGTGCAGCGGTGATCTTTGACCCTCGCAACAAGAAGGGCCTTGGTTAATTATCCGACTGGCACTTTGCTGGGTTTTCTACGTTCTCCCCTTTGTTCTGTATGGGTTATCCAGTTTGCTCACATAGCTAGAAAACACACAATCACAATTTAACTGGGTATTGGCCAAGCATCCCAATGCTAAAGTTACCTGCAAATTACTTCATTGGGATGACACTCGGCAGCAGAGCCAAATGATGGCATTGCTGGGGCCCTATGCCATTGTTAAGCTTAAGAGGCCCCTTCTATGAATGCCTGTATATTTTTGTCAGCAGAATGAAAATAACTGCTTTGGAGAGTCTTTTTTTCTCACCGATCTTTATTTATTAAACAATTATGTTATAACTCGAAACCTCGTGTCCATTTCTTGTTTCGTATTTAGAGACCCCCCCCCTCTCTTAATGCGAGGCCCTAAGCTGCAAGTGTGGCCGGTGTGAGCTCGCCTGTGATGAATCACACGTATAATTGTGCACTCTAATTTTCTATGGGTGGCCAGGAGAATTTATTATTATTTAAGTGAATGCAATGGCGATCAGGGGATTGGATCCAGAGCCCCACGTACACAGTAGAGTACAAGGGAACGCCCACAATACAGATTTGAGCTGACCTGCGGATTGAGAAATTGAACTGTTTTGTGACGTGGAGGGTGTTTCTGAACGCTATTATGACCGACCCGTCCCGACGGGAGGAGAGAGGCCAGGGTGGACCGGCTGCATGAGCTTACTCTCCGGCACTGCACAGCACAACATCGCCTCCCTACTGCAAAAATACTCGGCAGGACCCTCCTGAAAATGAAAGTCTTCGGAATCAGTGAGGCCTGTCCTTGGTAGGACAGGCGTAGTCTTGGTCGTCACAAGCGAACATTTGTTTCTCCACATGAATTTGTATCCCCGGGTTACCATCAGGGCTGGGCGCTGTAAGCTTAGCTTCTGAGATCTGATGAGACTGGCCGTTTTTTAAAAGGTAATTTCGGCATCTGGAGCCCAAGCATGCAACAACTTTATGCAACTTCTTGGTTATTTTGGTAAAGTCACGTAGAATGGAAATAAAATAATAAAAATAAAACGTAATAAAAAATAAAATTCTCACGACGTTTCTGCCAAAACACAAGTAGCCTTCTTCAGGCGAAGGAACAGAACTGTCGGGACGACAGCGCTTCAATAACTGCTGCCAAGATTCGCAGCGTCTTTTAAGCTAGGTGGGAGAGGTAAAGCGCCTTGACAAAGGAGTTTACATATCAAACAGGAGAATTTAGCATTGAAATCGCTGTGTTAAAGTGTTGGATCAGCAGGGTGTTAAAGTCAGAAATAAACATGTAACTGGGAGATTAGCATGATGTTAATGTGAGGGATTAGCATGTGACTGGTCACGGAAATAGCTATGTTAAAGTCAAAGTTTACATCTCAACAGAGGCGTTTAGTATATGGACGCTAAAGGACTGCAACTACCCAACTATTATACAATTAACCGATGTGAAAAAAACTAAGTATAAACTACATCAATATAATAAATGTACTCAATATGTTCTTCAATATGTTGAGCTATAAACATAAAGTAACTGTGTATACACTACACTATATAATCAATACCATATAGTAAACGAATTAATAAAACTAAAATATAAACTACATCAATGTTATTAATAAACTCTATATACTCTCCAATCAGCTGAGCTACTAACAATAAGTCATTACACATTACAATGCCATATGGCGAAAAAATGGATGGCGGTTTTTTCCTTCTTTCCAACGTTAGCACCACGGAGAGCGACGAGCCTCGTTCAGACGGACGAGTCCATCCATACTCGGAACGGAGGAGGGGGGAGAAACAGCCACGATGTGCTGCTCTGTCCTGTGTTGCGTTACAACCATGCCATAAACTAGACTACTATACATTGTAACGTTATACCTTCCAATCTAAACTACATTGTATAATATCGTATACACAGCCCAATGTAAGCTCGAACATTATGCAGTATATTTATATGTCTTCAACTAAACTTTTTCCTACATTACACGACTATACACCGTAATATACACTACCATAGACAAACCCACCCTTGAATTACACAATGCGTTACTTTACACTACCCTATACTTTAGACTGTAAAATGTTAGACTTGTAATATTACACTATGTATTATTCTACCAACCCTACTGTATACCACACTGCTGTATATTCACAATACAATTACGATACTATATATTGCCTTATGAATTATGTTAAACATTACAATGTTATACTATGTATTATTATATAACATGCTATAAACCATACCATTGATGGTCGTGTGAAGAGGCAGTGCCAGCGAATGGACTGCAGTCTGAATGTCACCATAAAATACAATCAATTAAGAACTGAAATTGTTTATAACGTCTTTCCAATGAAATTTTGATTTAAAGCTTTCGTGACTGCAGTAATTCATACTCTTAGTTCTTTCGGTAAAGTCACGTTGAAGGGAAACAACAAAATAATAAAATATAAAACAATAAAAATTCTCACGACATTTCGACCATAACACAAACCAATTCCTCGACCACATCAATTCCATACACCCAGCCATCAGATTTACCATGGAGGTCGAAAAAGATGGCAAGCTACCCTTTTTGGATGTCCTAATTAAAAGGAGACCTGATGGTTCAATGAGCCACTCTGTCGACAGGAAAGCTACGCATACGAATGCTTACTTAAAACCGGATTCCCACCACCATCCATGCCAGAAGAACTCCCTCATCAAGACTCTATACCATAGAGCCCAATGCATTTCCGACCAGGAACACATTGCCAGTGAACTTAAGCACTTACACCAAGCTCTCAAGGCTAATGGTTACTCCGACTACACAATCCGCAAAGCCATCACTCCAGCCATGAAGAAGGATCCTCTTGAGGAGCCATTCAAAACCATCACCTTACCCTACATTGCGGGGGTCACAAAAAAGATCTCCAAAATCCTGAATAAACACAAAATCCAGGTCCGATTCAACACAGTACATAAAATCCGTGATCTGGTTCCGTCTGTAAAAGATGTGGTTCCAGACATACAGTACCCAGGCGTCTACAAACTAAGTTGCCTCTGTGGTAGCAGTTACATTGGAGAAACCAAACGACATATCTGGGACCACATCCGTGAACATAAAGCAGACTTGAAACATGGTAGGACGAGCACCTCAGCCGTGGCAGATCACTGTTATAATTCAGTGGGCTCACATGACATTGACTTCTCCAAGACGGAAGTTCTCTGCAAGCCATCCGGCTACCATGAGAAATTCGTTCATGAGGCCATCCACATATACAAACACAGAAACAATTTCAACCGAGAAGATGGATTCTGGCTTAGTAACCATTGCAAAGACGTTATAAACCATTTTGGTACTTAATTGATTGTATTTTATGGTGACTTTCAGATCGCAGTCCATTCGCTGCCACTGCCTCTTAATACCTTTCACACGACGGTCAATGGTATGGTTTATAGCAGGGGTGTCCAAACTTTTTTTCCCGAGGGCCACATACAGAAAAATATACGAAGGATTGGGCCACTCACTAGACGTGAGGTATACTGCCTCACTTCTCATGCACTAATATTATCAAAATCAATCAAATGCAGGTAAATTACGTTTGATTATTGAACGTTTGAAGAAAAAAAGCCTCCATCATAGCTCTTCATTAGTAGATTTGAATTTTATTTTTCACAAAAAGGTTGGCAGGTAATTCTCTCAGTGACAGCCTTAGATTGGTTCTTAGGGTGCTGATCCCCCTTCATTGTCCATATGAAGGGAGAGACAAGAAGACAAATAGGGGATGTGGATATTTCAAGCTTATTACACAAATAAATTATTGGGCTTGTTAACACATCAACTAACGTTTGTTAAATAAATTGTCATCAACTTTAATTGACTGAATTTATGAAGTAATTGGGCTTATTAACAAATGAAAACGGTGTGTATATTTTTAACTCACCTGTAATGGGAATAATGTTACGCTCAGTGGGAGCAGTGATGCTGCGCTTTGGTCTGAAGGATAGCTGGCAGGTCAGGAGTAAGTTTGGTGGTTGAGATGCGAAGGACGTCACGGAGATGGTTGTCGGTCGTTCTGGTTCTCAGCCTGCTTTTGTTCAGCGTTAACAGAGAGAATGTCTGCTCACATATGTATGTTGAGCCGAACAGACTCATCATTCGTTTTGCATGGCGTCTCGTCAGAGGAAACTTGGCCTTTTCCAAACTCCGGTAGAAGTCAGGTAGGGAGAGAAGCTGATGCTGATTCTTCAGAGAATCATCACACTGAATTTCGATCAGTTCTAATTGCAGACTCTCCTCCACTTCTTTTGCATCCATTGAAAACGGAGCCGCAAACAGTGTGATTTCCTTCTCAATGACAGAAAAATCTTGGAAGCGCTGACTGAATTCTGTCATGAGAGATGTGATCACAGACACATTCTCCCATTTTTGCAGAGAGCTTGGCATTTGAAAATGCGCATTGATTTCGGTCAGCGTGGGGAAGTGCGCTACATTGAAGTTGCGCAGTTGTGACTCGAAGAGACGGAGCTTCGCACGGAATGCTTTCATGTGCACATACAGCTGTGGTACCAGCTGCTCTTTGCCTTGTAGTCTCTTGTTCGGGGTGTTGAGATGATCACTGAGATCAACTAAAAAAGCCAGGCCTGCCAACTATAAAGGGTCACTGATCTCATGGAGAGGTCTGCCCTTTTCTTTCAAAAACTTGTCGATATTTGATCTCAGGGAATAAAACCACTGCAGCACGGAGCCGCGACTGAGCCAGCGCACTTGAGAATGGTAGAGTAGGTCCCCGTATTCAGCATCGACATCAGAGAGGAACGCTTGCAATTCTCTGTGGTAAAGCCCTCGGGCCATAATTTTTTTTGACATTTTTCACAACTGTGTTCATCACATCGCCAAGCTGGATTATCTTGGCACAGAGGGCTTCTTGGTAGATGATACAGTGCATTTTAACAGTCTCACCACCGATCTCCTGCACCTTGGCACTCACCATAGAAGCCATTCCTTTGCGCTCGCCTGTCATTGCTGGAGCCCCATCCGTTGTAATTCCACACAGCTTGTCCCATTTAAGTCCAGCCTGGTGAATTGAATCTGACACAGCTTCAAAACATATCCTTCCCAGTTGTTGTCCCCTTTAGACTCCGAAGATCAAGCAGTTCCTCCGTAATGCAAAAATTCTCATCACCTCCCCGCAAAAAAATTAACAGCCGTGCAGTGTCCGTGGCATCTGTGCTCTCATCACATGCAATCGAGTAAAAATCGAAAGCACAAGCTTTATCTGACACTTGCTGTTTTAAGTTAGCCGACAAGTCTTCAATTCGCCGCACAACCTTATTTCTGGACATACTAACATCGTTAAAATCCTGCATTTTCTCCAGGCACATTCCCACGACTTTAGTGAGGCACTGTTTGATGAAGTCACCGTCTGAGAAAGGTTTCCCGTGTAGGGCAATGAGTTGAGCTACTTCATTGCTGGCTATTGTTGCATTTTCTTGAGCTTTGTTAGCACGGAAAAAAAAACCCTGCTGCTGCGTTAGCAGGCTAGCTTGCCATTTGCTTTACCTTCTCTCTCCGCTCGGCGCCAGTGTAGGACGTGAAGGTCTGATGTTTCGTTTCATAATGCCGTCGTACATTGTACTCTTTCATCACGGCAACACTCTCATTACAAATCAAACAAAAACACTTCCCCTTGGTTTCTATGGAAAAAAATTAATTTTTCCACCGAGTCTGAAATTTTCTGCACTCGCTTGCAATCTTGCGTCTCTTCGGTTCCGGCATTTCTGGTGACCCTGAGCAAATGTTTTCTTCGATTGCTTGCTTTGTGGAGACGCTGCCTTGTTCAAGACAATAGCGCCATCTAGTGTTTAAATTAAGAAATGCAATACAGTGGGCCATAGTCCATTATATTTTTAAACTTTGATACGGGCCAATTAAAAATGGATGGCGGGCCGCAGTTGGCCCGCGGGCCGTAGTTTGGACACCCCTGGTTTATAGCATGTTATATAATAATAAATAGTATAACATTGTAATGTTTAACATAATTCATAAAGCAATATATAGTATTGTAATTTTATAGTGAATATACAGCTGTGTGTATACAGTAGGGTTGGTAGAATAATACATAGTGTAATATTACAAGTCTAATATTTTACAGTATAAAGTATAGGATAGTCTAAAGTAACGCATTGTATAATTCAAGGGTGGGTTTGTCTATGGTAGTGTATATTACGGTGTATAGTTGTGTAATGAATGATTGGACCCAGAGCCCCACGTACACAGTAGAATACAAGGGAACGCCCACAGTACAGATTTGAGCTGACCTCCGGATTGAGAAATTGAACTGTGTTGTGACGTGGAGGGTGTTTCTGAACGCTATTGTGACCGACCCGTCCCGACGGGAGGAGAGAGGACAGGGTGGACCGGCTGCATGAGCTTACTCTCCGGCACTGCACAGCACAACATCGCCTCCCTACTGCAAAAAAACTCGGCAGGACCCTCCTGAAAATAAAAGTCTTGGGAATCAGTGAGGCTTGTCCTTGGGAGGACAGGCGTAGTCTTGGTCGTCACAAGCGAACATTTGTTTCTCCATATTAATTTGTATCTCCGGGTTACCATCAGGGCTGGGCGCTGCAAGCTTAGCTTCTGAGATCTGATGAGACTGGTAGCCGTTTTTTAAAAGGTAATTTCGGCACGTGGAGCCCAAGCATGCAACAACTTTATGCAACTTCTTGGTTCTTTCGGTAAAGTCACGTAGAATGGAAATAAAATAATAAAAAATAAAACATAAAAAAATTCTCACGACGTTTCGGCCACAACACAAGTAGCCTTCTTCAGGTGAAGGAACAGAACTGTCGGGACGACAGCGCTTCAATAACTGCTGCTAAGATTCGCAGCGTCTTTTAGGCTAGGTGTGAGAGGTAAAGCGCCTTGACAAAGGAGTTTACATATCAAACAGGATAATTTAGCATTGAAATAGCTGTGTTAAAGTGTTGGATCAGCAGGGTGTTAAAGTCAGAAATTAGCATGTAACTGGGAGATTAGCATGATGTTAATGTGAGAGATTAGCATGCGACTGGTCACGGAAATAGCTATATTAAAGTCAAAGTTTACATATCAAGCGAGGCATTTAGTATATGGACGCTAAAGGACTGCAACTACCCAACTATCATACAATAAACCGATGTGAAAAAAAAACTAAGTATAAACTACATCAATATAATAAATGTACTCAATATATTTTTCAAAAAGTTGAGCTATAAACATAAAGTAACTAGGTATACACTACACAATATATTGAATACCATATAGTAAACGAATTAATACAACTAAAATATAACTACATCAATGTTATCAATAAACTCTATATACTCTCCCATCAGCTGAGCTACTAACAATAAGTCATTATACATTACAATGCCCTATGGCGAAAAAATGGGTGGCGGTTTTTTCCTTCTTTCAAACGTTAGCACCATGGAGAGCGACGAGCCTCGTTCAGACGGACGAGTCCATCCATGCTCGGAACGGAGGAGGGGGGAGAAACAGCCACGATGCGCTGCTCTGTCCTGTGTTGCATTACAACCATGCCATAAACTAGACTACTATACATTATAATGTTATACCTTCCAATCTAAACTACATTGTATAATATCGTATACACAGCCCAATGTAAGCTCGAACATTATGCATGATATTGATATGTCTCCAACTAAAATTTTCCAACATTACACGACTATTCGCCATAATATACACTACCATAGACAAACCCACCCTTGAATTATACAATGCGTTACTTTACACTACCCTATACTTTAGACTGTAAAATGTTAGACTTGTAATATTACACTATGTATTATTCTACCAACCCTACTGTATACCACACTGCTGTATATTCACTATACAATTACGATACTATATATTGCCTTATGAATTATGTTAAACATTACAATGTTATACTATTTATTATTATATAACATGCTATAAACCATACCATTGACCGTCGTGTGAAAGCTATTAAGAGGCAGTGCCAGCGAATTGACTGCGGTCTGAAAGTCACCATAAAATACAATCAATTAAGAACCGAAATGGTTTATAACATCTTTCCAATGGTTACTAAGCCAGAATCCATCTTCTCGGTTGAAATTGTCTCTGTGTTTGTATATGTGGATGGCCTCATGAACGAATCTCTCATGGTAGCCGGATGGCTTGCAGAGAACGTCCGTCTTGGAGAAGTCAATGTCATGTGAGCCCACTGAATTATAACAGTGATCTGCCATGGCTGAGGTGTTCGTCCTACCATGTTTCAAGTCTGCTTTATGTTCACGGATGCGGTCCGAGATATGTCGTTTGTTTTCTCCAATGTAACTGCTACCACAGAGGCAACTTAGTTTGTAGACGCCCGGGTACTGTATGTCTGGAACCACATCTTTTACAGACGGAACCAGATCACGGATTTTATGTACTGTGTTGAATCGGACCTGGATCTAGTGTTTATTCAGGATTTTGGAGATCTTTTTTGTGACCCCCGCAATGTAGGGTAAGGTGATGGTTTTGAATGGCTCCTCAAGAGGATTCTTCTTCATTGCTGGAGTGATGGCTTTGCGGATTGTGTAGTCGGAGTAACCATTAGCCTTGAGAGCTTGGTGTACGTGCTTGAGTTCACTGGCAATGTGTTCCTGGTCGGAAATGCATTGGGCACTATGGTATAGAGTCTTGATGAGGGAGTTCTTCTGGGATGGATGGTGGTGGGAATCCGGTTTTAAGTAAGCATCTGTATGGGTAGCTTTCCTGTAGACAGAGTGGCTCATTGAACCATCAGGTTTCCTTTTAATAAGGACATACACAAAGGGTAGCTTGCCATCTTTTTCGACTTCCATGGTAAATCTGATGGCTGGGTGTATGGAATTGATGTGGTTGAGGAATTGGTCTAGAGCAGGCCGGCCATGTGGCCAGATGATAAAAGTGTCATCCACGTACCTCTTCCATAACGTCGGGCGTAGAGTGGCAGTCTGGATGGCATCACTTTCAAATTTCTCCATGAAAACGTTGGCCCCCGTGGTGCCTCACCACAAACGTGGGGCCCGGTCAGCCGCGTCGACTGTCGTGATCGCGTACAGGTGGTGAAACTGCCACACATGAACCATGATACCTTGCTGATCTCGTGTCAAGGAGAATAAACCAGCAGCCCGTCGCTAGCAATGGGAATGATCGGTAAGGGAACACATTGGGCTCTACAGAGGCACTCCACTATTATACACCACTACTATACAGTAAACATTGGGCTCTATGGAGGCCTGTCGTTAAGGGATTACTCGTTAACATGGGGTGGTCGTTAAGAGGGGTTCTATTGTATATAACAAGTTTAAATATTTAATAAGTTAATAGAGAGTACTCAACTGAGATGGCGGAGGAGTTTGCTAAACTCACAATACAAAGACCACTGTCCCAGCCTCTGTGGTTGGACCATCTCTAGCTCCACCAACCTACCTTGATGCACCTATCTCAGGCCTATATAAGACCTTGTCTCAGCAACTTTCTCTCTCACCTGACCTGAAGACGATTGCTTGTGTTGCGATCGAAACGTCGTGATATTTTTATTATTTTTTATCTACGTGGCTTTACCAAAGGACCCATAGAATATAATCATAAACAGGTTACGTCCTCTACATGGACCCCCCCCCCCCCCCCCTCATTATTAATCATGAACAGGTGACGTCCTCCAAATGGACACCCCCCTCCATTGATAATAATTAGCGGGTGACATCACTCCACATGGGGGGGGGGCGAGGTGCCTCCTCTCCCCTCCTAAGCGTCAACTTATAAACTCACTACAAAGGCAGAACCCTCACGTAACGCGATCTCCATAACGCTATTGAGACATCTAAGTAAAAACAACGTCATGATGAACAAGGGATTATAACCTTTAAATGAAATAGGTCTGTCACCGCGGGCTTACAAATTGCACACAAATGGATGCAATGAATATCACTTCGCGGTCTGCTTTGCGCTTGCAAGTTTCAGATTTACTGCAATACACCCATGCTTGGACGGGCAAAAGGCTAGTAAACAAATAATCCCCTCGCCTGCTCCCCACCACGATATCACACGATGATATAGTACTTCCTTGTACAGTATACCCAATAAAGACCAAATCTAATCCCCATGATAGGTAAATTGATATACATAGAGCTTGCCGGCGATAGGTCTAAACCACGAACTATGAACTCGTGATATTCAAGGGTCTCCCGTATTTGGAGTTTGCATGTTCTCCCCATGGTCACGTTGGGATAATGACTGCTATGAATTTTCACATAAGCCAACTCGTTGAGCAATCATATGTGGCCAGGCTGCTTCTGGAAAAGAGCTATGTATCTCAGTGGGCCTTACCTGGTCAAATAAAAATAGGTTGCTTACAGGAGTTGAATGGATTGCCACATCACAGGGATGTGAGGAATCGCAGCATAAAGAGGGCTTTATCCAGCAGTGGATTGAGTGTTCTTGTTGAAACGTGTGTATTTAATATTTCTCTGATGTTCTTTTAGTCTCGTGCTGATCATTTGTCCTGTTTGCCCAACATAACATTTGCCACAAGTGCAGTTAATCCTGTACAAACCTTCTGTTGATAGCTTAGGTAATACATATTTTATACCAGAAGTCGAGTTCAAGAAACATAAGTACGTTTTTATTTCAACTGAAATGTATATATACATATATAAATATACATGTCCATACAACCACGTCTCAATGTCTATGTCTGGGAGAACACGCTAGTTTCTCCCTCTGTGGAGTCTCCACCACTTTTCTTTCTTCTTGTTTCCCAGCTCCTCGTCTTGGTGCTCCTTCCCTCTGTCTCCTCCTCGTTCATTCTCCTCTTCATCTTTCTCCAGCTGCCGTGTGCAGCACATGAAGCTCCAAATTGCCCAACGCCAGAAACTGTTCTTTCTCTCTCCCTTAGAAGATGGGATGTGCTTAATCTCTTTCTTCTCTTCCTGAACACTCTCTGCCCTCCAAGGTTGCTCACATCTTCCTTCCTCATTCACCACTTCCTGCTTTGTATCGTCTTCAATCGTGTCGACCTCCTTCAGCTCGACCTCATTTGCCTCTAACTCAATAGCTCCTACTTCTTTTGCGTCTACCTCTATTGCCTCTACATCATTCGCCTCTACCAAAATCGCCTCACTCTCCTCCACCTCAATATCCCCTACCTTCACTTCTACCTCAATCACCTCTACGTCATTCGCCTCTAACTCATTCGGCTCTACCTCCATAACCACCTCCTGCTTGGCCTCTCCCTCAATCTCCTCTACCTCTTTTGCCACTTCCTGGATGGCATCTACTTCATATGCCTCAACCTCATTTGCCCCTTCCTGCTTTATTTCCTCCACCACGTTCTCAACTTTTGTTGCCATTTCCTGTTTGGCCTTTAGCTCATTCTTGTCTACCTCATTGATCAAGACCTGCATGGCCTTTTCTTCGATCGTGTCGACCTGAATTGCCTCGACCTGTTTCACCAATTCCTGCTTTGTATGTCTCGCAATCCCTTCTACGACATTGGCCACAACCTCTTTCACCACTTCCTGCTTGGCCACTGCATCGACCTCAATCACCGCTACCTCTACCTCACTCGCCACTTCCTTCTTGGGCTCTACATCATTCCCCTCTCCCTCAATCTCGTTTTCCTTCATCTCTTCTACTTCGCGAAATTTCATCTCAGTTCTTCGTAGCTTCCTATTCCTACGTTTCCTCTGAACACCATCCTCTCCTTCTTTCTTTGTGTCCACAACATCATCAACTTTCTTAGCCACTTCCTGTTTGGCTATTCCCTCATTCCCATCTACCTCACTTGCCTCTACCTCTTTCCCTAAGTCCTCCTTGGCATCTCTCTCAATCCCTTCTACGACATTGGCCACTACCTCTTTCACAAATTCCTGTGTGGCCACTGCATCTACCTCAATCACCGCTACCTCTACCTCATTTGCCTCTACCTCACTCGCCACTTCCTTCTTGGGTTCTCCATCATTCCCCTCTCTCTCAATCTCGTTTTCCTTCATCTCTTCTACTTCCCGAACTTTCATCTCAATCCTTCGTAGCTTCCTATTCCTACGTTTCCTCTGAACACAATCCTCTCCCTCTTTCTTTGTCTCCACAATATTCTCAACTTTCTCCGCCACTTCCTGTTTGGCCATTCCCTCATTCCGATCGACCTCATTTGGCTCTACCTCTTCTGCTAATACCTGTTTTGCATCTCTCTCAATCCCCTCTATGACATTGGCTGCTATATCTTTCACCACTTCCTGCTTGGCCACTGCTTCTACCTCAATCACCGCTACCTCTGCCTCATTCGCTAATTCCTGCTTGTCATCTCCTTCTAATACCTCTACCTTATTCAACTTTACCTCATTCATCACATCCTCCAAAGCCACTGCCTCAATCATCTCTACCTCAATCGTCCCAACCTCCACCACTTCCTGCATGGGCTCTCCCTCACTCCCCTCTCTCTCAGCCACCTCTTCTTTCACTGTCTCCAGAACTTTCTTCTTGTTCTTGTGTTTATTCCTATTCCTACGTTTCCTCTGAACACCATCCTCTCCCTCTTTCTTTGTCTCCACAACATTATCAACTTTCTTAGCCACTTCCTGTTTGGCTATTCCCTTATTCCCATTTACCTCACTTGACTCTACCTCTTTCCCTAAGTTCTCCTTGGCATCTCTCTCAATCACTTCTACGACATTGGCCACTACCTCTTTCACAAATTCCTGTGTAGCCACTGCATCTACCTCAATCACCGCTACCTCTACCTCACTCGCCACTTCCTTCTTGGGCTCTCCATCATTCCCCTCTCCCTCAATCTCGTTTTCCTTCATCTCTTCTACTTCCCGCACTTTCATCTCAGTCCTTCGTAGCTTCCTATTCCTACGTTTCCTCTGAACACCATCCTCTCCCTCTTTCTTTGTCTCCACAACATTATCAACTTTCTTAGCCACTTCCTGTTTGGCCAGTCCCTCATTCCGATCGACCTCATTTGGCTCTACCTCTTCTGCTAATACCTGTTTTGCATCTCTCTCAATCCCCTCTATGACATTGGCTGATATATCTTTCACCACTTCCTGCTTGGCCACTGCTTCTACCTCAATCACCGCTACCTCTGCCTCATTCGCTAATTCCCGCTTGCCATCTCCTTCTAACACCTCTACCTTATTCAACTCTACCTCATTCATCACATCCTCCAAAGCCACTGCCTCAATCATCTCTACCTCAATCGTCCCAACCTCCACCACTTCCTGCATGGGCTCTCCCTCACTCCCCTCTCTCTCAGCCACCTCTTCTTTCACTGTCTCCAGAACTTTCTTCTTGTTCTTGTGTTTATTCCTATTCCTACGTTTCCTCTGAACACCATCCTCTCCCTCTTTCTTTGTCTCCACAACATTATCAACTTTCTTAGCCACTTCCTGTTTGGCTATTCCCTTATTCCCATTTACCTCACTTGACTCTACCTCTTTCCCTAAGTTCTCCTTGGCATCTCTCTCAATCACTTCTACGACATTGGCCACTACCTCTTTCACAAATTCCTGTGTAGCCACTGCATCTACCTCAATCACCGCTACCTCTACCTCACTCGCCACTTCCTTCTTGGGCTCTCCATCATTCCCCTCTCCCTCAATCTCGTTTTCCTTCATCTCTTCTACTTCCCGCACTTTCATCTCAGTCCTTCGTAGCTTCCTATTCCTACGTTTCCTCTGAACACCATCCTCTCCCTCTTTCTTTGTCTCCACAACATTATCAACTTTCTTAGCCACTTCCTGTTTGGCTATTCCCTCATTCCCATCTACCTCACTTGCCTCTACCTCTTTCCCTAAGTCCTCCTTGGCATCTCTCTCAATCCCTTCTATGACATTGGCCACTACCTCTTTCACAAATTCCTGTGTGGCTACTGCATCTACCTCAATCACCGCTACCTCTACCTCATTTGCCTCTACCTCACTCGCCACTTCCTTCTTGAGCTCTACATCATTCCGCTCTCTCTCAATCTCGTTTACCTTCATCTCTCCTACTTCCCGAACTTTCATCTCAATCCTTCGTAGCTTCCTATTCCTATGTTTCCTCTGAACACAATCCTCTCCCTCTTTCTTTGTTTCCAAAACATTCTCAACTTTCTCCGCCACTTCCTGTTTGGCCATTCCCTCATTCCCATCGACCTCATTTGGCTCTACCTCTTCTGCTAATACCTGTTTTGCATCTCTCTCAATCCCCTCTATGACATTGGCCGCTATATCTTTCACCACTTCCTGCTTGGCCACTGCTTCTACCTCAATCACCGCTACCTCTGCCTCATTCGCTAATTCCCACTTGCCATCTCCTTCTAACACCTCTACCTTATTCAACTCTACCTCATTCATCACATCCTCCAAAGCCACTGCCTCAATCATCTCTACCTCAATCGTCCCAACCTCCACCACTTCCTGCATGGGCTCTCCCTCACTCCCCTCTCTCTCAGCCACCTCTTCTTTCAATGTCTCCAGAACTTTCTTCTTGTTCTTGTGTTTCTTCCTATTCCTACGTTTCCTCTGAACACCATCCTCTCCCTCTATCTTTGTCTCCACAACATTATCAACTTTCTTAGCCACTTCCTGTTTGGCTATTCCCTCATTCCCATTTACCTCACTTGCCTCTACCTCTTTCCCTAAGTTCTCCTTGGCATCTCTCTCAATCCTTTCTACGACATTGGCCACTACCTCTTTCACACATTCCTGTGTGGCCACTGCATCTACCTCAATCACCGCTACCTCTACCTCACTCGCCACTTCCTTCTTGGGCTCTCCATCATTCCCCTCTCCCTCAATCTCGTTTTCCTTCATCTCTTCTACTTCCCGCACTTTCATATCAGTCCTTCGTAGCTTCCTATTCCTACGTTTCCTCTGAAGACCATCCTCTCCCTCTTTCTTTGTCTCCACAACATTATCAACTTTCTTAGCCACTTCCTGTTTGGCCAGTCCCTCATTCCGATCGACCTCATTTGGCTCTACCTCTTCTGCTAATACCTGTTTTGCATCTCTCTCAATCCCCTCTATGACATTGGCTGATATATCTTTCACCACTTCCTGCTTGGCCACTGCTTCTACCTCAATCACCGCTACCTCTGCCTCATTCGCTAATTCCCGCTTGCCATCTCCTTCTAACACCTCTACCTTATTCAACTCTACCTCATTCATCACATCCTCCAAAGCCACTGCCTCAATCATCTCTACCTCAATCGTCCCAACCTCCACCACTTCCTGCATGGGCTCTCCCTCACTCCCCTCTCTCTCAGCCACCTCTTCTTTCACTGTCTCCAGAACTTTCTTCTTGTTCTTGTGTTTATTCCTATTCCTACGTTTCCTCTGAACACCATCCTCTCCCTCTTTCTTTGTCTCCACAACATTATCAACTTTCTTAGCCACTTCCTGTTTGGCTATTCCCTTATTCCCATTTACCTCACTTGACTCTACCTCTTTCCCTAAGTTCTCCTTGGCATCTCTCTCAATCACTTCTACGACATTGGCCACTACCTCTTTCACAAATTCCTGTGTAGCCACTGCATCTACCTCAATCACCGCTACCTCTACCTCACTCGCCACTTCCTTCTTGGGCTCTCCATCATTCCCCTCTCCCTCAATCTCGTTTTCCTTCATCTCTTCTACTTCCCGCACTTTCGTCTCAGTCCTTCGTAGCTTCCTATTCCTACGTTTCCTCTGAACACCATCCTCTCCCTCTTTCTTTGTCTCCACAACATTATCAACTTTCTTAGCCACTTCCTGTTTGGCTATTCCCTCATTCCCATTTACCTCACTTTCCTCTACCTCTTTCCCTAAGTTCTCCTTGGCATCTCTCTCAATCCTTTCTACGACATTGGCCACTACCTCTTTCACAAATTCCTGTGTGGCCACTGCATCTACCTCAATCACCACTACCTCTACCTCACTCGCCACTTCCTTCTTGGGCTCTCCATCATTCCCCTCTCCCTCAATCTCGTTTTCCTTCATCTCTTCTACTTCCCGCACTTTCATATCAGTCCTTCGTAGCTTCCTATTCCTACGTTTCCTCTGAAGACCATCCTCTCCCTCTTTCTTTGTCTCCACAACATTATCAACTTTCTTAGCCACTTCCTGTTTGGCCATTCCCTCATTCCGATCGACCGCATTTGGCTCTACCTCTTCTGCTAATACCTGTTTTGCATCTCTCTCAATCCCCTCTATGACATTGGCCGCTATATATTTCACCACTTCCTGCTTGGCCACTGCTTCTACCTCAATCACCGCTACCTCTGCCTCCTTCGCTAATTCCCGCTTGCCATCTCCTTCTAACACCTCTACCTTATTCAACTCTACCTCATTCATCACATCCTCCAAAGCCACTGCCTCAATCATCTCTACCTCAATCGTCCCAACCTCCACCACTTCCTGCATGGGCTCTCCCTCACTCCCCTCTCTCTCAGCCACCTCTTCTTTCACTGTCTCCTCCAGAACTTTCTTCTTGTTCTTATGTTTCTTCCTACTCCCACGTTTTTTCTTCATACCATTTCTCTCCCCCACTTTTGCCATCTCTTCGATCTCGTTCTCAACCAAGTTGCTATTCTGCATTGTCTGCTTCACATCCTCATTATTGGTGCTGACTTCTGCCTGCTGCTGCTCTTCTGCCTTTTGCTGCTGCTGCTGCTGCTGGTGGTGGATGATGAAGCTCTTCAGCTCGGTGCTGTTCTGGAATTGCAGCAGCTCCCGCTGATATTTGGCCTGCTGCTGTGCACAATGATCCAGCAGGATCATCTCAAGCTCCAGAATCTGGCGCTTAGCTTCTAGTCTTGTGTCAACGAGGAACCTCTTTCGCTGCCCCTTCGAGCGACGGTCTGGGGAGTCACATGGGGAGGAGAGAGCAGCACCACAATTGATTCGTTAATGGGTATTTGAGTATTTCCTGTATGATAATAGGTTTTTCCCATTTTTACTGGCAACAAAACAGGTGTTAAGATGTTAAAACACCAAACTGAAACCTTTTACAAGGAATCATGTCTGCATTAACCATGATGCTTGTGGTCAGAATGCAAACAAAAAACATACTCTGATAATATATGCATTGTCCTTGAAACTGATTGGTCCACACCAGGGACAGCTTTCTTTTGAGCCTCGTCTCAAACGGTGTTAGACCAGAGGACGCCAAAAGGCGTATTTCCTGTATGTTATTTTGGTAAAGAAACTTGGCACCATTGACAGGAATTTAACTTAACTTGAGACCGATGTAACAATGATAACACTGTAGGGAGGTCTGGAGGTTGACTCATGTGCCGGAGACACCTCCTCCTCCAAATAACTTCATTAGGATTATGGGCTGGTTGGGGAGGCCATATTAAGTTTGCGAGGTCTGGAAACTCCAGGCCAAACATAGAAAAACTTCCGTTATCTCAGAAAAAGTAAGATGGATTTATGGGCAAGCTGTGGAGGTCTGGCTAAATTTAAAAGATGTCCATTGTTTCACAAGAGAGAACATGAATTGGATAAGAAATACACTATTAATTCTTATACACTGGTCCATTCATACAATTAGTATATTAGTGGGCTACGTTAGAAAAGATAAAGGGAGGAGAAGAGGAGGGTGCCCAAAGGGGCCAGAGAGCCAGGGGCAACCCTAATGTTTATGTTGGCTGGATAGCATGTGCTCCCGTGCATGTGAGGTTGCTCTCAACAGAAGTCATTCCTTGCACGAGAATGGCTGAAACGCTGAGTAACCACTCAGAGGTATAGTGGTTAAGCAGTGGAGACGGCATAGTGGTAAAACAGTGGAGATTTTAAAAGCAAAGTTTAAGATTTGCATTTGTCACTTTATATTGAGCCGATACATATGGCAAGTGAAATTAAGAAGACTTAAAGTGAGTTTTACAGAAAGAGAGGATACATGTGTGTCTCTTGGAGAAGGAAAGGCATTGCTCAAAACTGTGCTGCAAGGTCACGTGCCATGAATCACATGAGTTTAGAAAAAACGTGACTGTAAACCAACAAGCCTGTGAATAATTATCATGGTGAAGACACCTCTATACGTTGGATACTGAAGGAAATCCATCGTGCTACACATCGTCAAAGCCCGACAACACCTGACATTCGAGAAAGAAGTACAATTGCATCGTTCTACACATCGTCAATACCCCACCACATCTGGAAAGTCACCAGCTGCATCAAGCACCTGACTGTTGTATTGTTCGAAAGACACTGTGTGTAACGACTTTACATCTGCCGGCACTGCGGGTTTCTAAACGCCTGCCATGTCACCTTCTCAACACTAGCGTCTGAGACCGTCTGATACAGACTGAAAGCTTATTTCCTTTGTTGCACTGTTTGTCTTTTCATGAATGTCATATTGTGCACTGGGTTATGCCTTATTAACCTAAATTCTGAATTTAGCTATTCATGTATTTCTATTACAGTATCACATATTCTTTGGACCAAGTGTCAATTGCCTATTTGATGACTGGTACTCTGATTCTTTTTTTTACAAATCAGGGACTTGTTTTAATTAAAATGTGTCTGTGTGTGTGGTTGAACGGTGTAACAAATCCATGCGTTACATGTGTAGTGTTGCAGCGCCGACCTGGTCAAGGCCTATGATACAATCAGTAGGCCAGGGCTCTGGATTGTTACTCGTATTTCCGGAGTCCCTAACCCTCTGCTCACAATCATTAAGGACCTTCACAATGGTGGGCAGGCCCGGATAAAGTTGCGTGCCCAGGAGTCAGAGCAATTTCCTGTTTACAGTGGGGTGCGACAGGGATCTACTCTGGCTGACACATTATTTAGCATCATCTTCGACCACATAGTTCGAGAAGTTTTTTTTTTATGGCTGTACCGGTGGATTTTTTTATATTTGCTACAGATACAATGGGAGGCTGATTGATGCCTGGGTGAGGTCAAGGGATGGCTCCCTACTGGTCAACCATGTTATGTACACTGATCATTTGGAAGTTGATGCTCACACTTAAAAATAGTTGGAGGTTCTGCTGCTAAGCCTGGAGCGTGTGACAAAGAGGTGGTGCCTTACCATCAGCCCCACCAAAACTAAGCACCCGCCTGAGTATTTTGTGTAATTTAATACTCCGCCCCCTCAACTACTCTTGAGTGATGGGGTAATTGTAGAGATAAGTTTACGTACCTGGATAGTGTGCTTATGCAAAAATTCTGGTTTGGCAGCAGAGGTCTCACTCCGAATCGGTCAAGTGGCATATTTTCATCAGGTTCGTAACACTTTGGGGTATCTACCTGGTCTGTCACTCGACACAAAACGCTGGGTCTTCTTGGCCAATGATAGAATAAATGAAAAATCTGAACCAGCTTTACACTTTCAGACTGGCCTGCCTACGATCCACCCTGGGTTTAACTAGGCTGGAATGTGTGAACAGCTCACAGTGAGCTCCACTGGTGGGCAGGGCTGCATTGCCTGGGTCATGTAGCCTGCTTGCTCAGCCACCGCATCCCCAAGCAGCCTCTGTTTTTCCAGATAGAGGGGGCTAAATGGGCGTGGCACGGCCTGGAGAAGAGATGGACTGATGCAGTACAGGAGGATACGGAACTAAGTGGACTTGCCAAAGACTGGTACCACTGGTGTCAAGATCTGCCTCTATGGAGGAAGCTCGTGAAGGATGCTTATGGGAAGTTGGTGGCAGTTGCCCTCAAGCAAAAAAGGAGGGTGAGAGGAGCGACGCTCACAACAACAGACGGTGCACTGGATGACTAAAACGCAGCAAGTTGGCACAGTAGGATGCAAAGGTGGTGCGTCTGCCAGTCATCTCAGTCAGTCAACCCATCGCACTGGGGTCTGTCCCCTGATCTCCTGTCGGCAAGCCTTCGACACTTCAAGTGGCCTCGGAGTGCACCAGGCCTGGCACAAGCGCCATGGTGACGTCTCCGTCACTTAGTGGCGAATGAGGGCTGTTGTTGTTATCTGAGTCGGTTAGGGGCCTCCCCTAGGTCCACTCAGCCTCAAATAAGTATCTGATACGGTGTGTAAACATCGCCACTTGGGAGACAAAGACGGACAAGTGTGGTGCTGGCAACCCACCCCTCGTGTGCGGTGCCGGCCGTCATAGGTGCTCACTAACAGCACTTGCTCCTACAGTGTTTCAAGGCTATACACAAGATTTCTGTCTTTGTTTGTGTTTATGTGCAGTGTCTGTATGAGTGGTTGGGAGCAGTTGTGTCTGTGGGGATCGACCTGAGTTCGATTCCCATTCACAACCATCAGTGACTAATAAATAAAACCGGTCGTGTGCGTCCCCTACATCTACTCAAACTTAAAATAGTACCTCGTGCAACGTATAAACATCAAATGTGGGGAGACAAAGGCATCCGGATGCGGTGCTGACCACCCACCCCATCATAGGTGCTAACTCGCTAACAGCACTTGACTCAATAGTCTGTTAAGGCTATACGGGGATCTGTCTTTGTATACAGGTGCATGTGTCTGTGTGTATGTCTGTGTGTGGAATTACAGTACTCACTTCCCGTCGGCTTGCTCATCTCTCCACCCTGCAACAAAATCACAGCAGCGCACGTGAGACTCTAATCATATCACAGCTTACAACCACCACCACCATCATCATTACCGTCCTCATCATTAAACATTTCGAACAGACACACATTCACATATAGATGTTCTCTCAGATTAATGTTATCCTGATACAGCGCGCGTGTGGATGTACTCACGGAAGACATCGCCTTGAAGGCAGAACGAGAAGTCACGGATGGTCACGTTTTGTCAATAGATTTCGTTAACTGTGTTAATGAAGTGTTCAACCTCACGGATGTTTGTCAATGAGGTTTACCAAGTAATTTAACCGCGTTATCGATGTTCACTGACGACGTTGTCGAAGTGTGCTCCCGAATGCGATCTTTAAGCACACAGAGCGCGCGTCCACCTCCGTCTGTAACGATCGACCGTTGCTAGGGAAGTGACGTCACTTGTTAAGGTAACGAACCCCGGAAACCACGTGGTCCACTGTATCCTCCAGGCCTGATTAGTTACACGACTGTCAAATTTTTACTTTAAACTTTCGTAACTTGCAGGAATTCATATTTTTGGTTCTTTCGGTAAAGTCACGTAGATAGAAAATAACATTTTAAGTGAAGGCAAAAAACCCACGAGGTTTCGGTGGCAACACAAGCGGTCTTCATCACGTGTTGCGATCGAAACGTCGTGGGTTTTTTTCTTTTATTTTAATTTATTTTTATTGTTATTATTTTCTATCTACGTGACTTTACCTGAAAGAACCAAGAATATAGTAACGATTGTACCCTGGTCGCCACGGATGAAGAGGCCGAGCGGGCTCGGTTCGACTGTTGCCAGGTACCTCCACCACTCAGCTCGCAGCACACACACACACACAGTGTCCACTATGTAAAAATCAGGCTAAACTAAACCTTTCTAGAAGTTACTAAAATAATGCTATAAAAACAATGCAACAGTAATCGTAAGAAATGTGATTGAAAGTTAACAATAGCGACATATATAACATATATTACTAAACCTAGCATCCTTCGCTAGCTGTTTGAGTCAATCCATAATAGCAGGAGTAACAATTATGTATGTTGATTAACTGCGAATAACCCAATCAATAACAGATATCCATTGTAATTTACATCAATACATTACCCCCCCCCCCCCACCGTCTTCGTATCGGATCTGCTTACAAGCGACGACGTCACATTTATCCCCCGTCTACGTCTATTAAAGACCGAAACAGGGGAAGGATTTCACCACAACTCTGGCTGTCACCTGACGAGGCGGGTTGTTGTTGTAGTTACAGGCGAAACGTCACGGTACTTGAATTGTAAATGTTGTGGGTTTACTCTCCAACACACCGATGTGCTGAAATAGTCACTAATTGGCATGTTTTGTTTACGTGACAAACTTGACTAAGATTTACGCGATCTAACCCAAACAAACAAAAACACCCTCTAATAAGTAAATATTTGTATTAATTCCACGAATGGACCTTGGCCTGGGACTGTGCGGATTGAGAAGTTATGGATGCAGCTTCTGTTTGTCCTGCCATCAGAATGACCAACAAATAAATAAATAATACACACGGATTGGTGACTACAGTACTAGACCCCCAGTGCTTTTATATTTAAAAGTGTATGTGCTTTGTGGTTGCTTTATTGCGCATGTTGTTCATACTGTGTAACACTTGTTTGAACGCAGGTGATGGGGTTGTCCATGTTGGGTGTCATTACAGCCAAAAACAAGCAGCAGTACGAAGACCAGGACGCCGTGGCCGACCATGAGGACGGAAATTGGCCTCGCCCGGTCACAACGTACGACAGCAGTACAGGTTTCCCTCCACACATGCACACACCTACGAGTTTCCCACTACAGAGACAAAGATCCCCCATATAGCCTTAACAGACTGTTGTGGCAAGTGCTGTTCGCAAGCACCAATGAAGGTCGGCATGGTATACCAGGGGGTAGGTGGCCAACACCACACCCGGCCGCCTTTGTCTCCCAAGTGGTGACGTATACACACACCGTTCCAGGTATTCATTTGAGATTGAATCGACCCAGGACCAGTTCAGATAAATAATCGTTATTGGTGTTGGCCATGAGCGGGACTCCAACTCGCATGTTTGCGGGGTTCGGAGCGTAGCGTACTATCACTGCGTCACTGCTACCCTCACATAACGCACACAGAAACAACACACAGGGACCCACACGCACGGACACACAGGGGCCTGCTCAACATTGAAATGTGCAGCCCTTGTGTGGCGGCCTGCATTGAATTGGGCGTTCATCTCGTCACCCATACAAAAGGTCTCGACACAATCAATGGCAGTCCCCCTTGCCCTGCCTGGCACGCACATCGGGCCAGTCACCCCACGCACAGCGCACACAACGTGCGCGTCGCGTATGCCAAATCAAGAGTTGTCCCCGAGTGTCCGGCAAATTGGACCGACTTTCCCGGGCCCCGCGCTTCGGGGGAGGCCCCACGTGTAGACATCAGTGTCACATGTAATGCTTCCAGTTTAGTTTGAAGGCATCGGGGGGGGGCCCACGCACCCCCTATGGACGGCCCTGGTCAAAGCACACGGCAGCGCGGAGCACGCGCGTCACGCGCATGGGCCACGTGCGTCACGGGTACGTGACATCTACAAGGCAAGCACCTGCATCGCGTGGTCATCACTTGTAAGGCATGCCCTTTGTGCATGGGACGTGCGTAGTGTGTGCAACACGTGGCACATGTATGTCACACATGCACATCGCAATGTGATGTCATGTGTACGTGGACATTTGAATCGCATGTAGCTGTCTGGTGGGCAGGACGGATCTACGCGTGGGCAAGTAAGGGGGTGGCTGAGTAAGACTGATACGGAGACACGTCAAGCCACACACTCACCACACACTCACCGGCACACTCACACACACCACATTCACCGCACACTCACTTACCGGCACACTCGCACACTGGCACTCACTGCACACTCACACACCGCACACTCACCACGCACTCACTTACCGGCACACTGGCTGCACACTCACACACCGCTCTCACCACGCACTCACTTACCGGCACACTGACTGCACATTCACACACACTCACCGCACATTCACCGCAACACTCACCACGCACTCACTTACCGGCACACTGACTGCACTTTCACACACACCGAACACTCACCACGCACTCACTTACCGGCACTCTGACTGCACATTCACCCACACTCACCGCACACTCACCGCACACTCACCACGCACTCACTTACCGGCACTCTGACTGCACATTCACACACCCTCACTGCACACTCACCACGCACTCACTTACCGGCACACTGACTGCACTTTCACACACACCGCACTCACACCGCATTCACACACACTCACACACAGACCGCACTCATTCACTCACACACACTCACTCACACACACTCACACACATTTCCACACACTCACCGCACACTCACAGACACTCACACACACCGCACACACTCACACTCACCGGCACACTCGTGTGCAAGCACACTAGTGAACTTCCACAAAATGTGCTGCACATTAGTGAGGCCACACACCAAAGAGCACACACCAGCAGGTTTACACATCAGTGAGCTTACACACTAGTGTGCACACACACAGTCGTAAGCTTACAGATTAGATAGCGTACACACCAGCTCACCAGTGAGGTGAGCTACACACTGGTGAGTTAACACACCCACCTGTTTGCGTGCGCAAAGCTCTTAACCCTAAAACTAATATATCCCAAATGTCATGGCTAAAGTTCTTTTACATACGCACGTGCATACACACGCACGTGCATACACGCATGCGCATATGAAGGCATGCATGCACACATACGTGCACACAAACACACATGCACGCACATGTTTAAACATATACAATTCCATGGCGTTGGACTTGAGACTCCCAGAAGTGGAATCAGGACTCCTGAGTGTGCGATATAGCTTAGTGGGCCTTACTTGGTAAAATTGAAATAATTAATTTAGTTTCAGGATGTAGGATTCTGAAGATATTTCATCTTTCAGTCCTTTCTGACCGTTTGAGTGTGGGTGAGTGAGTGACAACTACTTATGCATTTATTTCCCTCATTAAAATGCAAATCAATTTAATAACATTTTTGACATGCGTTTTTCTGGATTTTTTTGTTGTTATTCTGTCTCTCACTGTTCAAATAAACCTACCATTAAAATTATAGACTGATCATTTCTTTGTCAGTGGGCAAACGTACAAAATCAGCAGGGGATCGAATACTTTTTTCCCTCATTGTATGTGAGGAGTCTGTGGGTCGCAACAGCACGTACGGCTGGAAGTAGGACATTCCAGACTAAGAGGGTTCATAATGGCCTTGTCAACGAGACTGAACCAGCCAGCACAACTCACTGCCAATAACACATCACGTAATTCACCCTTAAGCAATTGTTCAATCCATTAATTGAATCACTACAATTAAAATCAAAGAATATCCCAGAACAAACACTTCGCACTCTCCTCCGTCAGCCACCTGCATCCACAATAGAAACGCATCAGTCCAGCAGTGGATAAAACCTGGTGTGGGAGGTATGGGGGGGGCGGCTTACACTTGCGGTGGACAGCAGGGGGGTGGCTGCATGCAGTAGCCATCGCAGATCAAGCGGTAGAACTTGTCATCGACTGCCATGCGCCAGGGTAAGGGGCCTCTCCTACACCCACACACATCACACACCGAGCGGCACACACGTCACACCAAGGAGCACGCACATCACACACCGAGCAGGTTGCACAGGGCTCCTTTATCAAGACAAACGTGGAGCAGATTACAACTACAACTCTACGCCTGTCACAATGCCCCCCTCTCCCCCCCCCCCCCAGTTTATGGGGGGGCGCGGGCCTCACTCCCCCCTTCGCGTCAGCCCCTACTAATAAATGGTCCGGTTGCATTGTGAATGCACCACTCGAATGACGTGCAGTCCCGTGGCGCACTGTAACGGGCTCGTGATTTACTCACTAAAATTCAACGTAAAAAAATAAAAACGATCCCAAGACATTTAAAATAAAGTATGGCCATCGTGTGTCAGCATCACAGGCGAAAATTGGCATGTAAAAATAAACTTCACTGCGACTCACTCAATTGGGATTGCTCGCAGCAAACAGCACTTGACCTGCTTACAGGTTAGGTGCTGAATAACCGTGTGTCACACAGAGAACAGTTGCCACTGAGGGTGCCCTTTTCAAATGCTTGAGATGTGATTATCACGTGTAAATGTGCACACTAAAATAACGAAAAAATTCTAAGCGAACTATTATCGTTTCAGGTGGCAGGGTGGTGCAGCGGTGATCTTTGACCCTCGCAACAAGAAGGGCCTTGGTTAATTATCCGACTGGCACTTTGTGGAGTTTTCTATGTCCTCCCCTTTGTTCTCTATGGGTTATCCAGTTTGCTCACATAGCTATAAAACACACAATCACAATGTAACTGGGTATTGGCCAAGCATCCCAATGCTAAAGTTACCTGGAAATTACTTCATTGGGATGACACTCGGCAGCAGAGCCGGATGATGGCATTGCTGGGGCCCTATGCCATTGTTAAGCTTAAGAGGCCCCTTCTATGAATGCCTGTATATTTTTGTCAGCAGAATGAAAATAACTGCTTTGGAGAGTCTTTTTTTCTCACCGATCTTAATTTTTTTAAACAATTATGTTAAAACTCGAAACATCGTGTCCATTTCTTGTTTCGTATTTAGAGACCCCCCCCTCTCTTAATGCGAGGCCCTAAGCTGTAAGTGTAGCCGGTGTGAGCTCGCCTGTGATGAATCACACGTATAATTGTGTACTCTTATTTTCTATGGGTGGCCAGGAGAATTTATTATTATTTAAGTGAATGCAATGGTGATCAGGGGATTGGATCCAGAGCCCCACGTACACAGTAGAGTACAAGGGAACGCCCACAATACAGATTTGAGCTGACCTCCGGATTGAGAAATTGACTGGCGGTGTTGTGACGTACAGGGTGTTTCTGATCGCTATTGCGACCGTCCTGTCCCGACGGGAGGAGAGAGGACAGGGTGGACCGGCTGCATGAGCTTACTCTCCGGCACTGCACAGCACAACATCGCCTCCCTACTGCAAAAATACTCGGCAGGACCCTCCTGAAAATAAAAGTCTTCGGAATCAGTGAGGCCTGTCCTTGGGAGGACAGGCGTAGTCTTGGTCGTCACAAGCGAACATTTGTTTCTCCACATTAATTTGTATCCCCGGGTTACCATCAGGGCTGGGCGCTGCAAGCTTAGCTTCTGAGATCTGATGAGACTGGTAGCCGTTTTGTAAAAGGTAATTTCGGCATCTGGAGCCCAAGCATGCAACAACTCTATGCAACTTCTTGGTTCTTTTGGTAAAGTCACGTAGAATGGAAATAAAATAATAAAAATAAAACATAATAAAAAATTAAATTCTCACGACGTTTCGGCCACAACACAAGTAGCCTTCTTCAGGTGAAGGAACAGAACTCTAGGACGACAGCGCTTCAATAACTGCTGCTAAGATTCGCAGCGTCTTTTAAGCTAGGTGGGAGAGGTAAAGCGCCTTGACAAAGGAGTTTACATATCAAACAAGATAATTTAGCATTGAAATAGCTGTGTTAAAGTGTTGGATCAGCAGGGTGTTAAAGTCAGAAATTAGCATGTAACTGGGAGATTAGCATGATGTTAATGTGAGCGATTAGCATGCGACTGGTCACGGAAATAGCTATGTTAAGTCAAAGTTTCCATCTCAACAGAGGCATTTAGTATATGGACGCTAAAGGACTGCAACTACCCAACTATTATACAATTAACCGATGTGAAAAAAACTAAGTATAAACAACATCAATATAATAAATGTACTCAATATATCTTCAATACGTTGAGCTATAAACATAAAGTAACTGAGTATACACTACACTATATAATGAATACCATATAGTAAACGAATTAATAAAACTAAAATATAAACTACATCAATGTTATCAATAAACTCTATATACTCTCCAATCAGCTGAGCTACTAACAATAAGTCATTATACATTACAATGCCCTATGGCGAAAAAATGGGTGGCGGTTTTTTCCTTCTTTCCAACGTTAGCACCACGGAGAGCGACGAGCCTCGTTCAGACGGACGAGTCCATCCATGCTCGGAACGGAGGAGGGGGGAAAAACAGCCACGATGTGCTGCTCTGTCCTGTGTTGCGTTACAACCATGCCATAAACTAGACTACTATACATTGTAACGTTATACCTTCCAATATAAACTACATTGTATAATATCGTATACGCAGCCCAATGTAAGCTCTAACATTATGCATTATATTGATATGTCTTCAACTAAACTTTTTCCTACATTACACTACTATACACCGTAATATACACTACCATAGACAAACCCACCCTTGAATTACACAATGCGTTACTTTACACTACCCTATACTTTAGACTGTAAAATGTTAGACTTGTAATATTACACTATGTATTATTCTACCAACCCTACTGTATACCACACTGCTGTATATTCACAATACAATTACGGTACTATATATTGCCTTATGAATTATGTTAAACATTACAATGTTATACTATTTATTATATAACATGCTATAAACCATACCATTGACCGTCGTGTGAAGAGGCAGTGCCAGCGAATGGACTGCAGTCTGAATGTCACCATAAAATACAATCAATTAAAAACTGAAATTGTTTATAACGTCTTTCCAATGAAATTTTGATTTAAAGCTTTCGTGACTGCAGTAATTCATATGCTTAGTTCTTTCGGTAAAGTCACGTTGAAGGGAAACAACAAAATAATAAAATATATAAAACAATAAAAATTCTCACGACGTTTCGACCATAACACAAACCAATTCCTCGACCACATCAATTCCATACACCCAGCCATCAGATTCACAATGGAGGTCGAAAAAGATGGCAAGCTACCCTTTTTGGATGTCCTAATTAAAAGGAGACCTGATGGTTCAATGAGCCACTCTGTTGACAGGAAAGCTACGCATACGAATGCTTACTTAAAACCGGATTCCCACCACCATTCATGCCAGAAGAACTCCCTCATCAAGACTCTATACCATAGAGCCCAATGCATTTCCGACCAGGAACACATTGCCAGTGAACTTAAGCACGTACACCAAGCTCTCAAGGCTAATGGTTACTCCGACTACACAATCCGCAAAGCCATCACTCCAGCCATGAAGAAGGATCCTCTTGAGGAGCCATTCAAAACCATCACCTTACCCTACATTGCGGGGGTCACAAAAAAGATCTCCAAAATCCTGAATAAACACAAGATCCAGGTCCGATTCAACACAGTACATAAAATCCGTGATCTGGTTCCGTCTGTAAAAGATGTGGTTCCAGACATACAGTACCCGGGCGTCTACAAACTAAGTTGCCTCTGTGGTAGCAGTTACATTGGAGAAACCAAACGACATATCTGGGACCGCATCCGTGAACATAAAGCAGACTTGAAACACGGTAGGACGAGCACCTCAGCCGTGGCAGATCACTTATAATTCAGTGGGCTCACATGACATTGACTTCTCCAAGACGGACGTTCTCTGCAAGCCATCCGGCTACCATGAGAGATTCGTTCATGAGGCCATCCACATATACAAACACAGAAACAATTTCAACCGAGAAGATGGATTCTGGCTTAGTAACCATTGGAAAGACGTTATAAACCATTTTGGTACTTAATTGATTGTATTTTATGGTGACTTTCAGATCGCAGTCCATTCGCTGCCACTGCCTCTTAATACCTTTCACACGACGGTCAATGGTATGGTTTATAGCAGGGGTGTCCAAACTTTTTTTCCCGAGGGCCACATACAGAAAAATATACGAAGGATTGGGCCACTCACTAGATGTGAGATATACTGCCTCACTTCTCATGCACTAATATTGTCAAAATCAATCAAATGCAGGTAAATTACGTTTGATTATTGAACATGTTTGAAGAAAAAAAGCCTCCATCATAGCTCTTCATTAGTAGATATTTTATTTTTTACAAAAAGGTTGGCAGGTAATTCTCTCAGTGACAGCCTCAGATTGGTTCTTAGGGTGCTGATCCCCCTTCATTGTCCATATGAAGGGAGAGACAAGAAGACAAATAGGGGATGTGGATATTTCAACCTTATTACACAAATTATTGGGCTTGTTAACACATCAACTAACGTTTGTTAAAACAATTGTCATCAACTTTAATTGACTGAATTTATGAAGTAATTGGGCTTATTAACAAATGAAAACGGTGTGTATATTTTTAACTCACCTGTAATGGGAATAATGTTACGCTCAGTGGGAGCAGTGATGCTGCACTTTGGTCTGAAGGATAGCTGGCAGGTCAGGAGTAAGTTTGGTGGTTGAGATGCGAAGGACGTCACGGAGATGGCTGTCGGTCGTTCTGGTTCTCAGCCTGCTTTTGTTCAGCGTTAACAGAGAGAATGTCTGCTCACTTATGTATGTTGAGCCGAACAGACTCATCATTCGTTTTGCATGGCGTCTCGTCGGAGGAAACTTGGCCTTTTCCAAACTCCGGTAGAAGTCAGGTAGGGAGAGAAGCTGATGCTGATTCTTCAGAGAATCATCACACTGAATTTCGATCAGTTCTAATTGCAGACTCTCCTCCACTTCTTTTGCATCCATTGAAAACGGAGCCGCAAACAGTGTGATTTCCTTCTCAATGACAGAAAAATCTTGGAAGCGCTGACTGAATTCTGTCATGAGAGATGTGATCACAGACACATATTCTCCCATTTTTGCAGAGAGCTTGGCATTTGGAAATGCGCATTGATTTCGGTCAGCGTGGGGAAGTGCGCTACATTGAAGTTGCGCAGTTGTGACTCGAAGAGACGGAGCTTCGCACGGAATGCTTTCATGTGCACATACAGCTGTGGTACCAGCTGCTCTTTGCCTTGTAGTCTCGTGAGATCAACTAAAAAAGCCAGGCCTGCCAACCATAAAGGGTCACTGATCTCATGGAGAGGTCTGCCCTTTTCTTTCAAAAACTTGTCGATATTTGATCTCAGGGAATAAAACCACTGCAGCACGGAGCCGCGACTGAGCCAGCGCACTTGGGAATGGTAGAGTAGGTCCCCGTATTCAGCATCGACATCAGAGAGGAACGCTTGCAATTCTCTGTGGTAAAGCCCTCGGGCCATAATTTTTTGACATTTTTCACAACTGTGTTCATCACATCGCCAAGCTGGATTATCTTGGCACAGAGGGCTTCTTGGTAGATGATACAGTGCATTTTAACAGTCTCACCTCCGCTCTCCTGCACCTTGGCACTCACCATAGAAGCCATTCCTTTGCGCTCGCCTGTCATTGCTGGAGCCCCATCCATTGTAATTCCACACAGCTTGTCCCATTTAAATCCAGCCTGGTTAATTGAATCTGACACAGCTTCAAAACATATCCTTCCCAGTTGTTGTCCCCTTTAGACTCCGAAGATCAAGCAGTTCCTCCGTAATGCAAAAATTCTCATCAACTCCCCGCAAAAAAATTAACAGCCGTGCAGTGTCCGTGGCATCTGTGCTCTCATCACATGCAATCGAGTAAAAATCGAAAGCACAAGCTTTATCTGACACTTGCTGTTTTAAGTTAGCCGACAAGTCTTCAATTCGCCGCACAACCTTATTTCTGGACATACTAACATCGTTAAAATCCTGCATTTTCTCCAGGCACATTCCCACGACTTTAGTGAGGCACTGTTTGATGAAGTCACCGTCTGAGAAAGGTTTCCCGTGTAGGGCAATGAGTTGAGCTACTTCATTGCTGGCTATTGTTGCATTTTCTTGAGCTTTGTTAGCACGGAAAAAAACCCTGCTGCTGCGTTAGCAGGCTAGCTTGCCATTTGCTTTACCTTCTCTCTCCGCTCGGCGCCAGTGTAGGACGTGAAGGTCTGATGTTTCGTTTCATAATGCCGTCGTACATTGTACTCTTTCATCACGGCAACACTCTCATTACAAATCAAACAAACACACTTCCCCTTGGTTTCTATGAAAAAAATTTCATTTTTCCACCGAGTCTGAAATTTTCTGCACTCGCTTGCAATCTTGCGTCTCTTCGGTTCCGGCATTTCTGGTGACCCTGAGCAAATGTTTTCTTCGATTGCTTGCTTTGTGGAGACGCTGCCTTGTTCAAGACAATATCGCCATCTAGTGTTTAAATTAAGAAATGCAATACAGTGGGCCATAGTCCATTATATTTTTAAACTTTGATACGGGCCAATTAAAAATGGATGGCGGGCCGCAGTTGGCCCGCGGGCCGTAGTTTGGACACCCCTGGTTTATAGCATGTTATATAATAATAAATAGTATAACATTGTAATGTTTAACATAATTCATAAGGCAATATATAGTATTGTAATTTTATAGTGAATATACAGCTGTGTGGTATACAGTAGGGTTGGTAGAATAATACATAGTGTAATATTACAAGTCTAATATTTTACAGTCTAAAGTATAGGGTAGTCTAAAGTAACGCATTGTGTAATTCAAGGGTGGGTTTGTCTATGGTAGTGTATATTACGGTGTATAGTTGTGTAATGTAGGAAAAAGTTTATTTGGAGACATATCAATATAATGCATAATGTTAGAGCTTACATTGGGCTATGTATACGATATTATACAATGTAGTTTAGATTGGAAGGTATAACATTACAATGTATAGTAGTCTAGTTTATGGCATGGTTGTAATGCAACACAGGACAGAGCAGCACATCGTGGCTGTTTCTCCCCCCTCCTCCGTTCCGAGCATGGATGGACTCGTCCGTCTGAACGAGGCTCGTCGCTCTCCGTGGTGCTAACGTTGGAAAGAAGGAAAAAACCGCCACCCATTTTTTTCGCCATATGGCATTGTAATGTATAACGACTTATTGTTAATAGCTCAGCTGATGGAGAGTATATAGAGTTTATTGATAACATTGATGATGTAGTTTGTATTTTAGTTTTTAGTAGTTTACTATATGGTATTCATTAGATAGTGTAGTGTATTCCCAGTTACTTTATGTTTATAGCTCAATTTATTGAAGAATATATTGAGTACATTTATTATATTGATGAAGTTTCTACTTAGTTTTTTTTCACATCGGTTTATTGTATGATAGTTGGGTAGTTGCAGTCCTTTAGCGTCCATATACTAAATGCCTCTGTTGAGATGGAAACTTTGACTTTAACATAGCTATTTCCGTGACCAGTCACATGCTAATCCCTCACATTAACATCATGCTAATCTCCCAGTTACATGCTAATTTCTGACTTTAACACCCTGCTGATCCAACACTTTAACGCAGCTATTTAAATGCTAAATTATCCTGTTTGATATGTAAACTCCTTTGTCAAGGCACTTTACCTCTCCCACCTAGTTTAAACGACACTGCGAATCTTAGCAGCAGTCATTGAAGTGCTGTCGTCCCGACAGTTCTGTTCCTTCACCTGAAGAAGGCTACTTATGTTGTGGCCGAAACGTCGTGAAAATTTTATTTTTTATTACGTTTTTTTTTTCCATTCTACGTTACTTTACCGAAAGAACCAAGAAGATGAATCCCTGCAGTCACGAAAGCTTTAAATCTGAACTTTACGCAATTAAAAATCATAGTGTAAGATAAGACTACAATCGTTGTCTGCTGTGAGGATCTTCTGTACTCAGGGCCCCGAATGTTTGTGGCAAGTGAAAGTTTGTCTCAGCAAAATATAAGATTTCTCACAGTAGCATACCGTATGACCACACGTCGCTCTGCACCTTGTAGAGCCCATGGAACATGCTTTCTGAAGACATCCACTTTACAGGCAGAGGCACCTAATGGACATGACCGCATGGCCACAAGCACAACAACAATATGTTCAGTAAATTCAGTTCAGGCCGATGCATCGCGATTCGTCATACGTTTTTTGCGTCAGGCCATATTCATCTGGCCAAATTAGCGTCATCTAGCCCTCCACTACCCTGAAGGGTTAAATGTGTAGTGACATCACGGGATGGCACTGTTTAGTGCCGGGCCTAGAGAGGCACGGCGTGCGGTGTATTGACATCGCGGATACCACTCTGGTGTGGGTGTAGTACCAGCCCTAGAGGGGCTCGGTCAGCGCTGATTGATCCCGCTGGATGGCATCACGCTTGGCGTGCAGTGCCAACCCAACAGGATAGGGTGTGGGAGTGCCGACCGTAGGAAACGGGTTACTAAATGCCATGGCACTCTGGTTGACCCGAGAGGACACGTGACCGGTTAAGTCTACAAAGGGGCCCCAAGTGGGGGCTAGGGGTGGTCACGTGGTCGGGGTCCAGATCTTGCTGCTCGATGATTCTAGAAGGTGGTCGTGGCCAAGGGCGGAGCCAGCCACGCCACAGAGAATATAAGCTGGGTCCCCCAGAGGGACCGGCGTTGTTGTTCATCCTGAAGAAACCTTTGTCTACGTCTACGTTCTACCGAGTCTCCAACACATGGACTGGTACACGAGCTGTGGTCCCGTTCTGTCGTAGCTAGTCATGTTGTAATTAGTGTAGTTAGCCTGGTGGTCACCACCACAGGTTGTTATTCTGGGCCAGTTACCCCGTGTACCACATGGGGGGGGAGGAGGAAGGGGATTTGTGAAATTGCATCCATATTTTGAACTGTCGGCAGAGCAGGGAGATTGAATCCAATTGCCGACCTCTGGATTGCAAGTCCAGGGTGGGAGAGCCATTGAACCACCGTGTGTGGCAGCACCCCCACTCTTTTTTTCTTAGGGGCTGTGCAAAATAAAATAAAAACATTGAGTACAATTAAAGTGATGGGCCTTCTATCCCGATGATGGTGATGACATTGGCGATACTGATAATGATGCTGATGATGCTAAGTAAGGTGAAGGACTCACATTGCCCTTCACCATGTAGTTGGGGTCAGTCTGGACGTCCCGTGCCAGCCCAAAGTCGCAAATCTTGGCGATGTGTCCATGCGTTACCAGCAATTTCCTCGCAGCCAGGTCGCGGTGGATGCACTAAAAAAAAGAAAAAAATTCCCTGTGTGGCCTTCAACAAACTTGGGGCAACTTCTGTGAAGGTCGGCCACGGTACACGACGGGGTGGGTGCCCAGCAACACGCCCGGCCGCCTTTGTCTCCCCAGTGTAGATGTTTACACACCGCACCAGGTACTCATTTGAGACTGAGTCCACCTGGGGAGGCCCAAGACCGGTTCAGATAATTGTCACTGATGTTGGCCGTGAGCGGGAATCGAACTCTGGCCGTTGGGTTCATAGCACAGTGAACTAACCACTGAGCGACCACTCGCTACCCAGACAGCCATATTAAGGGCAACAAAGACGTGCACCACAGACACAGTCAAATACAAAGACACAGTTAAACACGCACAGTCACAGAGACACAGTTAAACATACTCTTTGGTTCTTTCGGTAAAGTAACATAGGTATAAAATAAAACAAATCACGACGTTTCGGGCGCTAAACCCTGTTTGTTTGGTATACTTCTCTCTCTGTGTCCCCTGTTGTATCTGTGTTAGTTCCCCCCTACTTGTGTGTCTGTATATACATCTGGGGTTATGTGTTTCCTCTCGTAAATTTAGCTCTTCTGTACCTAATGATGGCTGCTTGTGTTGCAACCGAAACGTCGTACACTATTATGTTATTTTATTATTTCTTATTTATACGTGACTTTACCGAAAAAAACAAAGAGTAATTCCTGCAGTCACAAAAGCTTCGAATCAAGTCTGAACCACCTCTACGGGGAGGTATGAGGTTTGTGTCTTTGTGTTGTCTCTGCTTGTGTATCTGCCTTTGTGTCTTGGCTTGGATTTGTGTCTCTGTGCTGTCTCTGCCTGTGTGTGGGCCTTGGTGTTTCCGAGTGTGTGCTGCTGCACCCCCTTTGCTCCATGCATACCTCATGCTAAATTGTCCCATTGTCTCTCAGCCTTACCTTCTCTGCCTATTTAAGGCGACTTCACTGTGTGCGTGTCTGTGCTGGTTCACTCTACTTGGATGTCTATGTGTGTGTGCGCGGTCTGTATTTTAAATTTCATACTTAACTTGCAATTTAGCAATCTTTGAAATAGCGTAATCAACCAGACTATGCGTTAATTGTGTTTTGACCGACCGTCTGTGTTGCTTTATATGGTTTCCAAATTTTGCTAAACCCTGTTTGTTTGGTATGCTTCTCTCTCTGTGTCCCCTGTTGTATCTGTGTTAGTTCCCCCCTACTTGTGTGTGTATATACATCTGGGTTTATGTGTTTCCTCTCTCTCGTAAATTTAGCTCTTCTGTACCTGATGATGGCTGCTTGTGTTGCAACCGAAACGTCGTACGCTATTATGTTATTTTATTATTTCTTATTTATACGTGACTTTACTGAAAAAAAACAAAGAGTAATTCCTGCAGTCACGAAAGCTTTGAATCAAGTCTGTAGTGCCTCTTGTTAAACAGTGCTTTAGTTAAACAGGAAAATTAATAAATCCAGCAGGCATGACTTGAAAAGTAACAAATTTACATTTTGGGTGGCACTCTAAATCGTCCGGTAAATCGTGTACCCCCAGTGGAGGAATACGTGCGCAGCTTGCTGGACAACCCTGAGTTGATTGACCGTCTGGCACTGGCCTCAGAGCAGGTGAGACTCCGTATGCGTGCATCAGCTCTGCCCCCCCCCCTCATATTTATGGTGCGGGCCTGTACCCTTGTCCGACCCCTCACTTCCGCGTTGCATCCAGCTGCCTCACTGAAGAAAGGGACACTTGCCTTGCGCTGAGTACGACGTTTCGCTGGTTGTAATCGCCAGGGAAACGATATACTCGATTTGTAAGTGTTGTGGGTTTACTCTCCAATACACTGGCGTGCTGCAGTAGTAACTAATTGACACGTTTTGTTTTACGTAGCAAACCTTACTAATTGGCTGTACCGGGTTAACTACACACATTTACGCGCTCTTACCCAAAAAACCTTTATTATGGATAATATTGGTCGCGAAAGAATACGTGTTAAACAGCTCCCTTTTAGAACGTCTCATCCTCACCAGCAATGGTCAATCAATCAAATAAATCCTAGATTTATAACGTGGAATATTTAGCAAAAAGCAGAGACGGAAGGGTGAAACTCTAGAGGTAGCTCTATGATATCCGCTTTTGTGGAACGTTCTCTAACACAGATGGCCGTACTGCTCTGAGATAAATCAGACTGGATCCTTCGTCTCGTTACGTGATGGCGGTTGCAAAATTGTTGTTGACGCGTGCATGTGCCGTGCGTGTGCTGTGTACGTGTGCAGGATGTGGTGGAGTCCCGGGTAATCTTCCCCGAACATCTCCCGCTGTCCCAGCTGCAGCAAGGTGTGCGCTCCGGCCGGTTTGTCCAGGGAACCTTCCTTGCGAGTCGTGAGAATTACCTGGAGGGGACTCTGAGGGTGCGAGGGGACGGTGACAGTGATAAAGAGGTACACGTTTCACAAGCCTGCGTCTGGAAGGAACAATGCTGTTCGATCGTATCTGTGTGAGTTTTAAAAACAAAGTTATAATGAAGCAGTGGCATAGCGTTCTTGGCATGAGCAGTAGCTCTTAACCTTTACTGCAAGGCTGCAGTAAAGGTTAAGAGCTACTGGGCTAAAATATTTGTATTTTGAACGTCTTTTGCACCCTACGTAGGTGTCGTAGCCTGGCTCCTGCCGCCCCGGCCTGTGGGTCCTGGTGCAGTTGCACTGCCTGCACACTCGATAGCTACGCCACCACAACCACAGTATATACGTTATTGTGACTACTTTAATAATAGGGGTTTTCCCTTTTTTTCTCGCAACAACACTGAAACCTTTTACAAGGAATCATGTGTGCATTAACCACAATACTTGTGGTCAAAATGCAAACAAAAAATACACTATGATAATCCATGATAAGGCGATCTAACCCAAAAACCTTCATTATGAATAATATTGGTCGCGAAAGCCTACATGTTAAACACACTATGATAATATATGCATTGTCCTTGAGACTGATTGGTCCACACCAGGGATGGCTTTCTTTTGAGCCTCGACCCAATTGGTGCGAGACCAGAGGATGCCAAAAGGCATACGCATATATTGCAAATATTATCAGTGTGTTTTTCTTTGCATTTTGACCACAAGTATTGTGGTTAATGCACACATGATTCCTTGTAAAAGGTTTCAGTTTTGTTGCCAGAAAAAAGGGGAAAAACCCTATTATATTTTGGTACTGGCAAAGCAGGTCTAATGATGGTTGTGACTACTTTGTTAACAAAATTAATGGTCTATTTCCACGTCCAAAATGTAACGTTAAATAACAATTAGGTACATTGGCCCTTTGTTGGAGAAAAAACTCAGTCCAGAAATCGCCCTGCTTGAACATATGTTACTGAAAAACATTGGTTTCAGAAGATTGATGGGCTCATAGTCCTACATTTTAAATTGTTTATTCGTGGTATTAAAACTCTTGTACAGTAAAACCTTGGATTGCGAGCATAATTCGTTCCGGAAACGTGTTTGTAATCCAAAGCACTCGTATATCAAAGCACTCGTATATCAGTTGTGATCACGTGACGCTCGGCAGTACAAAGCTGCTCGTATTGCAAGACCCTCGCTCGTTTATCAAATTCATATTCATTAAAAATTTTGCTCGTCTTGTAAAACACTCGCAGACCAAGTTACTCGCAATCCAAGGTTTTACTGTATATGCTGCTCTCTAACAGCACTTGGCCCAGCGGTCTGTTCAGGCTATACGGGGGATCTTTTTTGTCTCCGTGCAGGTGTTGATCCAGGGGCTGCAGCATTTAAACCGCGCGATGCACGACGACATCGTGTGCGTGGAGATGTTCCCCGAGGAGCGCTGGGTTGCCCCCTCCTCGCTGGTCCTGCACGATGAGGGCGTCGCAGGGGACGTTGCAGAAGAGAATGAGGAGGATGTGGTGAGTGGAGCGTCAACACTGCTGAACCAAAATCAAACCCAGACACCTGCAGTGTGCGTGTCTCTCTCCCCGTGGTCGCATGGATTTTTCTCCAGGTCCTCCGGCTTTTCCCTCCACAGTTACAATCTGACATGCACTTAGAGTATTTGGCTGCTATCAATTTCAAATGTGATAAGATACTTCATTGAACGATCATTTGTGGCCAGGTCACTTAAAAAGAGCTATGTAGCTCTCAGGGTCCTTACCTGGTAAAGTTAAAATAGTTTATAGTTTTTAAATAGTTTTAATATAGTTTAAACAAAGAATAACAACAAAGACTCAACCACTTCAAGAGAGACCTTAAACATAATGAACACCGTGTGACCAGACAACAATCCACATTAGAGATGCTGTTAGCTTGATTTTGCGTTTATTAAATGACTTTACCTTACATTACTTCAAAATCAAGTCAGGAGTGCTAATCATTTCGTTCTTTTTTTGTATGTACGTAGGGGTTATTTGACCATACTTCGATGCGGGTTGGTGAAGGGGGGGGGGGCATAGATCAGGAGCATAGAAGGACAGGACAACAGTTCATTTTGCTGTACTGCGCTCTGCTGCCAGCCATTTTGGCGCAGAGCCTATACCACCTGTTATGCATATCCAGGCTCAACACGGCGTCGCTTCCACGGTCTGAGCTGGGTCACAGGGTGGCCTCTATATTGAAAAGTAATTTCTTTAGAACTGCTTTTTGTATTTAGATTGTTGTCCTTTCCGCGCACCTCCGATTAGCATGATTGGCTGTGTACGGTGCGAAATAAGTTTTACATGCATACATACCACAGTGACAAAATGCAAAACATAATAAAGTACAGCAATGAAGTTAATTGAAATTGGCACGAAAACACCCGTGGTTTATGAAAAGTCGACAATTTTTCACAAACATAAACAAGTGTTAGATATTAAATCGCATGTAGTGCAAGTTGGCTTGGGCAGATTATTTATAGACTGATCATTGCACAGTTATACTTATAAAAACGTTACGTAAACATTAAACACATATAGGGTGACTGATGTGCTAAGCAGGTAAGAGAAAATGTCATTCAGTGAAATCATAAAGAATCGAGAGATTAAGCATCAAATTGTGAATTAGATGGGAGGGTAACCTTTGTTGTAGATAATATTGGTCGCAAAAGCCTACGCGGTTTTTTTTTTTACGTGTGGTATCTGATGGGCGTGTTCCGGTTGATTCTATCAATTGCCAGAACTGTTTTAACTTATCAATATTTACGGAGGACTCCTCACTGTGATCTTTTGTCATTTTAACAAAGCGTCAGTCTCATTATTGACATTGATGAGACACAGCATGAAACCACATCCGCAGGTTAAGCGCTATTGTTTTGGATTGCTCCTTCCCCTTCAAGCCAAATTGTATTGTGTTACGCAGTGAGTTGGAAAAAAAATAGTTGATTCATTATTTCAGTGTGTGAGAGAGACGCTACTGTGGTGAGTGCTCATTTGAGTTTGCGTTGTCATCTCCTGGTGCTATCCCAGCTGCTGCTGCTGCTGTCGTCGCTCTTGCTTAGATTACGCAACACGATGTTTGTCCTTTGTTTTGGTCTCCAGCTGAAAGCCGAAAGTGGGAAGATGCGTCGGCCCACTGGCAAAGTGGTCGGCATCATCAAGCGGAACTCGAGGCCGCTGTGCGGCATCCTCATGCCCAGCCCAATCAAGGAGGTGGGCTGATCTGCATGTGTGTGTGTACGTGTGGGGAGCGGTGATGTAGCGGTTAGTGCGCTGCGCTACGAATTCTGGGACCCGAGTTGGATTATATTTATCGCTCATAACCAATAAACAGCGGCAAATGTCTGAACCTGTCTTGGGCCCTTCCCTAGGTCGACTCGGCCATAAATGAGTCTCTGATGTGGCATATAAACATCAGCGCTGTGGAGACAAAGGCGGTCGGGCATGGTGCTGGCCGTACCCACCCCGTCGTTTGCCGTACCAGCTTGAATAGGTGTGTGCTGACGGCACTCGCCCAAACAGTTTGTTGAATGCCTTACTGGGGGCTCTTTGTGCGTGTTGCAGGCCACCCGCCACCTGTTCACGCCCGCGGACCGCCGCATGCCACGAGTGCGGGTGGAGACAAGACAAGCAGCGTCCCTGCAGGCCCACCGCATCGTGGTGGCCATCGATGGCTGGCTGCGACACTCCTGCTACCCGAACGTTCGACTGCACCGTGACGCCCCGCACGCCGTGACACCTTATCCGTCCGTCCCGTGGTCGGCATCGTCGGGCTCATCCTTCTGTCTCTTGACGCACGGCCACGCGGCTCTGTATGCAATACAGCCGTCGAACCCAAAACACGAACGGTGACACGGTGAATTGGAAGTCAGGGTGGATGAGCTGGCACCACTGTGATTTTTTTGTTTGAAAGCATGGCAAACTCACCTGTGATTCAACCTAGGTTATTAAGGTGTTGTAAGTTGATAGTCTCAGCCCAGTCACCAATAACTGCACCAAAAACGATATTAAATTTGGTCGTGCACTTCGATTGTTTAATTTCCATCTCTGAGAAAACTACTGCTTTTGACTGCCATGTGATGAACATTACTTTGATTGGCAGAGTGGTTGGAAAAGCACTGCCCCCCTACAATTTGGACCGCATTTCACTTCATTGGATCTTAGAAGTAGCTCTGTTATGTGTGCTCCTGTGGGTCGTCCTTGACCACGAAGGGTGGTATAGATTGCTTGTCTTGTGTGATACCATTAACACAATGAGAAAAAAAATTGGGGAAAAGCTAAATATATTGTTAAGATGGATTATTTGGGTTGTATCTTTGTTTAAACAGATGCCGGTTAATATTCTACATCATGAACGTTAGGTACAAGGTTGGCATTGTGGTTGTGCTTTTCATACCTATTTGCCACTGCACAACCGAGCGGCACCATGGCTGGCACGGTTTAGTAGGCTGCAGGTTGTTTATTCACTGCAAAAGCGGATCCATGCCATGAACGGTCAATGCTTTGAACAAGTCTAGGCACGTGCAGATGACGCTGTGGTGCCACGTCCCCGTGGTGTACCGACTGCCGTCACACAATTAACGTGTCGCTAGCCCCGCCCCTGGCCCTGCTCGGCCCCCGGATAGATTTGGATGCCTTGTGGGGCCAGCATATCACGGTTTGGTTCCGGTTCGACACAGCAAAAAGCCAGTGGGTGACCACAGACACCTCGAGAGATCTGCGCCGTCTGGGTTCCAATGTATCATTGGAAAAGGGATACCGGTGACGATTGGCCACGTATGTGCATATGCATGTTGAACTTCTTCCGTACCATACGTAGACAACCGTGCTAATCGTCGGTGTGCTTGTGCAGGGCCATTTTGCGCGCTCTCTGGGCGAATGTGGGGATAAGGAGACGGAGACAGAGGTGCTGCTGCTGGAGCACGACGTGCCACACCAGCCCTTCAGCCAGGCCGTACTTGCATGCCTGTCCCCTCCCACGTTCAGCATCACAGCAGAGGTACGCATGAGACGTGTGACGATATGTCAATTCATCGATTGAGTTCAATTCTTACGCCTGCGGTGTGTTGGTGTGTTTGGTCGTGCATGTGAGAATCCTTTACTTCAATGTTCTTTATTACAAGGCCCACGGGCCACTCGTAGCCTCTGGGTGGCCTTTGGTGTGGCCCATGACGTGTGGCCCCCGACAATAGACAAATGCGAAAACACCCCCCATCATCATCATCGTGCTGTCAAACCTCAATAGTTTCAAGATGTTTGGCCTGCGTAGAATACCTTCTAGAGGGCCTCTCTGGAGCTCTCCCTCCAGTCGAGGTCCTTCCGCTGCACTGGCATGAACGAGAAGCCACGGGGCTCTACACCTTTACCGCAGACCGTATATAGAAAAGCCGTCGACCTGAAAGAAAGTCGATGGCTCGGACACATCATCGTAAGAAGAGAGGAAATTCACATCGGAGGAAGGAAGGCGACGGACTTATGGAAGCACCAGGGCGGAGACCCGAGAGGCAGGCCTCGAGAGATGCGGATCAAAGTGGTGAGCCAGGATGTGGAGGACTCTGCAGTAGCTGTGGAGATGGTCCAGTACAGAAATGAATGGAGCAAGGGGACTACAAACTTTTTTCCTATAACGCTGTACTTGCGTTCCTGAAGAACACCGAATTGTGGAAAAATCGCATAATAAATAATATAGGGTAAAGCACAGTCCGCGATAACACGTGAGATGCGTACGCAGGCTTAACAAAGACTTTGGGTACGTGAGTAGCATCTAGAAGCATCCAGAAGCATCCCGCCTTGTGTGATGCTACACCGAGGCAACCGTACAACCGCTTATTCTGCCTCGCACAACGCAGTTCTGTTCACTCGATCGCCTTTTATCCAATTCGCATCCATGTTATGAAAAAAATGTGTTCCCTAATGCATTCATCGCATTATATCTAATTCACGATATGAAAACACGCAGAGTTATAGGAGAACGGACTGTACTTTGAAAATATTCAGTCGCCTATTGAGAAGATGGAACGCCATTAGAATGAAGTTGGTTTACCCATGTATGGCTCACCCTGTGTTTTGTTTGTTGTAAGGCAGCGTTTTGTTGAACCTGGTGCTGTGTGTGTCCCGTACAAGGACCAGGCTGGCAGGGAGGACCTCCGTGCGTTGTCCATCTGCAGTGTGGATCCTCCAGGCTGCACAGACATCGACGATGCCCTACACTGCAAACCGCTCGACAATGGGAACACCGAGGTATTCATTTGGTGGTGGTAATCGTGGTCACGGTCGCGGTAATTCGTGCCTATTCCTTTCATGGTTTTGTCAATGCTAACGGAGGTGACAAGGGGAGTTTAGTGCACAATGATAAGTGCACTGCACATTCATCCTGTCAAGCTGGTTTAGTTCCAGTCATGGCTAACACCGGTACAGAGTGATATCTAAAAAAACTGCCCAAGTTCTCCCCTTCACCACATGCATTGACCATCGTAATAAAGCAAGGTCAAATGACAATCGCGACCCATTACGGCATGGAGAAGCCCTCATCCTGCAGTGGATTGACAAAGGGGTGGACAATATTCCTGTTATTAAGTTTCCAAACATTGTTGCCTTAGTGCCCGTATTCTTGGTCTCTGCTCGGCTCAGGACTGACTTCAACATGGCTCGGTTCTGGCTTGATCTGCTCCGTTGCCTCCAAAGAAGCATGAGTGGCTCAGCTGTGCCTTGGCTCAGGCTTAGCTCACGGAAATTCTGAGCGTGGCTGGGAGCATGCAGAGATATACGAGGAGGCACAAGAGACACAGAGGCTCAGGGCTGGAACCATGCTTAGAGGCAGCTCGGGTTTTAAGCGTTGCTTTGATGTGGATTATTGAGAATTATAATCATAATATTTATACTGGAGTAATCCGATGAGCTATAAAGCTATTTTTCACATGTCCAGCAGAGGCGGGTAAGAACGTTACAACAACAAACAGTACAAAAACATAATAGTAGTGCAAAGTACAAGAAAGATAAACAAATAACCCAAACACAAACAAATACAACGAAACCATCCCCATCCTACCAGGCAAAGCCCACTGAGGTATTGATTTATTTTTGATTAGTGACCTGGCCACAAATGAATAGCTCAACAAAGTGGCCCATCATTTGGACATTTATAGCAGCCAAAATAATAGAAATAATCTCAATGCATGTTGCGCGAGAGCCAAGCCTGAGCCAAGCCATGGCTAAGACCCCACTGGCCTAAGTGTCCACGTCACTGGCCGAATGCCTGGTTCACAATGAATGCACCAGGTAGTAATGGGTGTGCATTTCATTTCACATTATTCTGCTTTGGTTGGAGTGGCTATGGTGGAGGTTATGCATGCATGTGGAGTGAGCGACTTCCGCCAGACGTCTAGTAGAAGGCGTCTTATTTATTAAAAGCACACAGGGCGATACACTTCGTAACGCGGCTACACCTAGGCTGTACAAACACGCAGCCCATCTGCGTCCTGCGTAGCTACGCTGGCTGGTTAACGAGCGTAGCGGCGGAGACAGAGCTGCTCTTGCAGAAGAACCAGCCACGTGGTCGAAGACGAAGAGATGATGACGGTAGCGACGCAACCAGGACCCAGACCCCACGCTAACAGCCCCGAAGTTCTGATTCGGTGCTCTTTATATCTACCTGGAGTGGCCAAGCTCCACCTCTGGCCACGCCCCCTTTCTAGAACCTTCTAGGCCCTTCGGGATGGTTCCCGGAGCTTCTCGACTGACTCCGCCGTTGACCTTTACCCCAGATACGCCCCTTCATAATAAGGCATTATGTAATGCAGCTATAACCTTAATTACCCTTACAGGCCGGCAGGTATCACCCTGTCATTACACATCCATGCATGTGAGGGTGGTGACGGTGTATTAATGTGTGTTCTAGGTTGGGGTACACATCGCCGATGTGAGCTACTTTATCCGGCCGGGGAATGCCTTGGATGAGGAGGCATCTCTGCGTGGTACCACAGTTTACCTGTGTGAGAAGGTGAGATGTGGATTTCTTCTTGCCACAATATCAAGTGTTTTACGACCTGCCGATTTCATCTTTTCATTCTTAACTTTACGACATGATGTAAAATATTATGATGTAACGATCATCGCGGTACCAGTTTCCCCACAACTGTAATTGTATTTGACATTTTCACCACATTTTTTTGTGTGCTTTTCAGTACTTCCCGTATGAATAACGATAACTTAAAAATGAATGAGAATAAAAAAAATGTGCAATAACAATGCTAAATATATCTCATGATGTTTTAAACGAGTTGATTTTTGCGGATTTCTTATCATATGATGTACCGTGACATCATGAGCGGCAGGCTATCGGCGCAGTGGTAACACTTGTGCCTTGCAGCAAGGAGACGCTGGGTTTGATTACTCAACTCTTGTGCCTTTTTGCTTGCAGTTTTGTTTGTTCTCACCCCTGTTAGTGAATGGGTTTCCTCTGGATTCATCAGATTTCCTCTAAATAAAACCCATACAATCTTTACTGGCATTCGCGAAAACATCTCCTTGCTGAACAGTTACCTGCAGGTGACTTAATCATGTGTGGGTTTGCTTGCAAAACACTCGTTGAGTTGGTGCATATGTATTTGCCAGATTGTGTTTATTGACAGAGAAGTTGTTGCGTTTGTGTTTGTGCGCCTGCAGAGGATTGATATGGTGCCAGAGTTATTGAGCTCAAACCTGTGTTCCTTGAGATCCAACGTCGACCGGTGAGATGCACCAACAACTGTTAACTCGCGAGTGCGCACATTGCAACCCATACTCAGCAGCTAACGTGCGTTGTTGCCAGGTGCACATGTAATCCCATGATGCGTGGCACTGTTAAAGTGTCATTGTACAGATCCACACTAGCATGTGTACATACATAAGCAGCCAAACCAGGATGGCACAATGGTAACACGTGTCTCACAGCAAGAATGGCCTAGGATTGATGCCCGACTTGGTTGCCTTTCCATGTAGCTTTTGTATGTTCTCCCCCTATTTAGCATGGGTTGACTCCAGGTTATCAGGTTTCCTCTCATCGCTAACATAAACGTGTTATTACTACTATGATCCTTAACCAAGAAAAGCCTCACTGAATCTCATAACTTCGGTAGGGTACTGCAAAGCTTTTGTAGTCGAACAATGGTTGCTACATATATATTTCAGTTGAGTAATTTGTAACAACCCAAACCGGTATTTGGTCAAACATCCCACTGCTGAAAGAATGACTCGACTACCAAAAACTTGGCAAGACCCTCCTGAAAAAGAGTCTCGAGACTTTGCGAGGCTTTCCTGAGTGAACACCCTGCACCACTCCAATGACGACGACTCCGCCACTCGACGGTGAATGGCGACGGTGCATGTGCTGTGCGCGTGCAGGCTGGCGTTCTCGTGCATATGGGAGATGACTCCAAAGGCTGAGATCGTGAGCACACGTTTTACCAAGAGCATCATCAATTCTAAGGTGATTTCCCCCCCACAGACGTTCAGTTTTTGTAAAACTCTCGTTTGCTTTCACGTGTATTTTATCGGTGCCTTGCTATGTTAGTGCAGTTGAGGTTTCCGGATGGCTGAGAGGTCAGAGCGTTGAGCTTGCACCTCTGGGTTCACAAGTGTAGCGAGATGAACCGGGTTCACAAGTGGTAGTATGTATGTTGAACTTCTTTTGCACCGTACGTAGCCAACTGTGCTAATCGGAGGTGCGAGGTAGGACATGAAAGTAGTGAGTTGATGGTCTCTGTCCAGTCAACAATCACTGCACAAAACACAGAACATACCAATTCGTCACGAGTACAGCACACCGGTGTGTTGTACCAGTGACGAATTGGCCACGTTCTGTTTATGTGACAACCCTTACTAGTCCACTGTGGGGTGGTGGCGGGTTTAACGACATATTTATGTATTTACACAATCTAACCCAAAAAAAACCTGTATTATGGATGATATTGGTCACGAAAGCCTACGTGTTAAACTCACTGCACAAAAGACCACCAAATTACATTGCACTAAATTTGGTTAAATTCCAGCTTTGAGAATTCAAAAAATATCAATTTTGCTGTCTTTGGGTGAGCGTAACCCTCAGTGGTCATCGGGAGCCACGTAGACATCTGTTGAGTTCTGGCTTGGGCTTGGATCAGGCGTGGACATTGTGTAATTGCGAGGACCCCATGGTTCACCCGTGGTGTGTTCATCGTATCCCCGCAGGCGTCTCTGACATACGCAGAGGCTCAGCTAATGATGGACGACGCCGGGCGGAAGGACCCGGTCACCAGCAGCTTGCGTGGCCTCCACTCCCTGGCCAAGATCCTCAAGCAGAGGCGCATTCAAAACGGGTAACTCATTGTCAAGATCCTCATCCCCTCCACCGCCTCTGGAGCGCTGAGCAGTATTAATGGGTGCACCACATTTAGTCGATCGGCAGGTCGCCTGTGGTGCGGTAAAGTGTGGTTACTCCCGTGTCTTCTAAGACATCCGGCCAGCGTGGAAGAGTAGGCTAAAATACATTGAGAGGGACTGTAAAAGGGTGTATCTCTAGAGGGGCCCCATCTTATGGGAGCCCCCTTCTTCCAGCAGTGGCTTGAGCAAGCAATTGCAAGGCTGCACCTGTAGCTTTTTTTGACCCCATGATGCATGAGGCTTGGGTGAATACCATGCACAAAGAAGTGTTACAGGATTCATACTCTTTGTTTTTTTCAGTAAAGTCACGTATGTAAAACTATCAAATAAAATAACAACTAAATTAAATAACGACGTTTCGGGCGCAACACAAGCGTCCTTCTTCAGGTGGGACAACCACAGCCAGAAACAATTGCTGAAGTGGGCAAAAAAGGGCTGTTGTAACAAGAGGCTATATAGGTAAGAGAGTGGGGGGGAGCAAGGGGGGAGAGATAGAGAGGGGGGTGTGGGATAGGGGAAGTGGGGTGCTGCTAGAGGGATTAAAGGGGCGAGCACGGCAAAATGCCAGGGGGGGGGGGTGGAAGTGAGCGGGGCTGGGAGTGGGAGGCTGAAGAGGCTGGAGATGCAGAAATGAAGGCAACAATAAAGAAGTTAAGGTTTTACCTGGTTAATAACATCCTTCTAGATTGGAGTGTTACAGGCTGCTGCGGGGCTACATTGTGGGCAATAGAGGACAATGCAGTGACATAAATTGTTTTACTCTACTTAATGCTCCCATGTCTGTGCTCCCCCACCTTTGCCAACGCGTACTGACCACCACGGTTAAGTACGGTAAAACTACCCCACGACCCGCATGACATGGGGCGGCCCTCATCCAGCAGTGGATTGACTTAACGAGCTGTGCATGTTCAACTCAAATATCTGAGTTTGTGAAGTGTCTTATATTAAGATTCTGTGTTGTTTTGGCTGGACATGATAATCGCTCATGTCCCTTCTCCACCCGTAGGCCATTGACTCTGGCATCCCCTTGAGGTCCGATTCCACATGGACAGCGAAACCCACGACCCGATCGACCTGCAGACCAAGGAACTCAAGTGAGTCTCGTCAACAAGACACCTCCCATGACTGCAATCCCACTGTTGTGCAGATCTCTCTATCAGAATCAAAATATATATTTATACTGGAAGAATCCGATGAGCTATAAAGCTCTTTTTTCACAGATGTCCAGTTGGGGCAGGTCACAACGTTACAACAACAAACAATACAAGCACACGTTAGGATTGCAAAGTATTGGAAAGGTAAACAAATAACTTAAACAAATATACAAATAAAACTAAACTATTTTTATCTTACCAAGTAAAACCCTGACCACAAATGATAGCTGAACAAAGTGGCTTATCACGTGGGAAATTTATTATCAGCAAAATAATCTAAGATAAAGATTCTTGACCCTTGTGATTGATGTGTTGTGTTGGCGGAAACTGGTGCGTGTACACAGGGAGACCAACTCGATGGTGGAGGAGTTCATGTTGCTCGCCAACATCTCCGTGGCGGAGCGCATCGTAGGCGAATTCCCCGAGTGTGCGCTGCTCCGACGCCACCCGGCACCTCCGCCTTCCAACTACGACATCTTGGTGAATGCGGCCAAATCAAAGGTAGAGTTAGAACCCCTTTTAACGACCACCCTTGTTAACTAATCGCTTAACAACGGGCCTCCATAGAGCTCAATGTGTAGGCTTAACCGACCATTTCCCTGTTAACGACGGGCTGTTGTAGGTACAGTAAATATGAATTAATGCCACGTAGAAGGGAAACAATAAAATAATAAAAATATAAAACAATAAAATTATCACGACGTTTCGACTGCAACACAAGCAATCATCATCAGGTGTGAAAACCACAACAAGAAAATTTGAAAAAAGTGGCAGATATTTTTAACGTTAGCACCACGGAGAGAGATTTGACAGTTTGTTCAGATGGACGAGTCCATCTATGTTCGGAAAAGAGGAGGGGGGAGACGAAAAATAATGGATGCGGTCTGAAAGCCACCTTAAGCGTGATCAATCAATTAAGACCCGAAATGGTTTATGAAATCTCTCTCCGTGGTGCTAACGTTAAAATAACCGCCACTTTTTTCAAATTTTATTGTTGTGGTTTTCACACTTGATGATGATTACTTGTGTTGCAGTCGAAACGTCGTGAGAATTTTATTGTTTTAAATGTTTATTATTTTATTGTTTCCCTTCTACGTGAATTTACCGAAGGAACCAAGAATATGAATCCCTGCAGTCACGAAAGCTTTAAATCAAAATGAATTAATGCATTTATTAACAGTGTTTATTTTAATATGATGTGTTTATAATGTTAGTATCTTTATGTATTCATATCCATTGTTTAAATATTATAAAGTACGTTTTTTGGGTGAACAAGGGAAACTTTTGATGCTATCGGAACGAATTAAGCTTTTAACACGTATTTCCTATACTCGCTTAATGACCAAATCCTTTAATGCTCGGGTTCGTGGAACCAATTACCGTCTTTAAGAGGGTTTCTACTGTCTCTAGATTGCTGTTAACCTTCCTTCAATATCATCCTCCTCGCAAGGAATTCAGAGGTCGCCGGGTGGCTCAAATTTTTGTTTGAGGTCTTTTGGTTTAACCGGGTGGGAACTCAAGAGACCATAATAGTCTCATTTGCAAGGGTCACCTGGGTCACCCTATGACCCAGAGATTACAGCTGGGACCCTGTCTTCAAAATCCAGCAGCCGCATTGAACATACTGTGTTATCAAGTGTAGGGAGTTGAAGGACTCGGCTCGTTTCCCAGCTACTCCACAGAAAGAAGCAACAAAAAACCATCACGATAAATGTAGTACTGTATTTAATTTTAGATAAATTCCAGCACTGAAATGTTGAAATATCAGGTCGACTTATTGTGATGAACATTATGCTCAAAATGGGTGGGAATGTGCTACCCCCTACTGTGAAGCAGAGGTGTCTTGAAACGATGTCAGTATTGGCCTGAGCGAGCAATTGCAGGGCTGCACCTTTTACCTTTATCTTGAGATGTAGCCGTATAGTTTCCACTCGCCCTTAGAGGCAGAGCAACTCAAAAGGTGTGACGAACCACAGACAACGCTGGAAGGCAGCCAGGCACTGTGCCAGATGTAGATTAATCCACTTGCCGTACTGCCTTCTCCTGGCAAGCCAGGTTATAGAAACCTGAATGCCTACAGGAAGTGCGCTGAATAACGTTTTCTTTCCAATACACCACAACCCTTGCTGCTTCCCCAGCACTGAACTACAAGCCACGTGCGGGATAGTCACCTCACAAACGCCGGTGTGCCCGATTTTTTTGCGCAGAACATCGAGATCCAGGTGGACTCGGCTAAGGCGTTGGCCGAGTCCCTGGACCGGGCGGCGGTGCCGGGAGCGCCACCATACCTCAACACTCTGCTGCGCATCCTGGCCACGCGCTGCATGATGCAGGCCATCTACTTCTGCTCCAGCATGGATCCCGACACCCACCACTACGGGCTCGCCACCGCCATCTACACCCACTTCACGTTGCCCATTCGACGGTGACGTGCTCTGGCGTCAGGCACACGCGTGAAATCGACCTTCGCGATTATTGAGGGGACTATGTTGTTGTCTTGGTGTGGTCTGGGACTGTGCTGCCTTTCCCAAGTTTAGGAATTTATTCATTAATTGATGTACTTATGCAATGTTAATTTGTCATTATGGCACACCTCCGATTAGCACGATTGGCTACGTACTTGTATATCTTTTTTCTATTATTTACTTTTAGTGATTTGTTTACCTTTCCTATTCTTAGCACTCCTATCATCTACCTACGGGACATCTGTCAAAAAGAGCTTTTATCGCGAATCGGATTTCTCCAGGATAAAGATTCAGATTTTGACTTATTTTTCTAAAAGGTCCTATAAACGGGAAGTTTGGCCAATTCCTTAAATGGTTGTTTGGCTTGTGTTGGAGAAAAACTAGAGGATCCGGAGAACACCAACGCCTACAAGGAGGGTGACAGTGTTCCACGTGCAGAATCAAGAATCCATTGCCGTGTTGCAGCGGCGGCCAAAAGTGAATTGCAATTCTGCCATGGATCGCTAACGATTTTGTTGTGAATCTTAAATAAGAACACAGATATGAGCAGGCAGCAATTTGCGTTACATCTGATGACAAATAAAAAAAATCCTCAACAAAGAATTAAATTCATACATTAATAAAGCTAATTTCCACAAGCAGATGGTGCTAGAACGTGGTATGTCCAGAGTACAGTATTCTATCACAGCGTTAAATCCATCTGAGTCATTGTTTGAGTAGCTTTCTGGTGGATCGTGAAACCCGCTGAGATCCACCAGAATGAATCGCGGTGCTTGGTGGATTAATACCGCTGCTCCGTTGGCATCTCGTGGCCATACCGCAGCCTGTATCTACTGTAAATTTAATCTTCATATTAAATAGAGGCTACAACAAATGTGAATATTGTTGTTGTTGTTGTCTCCCTGTACCGTTACAGATACTCGGATGTGATTGTGCACCGGCTGCTGGCCGTGTGCGTGGGCGCCGACCCCACGTACCCGGCGCTCACCGACAAGCAGAAGCAGCAGCAGCTCTGCAACAACCTCAACTACCGCCACAAGATGGCGCAGTACGCCCAACGCTCGTCTGTAGCTTTCCACACGCAGGTGGGAGGCGGAAGTGTGGGCCACGTGGAGCTTGCACGGCGTGTGCTTAGGCACCTGATAATGCGTCCATTCGTCTCTTGAAAACCATTTTTAAGGCCACGAAAGCAGGCATCGTATTGTGCGTGTAGTAAGAATCAATTGTTTTCTATTCACACGCTTACGTGTGGTGGTGCCGTGGCTGTACTGGTTGGCTACACTTGACATTGCTTTTCAGCATTCTTCTGTGTTTGCTGAAAAACCTAGTCACTTGGCACATTTGCCCATGATGTGACAACTTTATTTGATTGGCTCTGTCAGGTGATGGAGGATTATAGTCAATACAATTGACATTGTACCTTCACGATTGAACTCAAAATAATCCCCATGACATGATGCCAATAGCACAACTGGAATAAATTAGCGGGGGGATGCGGAAAATTACCTTAAATTTTGTTAACTAATTATGGGCTTGGTAAGTGATGCGCGTGTGTCTGCTCTTGGCCACGTAGCGGTGATTAACGGCTGTTGTTGTTGTGGTCTCAATTGTTCTTCAAGAGCAAGGGAGTGGTGAGCGAAGAGGGCTTCGTGCTGTTTGTGCGCAAGAACGCCGTGGTGGTGCTCATTCCCAAGTACGGCTTGGAGGGGACGGTTTTCTTTGACTCCAAAGATCTCAAGCTCAACGTTACCTTCGACGAGGAGGTAGGGCATGTGTTCACTTAACCGGGAGGCATTGGCATTTCCCGAATGGCTGAATTCTGCATTTAAACCCAGGACTGGCTTAATGCACTGGGACCCAAGCCCCCTGACCATCTCTCTACGATTAGGTTTCTATCAGACACACAGACACTTGGTTTAAGGTGGAAGAACGCAGTGAGATACGAAGCTCCGTTTTTTTTTGCCATTTGGCAGTGTGGACTATTACAGAGGAAGTTACACCGGTGGATACATTAGAGCCGGATGGCTCACAGGGCTATACCAAAATAAACTGAAACTGAATTAAATGATGTAAATGCGTTTCAAATGTAAAACGGTCACAATTAAATATGCTTTGGAAATAACTGCCATGACTGAGCCCGTATTGTCACGGAGAGGACATCACATTAAAAATACAGTAAAATCCCTCAGGTCCGGAAGAATTAGAGAGAAAATCTAATGCTTTCTGTAAACAATGAGAAACTCGAAGGGCAGAAAAGTACTTGTAGAATAAAAACAAATGAGGGAAATAGTAGTTGATGCAAAAAGTGATCTCTAGATGGCAAAAAGCACATTTGTGACCATTGGATCCAGTCCTTTCCAGCATGCCTTGCATGCCGCATTACATTGTCACTCTGCGTGGATAAGTGGATAATGCACACAGCCTAATTTGGACCAGAAGCTCAAAAGGGTCAACATTTGCAGCCATATTTTAGGTATGTTCTTAACTGCAATTGTACACTCCATATAACCTAAGGGGGGTTGCATCTACTCCTTAATGATGGCCAAATAAGGCTTTAAAATTCCTTGGCTGGCCCGCACATCACGATCCCTCGGTTGGTTTGGTCATTGCAGCCATCGGCTTCTCATGCCTGGTTTTCAGCTCGCGGTGAGGTGGCCCAAGCGGTATTGCATTCGCTGTGTGTTGTGGAGGTTTGCGTTTCAAACTCGGTGGCCTCTCCGGTTAATACTGTGGTGTGTATTAAGCGTAAAATATTTATAGGCTATCCGCTTTAACAGTGGACGTTAAAAGATCCTGTAACATTATTCGTGTGCCAGCATCATGGTCCAAGGTTGGCAAATTACATGCAAATTACTTATTTGGGGAGCACATATCAATCGTTCGCCTCCTTTTACAAAGACGTAGCAGTGACCTTGAATGCAAACGTTTTGAGAATCAGTGAGGCTTTTCTGAGTGACCCAGTAATAGTTGGAATAATAACGTTGGGTTTACGTCAATCCGTGCTTGTGTGCAGGGCACTTGGTAGAGAGCAGTCAGCGGTAGTGTAGCGGTTAGCGCTCTGCGCTACGATCCCAGCGACATGGGTTCGATTCCTTCGCACAGTCAACACCAGTGATGATTATCTGAACCGGTCCTGGGCCTCCCCTAGGTTGACTCGGAACTCAATTGAACGCCTGGTGCGGTGTGTAAACATCGCCACTGGGGAGACAAAGGCGGCCGGGCATGGCGCCGGCGACCCACCCCCTTGTGTGCCGTGCCGGCCTTCATCTGTGCTCCTCGCCAACAGCACTTGCCCCAACAGTCTGTTAAGTCTACATTGGAGATATGTCTTTGTGTTTTGTGTAGGGCCCCACGCTGTGCGTGGAGGGCATCGCGCTGAACATGTTCGACCGCGTGTGCGTGCGCGCGTCGCTGGATTCGTCCAACCTGCAGCACCAGCGGATCCGCATGCACCTCGTCCGCCGGGAGGTACTCACCGTGCGGCGCGACGCGAAACCTCGGAATACCACCGATTTGTATTGTGACCATGCTGCTGTTGCTGCTTGCTGCGCCAGCAGTAGTGCACAGAAAACAAACGCTCGCCGCATCGGAACGTCAGCGGGCCGAAAATTAATGACACAAGCCACAGCATAGCGCTTGTTGCCATGCAACCCAAACTGTGGAACCGTGTCGGAAACCCATAGAGACACAGAGATACATAGGAGATACAGAGCGACCCATTATGATTCCTAGAGATTCATAGAGACTCCAGCAGATACATAGCAGTGCATTAAAAACAAGCTACTATACGATTGTGGCCATGCAACCCAAACTATGGACCACATTTTACACCACTGTAGTCTGCGCTCCTTCAATGGAGGGGGTGGCAAGATGACACAAACTCTCTCCTGAGGCTCTCCCGTGGCTATCAGACCCATCCATTGGCATTTAGCCCCTGAACGTAATACCCTTATAACACAGGAATAAAATATAAACTCTGGTCTTGGATGGAAAAAATATATGTTTAGCTAGCATTTTGAGCTGCAGTCTGTTGTCCTATACCTCCTGTAACTGGCAAATTGGATATAACGCGATGATGAATGTATGAAGGAACGCATTTTTTGTGTAACGCGGATCCGAACTGGATATAACTCGGTTGAATGAATGGAACTACGTCGCGCGAGTAGGAATAAGCGGTCGTAACGGCTGCCTCGGCGTAGCATCGCACAAGGCGGGATGCTGCTGGATGCTTCTAGATGCTACCCACGTTCCTTAGTCTTTGTTCAGCCTGTGTTACGCATCTCACGTGTTATTGCGGACTCCGCTTTACCCCATATAATATATTATTTATTATAACACGATTTTTCCAAAACGCGGTGTTCTTGAGGTACGCAACTACCGTATTACAGAACAGACTGTATATCCAAAGACTATGGGACACTATCCCTACCTATATCAGTTGTGACTGTTCGTGTGTTTAAATCCAGCTTGAAAACGTCGTTATTAATTGGCTTTTCCTGGATTCTGATTGGTTATTACTGTGAGGGGAATCATTATGATTAGCTTTTATTGCATTTTGCATGCTGTGTAAAGTGTCAGTATCACTGTCATTATTGTTATTATCGGCTTTTACTTTATTTCTATTGGCTTATATCTATACTTGAGTAGTTTTTTAATGTCCAGTGCTTTTTTGAGATATTTCGATATGCAAGCTGTTGTATAAAATAGATTTTTATTATGGCCCTAGTTCATTGCACAAGAAGGGCCATTATCTGAAACGTGACCTATTTAAATGATCGTTAGGGGCAGTTGTTGATGAATGCGAGTTCTCAAGATACCAAGCTAAGTCAGGGTGTGGGAGCCTTGGTAGATATCAGATTTCTTAACAAAACTCCATGAGTCTGTTCTGCATGGGTTTCCTCCGGGTTCTCTGGTTTCCTCCCATATCTAAAAATAAGCATGCGTTGAAACTGGTATTAAGGTAGTTTACGTATCGCCATGGGCGGCAGGGTGGCACATTGGTAAACCCTTGCATCTTGCAGCAAGAAAACTGGGTTTGATTCCCAACTAGAGTGTGTTACTGTGTGGAGTTGTCATCTTCTCTCCCCCTGTTCCTCAAAAGTCTTCAGACTTGGCGAAGTTTTTCAGTGTTATTAAGTGTAATAATAACGTATCACTTGTGTTGGAAATACTCACATGTGTGTGTGTGAGAGCATTGGTGTAGTGGTTAGCACGCTGCGCTATGAACCCGGCAACCCAATTCCCACTCACCGCCAACACCAATGAGGATTATCTGAACTGCTGTTTTGCCTACCCAAGGTCAACTCTTTCTTAAATGAGTACCTGGTGCAGTGTGTAAATATCAGCACTGGGGAGAGGTGTTGGCCACTTACCCCCTCGTGGGCCATGCCGCCTAACAGCAGCACAGTCTGTTAAAGGCTTATTTGGGTGACTATCTTTGTTGTACGTTTGTGCCATTTGTGTGTCCGCTGTCACAGATTCCAGGCTACAACCCTACGGAGTCCACCCCATGGGGCTCGCCTTCTCCCCGGCCTAAGAAACCCAGACAGCACTAGTGTATCGTGGATGCGGTGTCAACAAGATGCCGGAGGAGGTGCATGAGTGGGCACACACTCTGGGTTTTACATCTGCAGAGTTAATTAAGTGTACATTGTGCTCGCAAGCAGAGGTGAACAATTGAAAAAAAAGCAGTGGCGGTTATGAGAAATGCTACCCTGAAGTAACAGACGGTTTGCACTCTGAACTTGCAATCCAGAGGTCACCGGTTCTTCGTTCTCGTGTCGCAGCGGTTCAAATGGTAGCGCAATTTTTTTTTTTAGAATTTTTACCTTACCAACCAGTACAATCAGCCAATTAAGGTGTATACGCGTCAAGATGTATGAAAGGTTTAGGATATCTTATGCCCCACTTCTTTGCCAGCCAAGACACTGACCCACTTGTGATGAAGGTGATTTCACAAAAATATTGGTTACTGAATCGGTGGTGTTTATTGACTAACGCAGCAGTGTCCAACCCACAAAGCACTGTGATCCATTCTGGTATATCTCAACATGTTCCGTGATCTACCAGCAATATATGACCAACAGTTACCCGGATGGATTTCACCGACTAATAGAACACTGTAGACATGCCAAGTGCTAGTGCGATCTATTGGTTTAAAATATATATTATTAATCCATTACTTCTTAGTCGAGGATTTTGTTTTGCCATCTGCTATAACAAGAATTGCTTTATATTAGAGGTGTTTAATCCTATTTGTCCCGAGATCCACAATAAAAAATCTTTTGCGATCATCCACCCATGGATCGCGATTCACATATCGGCTACCACTGATCTAACAGTTGAAAACCAGTTTAACACGTAGGCTTTCGCGACCAATATCCATAACACGGGTTTTTTGGGTTAGATCGCGTAATAAATATTTAAATGTGTCGGTAAACCCGCCACCACCCGACACAGCCAATTCGAAAGGTTTGTCACATTAACAGAACGTGCCAATTCGTTACTAGTAACATCACACCGGTGTCTTGGAGAGCAAAGCCACAACATTTACAATCTGAGTACAATGTTTCACCAGTAATTACAACCAGCTTCATCAGGCGACAGCCAGATTCGTGGAGAATCCTCGTCCCTTAATGCGCATGCATAATGTTTGTTGATTAACATATAAATAACCCAATCGGAAATGGATACCCATAGTCATATGCATTCATTGATTCCCCTCCCAATTCGCGAAAGAAGTGCTCACAAGTGATGGCTGTCGCCTGATGAAGCTAGTTAGTGCTGGGGAAATGTTGTACTTAGATTGTAAATGGTGTGGCTTTGCTCTCCAACACACTGGTGGACTGTACTAGTAACGAATTGACATGTTCTGTTTACGCGACAAACCTTACTAATTGACTGTCGGGTGGTGGTGGGTTTAACAACACATTTATATATTTAAACGATCTAACCCATAAAACGTGAATTATAGTTGAAAACCTACAATTGTGCCAGGTTTGGCCTGTCGGAGTGGGCCATTAGGGTGGCCACTCAGAGGGCAAAGCTCTGGGGAATCCGAGCAAGAGCTTCGAAGTATGATTGTGCACGGTGACACCCGCAGGGGTCTCGTGATGGATGGCAAATGGAAGATTTTTTATCGCGAGAGGATTCCCTGCAAGGGATGTTAGGTTACTTATTCTTGTGAGGATGCCATTTACTGTATGAAGGGGCAGCGGTCAGCTGCATAGAACAGAGTATAAAATTACCCAAGCTGTTGCTGTTTAAATCGTCGGTTTAACGGAGAATTTCACCTCAGGTTTTTTTTACACAGCTGCCCCACCCCTCATCGGACTCTGTGCAATCACACAAGGAATGTTTTTGTAAAAAATGTCGGTGTCAGAAAATTTTAAGGTTTAATCGTTTACAAATGCGCATTTCGTTACAGCTTCTCTTGTCCTTTAGACGTGCAAAGATAATTTCTGACAATATTGACACGTTTTCAAATTGTTTCGTAAATGGTTATAACTTTGCTCACGTATATACAGTACTTGGGCAATAATTCTAAGCTCCTGGAGTAGTGGTAAAGATTTAAGCGAGTTGATGTCTTTGCGACTTTGTGTAAATGTGTTTAACATTTTTTAGCTGAATCGTATATTTACAAGCATGTACACATGAGTTATATGCGTTTATATACAAAATTAGATCGATTTATTTTCCATGCATCTGTTATTTTGGTTACTTTAAGTTACGTTTTCCACTGCTGGATGAACATCTCGCCACGTGATGTTGGATGTCAGGTTTAGTTTGACCATACTTGACCATGCTGGTCACTGTTGGATGATAATAATGTCCACTTACAATGCACCACCGCGCAGTATTCACTCGCCTTCGAATCGAGTCCTGCACCGCCGTTTCACATGCAAATTTGATTCTCAATCCCTGGGCCAACTTGCTCCTGATTAGCATGCGATTTGCCACATTTCGATCTCGGAGGTGATTAAATGCGCCGGCTTCCAGGCTTGTTGAGCCGCTCGGAGCCCAATTAACGAAAATTGTTGCCAAAGCAAAAGCGTGAGCTCGAATGTTTGTCCGTGTTCTTTTCAAACCACCAGTCGAACGCCGGCCTCTGCCCACTCCGACCATGCGGAGGCCCTGGCCGTCGGGGAGGCCCTCATGGTGCCTCGCGGCAAACGTGGGGCCCGGGTGGGCGCGTCGACAGTTGATCGCGTACAGGCGGTGCAACTCCCACAAATGAAACATCACACCTTGCTGATCTCGTGTCCAGGAGCATAAACGATCATCACGCAAACTCCGGTCATCCTCGCAGCAGCAGCTCTTGGCCATCGAACAAAGACGATCACCGCTTCCTTCCGATATTAGAAGCCACGAGCTATGAACGACTCGGAGGTTCGAGCAACCACAGCCGAGTGGGAAGGCAGCAGCAGCCCAGGCGGTGAGCCAGCTCCAAAATCCCCCAAGCACTGAAGTTCTCGATTTAGTACATTGAAAAACACGACGGTAAGTGAAACAACGTAAATCGAAACCAATTTTGCCATTCACTTGACGGGCCGTCCATAAATGACGTCACGCAATTTTTGACCTCTCGTCACTCGGCGTCACAAAAAGTCAGACCCCCCCCTCAAACATGACGTCACAAAGCTCTGCCCCCCCCCCCCCCAAAACCATATTTCCATCTTGAAAATAAAACATGCTTCAACTATTGTCATTGTAGTGCGTGGCGCTGCACTGATGTTGTAGGAGTGTTATAACAATTAGTGTTATAACAATTCTATACTTAAAGTTGCGCATTTTGATGTGACGTCACATTTCTCAAACCCCCCCCTCCCCCTCGTCACACATCGTCACAAATGTCTGACCCTCCACCCCCCGAGGTGCATGACCGCGTTACCGTGTTCATTCTGTGGTGAAGGGATGAGGAAAAGGAAGAGGGAAAAGCATCCAGTGTCGCCGCACGCAGGCAACGTGTTTATCACACAGGGGTCAAAATATAAAAATACATATATATGTAGTGGGTTCCACATAGACTGAAGACGTCTTTAGAGGCTACACGGTTTATTTGTAACTATGAACAGAACTCCCCTTAACTCCCACTATCTAGAGAGGTACAGACTCCAGGCTAGCGTGCCCTCGCACTGATCAAACCTGGCTCTCAGCCCTCTGGCTATCTGTGCCCTAGGGGAGGCTAACTGACCCGACCCAGCCAAGGTGCGGGTCCTGACCACTGGTCCGCGCTCGGCCCCGACCCTTATAAGGATGTCGGGTCCTAGGGTCCTAGCTAGGCTGGTCTTCTGTTCTTCGTCTTCGGAGCACTGCCCCGAGCTGTCCCGGAGGTGCCCCTTTAATACACCTCTCGGGGGCTCTCCGCCCCCGGTACCGCCCCCTCTCTAGAACCTTCCAGGGGGCTCTGGAAGAACCCCCCAACTCCTCACCTGGGGCCTGGCTCTCTCTGTACTTCCCCAGCTCTGGGTGGCACCCTCTATGGGCTTGTGCCCGCAACTGCAGGTAAGTATACCGACGGTATAGGATGTGCATTTATTACGCTACATCTATGTGAGAGAGGTTGTGGACAGGAGTCTGCTCTGCGGGAAGCAAGCATTGCCATACGAATGAGATGAGCTCGCGTTCGATGCGGGCAGTCTTGAGGACGACCGTCGACAGGCACGCGTGGAGGCACGCCGTGGTCACAGCGCAGCGCCGACTCGTGTAGGTGGTGATGGCCCAGTTGTAGAGAGGAATGCCGGAGCTTCGAGCAGATGTAGCCGAATGTAGGAGAGAGCATCTTGAGGAGCGTTGCCCTCGACCCCCTCCGGGAGGCCGTATGGTTTACTTGGCACTCCCGTCCCTTAGAGTCCAGTCTGATGTAAGCCTCCTCAGGTTCCAGCAGCCTGGCTTCGTAGGTCTTCATTGCACCGCTCTGCTCGTCTAGCATAGTCTGAAGGGTCATATGTGGCTGCCTCCTGAATCTTCACCCTCCTGCAAACCTTACTCGACATCTCATTGAGGACCCGAAGAAGGGCAGTATTCTCTTTGTTTTTTTTTTTACAAAAGGGCTTGTAAGAGCTCTCGTTCCTCCCACCGGGATCTCTGGTGTCAACTTGAACGTGGGGGGGGGGGAGAAAAAGCTATGGCTTTTTTCCCAGGGGATCTGTCTTCCATGGAGCACAAAGATACAGGCGGAAGGTCCCCTTGGCCTAGCCATGAGGTCAGGCTCAAGTTGCTTACTGAGGACTCTAGCACCTAAGGAGGCTGTGGATCGCCCTAGGAAGCTCCAAAGTAGAAAACCAGCTTTCCAAGGCCCCCTATAAAGTGCCTGAGGCCAGGTAGAAAAATAAGAAAACTATCAAACAGGAAAGCGAGTGGTTATGTTGGGTCGAAAAAGGTAATGTTCTAATGTAGGGGTGGGAGCGGTCATTGCTGCTTACTCGGCCATGACGTCACTGCAACTCGTTTGATTAACACTTTTAAAATAAAAAATGACGACGCGTACTGAACATATTATTCCGAATCGGTTTTACCACCACTACTACCATGACACAGTGGCAAGGCTGGCACATCGCAGTGCAGCTGCTCGGCTGAATCATATGAATAAATATAATCAAATCTAGAAATATCCTTTATGTACCCAGGTGAGCCACATTGAGTCTCGAGACTCATTATTAGCTCCGTGCTGCATTAAGATGTTTGGACAATTTCAAGCATCAGGGTTCGGCACGTAGGAGGAAACCGGAGAAACGCGCAGATGTTGTGAAGCTGGCTTGGTGGTAAAAGTCAGTCCAGAACATTTGGCCCCACACCTATCACTGTAACGAATCAGTGTTCTACGGGGGCATTCTAAGCGAGGACTGATTGTATTAAAATCTACTTTGATCTACTAATCGTAATGTATCAATAATGTTAACGTGTAACATGCCCCACGGTTTTTCTTAATCTGGAAGGAGAGAACAACGGATGATCTGTGTGCTGATGATGTTGGTGATGATCTCGTAATGGCTGTTCACTTCGAGGAGTGGGAGAGTCTGATGGTGAACCTGGATCGTGCCAATAAGAGGTAGGGCCTTACCATTTGCCCTACCAAATAAATCAAAGCAGTACCTACCTTGATATTTTGTATGTCTTCAAGTACTCCACCCCCTCAACTCCGCATGATAGGTAGTTGTGGAAAGAGTGGAGGTATTCCCATATCTGGGCAGTTGTTTATGACCAGCTCCGATTTCAGAGCGGAGGTCTTACTCTGAATTAGTTCAGTGGCAGATCCTTTTTTTCAGTTGCTTAGCGCTGTATAAAAGTTACATGGCCTATCACTTCATACAAAGCTCTGGTTCTTTTCTGCCAAACTTGTCCTCTCCCTCCCAGCTATAACCTCCCGAAAGCAACATGTGACCTTTGTTTTGGCGTGACAAACACCAGTGAAAGCAAAACACCGAAAGTGTAATGACTACACGTAATGCAAGAATCTCAGTTGTATTTCTCAACGGGTATTGAATATGAAGTCCCAGGAGTGGTGAAGGTGCATCAGCCTGCAGACGCACAGGTGGCAGCGGTGGATTGGCCTGCAGACGTTGGGGTGGTGGTGGATTGGCATGCAGACGCTGGGGTGGTGGCGGTAGATCGGCCTGCAGACGCAGGGGTGTCGGTGGTGGATTGGCCTGCAGATGTAGGGGTAGCGGCGGTGGATCTTCCAGCAGTAGCCGACCAGTGAAGTTCTCGAATACATTTACGCAATTTGCCGAACCTGGTGGCTTTGGCACAGGCGGTGGTGGTGGTGGATCTCCCAGCAAAAGCTGGGGAGGCAGTGGTGCATCTGCCAGCATGAGCTGGGTTGGGATGACAGCGTTGGATCTCCCGGCAGCAGCCGGGGTGGTGGTGGCGGTGTTGGAGATGCCAGCAGCAGCCGGGGTGGCAGCGCTGAATCTGCCAACATCAAGCGCCATAGCGGTGGGGGTGAATAATATGCTAGAAGCAGTCGGGGTGGGGGTGTCGATGCATCTCCCAACAGCATCCCTGGTGGTGGTGGCGGAACTGCATGTGGCTGCCAGGATGGCGTTGGAGGCAGTGGTGGTGTTGGTGGAGACCGTGGCCGTGGCTTTCTCCAGCTCCTTGAGCTATCGACGCATCATTTCCAACTGCAGATGGCGCTCCACATTCTCCCATTTGTATACTTGAGTGCAGGGAAACATTCGACAGTTTGATCAACATTAGCTCCTACACGAGCCTTCTAATCATCGCAACTCTTCAAACTATATCGCTTATATAATGTACATCATTTCAGTCACAACAAAAATGACATATAACACATCGGGGCTGTGAAAATTACGGCTTCGTATTACCAATATCTTGCCTGTCCAGAGAAGCCCATGAACTAACGTTGTACATACAAACTCATAGACTCAGAGGCCCATAGACTGAGTCACAAATAGCAGTGGATAGGGCCCGGAACGGTGTGGTGGTAGTGAAAATATGAACCCAACTGCGTCCTTTTCAATGGAACCAGGGACCCAAGTGTCATCATAGGCTTTCCCTCGCAATCGAGGATTGCCTTCCAGAGAAAATTTGGATTTTCTGTGGGTCCAAAGATGGCTGAAGAGACCAATCTGGGATCGACAGATTCTGCCGCAACTCTGGCACATGTGTCCAGAAATAGTGGTGGGTGGAACTACATTAGTAAGTCGGGCTGCAGGCTATTGTTTCCGCCATTCCCACTTTTTCTGTTTCTGCTGTTAAGTTTTAAAATGTTTGGCTTCTTGAAATAGACTCTGCCTCCATCTAAGGTGATCCTGAGAAAGATACTCCCTTGAGTTAGTGTCGATGGAGCACTTCTTCATGTTGGACTTGAGGACATCCTTGAAGCACTTTCTCTGACGAACTACATTCTCCCACTTTTGGTTAATCAAGTTTGACAGTTTTTCATTGAGGCATTGGCGGAAGAGGTCTTGCTTAATGGAGTCCTATAAAGCTTCAATGTTAATCTTCTGTAGACATCTCTTCCGATGAAGTCGTCACTTGGGAGCCACTTTTATGAGCATGGTTGAGCAGATGAGTCGATGATCAGTCCAGCCACCAGCAGCTACTAGAATAGCCTGGATGATGCAGACATCTTTGGGATCCTGGGCATGGACAATGATGTAATCGATCAAGTGGCGGTGCTTATATCACAGATGATGCTATGATGTTTTATATTTGTTTTTCTGGCGTAACAGGGTGTTGATGATTACTCCATTTTCCGTGCATTTAGTCAAGGGAAGGATGCCGTTGGAATTGACTTTACCCACTCCATCTTTCCCGATGGTTCCATTACAGAGGTTTATGTTTCTTCCAACTCTGGCATGCATATCACCGAGCAGAATAAGTTTGTCTCCCACAGGAACAGTAGAAAGGACCTGATCAAGGTTGATGTAACATTCATAATCGGAGTGAAGAATCAGGGCATATACGCTGATGACAGTAGAATATTGGCTCCCCACCAGTGTGAGACATAGAGTCATGAGGCGCTCACTCATCAAGTTCATTCTTGATGGAGAAACCAACTCTGTGCAGCCGCCGCTGTTCTTCCTGTCTGCCTTTACAGAAGAGGGTACAGCCAGCTCCTTGTTCCTTGAGCTGCCCCTCCTCTTCTCGTCGAGCATCATTGAGGGCAGCTACGTCAGTGTTGTGTCGTCTGAGTTTCTGGACCACGATTAAGATGCAGCATTCTGGGCGTTCACTTTTAGTGTTGTCCATAAGGGTCCTGACATTCCAGTTCCCAAAGGTAATTATCTGACTTTTAGTTTTGTTTCCACCACAGTAATGGGGATCCTTCTGAACGTGGTTATCCAGTCGGGAAGGAGTGAGACAGACTATGTTTAGGGCCACTTTCCTAGCTCCTTCCCCACGTGGGGTGAGCAGAGTGGATCATTTGAAAGGACTTCTTAGTCGCAGGTACAGCTGCAGAAACACACTCTTGCTTCTGCTGAGTGTTAGACGACCTTCTTGTAGCTGCCACTAGAAGCTTCCAGACTTCACAATCATGCTCCCGTCGTCACTAGCTGGTCACCAAAAACATTGTATTGAATGGGCCAGAAGATGTTGTTCCTTTAATGAAACACGCCTGTGCATGATTTATTTTATTGTGGAGAAGCTAATAATTGTTTTTTTTACCCTGTTATCTGGCAACAAAACTGACACCTTTTTTTTACAAGGAGTCATGTTTGCATTGACCACAATACCTGCGGTCGGAATGCAAACAAAAAACATAACTCTGATAATGTATGCACTGTCCTTGAAATTGATTGGTCCACACCCGAGACAGCTTTCCTTAGAGCCTAGTCTCACATGGTGTTGGACCAGATGACGCCAAAAAGCTGTTGTACAGTAGCTTCCACAGTTCTTGAGAGAATGGGACCATGAATCCAATGGCAAGGAGACCAGTACGATTGGCGATATCGTTCTGCTGCAGTCTTGGTCCGCCTTCACAGCTGTTGAGATGTTAACATCTTCCTCCTCCTGCTCTGCCGTTGAGGACTTGTTAACCCATGGCTGGTGGCAGACATGCTTATTATAATGGTGGCCTATACTCGCCATGCGGCAGCATCGTTAAAGGGTATATGTCGCTTTTCAAGAGGAAAACCATTGGCATTTTCAGTCCTAACCACACCCTGGTGGTGCTGTCACTGCTTGGTCCACAACTGCTTATCCGCCAGGGTTGCCGCTACTTATTTTGCAGCTAACGTTCACAGAAGGTCGTTCCACTATCCACCACCTGTGGACGCGCAGGGTCCCTGATATACAATACCCTGGCGTCTACAAACTAAGCCGTGTCTGTGGCAGTAGTTACATTGGGGAAACTAACCGACATGTCTCTGACTGTGTTCATGAGCATAAGGAAGATTTGAAACATGGTAGGACCAACACGGTAGCCTTGGCTGATCATTGTTTTAATGCGGTTGGCTCACACGCCAATTGATTTCTCTAAGACGAAGGTACTTTGTAAGCCCACTGGCTATCAAAAAAATTCGTTCATGAAGCCATCCACATATATAGACACAGTCACAATTTCAACCGAAAGGATGGGTACAAACTCAGCAATCATTGGAAGAACGTCATCAACCAGTTTAAGTCATAACTGGTGTTGTTCTCATCCTGCCACCTTCCGATGTTAGTTTTTATTATCCCCGTAGGTTCGGCTCTCCGATCTTACATTAACAGGTGAAACAAATTTCACACCAACATAGCCCCTTCCGCGTGCTGACCTCGACGTGGCGGCAGCTCTGCGATCTTACATTAATATGCCAATCTCTCACATTAACATAGCCACCTCCGCGCCCTCGTCATGGAGGCCGCTCTCCGATCTTACATTAATGTGCTAATTTCTCACATTAACATCACTAACCACGTCGTTTATGACCCTTGGGCTACACCCATTTTCAACCTTTAAAACAGTCTGCCTCAGCAGCTTTCCCCCTTTTTCTTCTTCTTGATGACGATCACTTGTGTTGTGATTAAAACGTCAGAGTTTTTTGTTTATTTTATTTTTATTAATTTGAACCTATCTACGTGACTTTACCGAAAGACCCAAATAATATGAATTCCTGCAGTCACGAAAGCTTTAAGTCAAGATTTATAGTAATGACTCTTCCTCAGATCTAATTAGATTAAATCATTACCAGATGTATTTGCACCATTCCTACAATGCAAGGCTCTCACAAAGGTGATATGTTTTACAGATGGGTAGAGTGTGCCATGGTTTCACATTAAGGGCAATGCTGCTCTGTGGTTTTAACCAATTGGATAATTGGAAAGTATTATTTAAAGTCTGGTAAATTTGGACTGTGGCACTGACGCAAATGGCCGGCTCTTTTTTGAATAACAACCACCATTAGTTTAACAAGCCTAACTGATAAAACCCAAATGGAAGCCGGTATAATTATATTGCTTAAAACAAATGCTGCTGGGGAATGTTGGTGGGAAAAGCCATTAGGCTGATGTATTTAAACATCGTATTCTGATTTATGTGGAGACACAAAAAGCGAGTTATGCTTCTACACTATTTGCTTGTGCAAAGCATGGACAATCATTGCCACAGAGACAGAATCAGCTCGGTGGCTAGGAGATGTTAACTACCTCACCTGGTATGGAGGAGGCCGAGGGTTTGATCCCGACCCTGATGCCTTTATAAGGAGTACCTTGGATATCGAGGTGGTTACATTTTTGGAAAGTGCAGCAAAAGCCAAAAGCGTGATATTCAATACTTAAGCTTGACCTAAATAATGAGCTTACATACACGCAACCAAAAATAGACACATCACAATGGAAATGTGCTGTACTGAATGCCAAATTTACTACTATAATGAGCCAATAATGTCTGTGTCCCGCACGTGACGTCACTCCACGTCGAGCAGGCCCCCTCATTAATACTCATGAATAGACTAATCTCTCACAATACAAAGGCCACTGCCACAGCCATTGACATGCTAATCTTACAATACAAAGGCCACTGCCCCAGCCTCTGTGGTTGGACCATCTCTAGCTCCACCCACCTACCTTGATGCACTCATCTCAGGCCTATATAAGACCTTGTCTCAGCAACTTTCGGGTGACGTCACTCCACATGGGGGGGGGGGGGCGAGGTGCCTCCTCCCCCCTCCTCAGCGTCAACTTAGAAACTCACTACAAAGGCAGAACCCTCACGTCACGCAATCTCCCTAACGCTATTGAGACATCAAAGTAAAAAGGACGTCATGATGAACAAGGGATTATAACCTTTAAATGAAATAGGTCTGTCACCGCGGCCTTACAAATTGCACACAAATGGATGCAATGAATATCATTTCGCGGTCTGATTTACTGCAATAGATTTACTGCAATACACCCATCCTTGGACGGGCAAAAGGCTAGTAAACAAATAATCCCCTCGCCTGCTCCCCACCACAATATCACACAATGATATAGTACTTCCTTGTACAGTATACCCGCTAAAGACCAAAACTAATCCCCATGATAGGTAAATTGATATACATAGAGCTTGCCGGCGATAGGTCTAAACCACGAACTATGAACTCGTGATATTCAAGGGTCTCCCGTATTTGGAGTGTGCATGTTCTCCCCATGGTCACGTATCCTTTTCTCCAGGTCCTCTGGTTTTTTTCTCCACATCTAAAAACATGCGTTAAGATAATTACTGCTATAAATATTCACATAAGCCACTACGTTGAGCAATCATATGTGGCCAGGCTGCTTCTGGAAAAGAGCTATATATCTCGGTGGGCCTTACCTGGTCAAATAAAAATAGGTCGCTTACAGGAGCTGAATGGATTGCCACATCACAGGGACGCAAGGAATCGCAGCATGGAGAGGGCTTCATCCAGCAGTGGATTGATCCTGGTTTATGTTTTGCAAATAGTAAACGTAAGCGTGCACTTCCAAATGAAGGTGTTTAAAGTATCTGTTTATCTTCTTTGGTTCTTTCGGTAAAGTCACGTAGAATGAGAATAAAATAATAAAATAAAAATAAGACAATAAAATTCTCACGACGTTTCGGCCGCAACACAAGCGGCCTTCTTCAGGTGAAAGAACATAACTGTCGGGACGACAGTGCTTCAATGAGTGCTGCTGAGATTCGTGGCGTCTTTTAAGCTCGGTGATAGGTGTGAATGACCTAGAAAGCAGGAGAATTTAGCATTGAAATAGCTAGGGATTAGCTTGTGACAAAAAATAGCTGTGTTAAAGTCAAAGTTTACATATCAACAAAGGCATTTAGTATATGGATGCTAAAGGGCCTCCAACTACCCAACTATCATACAGTAAACCAATGTGGGAAAAAACTAAGTCTATATTACATCAGTATAATAATTGTACTTGATATATTCTTCAATAAGCTGAGCTATTAATCACAAAGCAACTGGGTATACACTACACTATATAAACAGGTCCCTGCAGGGTGGGCTGGTAGGAACATTGGAATTTTGTCTATTGCAGGTTGGTACACTCAGTTTACAACTTCGTTCCTTCCAGTATTAATACCATATAGTAAAACCAATGAAAACCAAAATATAAACTACCTCAATGTTTTGATTTAAAGCTTTCGTGACTGCAGTAATTCATATTCTTAGTTTTTTCGGTAAAGTCACGTTGAAGGGAAACAACAAAATAATAATATATATAAAACAAAAAATTCTCACGACATTTCGACCATAACTCAAACGGTCGTCTTCAGGTGTGTTGGTTTGCATACATTTATTTTTAAACGGCGCATTTATTTATTTATAAAAACGTTAGCGCCACGCGCAACGATTTGGCAGTTTATTTAGGACTAGTCCATCTATATTCTGAAAAGAGGAGGGGGGAGACGAAATTTTTTATAATGTATGCTGTCTGAAAGCCACTGTAAGCGTGAACAATCAATTAAGACCTGAAATGGTTTATCAAATCTTTCCAATGATTGCTAAGATAGAATCCATCTTCTCGGTTGAAATTGTCTCTGTGCTTGTATATGTGGATAGCCTCATGAACGAATCTCTCATGGAAGCCAGATGGCTTACAAAGAACCTCTGTCTTGGAAAAGTCAATGGCATGTGAGCCTACTGAATTAGAACAATGATCTGCCACGGCCGAGGTGTTGGTCCTACCGTGTTTAAGGTCTGCTTTGTGTTCACGAATGCGGTCCGAGACATGGCGTTTGGTTTCTCCAATGTAACTACTACCACAGAGGCAACTTAGTTTGTAGACACCAGGGTATTGTATGTCCGGAATCACATCTTTTACAGACGGAACCAGATCACGGATTTTATGTAATGTGTTGAAACGGACCTGGATCTTGTGTTTATTCAAGATTTTGGAGATTTTTTTGTGATCCCCGCAATGTAGGGTAAAGTGATGGTTTTGAAAGGCTCCTCAAGAGGGTTCTTCTTCATGGTTTGAGTGATAGCTTTGCGCATTGTATAGTCGGAGTAACCATTAGCCCTAAGAGCTTGGTGTACGTGCTTGAGTTCACTGCTTATGTGTTCCTGGTCGGATATGCATTTATAAATAAATAAATGCGCCATTTAAAAATAAATTTATGCAAACCAACACACCTGAAGACGACCGTTTGAGTTATGGTCGAAACGTCGTGAGAATTATTTAGTGTTTTATATATATTTTATTATTTTGTTGTTTCCCTTCAACGTGACTTTACCGAAAAAACTAAGAATACCTCAATGTTATCAATAAACTCTATATACTCTCCAATCAGCTGAGCCACCAACAATAAGTCGTTATATATCACAATGCCATATTGCAAAAAATGACGGTTTTTCTTCCCATCAACGACCAGCACCACGGACAACGAACGAGCTTCGTTCAGACGGACGACTCAATCCATGCTCGGGAACGGAAGAGGGAGAGAGACAGACATAATGCGTTGTTATACTCCATGTTATAAACCATACCATTAACCGTGGTGTGAGAGGTATTAAGAGGCAATATCAGCGAAAGAGCTGCGGTCTGACGGTAACCGTAAAATACAATTAATTAAGAACCATTGTAAAGATGTTTTAAACCATTTCGGAACTTCATTATATTTATTGGCTGGTTGGGGAGGCTATATTAAGTTTGCGAGGTCTGAAACTCCAGGCCAAACATAAACTTCCGTTATCTCCGAAAAAGTAAGATGGATTGATGACCAAGCTGTGGAGGTCTGCCTAAATTCATGAGATGTCCATTGTTTCACAAGAGATAGCATGACTCGGATAAGAAATACACTATTAATTCTTATACACTGGTCCATGCATACAATTAGTATATTAGTGGACTACGTTAGAGAAGGAGAAGATCAAGGGAGTAGAGGAGAAGAGGAGGGCCGGGGTGCCCGGAGCCCAGAGAGTGCCCAGAGGGGCCAGAGAGCCAGGGGCAACCCTCATGTTTATGTTGGCTGGATAGCATGTGCTCCCGTGCATGTGAGGTTGCTCTCAACAGAAGTCGTTCCTTGCACGAGAATGGCTGAAACGCTGAGTAACCACTCAGAGGTATAGTGGTTAAGCAGTGGAGACGATATAGTGGAAAAACAGTGGAGATTTCTGAAATATAGAAGACTTAAAGTGTGTTGCTAAAAAAATCTTGGAGGAAAGAGAGGATACATGTGTGCCTCTTGGAGAAGGAAAGGCATTGCTCAACACTGTGCTGCAAGGTCACGTGCCATGAATCACATGAGTTTAGAAAAAACGTGACTGTAAACCAACAAGCTTGTGAATAATTATCATGGTGAAGACACCTCTATACGTTAGATACTGAAGGAAAACCATCGTGCTACGCATCGTCAAAGCACAACAACACCTGACATTTGAGAAGTACAATTTCATCGTTCTACACATCGTCAATACCCTACAACACCTGGAAAGTCACCAGCTGCATCAAGCATCTGACTGTTGTATTGTTCGAAAGACACTGTGTGTAACGACTTTACATCCACCGGCACAGCGGATTTCTAAACGCCTGCCATGTCACCTTCTCAACACTAGCGTCAGAGACCGTCTGATACAGACTGAAAGCTGATTTCCTTTGTTGCACTGTTTGTCTTTTCATGAATGTCATATTGTGCACTGGGTTATGCCTTATTAACCTAAATTCTGAATTTAGCTATTCATGTATTTCTATTACAGTATCACATATTCTTTGGACCAAGTGTCAATTGCCTATTTGATGACTGGTACTCTGATTATTTTTTACAAATAAGGAACTTGTTTTATTTAAAATGTGTCTGTGTGTGTGGTTGAACGGTGTAACAAATCCATGCGTTACATGTGTAGTGTTGCAGCGCCGACCTGGGCAAGGCCTATGATACAATCAGTAGGCCAGGGCTCTGGATTGTTATTCGTGTTTTCAGAGTCCCTTACCATCTGCTCACAATGAGTAAGGACCTTCACGATGGTGGGCAGGCCCGGATAAAGCCCGGGAGTCAGATCAATTGCCTGTTTACAGTGGGGTGTGACAGGGATCTACAGTGAGGGAAAAAAGTATTTGATCCCCTGCTGATTTGTACGTTTGCCCACTGACAAATACATCATCAGTCTATAATTTTAATATTAGGTTTATTTGAACAGTGAGAGACAGAATAACAACAACAAAATCCAGTAAAACGCATGTCAAAGATGTTATAAATTGATTTGCATTTTAATGAGGGAAGTGAGTATTCGACCCCCTCTCAATCAGAAATATTTCTGGCTATCAGATGTATTTTATACAGGTAATGAGCTGAGATTAGGAGCACACTCTTAAAGGGAGTGCTCCTAATCTCAGCTTGTTACCTGTATAAAAAACACCTGTCCACAGAAGCAATCAATCAATCAGATTCCAAACTCTCCACCATGGCCAAGACCAAAGAGCTCTCCAAGGATGTCAGGGACAAGATTGTAGACCTACACAAGGCTGGAATGGGCTACAAGACCATTGCCAAGCAGCTTGGTGCGAAGGTGACAACAGTTGGTGTGATTATTCGCAAATGGAAGAAACACAAAAGAACTGTAAATCTCCCTCGGCCTGGGGCTCCATGCAAGATCTCACCTCGTGGAGTTGCAATGATCATGAGAACGGTGAGGAATCAGCCCAGAACTACACGGGAGGACCTTGTTAATGATCTCAAGGCAGCTGGGACCATAGTCACCAATAAAACAATTGGCAACACACTACGCCGTGAAGGACTGAAATCCTGCAGCGCCCGCAAGGCCCCCCTGCTCAAGAAAACTCATATACATGCCCGTCTGAAGTTTGCCAATGAACATCTGAATGATTCACAGGACAACTGGGTGAAAGTGTTGTGGTCAGATGAGACCAAAATGGAGCTCTTTGGCTTCAACTCAACTCACCGTGTTTGGAGGAGGAGGAATGCTGCCTATGACCCTAAGAACACCATCGCCACCGTCAAACATGGAGGTGGAAACATTATGCTTTGGGGGTGTTTTTATGCCAAGGGGACAGGACAACTTCACCGCATCAACGGGACGATGGACAGGGCCATGTATAGTCAAATCTTGGGTGATAACCTCCTTCCCTCAGCCAGGGCATTGAAAATGGGTCATGGATGGGTATTCCAGCATGACAATGACCCAAAACACACGGCCAAGGCAACAAAGTAGTGGCTCAAGAAGAAGCACATTAAGGTCCTGGAGTGCCCTAGCCAGTCTCCAGACCTTAATCCCATAGAAAATCCGTGGAGGGAGCTGAAGTTTCGAGTTGCCAAACGTCAGCCTCGAAACCTTAATGACTTGGAGATGATCTGCAAAGAGCAGTGGGACAAAATCCCTCCTGAGATGTGTACAAACCTGGTGGTCCAACTACAAGAAACGTCGAACCTCTGTGATTGCCAACAAGGCTTTTGCCACCAAGTACTAAGTCATGTTTTGCACACGGGTCAAATGCTTATTTCCCTGATTAAAATGCAAATCAATTTATAACATTTTTTACATGCGTTTTTCTGGATTTTGTTGTTATTCTGTCTCTCACTGTTCAAATAAACCTACCATTAAAATTATAGACTGATCATTTCTTCGTCAGTGGGCAAACGTACTAAATCAGCAGGGGATCAAATACTTTTTCCCCTCAATGTATGTGAGGAGTTTGTGTGTCGCAACATCACGTACGGCTGGAAGTAGGACATTCCAGACTAAGAGGGTTAATGATGGCAATGTCAACGATACTGAACCAGCCAGCACAACTCACTGCCAATAACACATATCACATAATTCACCCTTAAGCAATTGTTCAATCAATTAATTGAATCACTACAATTAAAACCAAAGAATCTCCCAGAACAAACACTTCGCACTCTCCTCCGTCAGCCACCTGCATCGACAATAGAAACGCATCAGTCCAGCAGTGGATAAAACCTGGCGTCGGAGGTATGGGGGGGGCGGCGGCTTACACTTGCGGTGGACAGCAGGGGGGTGGCTGGATGCAGTAGCCATCGCAGATCAAGCGGTAGAACTTGTCATCGACTGCCATGCGCCAGGGTAATGGGCCTCTCCTACACCCACACACATCACACTGAGCGGCACACACGTCACACCGAGGAGCACGCACGTCACACACCGAGGAGCACGCACATCACACACCGAGCAGGTTGCACAGGTCTCCTTTATCAAGACAAACGTGGAGCAGATTACAACTACAACTCTTCTACGCCTGTCACAATGCCCCCCTCTCCCCCCCCCCCAGTTTATGGGGGGCCGCGGGCCTCACTCCACCCCTTCGCGTCAGCCGCCCCTAATAAATGGTCCGGTTGCATTGTGAATGCACCACTCGAATGACGTGCAGTCCCGTGGCGCACTGTAACGGGCTCGTGATTTACTCACTAAAATTCAATGTAAAAAAATAAAAACGATCCCAAGACATTATTTAAAATAAAGTATGGCCATCGTGTGTCAGCATCACAGGCGAAAATTGGCATGTAAAAAAAAACTTCACTCCGAATCACTCAATTAGGATTGCTCGCAGCAAAGAGCACTTGACCTGCTTGCAGGTTAGGTGCTGAATAACCGTGTGTCACACAGAGAACAGTTGCCACTGAGGGTGCCCTTTTAAAATGCTTGAGATGAGATGTGATTATCGCGTGTAAATGTGCACACTAAAATAAAAAAAATCATAATTATAAGCGAACTATTATCGTTTCAGGTGGCAGGGTGTTGCAGCGGTGATCTTTGACCCTCGCAACAAGAAGGGCCTTGGTTAATCATCCGACTGGCACTTTGCGGATGTATGGGTTATCCACTTTGCTCACGTAGCTAGAAAACACACAATCACAATGTAACTGGGTATTGGCCAAGCATCCCAATGCTAAAGTTACCTGCAAATTACTTCACTGGGATGACACTCGGCAGCAGAGCCGGATGATGACATTGCTGGGGCCCTATGCCATTGTCAAGCTTAAGAGGCCCCTTCTATGAATGCCTGTATATTTTTGTCAGCAGAATGAAAATAACTGCTTTGGAGAGTCTTTTTTTCTCACCGATCTTAATTTTTTTAAACAATTATGTTAAAACTCGAAACCTCGTGTCCATTTCTTGTTTCGTATTTAGAGCCCCCCCCCTCTCTTAATGCGAGGCCCTAAGCTGTAAGTGTAGCCGGTGTGAGCTCGCCTGTGATGAATAACACGTATAATTGCGCACTCTTATTTTCTATGGGTGGCCAGGAGAATGTATTATTATTATTTAAGTGAATGCAATGGTGATCAGGGGATTGGACCCAGAGCCCCACGTACACAGTAAAATACAAGGGAACGCCCACAGTACAGATTTGAGCTGACCTCCGGATTGAGAAATTGAACTGTGTTGTGACGTGGAGGGTGTTTCTGAACGCTATTGTGACCGACCCGTCCCGACGGGAGGAGAGAGGACAGGGTGGACCGGCTGCATGAGCTTACTCTCCGGCACTGCACAGCACAACATCTCCTCCCTACTGCAAAAAAACTCGGCAGGACCCTCCTGAAAATAAAAGTCTTCGGAATCAGTGAGGCCTGTCCTTGGGAGGACAGGCGTAGTCTTGGTCGTCACAAGCGAACATTTGTTTCTCCATATTAATTTGTATCTCCGGGTTACCATCAGGGCTGGGCGCTGTAAGCTTAGCTTCTGAGATCTGATGAGACTGGTAGCCGTTTTTTAAAAGGTAATTTCGGCACGTGGAGCCCAAGCATGCAACAACTTTATGCAACTTCTTGGTTCTTTCGGTAAAGTCACGTAGAATGGAAATAAAACAATAAAAAATAAAACATAAAAAAATTCTCACGACGTTTCGGCCACAACACAAGTAGCCTTCTTCAGGTGAAGGAACAGAACTGTCGGGACGACAGCGCTTCAATAACTGCTGCTAAGATTCGCAGCGTCTTTTAGGCTAGGTGTGAGAGGTAAAGCGCCTTGACAAAGGAGTTTACATATCAAACAGGAGAATTTAGCATTGAAATAGCTGTGTTAAAGTGTTGGATCAGCAGGGTGTTAAATTCAGAAATTAGCATGTAACTGGGAGATTAGCATGATGTTAATGTGAGGGTTTAGCATGTGACTGGTCACGGAAATAGCTATGTTAAAGTCAAAGTTTACATCTCAACAGAGGCATTTTGTATATGGACGCTAAAGGACTGCAACTACCCAACTATCATACAATAAACCGATGTGGAAAAAAAACTAAGTATAAACTACATCAATGTCATCAATAAACTCTATATACTTTCCAATCAGCAGAGCGCTTCATTGAACGCTGCTAAGATTCGCAGCGCCTTTTAGGCTAGGTGTGAGAGGTAAAGCGCCTTGACAAAGGAGTTTACATATCAAACAGGAGAATTTAGCATTGAAATAGCTGTGTTAAAGTGTTGGATCAGCAGGGTGTTAAAGTCAGAAATTAGCATGTAACTGGGAGATTAGCATGATGTTAATGTGAGAGATTAGCATGCGACTGGTCACGGAAATAGCTATATTAAAGTCAAAGTTTACATATCAAGCGAGGCATTTAGTATATGGATGCTAAAGGACTGCAACTACCCAACTATCATACAATAAACCGATGTGAAAAAAAACTAAGTATAAACTACATCAATATAATAAATGTACTCAATATATTTTTCAAAAAGTTGAGCTATAAACATAAAGTAACTAGGTATACACTACACTATATAATGAATACCATATAGTAAACGAATTAATACAACTAAAATATAACTACATCAATGTTATCAATAAACTCTATATACTCTCCCATCAGCTGAGCTACAAGCAATAAGTCATTATACATTACAATGCCCTATGGTGAAAAAATGGGTGGCGGTTTTTTCCTTCTTTCAAACGTTAGCACCAAGGAGAGCGACGAGCCTCGTTCAGACGGACGAGTCCATCCATGCTCGGAACGGAGGAGGGGGGAGAAACAGCCACGATGCGCTGCTCTGTCCTGTGTTGCGTTACAACCATGCCATAAACTAGACTACTATACATTGTAATGTTATACCTTCCAATCTAAACTACATTGTATAATATCGTATACACAGCCCAATGTAAGCTCGAACATTATGCATGATATTGATATGTCTCCAACTAAAATTTTCCAACATTACACGACTATTCACCATAATATACACTACCATAGACAAACCCACCCTTGAATTATACAATGCGTTACTTTACACTACCCTATACTTTAGACTGTAAAATGTTAGACTTGTAATATTACACTATGTATTATTCTACCAACCCTACTGTATACCACACTGCTGTATATTCACTATACAATTACGATACTATATATTGCCTTATGAATTATGTTAAACATTACAATGTTATACTATTTATTATTATATAACATGCTATAAACCATACCATTGACCGTCGTGTGAAAGCTATTAAGAGGCCGTGCCAGCGAATGGACTGCGGTCTGAAAGTCACCATAAAATACAATCAATTAAGAACCGAAATGGTTTATAACATCTTTCCAATGGTTACTAAGCCAGAATCCATCTTCTCGGTTGAAATTGTCTCTGTGTTTGTATATGTGGATGGCCTCATGAACGAATCTCTCATGGTAGCTGGATGGCTTGCAGAGAACGTCTGTCTTGGAGAAGTCAATGTCATGTGAGCCCACTGAATTATAACAGTGATCTGCCATGGCTGAGGTGTTCGTCCTACCATGTTTCAAGTCTGCTTTATGTTCATGGATGCGGTCCGAGATATGTCGTTTGTTTTCTCCAATGTAACTGCTACCACAGAGGCAACTTAGTTTGTAGACGCCCGGGTACTGTATGTCTGGAACCACATCTTTTACAGACGGAACCAGATCACGGATTTTATGTACTGTGTTGAATCGGACCTGGATCTAGTGTTTATTCAGGATTTTGGAGATCTTTTTTGTGACCCCCGCAATGTAGGGTAAGGTGATGGTTTTGAATGGCTCCTCAAGAGGATTCTTCTTCATTGCTGGAGTGATGGCTTTGCGGATTGTGTAGTCGGAGTAACCATTAGCCTTGAGAGCTTGGTGTACGTGCTTGAGTTCACTGGCAATGTGTTCCTGGTCGGAAATGCATTGGGCACTATGGTATAGAGTCTTGATGAGGGAGTTCTTCTGGGATGGATGGTGGTGGGAATCCGGCTTTAAGTAAGCATCCGTATGGGTAGCTTTCCTGTAGACAGAGTGGCTCATTGAACCATCAGGTCTCCTTTTAATAAGGACATACACAAAGGGTATCTTGCCATCTTTTTCGACTTCCATGGTAAATCTGATGGCTGGGTGTATGGAATTGATGTGGTCGAGGAATTGGTCTAGAGCAGGCCGGCCATGTGGCCAGATGATAAAAGTGTCATCCACGTATCTCTTCCATAACGTCGGGCGTAGAGTGGCAGTCTGGATGGCATCAGTTTCAAATTTCTCCATGAAAACGTTGGCCCCCGTGGTGCCTCACCACAAACGTGGGGCCCGGTCAGCCGCGTCGACTGTCGTGATCGCGTACAGGTGGTGAAACTGCCACACATGAACCATGATACCTTGCTGATCTCGTGTCAAGGAGAATAAACCAGCAGCCCGTCGCTAGCAATGGGAATGATCGGTAAGGGAACACATTGGGCTCTACAGAGGCACTCCACTATTATACACCACTACTATACAGTAAACATTGGGCTCTATGGAGGCCTGTCGTTAAGGGATTACTCGTTAACATGGGGTGGTCGTTAAGAGGGGTTCTATTGTATATAACAAGTTTAAATATTTAATAAGTTAATAGAGAGTACTCAACTGAGATGGCGGAGGAGTTTGCTAAACTCACAATACAAAGACCACTGTCCCAGCCTCTGTGGTTGGACCATCTCTAGCTCCACCAACCTACCTTGATGCACCTATCTCAGGCCTATATAAGACCTTGTCTCAGCAACTTTCTCTCTCACCTGACCTGAAGACGATTGCTTGTGTTGCGATCGAAACGTCGTGATATTTTTATTATTTTTTATCTACGTGGCTTTACCAAAGGACCCATAGAATATAATCATAAACAGGTTACGTCCTCTACATGGACCCCCCCCCCCCTCATTATTAATCATGAACAGGTGACGTCCTCCAAATGGACACCCCCCTCCATTGATAATAATTAGCGGGTGACATCACTCCACATGGGGGGGGGGGGGGGGGGCGAGGTGCCTCCTCTCCCCTCCTAAGCGTCAACTTATAAACTCACTACAAAGGCAGAACCCTCACGTAACGCGATCTCCATAACGCTATTGAGACATCTAAGTAAAAACAACGTCATGATGAACAAGGGATTATAACCTTTAAATGAAATAGGTCTGTCACCGCGGGCTTACAAATTGCACACAAATGGATGCAATGAATATCACTTCGCGGTCTGCTTTGCGCTTGCAAGTTTCAGATTTACTGCAATACACCCATGCTTGGACGGGCAAAAGGCTAGTAAACAAATAATCCCCTCGCCTGCTCCCCACCACGATATCACACGATGATATAGTACTTCCTTGTACAGTATACCCAATAAAGACCAAATCTAATCCCCATGATAGGTAAATTGATATACATAGAGCTGCCGGCGATAGGTCTAAACCACGAACTATGAACTCGTGATATTCAAGGGTCTCCCGTATTTGGAGTTTGCATGTTCTCCCCATGGTCACGTTGGGATAATGACTGCTATGAATTTTCACATAAGCCACCTCGTTGAGCAATCATATGTGGCCAGGCTGCTTCTGGAAAAGAGCTATGTATCTCAGTGGGCCTTACCTGGTCAAATAAAAATAGGTTGCTTACAGGAGTTGAATGGATTGCCACATCACAGGGATGTGAGGAATCGCAGCATGGAGAGGGCTTTATCCAGCAGTGGATTGAGTGTTCTTGTTGAAACGTGTGTATTTAATATTTCTCTGATGTTCTTTTAGTCTCGTGCTGATCATTTGTCCTGTTTGCCCAACATAACATTTGCCACAAGTGCAGTTAATCCTGTACAAACCTTCTGTTGATAGCTTAGGTAATACATATTTTATACCAGAAGTCGAGTTCAAGAAACAAGTACGTTTTTATTTCAACTGAAATGTATATATACATATATAAATATACATGTCCATACAACCATGTCTCAATGTCTATGTCTGGGAGAACACGCTAGTTTCTCCCTCTGTGGAGTCTCCACCACTTTTCTTTCTTCTTGTTTCCCAGCTCCTCGTCTTGGTGCTCCTTCCCTCTGTCTCCTCCTCGTTCATTCTCCTCTTCATCTTTCTCCAGCTGCCGTGTGCAGCACATGAAGCTCCAAATTGCCCAACGCCAGAAACTGTTCTTTCTCTCTCCCTTAGAAGATGGGATGTGCTTAATCTCTTTCTTCTCTTCCTGAACACTCTCTGCCCTCCAAGGTTGCTCACATCTTCCTTCCTCATTCACCACTTCCTGCTTTGTATCGTCTTCAATCGTGTCGACCTCCTTCAGCTCTACCTCATTTGCCTCTAACTCAATAGCTCCTACTTCTTTTGCGTCTACCTCTATTGCCTCTACATCATTCGCCTCTACCAAAATCGCCTCACTCTCCTCCACCTCAATATCCCCTACCTTCACTTCTACCTCAATCACCTCTACGTCATTCGCCTCTAACTCATTCGGCTCTACCTCCATAACCACCTCCTGCTTGGCCTCTCCCTCAATCTCCTCTACCTCTTTTGCCACTTCCTGGATGGCATCTACTTCATATGCCTCAACCTCATTTGCCCCTTCCTGCTTTATTTCCTCCACCACGTTCTCAACTTTTGTTGCCATTTCCTGTTTGGCCTTTAGCTCATTCTTGTCTACCTCATTGATCAAGACCTGCATGGCCTTTTCTTCGATCGTGTCGACCTGAATTGCCTCGACCTGTTTCACCAATTCCTGCTTTGTATGTCTCGCAATCCCTTCTACGACATTGGCCACAACCTCTTTCACCACTTCCTGCTTGGCCACTGCATCTACCTCAATCACCGCTACCTCTACCTCACTCGCCACTTCCTTCTTGGGCTCTACATCATTCCCCTCTCCCTCAATCTCGTTTTCCTTCATCTCTTCTACTTCGCAAAATTTCATCTCAGTCCTTCGTAGCTTCCTATTCCTACGTTTCCTCTGAACACCATCCTCTCCTTCTTTCTTTGTCTCCACAACATCATCAACTTTCTTAGCCACTTCCTGTTTGGCTATTCCCTCATTCCCATCTACCTCACTTGCCTCTACCTCTTTCCCTAAGTCCTCCTTGGCATCTCTCTCAATCCCTTCTACGACATTGGCCACTACCTCTTTCACAAATTCCTGTGTGGCCACTGCATCTACCTCAATCACCGCTACCTCTACCTCATTTGCCTCTACCTCACTCGCCACTTCCTTCTTGGGTTCTCCATCATTCCCCTCTCCCTCAATCTCGTTTTCCTTCATCTCTTCTACTTCCCGCACTTTCATCTCAGTCCTTCGTAGCTTCCTATTCCTACGTTTCCTCTGAACACCATCCTCTCCCTCTTTCTTTGTCTCCACAACATTATCAACTTTCTTAGCCACTTCCTGTTTGGCTATTCCCTCATTCCCATCTACCTCACTTGCCTCTACCTCTTTCCCTAAGTCCTCCTTGGCATCTCTCTCAATCCCTTCTATGACATTGGCCACTACCTCTTTCACAAATTCCTGTGTGGCTACTGCATCTACCTCAATCACCGCTACCTCTACCTCATTTGCCTCTACCTCACTCGCCACTTCCTTCCTGAGCTCTACATCATTCCGCTCTCTCTCAATCTCGTTTACCTTCATCTCTCCTACTTCCCGAACTTTCATCTCAATCCTTCGTAGCTTCCTATTCCTATGTTTCCTCTGAACACAATCCTCTCCCTCTTTCTTTGTTTCCAAAACATTCTCAACTTTCTCCGCCACTTCCTGTTTGGCCATTCCCTCATTCCCATCGACCTCATTTGGCTCTACCTCTTCTGCTAATACCTGTTTTGCATCTCTCTCAATCCCCTCTATGACATTGGCCGCTATATCTTTCACCACTTCCTGCTTGGCCACTGCTTCTACCTCAATCACCGCTACCTCTGCCTCATTCGCTAATTCCCGCTTGCCATCTCCTTCTAACACCTCTACCTTATTCAACTCTACCTCATCTATCACATCCTCCAAAGCCACTGCCTCAATCATCTCTACCTCAATCGTCCCAACCTCCACCACTTCCTGCATGGGCTCTCCCTCACTCCCCTCTCTCTCAGCCACCTCTTCTTTCAATGTCTCCAGAACTTTCTTCTTGTTCTTGTGTTTCTTCCTATTCCTACGTTTCCTCTGAACACCATCCTCTCCCTCTATCTTTGTCTCCACAACATTATCAACTTTCTTAGCCACTTCCTGTTTGGCTATTCCCTCATTCCCATTTACCTCACTTGCCTCTACCTCTTTCCCTAAGTTCTCCTTGGCATCTCTCTCAATCCTTTCTACGACATTGGCAACTACCTCTTTCACAAATTCCTGTGTGGCCACTGCATCTACCTCAATCACCGCTACCTCTACCTCACTCGCCACTTCCTTCTTGGGCTCTCCATCATTCCCCTCTCCCTCAATCTCGTTTTCCTTCATCTCTTCTACTTCCCGCACTTTCATATCAGTCCTTCGTAGCTTCCTATTCCTACGTTTCCTCTGAAGACCATCCTCTCCCTCTTTCTTTGTCTCCACAACATTATCAACTTTCTTAGCCACTTCCTGTTTGGCCATTCCCTCATTCCGATCGACCTCATTTGGCTCTACCTCTTCTGCTAATACCTGTTTTGCATCTCTCTCAATCCCCTCTATGACATTGGCTGATATATCTTTCACCACTTCCTGCTTGGCCACTGCTTCTACCTCAATCACCGCTACCTCTGCCTCATTCGCTAATTCCCGCTTGCCATCTCCTTCTAACACCTCTACCTTATTCAACTCTACCTCATTCATCACATCCTCCAAAGCCACTGCCTCAATCATCTCTACCTCAATCGTCCCAACCTCCACCACTTCCTGCATGGGCTCTCCCTCACTCCCCTCTCTCTCAGCCACCTCTTCTTTCACTGTCTCCAGAACTTTCTTCTTGTTCTTGTGTTTATTCCTATTCCTACGTTTCCTCTGAACACCATCCTCTCCCTCTTTCTTTGTCTCCACAACATTATCAACTTTCTTAGCCACTTCCTGTTTGGCCATTCCCTTATTCCCATTTACCTCACTTGACTCTACCTCTTTCACTAAGTTCTCCTTGGCATCTCTCTCAATCACTTCTACGACATTGGCCACTACCTCTTTCACAAATTCCTGTGTAGCCACTGCATCTACCTCAATCACCGCTACCTCTACCTCACTCGCCACTTCCTTCTTGGGCTCTCCATCATTCCCCTCTCTGTCAATCTCGTTTTCCTTCATCTCTTCTACTTCCTGCACTTTCATCTCAGTCCTTCGTAGCTTCCTATTCCTACGTTTCCTCTGAACACCATCCTCTCCCTCTTTCTTTGTCTCCACAGCATTATCAACTTTCTTAGCCACTTCCTGTTTGGCTATTCCCTCATTCCCATCTACCTCATTTGCTTCTACCTCTTTCCCTAAGTCCTCCTTGGCATCTCTCTCAATCCCTTCTATGACATTGGCCACTACCTCTTTCACAAATTCCTGTGTGGCTACTGCATCTACCTCAATCACCGCTACCTCTACCTCATTCGCCTCTACCTCACTCGCCACTTCCTTCTTGAGCTCTACATCATTCCGCTCTCTCTCAATCTCGTTTACCTTCATCTCTCCTACTTCCCGAACTTTCATCTCAATCCTTCGTAGCTTCCTATTCCTATGTTTCCTCTGAACACAATCCTCTCCCTCTTTCTTTGTTTCCAAAACATTCTCAACTTTCTCCGCCACTTCCTGTTTGGCCATTCCCTCATTCCCATCGACCTCATTTGGCTCTACCTGTTCTGCTAATACCTGTTTTGCATCTCTCTCAATCCCCTCTATGACATTGGCCGCTATATCTTTCACCACTTCCTGCTTGGCCACTGCTTCTACCTCAATCACCGCTACCTCTGCCTCATTCGCTAATTCCCGCTTGCCATCTCCTTCTAACACCTCTACCTTATTCAACTCTACCTCATTCATCACATCCTCCAAAGCCACTGCCTCAATCATCTCTACCTCAATCGTCCCAACCTCCACCACTTCCTGCATGGGCTCTCCCTCACTCCCCTCTCTCTCAGCCACCTCTTCTTTCACTGTCTCCAGAACTTTCTTCTTGTTCTTGTGTTTCTTCCTATTCCTACGTTTCCTCTGAACACCATCCTCTCCCTCTTTCTTTGTCTCCACAACATTATCAACTTTCTTAGCCACTTCCTGTTTGGCTATTCCCTCATTCCCATTTACCTCACTTTCCTCTACCTCTTTCCCTAAGTTCTCCTTGGCATCTCTCTCAATCCTTTCTACGACATTGGCCACTACCTCTTTCACAAATTCCTGTGTGGCCACTGCATCTACCTCAATCACCACTACCTCTACCTCACTCGCCACTTCCTTCTTGGGCTCTCCATCATTCCCCTCTCCCTCAATCTCGTTTTCCTTCATCTCTTCTACTTCCCGCACTTTCATATCAGTCCTTCGTAGCTTCCTATTCCTACGTTTCCTCTGAAGACCATCCTCTCCCTCTTTCTTTGTCTCCACAACATTATCAACTTTCTTAGCCACTTCCTGTTTGGCCATTCCCTCATTCCGATCGACCGCATTTGGCTCTACCTCTTCTGCTAATACCTGTTTTGCATCTCTCTCAATCCCCTCTATGACATTGGCCGCTATATATTTCACCACTTCCTGCTTGGCCACTGCTTCTACCTCAATCACCGCTACCTCTGCCTCCTTCGCTAATTCCCGCTTGCCATCTCCTTCTAACACCTCTACCTTATTCAACTCTACCTCATTCATCACATCCTCCAAAGCCACTGCCTCAATCATCTCTACCTCAATCGTCCCAACCTCCACCACTTCCTGCATGGGCTCTCCCTCACTCCCCTCCCTCTCAGCCACCTCTTCTTTCACTGTCTCCTCCAGAACTTTCTTCTTGTTCTTATGTTTCTTCCTACTCCCACGTTTTTTCTTCATACCATTTCTCTCCCCCACTTTCTCCATCTCTTCGATCTCGTTCTCAACCTTGTTGCTATTCTGCATTGTCTGCTTCACATCCTCATTATTGGTGCTGACTTCTGCCTGCTGCTGCTCTTCTGCCTTTTGCTGCTGCTGCTGCTGCTGGTGGTGGATGATGAAGCTCTTCAGCTCGGTGCTGTTCTGGAATTGCAGCAGCTCCCGCTGATATTTGGCCTGCTGCTGTGCACAATGATCCAGCAGGATCATCTCAAGCTCCAGAATCTGGCGCTTAGCTTCTAGTCTTGTGTCAACGAGGAACCTCTTTCGCTGCCCCTTCGAGCGACGGTCTGGGGAGTCACATGGGGAGGAGAGAGCAGCACCACAATTGATTCGTTAATGGGTATTTGAGTATTTCCTGTATGATAATAGGTTTTTCCCGTTTTTACTGGCAACAAAACAGGTGTTAAGATGTTAAAACACCAAACTGAAACCTTTTACAAGGAATCATGTCTGCATTAACCATGATGCTTGTGGTCAGAATGCAAACAAAAAACATACTCTGATAATATATGCATTGTCCTTGAAACTGATTGGTCCACACCAGGGACAGCTTTCTTTTGAGCCTCGTCTCAAACGGTGTTAGACCAGAGGACGCCAAAAGGCGTATTTCCTGTATGTTATTTTGGTAAAGAAACTTGGCACCATTGACAGGAATCTAACTTAACTTGAGACCGATGTAACAATGATAACACTGTAGGGAGGTCTGGAGGTTGACTCATGTGCCGGAGACACCTCCTCCTCCAAATAACTTCATTAGGATTATGGGCTGGTTGGGGAGGCCATATTAAGTTTGCGAGGTCTGGAAACTCCAGGCCAAACATAGAAACACTTCCGTTATCTCAGAAAAAGTAAGATGGATTTATGGGCAAGCTGTGGAGGTCTGGCTAAATTTAAAAGATGTCCATTGTTTCACAAGAGAGAACATGAATTGGATAAGAAATACACTATTAATTCTTATACACTGGTCCATTCATACAATTAGTATATTAGTGGGCTACGTTAGAAAAGATAAAGGGAGGAGAAGAGGAGGGTGCCCAAAGGGGCCAGAGAGCCAGGGGCAACCCTAATGTTTATGTTGGCTGGATAGCATGTGCTCCCGTGCATGTGAGGTTGCTCTCAACAGAAGTCATTCCTTGCACGAGAATGGCTGAAACGCTGAGTAACCACTCAGAGGTATAGTGGTTAAGCAGTGGAGACGGTATAATGGTAAAACAGTGGAGATTTTAAAAGCAAAGTTTAAGATTTGCATTTGTCACTTTATATTGAGCCGATACATATGGCAAGTGAAATTAAGAAGACTTAAAGTGAGTTTTACAGAAAGAGAGGATACATTTGTGTCTCTTGGAGAAGGAAAGGCATTGCTCAAAACTGTGCTGCAAGGTCACGTGCCATGAATCACATGAGTTTAGAAAAAACGTGACTGTAAACCAACAAGCCTGTGAATAATTATCATGGTGAAGACACCTCTATACGTTGGATACTGAAGGAAATCCATCGTGCTACACATCGTCAAAGCCCGACAACACCTGACATTCGAGAAAGAAGTACAATTGCATCGTTCTACACATCGTCAATACCCCACCACATCTGGAAAGTCACCAGCTGCATCAAGCACCTGACTGTTTTATTGTTCGAAAGACACTGTGTGTAACGACTTTACATCTGCCGGCACTGCGGGTTTCTAAACGCCTGCCATGTCACCTTCTCAACACTAGCGTCTGAGACCGTCTGATACAGACTGAAAGCTTATTTCCTTTGTTGCACTGTTTGTCTTTTCATGAATGTCATATTGTGCACTGGGTTATGCCTTATTAACCTAAATTCTGAATTTAGCTATTCATGTATTTCTATTACAGTATCACATATTCTTTGGACCAAGTGTCAATTGCCTATTTGATGACTGGTACTCTGATTCTTTTTTTTACAAATCAGGGACTTGTTTTAATTAAAATGTGTCTGTGTGTGTGGTTGAACGGTGTAACAAATCCATGCGTTACATGTGTAGTGTTGCAGCGCCGACCTGGTCAAGGCCTATGATACAATCAGTAAGCCAGGGCTCTGGATTGTTACTCGTATTTCCGGAGTCCCTAACCCTCTGCTCACAATCATTAAGGACCTTCACGATGGTGGGCAGGCCCGGATAAAGTTGCGTGCCCACGAGTCAGAGCAATTTCCTGTTTACAGTGGGGTGCGACAGGGATCTACTCTGGCTGACACATTATTTAGCATCATCTTCGACCACATAGTTCGAGAAGTTTTTTTTTTATGGCTGTACCGGTGGATTTTTTAATATTTGCTACAGATACAATGGGAGGCTGATTGATGCCTGGGTGAGGTCAAGGGATGGCTCCCTACTGGTCAACCATGTTATGTACACTGATCATTTGGAAGTTGATGCTCACACTGAAAAATAGTTGGAGGTTCTGCTGCTAAGCCTGGAGCGTGTGACAAAGAGGTGGTGCCTTACCATCAGCCCCACCAAAACTAAGCACCCGCCTGAGTATTTTGTGTAATTTAATACTCCGCCCCCTCAACTACTCTTGAGTGATGGGGTAATTGTAGAGAGAAGTTTACGTACCTGGATAGTGTGCTTATGCAAAAATTCTGGTTTGGCAGCAGAGGTCTCACTCCGAATCGGTCAAGTGGCATATTTTCATCAGCTTCGTAACACTTTGGGGTATCTACCTGGTCTGTCACTCGACACAAAACGCTGGGTCTTCTTGGCCAATGATAGAATAAATGAAAAATCTGAACCAGCTTTACACTTTCAGACTGGCCTGCCTACGATCCACCCTGGGTTTAACTAGGCTGGAATGTGTGAACAGCTCACAGTGAGCTCCACTGGTGGGCAGGGCTGCATTGCCTTGGTCATGTAGCCTGCTTGCTCAGCCACCGCATCCCCAAGCAGCCTCTGTTTTTCCAGATAGAGGGGGCTAAATGGGCGTGGCACGGCCTGGAGAAGAGATGGACTGATGCAGTACAGGAGGATACGGAACTAAGTGGACTTGCCAAAGACTGGTACCACTGGTGTCAAGATCTGCCTCTATGGAGGAAGCTCGTGAAGGATGCTTATGGGAAGTTGGTGGCAGTTGCCCTCAAGCAAAAAAGGAGGGTGAGAGGAGCGACGCTCACAACAACAGACGGTGCACTGGATGACTAAAACGCAGCAAGTTGGCACAGTAGGATGCAAAGGTGGTGCGTCTGCCAGTCATCTCAGTCAGTCAACCCATCGCACTGGGGTCTGTCCCCTGATCTCCTGTCGGCAAGCCTTCGACACTTCAAGTGGCCTCGGAGTGCACCAGGCCTGGCACAAGCGCCATGGTGACGTCTCCGTCACTTAGTGGCGAATGAGGGCTGTTGTTGTTATCTGAGTCGGTTAGGGGCCTCCCCTAGGTCCACTCAGCCTCAAATAAGTATCTGATACGGTGTGTAAACATCGCCACTTGGGAGACAAAGACGGACAAGTGTGGTGCTGGCAACCCACCCCTCGTGTGCGGTGCCGGCCGTCATAGGTGCTCACTAACAGCACTTGCTCCTACAGTGTTTCAAGGCTATACACAAGATTTCTGTCTTTGTTTGTGTCTATGTGCAGTGTCTGTATGAGTGGTTGGGAGCAGTTGTGTCTGTGGGGATCGACCTGAGTTCGATTCCCATTCACAACCATCAGTGACTAATAAATAAAACCGGTCGTGTGCGTCCCCTACATCTACTCAAACTTAAAATAGTACCTCGTGCAACGTATAAACATCAAATGTGGGGAGACAAAGGCATCCGGATGCGGTGCTGACCACCCACCCCATCATAGGTGCTAACTCGCTAACAGCACTTGACTCAATAGTCTGTTAAGGCTATACGGGGATCTGTCTTTGTATACAGGTGCATGTGTCTGTGTGTATGTCTGTGTGTGGAATTACAGTACTCACTTCCCGTCGGCTTGCTCATCTCTCCACCCTGCAACAAAATCACAGCAGCGCACGTGAGACTCTAATCATATCACAGCTTACAACCACCATCATCATTACCGTCCTCATCATTAAACATTTCGAACAGACACACATTCACATATAGATGTTCTCTCAGATTAATGTTATCCTGATACAGCGCGCGTGTGGATGTACTCACGGAAGACATCGCCTTGAAGGCAGAACGAGAAGTCACGGATGGTCACGTTTTGTCAATAGATTTCGTTAACTGTGTTAATGAAGTGTTCAACCTCACGGATGTTTGTCAATGAGGTTTACCAAGTAATTTAACCGCGTTATCGATGTTCACTGACGACGTTGTCGAAGTGTGCTCCCGAATGCGATCTTTAAGCACACAGAGCGCGCGTCCACCTCCGTCTGTAACGATCGACCGTTGCTAGGGAAGTGACGTCACTTGTTAAGTTAACGAACCCCGGAAACCACGTGGCCCACTGTATCCTCCAGGCCTGATTAGTTACACGACTGTCAAATTTTTACTTTAAACTTTCGTAACTTGCAGGAATTCATATTTTTGGTTCTTTCGGTAAAGTCACGTAGATAGAAAATAACATTTTAAGTGAAGGCAAAAAACCCACGAGGTTTCGGTGGCAACACAAGCGGTCTTCATCACGTGTTGCGATCGAAACGTCGTGGGTTTTTTTCTTTTATTTTAATTTATTTTTATTGTTATTATTTTCTATCTACGTGACTTTACCTGAAAGAACCAAGAATATAGCAAGGATTGTACCCTGGTCGCCACGGATGAAGAGGCCGAGCGGGCTCGGTTCGACTGTTGCCAGGTACCTCCACCACTCAGCTCGCAGCACACACACACACAGTGTCCACTATGTAAAAATCAGGCTAAACTAAACCTTTCTAGAAGTTACTAAAATAATGCTATAAAAACAATGCAACAGTGATCATAAGAAATCTGATTGAAAGTTAACAATAGCGACATATATAACATATATTACTAAACCTAGCATCCTTCGCTAGCTGTTTGAGTCAATCCATAATAGCAGGAGTAACAATTATGTATGTTGAGTAACTGCGAATAACCCAATCAATAACAGATATCCATTGTAATTTACATCAATACATTACCCCCCCCCCCCGTATCGGATCTGCTTACAAGCGACGACGTCACATTTATCCCCCGTCTACGTCTATTAAAGACCGAAACAGGGGAAGGATTTCACCACAACTCTGGCTGTCACCTGACGAGGCGGGTTGTTGTTGTAGTTACAGGCGAAACGTCACGGTACTTGAATTGTAAATGTTGTGGGTTTACTCTCCAACTCACCGATGTGCTGAAATAGTCACTAATTGGCATGTTTTGTTTACGTGACAAACTTGACTAAGATTTACGCGAGCTAACCCAAACAAACAAAAACACCCTCTAATAAGTAAATATTTGTATTAATTCCATGAATGGACCTTGGCCTGGGACTGTGCGGATTGAGAAGTTATGGATGCAGCTTCTGTTTGTGCTGCCATCAGAATGACCAACAAATAAATAAATAATACACACGGATTGGTGACTACAGTACTAGACCCCCAGTGCTTTTATATTTAAAAGTGTATGTGCTTTGTGGTTGCTTTATTGCGCGTGTGTACGTACTGTGTAACACTTGTTTGAACGCAGGTGATGGGGTTGTCCATGTTGGGTGTCATTACAGCCAAAAACAAGCAGCAGTACGAAGACCAGGACGCCGTGGCCGACCATGAGGACGGAAATTGGCCTCGCCCGGTCACAACGTACGACAGCAGTACAGGTTTCCCTCCACACATGCACACACCTACGAGTTTCCCACTACAGAGACGAAGGTCCCCCATATAGCCTTAACAGACTGTTGTGGCAAGTGCTGTTCGCAAGCACCAATGAAGGTCGGCATGGTATATCAGGGGGTAGGTGGCCAACACCACACCCGGCCGCCTTTGTCTCCCAAGTGGTGACGTATACACACACCACTCCAGGTATTTATTTGAGGTTGAGTCGACCCAGGACCGGTTCAGATAAATAATCGTCACTGGCGTTGGCCATGAGCGGGACTCCAACTCGCATGTTTGCGGGGTTTGGAGCGTAGCATACTATCCACTGCGCCACTGCTACCTTCACATAACGCACACAGAAACAACACACAGGGACCCACACGCACGGACACACAGGGACCTGCTCAACATTGAAATGTGCAGCCCTTGTGTGGCGGCCTGCGTTGAATTTGGGCGTTCATCTCGTCACCCATACAAAAGGTCTCGACAATCAATGGCAGTCCCCCTTGCCCTGCCTGGCACGCACATCGGGCCAGTCACCCCACGCACAGCACACACAACGTGCGCGTCGCGTATGCCAAATCAAGAGTCGTCCCCGAGTGTCCGGCAAAGTGGACCGACTATCCCGGGCCCCGCGCTTCGGGGGAGGCCCCACGTGTAGACATCAGTGTCACATGTAATGCTTCCGGTTTAGTTTGAAGGCATCGGGGGGGGGGGGGGCCCACGCACCCCCTATGGACGGCCCTGGTCAAAGCACACGGCAGCGCGGAGCACGCGCGTCACGCGCACGGGCCACGTGCGTCACGGGTACGTGACATCTACAAGGCAAGCACCTGCATCGCGTGGTCATCACTTGTAAGGCATGCCCTTTGTGCATGGGACGTGCGTAGTGTGTGCAACACGTGGCACATGTATGTCACACATGCGCATCGCAATGTGATGTCATGTGTACGTGGACATTTGAATCGCATGTAGCTGTCTGGTGGGCAGGACGGATCTACGCGTGGGCAAGTAAGGGGGTGGCTGAGTAAGACTGATACGGAGACACGTCAAGCCACACACTCACCACACACTCACCGGTACACTCACACACACCACATTCACCGCACACTCACTTACCGGCACACTCGCACACTGGCACTCACTGCACACTCACACACCGCACACTCACCACGCACTCGCTTACCGGCACACTGACTGCACATTCACACACACTCACCGCTCTCACCACGCACTCACTTACCGGCACACTGACTGCACATTCACACACACTCAACGCTCTCACCACGCACTCACTTACCGGCACACTGACTGCACATTCACACACACTCACCGCACACTCACTTACCAACACTCTGACTGCACATTCACACACACCGCACTCACACCGCATTCACACACACTCACACACACTCACACCGCACTCATTCACTCACACACACTCACTCACACACACTCACACAAATTTACACACACTCACCACACACTCACACACACTCACACTCACCGGCACACTCGTGTGCAAGCACACTAGTGAGCTTCCACAAGATGTGCTGCACATTAGTGAGGCCACACACCAGCAGGTTTACACATCAGTGAGCTTACACACTAGTGTGCACACACAGTCGTAAGCTTACAGATTAGATAGCGTACACACCAGCTCACCGGTGAGGTGAGCTACACACTGGTGAGTTAACACACCCACCTGTTCACGTGCGCAAAGCTCTTAACCCTAAACCTAACATATCCCAAATGCCATGGCTAAAGTTATTTTACACACGCACGTCCATACACGCATGCGCATATGAAGGCACGCATGCACACATACGTGCACACAAACACACATGCACGCACATGTTTAAACATATACAATTCCATGGCGTTGGACTTGAGACTCCCAGAAGTGGAATCAGGACTCCTGAGTGTGCGATATAGCTCAGTGGGCCTTACTTGGTAAAATTTAAATAATTAATTTAGTTTCAGGATGTAGGGTTCTGAAGATATTTCATCTTTCAGTCCTTTCTGACCGTTTGAGTGTGGGTGAGTGAGTGACAACTACTTATGCATTTTTTGTTATTACAAATACAAGCATTTCCAGCTATTGACATGAAATGTATTAACTCTGGAAGATGATGGTGATACAGGTGGTGGGTAGCGGTAGTGTAGCGTTTAGCACGCTGCGCTACGAACCCGGCGACCCGAGTTAAATTCTCGCTCATGCGCAACGCAGGTAACGACTCTCTGAACCGGTCATGGGCCTCCCCTAGGTCGACTCAGCCTCAAATGAGTACTTGGTGTGGTGTAAACATCACTACTGGGGAGACAAAGGCGGCCGGGCGTGGTGTTGGCCACCCACCCCTCGTGGCCCATGCTGGCCTTCACAGGTACTTGCTTACAGTACTTGCCCCAATAGTCTATTCGGGCTATACGGGGAGTTTTTGCTTTGGTGGTGATAATACAGATGGTGATTGATTATACAGATGGTTAGGATGATGATAATGATACATTTGGTGATGATGGTGGTGATGATGGGACTGTAAGAGTGGTCCTTGAAGATATTTACTGTGTAATATTAAGACACACTAATATAAATGTAATCATTAAAGCACAATATATAACACTTGTAATTTCTGTTGAAAGCATGTGCTTTTAATGGTCACGTGTATTTGTACGTGGTTGTGCATGAATGCACGTGTTTTTATTTTCTGTATTAGGTGCTTGACGACAGCCCTTGGCCCAACAGTCTATATTGGTTGTACAGGAAATCTTTGTGTTTTGATTTACGAATGTTCCATTCACGAAATGTAGTGAAAACGAAATTGACAAATTAAGGATACTTTTCGACTTACAAAATAGAATTTCAGCGGAAACAATATATCACATGGCACGCGCCATGAGATCATCAAGCAAGAAGCTGTCATCCATTCACGACAGTGTCACGGTATCCCCATAGTGCAAAAGTAACGCCTCGTCACCTCTCCAGTCATTCCAACATGCAGATCTTTTGGTGAGTTCCTTGAAGATGTTAATTATTTTTGTTTTAAATTGATTATTATTCAACCGTTGTAATATTTGTTCTCTATTATTTTTTGCATTGTGAAATATTGGTGTTTATTTTGGGTTTATAGTAGAAATGACTGTCTGAAACACATCGCAAGTTTTTCGTATTCAATTAATGAGAAAAGCCATTCCGATTTGCGATATTTTGTTTTACGGGCGTTTTTAGAAGAACGCATCCCTTTCGTAAGTAGAGGCATACATGTACAGGAATCCATTGCCAACCGCTAATAGCAGGAGTAACAATTATGTATGTTGAGTAACTGCGAATAACCCAATCAATAACAGATATCCATTGTAATTTACATCAATACATTACCCCCCCCCCCCCCCGTATCGGATCTGCTTACAAGCGACGACGTCACATTTATCCCCCGTCTACGTCTATTAAAGACCGAAACAGGGGAAGGATTTCACCACAACTCTGGCTGTCACCTGACGAGGCGGGTTGTTGTTGTAGTTACAGGCGAAACGTCACGGTACTTGAATTGTAAATGTTGTGGGTTTACTCTCCAACTCACCGATGTGCTGAAATAGTCACTAATTGGCATGTTTTGTTTACGTGACAAACTTGACTAAGATTTACGCGAGCTAACCCAAACAAACAAAAACACCCTCTAATAAGTAAATATTTGTATTAATTCCATGAATGGACCTTGGCCTGGGACTGTGCGGATTGAGAAGTTATGGATGCAGCTTCTGTTTGTGCTGCCATCAGAATGACCAACAAATAAATAAATAATACACACGGATTGGTGACTACAGTACTAGACCCCCAGTGCTTTTATATTTAAAAGTGTATGTGCTTTGTGGTTGCTTTATTGCGCGTGTGTACGTACTGTGTAACACTTGTTTGAACGCAGGTGATGGGGTTGTCCATGTTGGGTGTCATTACAGCCAAAAACAAGCAGCAGTACGAAGACCAGGACGCCGTGGCCGACCATGAGGACGGAAATTGGCCTCGCCCGGTCACAACGTACGACAGCAGTACAGGTTTCCCTCCACACATGCACACACCTACGAGTTTCCCACTACAGAGACGAAGGTCCCCCATATAGCCTTAACAGACTGTTGTGGCAAGTGCTGTTCGCAAGCACCAATGAAGGTCGGCATGGTATATCAGGGGGTAGGTGGCCAACACCACACCCGGCCGCCTTTGTCTCCCAAGTGGTGACGTATACACACACCACTCCAGGTATTTATTTGAGGTTGAGTCGACCCAGGACCGGTTCAGATAAATAATCGTCACTGGCGTTGGCCATGAGCGGGACTCCAACTCGCATGTTTGCGGGGTTTGGAGCGTAGCATACTATCCACTGCGCCACTGCTACCTTCACATAACGCACACAGAAACAACACACAGGGACCCACACGCACGGACACACAGGGAACTGCTCAACATTGAAATGTGCAGCCCTTGTGTGGCGGCCTGCGTTGAATTTGGGCGTTCATCTCGTCACCCATACAAAAGGTCTCGACAATCAATGGCAGTCCCCCTTGCCCTGCCTGGCACGCACATCAGGCCAGTCACCCCACGCACAGCACACACAACGTGCGCGTCGCGTATGCCAAATCAAGAGTCGTCCCCGAGTGTCCGGCAAATTGGACCGACTATCCCGGGCCCCGCGCTTCGGGGGAGGCCCCACGTGTAGACATCAGTGTCACATGTAATGCTTCCGGTTTAGTTTGAAGGCATCGGGGGGGGGGGGGCCCACGCACCCCCTATGGACGGCCCTGGTCAAAGCACACGGCAGCGCGGAGCACGCGCGTCACGCGCACGGGCCACGTGCGTCACGGGTACGTGACATCTACAAGGCAAGCACCTGCATCGCGTGGTCATCACTTGTAAGGCATGCCCTTTGTGCATGGGACGTGCGTAGTGTGTGCAACACGTGGCACATGTATGTCACACATGCGCATCGCAATGTGATGTCATGTGTACGTGGACATTTGAATCGCATGTAGCTGTCTGGTGGGCAGGACGGATCTACGCGTGGGCAAGTAAGGGGGTGGCTGAGTAAGACTGATACGGAGACACGTCAAGCCACACACTCACCACACACTCACCGGTACACTCACACACACCACATTCACCGCACACTCACTTACCGGCACACTCGCACACTGGCACTCACTGCACACTCACACACCGCACACTCACCACGCACTCGCTTACCGGCACACTGACTGCACATTCACACACACTCACCGCTCTCACCACGCACTCACTTACCGGCACACTGACTGCACATTCACACACACTCAACGCTCTCACCACGCACTCACTTACCGGCACACTGACTGCACATTCACACACACTCACCGCACACTCACTTACCAACACTCTGACTGCACATTCACACACACCGCACTCACACCGCATTCACACACACTCACACACACTCACACCGCACTCATTCACTCACACACACTCACTCACACACACTCACACAAATTTACACACACTCACCACACACTCACACACACTCACACTCACCGGCACACTCGTGTGCAAGCACACTAGTGAGCTTCCACAAGATGTGCTGCACATTAGTGAGGCCACACACCAGCAGGTTTACACATCAGTGAGCTTACACACTAGTGTGCACACACAGTCTTAAGCTTACAGATTAGATTGCGTACACACCAGCTCACCGGTGAGGTGAGCTACACACTGGTGAGTTAACACACCCACCTGTTCACGTGCGCAAAGCTCTTAACCCTAAACCTAACATATCCCAAATGCCATGGCTAAAGTTATTTTACACACGCACGTCCATACACGCATGCGCATATGAAGGCACGCATGCACACATACGTGCACACAAACACACATGCACGCACATGTTTAAACATATACAATTCCATGGCGTTGGACTTGAGACTCCCAGAAGTGGAATCAGGACTCCTGAGTGTGCGATATAGCTCAGTGGGCCTTACTTGGTAAAATTTAAATAATTAATTTAGCTTCAGGATGTAGGGTTCTGAAGATATTTCATCTTTCAGTCCTTTCTGACCGTTTGAGTGTGGGTGAGTGAGTGACAACTACTTATGCATTTTTTGTTATTACAAATACAAGCATTTCCAGCTATTGACATGAAATGTATTAACTCTGGAAGATGATGGTGATACAGGTGGTGGGTAGCGGTAGTGTAGCGTTTAGCACGCTGCGCTACGAACCCGGCGACCCGAGTTAAATTCTCGCTCATGCGCAACGCAGGTAACGACTCTCTGAACCGGTCATGGGCCTCCCCTAGGTCGACTCAGCCTCAAATGAGTACTTGGTGTGGTGTAAACATCACTACTGGGGAGACAAAGGCGGCCGGGCGTGGTGTTGGCCACCCACCCCTCGTGGCCCATGCTGGCCTTCACAGGTACTTGCTTACAGTACTTGCCCCAATAGTCTATTCGGGCTATACAGGGAGTCTTTGCTTTGGTGGTGATAATACAGATGGTGATTGATTATACAGATGGTTAGGATGATGATAATGATACATTTGGTGATGATGGTGGTGATGATGGGACTGTAAGAGTGGTCCTTGAAGATATTTACTGTGTAATATTAAGACACACTAATATAAATGTAATCATTAAAGCACAATATATAACACTTGTAATTTCTGTTGAAAGCATGTGCTTTTAATGGTCACGTGTATTTGTACGTGGTTGTGCATGAATGCACGTGTTTTTATTTTCTGTATTAGGTGCTTGACGACAGCCCTTGGCCCAACAGTCTATATTGGTTGTACAGGAAATCTTTGTGTTTTGATTTACGAATGTTCCATTCACGAAATGTAGTGAAAACGAAATTGACAAATTAAGGATACTTTTCGACTTACAAAATAGAATTTCAGCGGAAACAATATATCACATGGCACGCGCCATGAGATCATCAAGCAAGAAGCTGTCATCCATTCACGACAGTGTCACGGTATCCCCATAGTGCAAAAGTAACGCCTCGTCACCTCTCCAGTCATTCCAACATGCAGATCTTTTGGTGAGTTCCTTGAAGATGTTAATTATTTTTGTTTTAAATTGTATATTATTCAACCGTTGTAATATTTGTTCTCTATTATTTTTTGCATTGTGAAATATTGGTGTTTATTTTGGGTTTATAGTAGAAATGACTGTCTGAAACACATCGCAAGTTTTTCGTATTCAATTAATGAGAAAAGCCATTCCGATTTGCGATATTTTGTTTTACGGGCGTTTTTAGAAGAACGCATCCCTTTCGTAAGTAGAGGCATACATGTACAGGAATCCATTGCCAACCGCTAATTTACCAACCACGAAATTTTAGTAAACACGGATTGACTACTGGACACCTGTTTACTAACCACGAGCATCTCGCTTTGAGTATTCGCGAGTCGCGCCGAGTAGTGAAATCAAAACAACACGATGTACCTTATGGGGGGGGGGGGGTTCTTGTATTTGTTCTTGTATTTGTACGAGCTGTTGTTTGTTTATGTTACCGATGTTTACGGGGAGCGTTAGTGCAGCGGGTTAGCGAGCTGTACTATAAAGCCATAAATCCTGGCATAATTTCTGCTCATGGCCAACACCAGTGGCAATTATCTGAACCATTCCTGGACCTACCCTCGGCCTCAAATGAGTACTTGGTGCATTGTGAAAACATCAGCACTGGCAGAGACAAACCCCATATGCTGTGCTGGCCTGCATAAGTGCTCATAACGGCACTTACCCAACAGTCTGTTACATGGGGGGATCTTAGTCTTGGCGTGTAAGTGAGAGTTTGTGGACTTTGCATGTTCTTCCCCTGTTGTGCACGCGTTTTCTCAGGGTTCTCAGCTTTCAAAAAAGAACAACCAATTCTAACTGTAAGATATTACCTGCAAATTACTTAAACAAGGATTACACACCGTGGCAACATCGCCCCCTTCTGTGAAAGCTGGACAGGACCCTCCTGCAAAAGAGTGAGACTTCTCTGAATAAACAAATGTAGCACGGCAATCTTTGAGATAATTAAAAAAAAACTATTCACCCCTAGAGTGGACAAGGTAGCGAGGGCGATCCTAGCAAGCGAGGGAGCTGTACTCAGACGGAACGGACGACGGCTCCCAGCCGACCTCTTCGCCTTTGTCGATCTTGTCATCGTTGGAGGCCGGTCTCAGCTCTGCGAGGATCGCCTCAAACTTGTGGTGCTCTAACGGCGCGTGGCTCCAGCAGCGGTGCATCACCTTGCGGCTGTGGGGCGAGGGGACGGTGCAGTGAGGGTGCGAGGAAGGCGAATCGCGCACAAGCTCGGACTGCGCTTTCACCTCTTCCAGTGTGCGTTCGTTCTCAGAATGGTTGAATGAGTGCCGATGATGTTAATGACGTCACAGAGGGGGATGAAGGGGGTCAGGTGGCGAGGGGGGTGAGGGGGGGGGTGAGTAGGTAGAGGGTCATGAAGGCATAAAATATCTACAGAATGGATTCACACAGCGGCGTCTAAATGCCACTGCATCTCCATACGTAGTGCAGAAACACTGATCATGTTTATCTTGTAGAGAGAGAAGCAGTCTGTGGGTCTCTACAGTGAGGGAAAAAAGTATTTCATCCCCTGCTGATTTTGTACGTTTGCCCACTGACAAAGAAATGATCAGTCTATCATTTTAATTGTAGGTTTATTTGAACAGTGAGAGACAGAATAACAACAAAAAATCCAGAAAAACGCATGTCAAAACGTGACTTAGTACTTGGTGGCTAAACCCTTGTTGGAAATCACAGAGGTCAGACGTTTCTTGTAGTTGGCCACCAGGTTTGCACACATCTCAGGAGGGATTTTGTCCCACTCCTCTTTGCAGATCTTCTCCAAGTCATTAAGGTTTCGAGGCTGACGTTTGGCAACGCGAACCTTCAGCTCCCTCCACAGATTTTCTATGGGATTAAGGTCTGGAGACTGGCTAGGCCACTCCAGGACCTTAATGTGTTTCTTCTTGAGCCACTCCTTTGTTGCCTTGGCCGTGTGTTTTTGGTTATTGTCATGCTGGAATACCCATCCACGACCCATTTTCAATGCCCTGGCTGAGGGAAGGAGGTTCTCACCCAAGATTTGATGGTACATGGCCCCGTCCATCGTCCCTTTGATGCGGTGAAGTTGTCCTGTCCCCTTAGCAGAAAAACACCCCCAAAGCATAATGTTTCCACCTCCATGCTTGACGGTGGGGATTGTGTTCTTGGGGTCATAGGCAGCATTCCTCCTCCTCCAAACACGGCGAGTTGAGTTGATGCCAAAGAGCTCCATTTTGGTCTCATCTGACCACAACACTTTCACCCAGTTGTCCTCTGAATCATTCAGATGTTCATTGGCAAGGAAAAAAGTATTTGATCCCCTGCTGATTTTGTACGTTTGCCCACTGACAAAGAAATGATGAGTCTATATTTTTAATGGTAGGTTAATTTGAACAGTGAGAGACAGAATAACAACAAAAAAATCCAGAAAAATGCATGTCAAAAATGTTATAAATTAATTTGCATTTTAATGAGGGAAATAAGTATTTGACCCCCTCTCAATCAGAAAGATTTCTGGCTCCCAGGTGTCTTTTATACAGGTAACGAGCCGAGGTTAGGAGCACACTCTTAAAGGGAGTGCTCCTAATCTCAGCTTGTTACCTGTATAAAAGACACCTGTCCACAGAAGCAATCAATCAATCAGATTCCAAACTCTCCACCATGGCCAAGACCAAAGAGCTCTTCAAGGATGTCGGACAAGATTGTAGACCTACACAAGGCTGGAATGGGCTACAAGACCATTGCCAAGCAGCTTGGTGAGAGGTGAGAAGAGTTAAAGCGATTATTCGCAAATGGAAGAAACACAAAAGAACGGTCAATCTCCCTTGGTCTGGGGCTCCATGCAAGATCTCACCTCGTGGAGTTGCAATGATCATGAGAACGGTGAGGTCGTGGATGGGTATTCCAGCATGACAATGACCCAAAACACACGGCCAAGGCAACAAAGGAGGGGCTCAAGAAGAAGCACATTAAGGTTCTGGAGTAGCCTAGCCAGTCTCCAGACCTTAATCCCATGGAAAATCTGTGGAGGGAGCGGAAGGTTCGAGTTGCCAAACGTCAGCCTCGAAACCTTAATGACTTGGAGAAGATCTGCAAAGAGGAGTGGGACAAAATCCCTCCTGAGATGTGTGCAAACCTGGTGGCCAACTACAAGAAACGTCTGACCTCTGTGATTGCCAACAAGGGTTTTGCCACCAAGTGCAGAGGGGTCAAATACGTATTTCCCTCATTATAATGCAAATCAATTCATAACATTTTTGACATGCATTTTTCTGGATTTTGTTGTTATTCTGTCTCTCACTGTTCAAATAAACCTACCATTAAAAATATAGACTGATCATTTCTTTGTCAGTGGGCAAACGTACAAAATCAGCAGGGGATCAAATACTTTTTTCCCTCAATGTATATGTGCTTTCTTGAGCAGGGGGACCTTGCATGCGCTGCAGGATTTCAGTCCTTAACGGCGTAGTGTGTTACCAATTGTTTTCTTGGTGACTATGGTCCCAGCTGCCTTGAGATCATTGACAAGATCCTCCCGTGTAGTTCTGGGCTGATTCCTCACCGTTCTCATGATCATTGCAATTCCACGAGGTGAGATCTTGCATGGAGCCCCAGGCCGAGGGAGATTGACAGTTCTTTTGTGTTTCTTCCATGATGCGCACCAACTGTTGTCACCTTCTCACCAAGCTGCTTGGCAATGGTCTTGTAGCCCATTCCAGCCTTGTGTAGGTCTATAATCTTGTCCCTGACATCCTTGGAGAGCTCTTTGGTCTTGGCCATGGTGGAGAGTTTGGAATCTGATTGATTGATTGCGTCTGTGGACAGGTGTCTTTTATACAGGTAGCAAGCTGAGATTAGGAACACTCCCTTTAAGAGTGTGCTCATAATCTCAGCTCGTTACCTGTATAAAAGACACCTGGGAGCCGCTTTCTGATTGAGAGGGGGTCAAATACTTATTTCCCTCATTAAAATGCAAATCAATTTATAACATTTTTGACATGCGTTTTTCCGGATTTTTTTGTTGTTTTTCTGTCTCTCACTGTTCAAATAAACCTACCATTAAAATTATAGACTGATAATTTCTTTGTCAGTGGGCAAACGTACAAAATCAGCAGGGGATCGAATACTTTTTTCCCTCATTGTATGTGAGGAGTCTGTGGGTCGCAACAGCACGTACGTCTGGAAGTAGGACATTCCAGACTAAGAGGGTTCATAATGGCCGTGTCAACGAGACTGAACCAGCCAGCACAACTCACTGCTAATAACACATCACATAATTCACCCTTAAGCAATTGTTCAATCAATTAATTAAATCACTACAATTAAAATCAAAGAATATCCCAGAACAAACACTTCGCACTCTCCTCCGTCAGCCACCTGCATCGACAATAGAAACGCATCAGTCCAGCAGTGGATAAAACCTGGTGTGGGAGGTATGGGGGGGCGGCTTACACTTGTGGTGGACAGCAGGGGGGTGGCTGCATGCAGTAGCCATCGCAGATCAAGCGGTAGAACTTGTCATTGACTGCCATGCACCAGGGTAAGGGGCCTCTCCTACACCCACACATATCACACACCGAGCGGTACACACGTCACACCGAGGAGCACGCACGTCACACACCGAGCAGGTTGCACAGGTCTCCTTTATCAAGACAAACGTGGAGCAGATTACAACTACAACTCTTCTACGCCTGTCACAATGCCCCCCTCTCCCCCCCCCAGTTTATGGGGGGGCGCGGGCCTCACTCCCCCCTTCGCGTCAGCCCCCCCTAATAAATGGTCCGGTTGCATTGTGAATGCACCACTCGAATGACGTGCAGTCCCGTGGCGCACTGTAACGGGCTCGTGATTTACTCAATAAAATTCAACGTAAAAAAATAAAAACGATCCCAAGACATTATTTAAAATAATGTATGGCCATCGTGTGTCAGCATCACAGGCGAAAATTGGCATGTAAAAAAAAACTTCACTGCGACTCACTCAATTGGGATTGCTCGCAGCAAACAGCACTTGACCTGCTTACAGGTTAGGTGCTGAATAACCGTGTGTCACACAGAGAACAGTTGCCACTGAGGCTGCCCTTTTCAAATGCTTGAGATGAGATGTGATTATCGCGTGTAAATGTACACACTAACCAAAAAATTATAAGCGAACTATTATCGTTTCAGGTGGCAGGGTGGTGCAGCGGTGATCTTTGACCCTCGCAACAAGAAGGGCCTTGGTTAATGATCCGACTGGCACTTTGCGGAGTTTTCTACGTTCTCACCTTTGTTCTGTATGGGTTATCCAGTTTGCTCACATAGCTAGAAAACACACAATCACAATGTAACTGGGTATTGGCCAAGCATCCCAATGCTAAAGTTACCTGCAAATTACTTCATTGGGATGACACTCGGCAGCAGAGCCGGATGATGGCATTGCTGGGGCCCTATGCCATTGTCAAGTTTAAGAGGCCCCTTCTATGAATGCCTGTATATTTTTGTCAGCAGAATGAAAATAACTGCTTAGGAGAGTCTTTTTTTCTCACCGATCTTTATTTATTAAGCAATTATGTTAAAACTCGAAACCTCGTGTCCATTTCTTGTTTCGTATTTAGAGATCCCCCCCCTCTCTTAATGCGAGGCCCTAAGCTGCAAGTGTGGCCGGTCTGAGCTCGCCTGTGATGAATCACACGTATAATTGTGCACTCTAATTTTCTATGGGTGGCCAGGAGAATTTATTATTATTTAAGTGAATGCAATGGTGATCAGGGGATTGGATCCAGAGCCCCACGTACACAGTAGAGTACAAGGGAACGCCCACAATACAGATTTGAGCTGACCTGCGGATTGAGAAATTGAACTGTTTTGTGACGTGGAGGGTGTTTCTGATCGCTATTATGACCGACCCGTCCCGACGGGAGGAGAGAGGACAGGGTGGACCGGCTGCATGAGCTTACTCTCCGGCACTGCACAGCACAACATCGCCTCCCTACTGCAAAAATACTCGGCAGGACCCTCCTGAAAATGAAAGTCTTCGGAATCAGTGAGGCCTGTCCTTGGGAGGACAGGCGTAGTCTTGGTCGTCACAAGCGAACATTTGTTTCTCCACATGAATTTGTATCCCCGGGTTACCATCAGGGCTGGGCGCTGCAAGCTTAGCTTCTGAGATCTGATGAGACTGGCCGTTTTTTAAAAGGTAATTTCGGCATCTGGAGCCCAAGCATGCAACAACTTTATGCAACTTCTTGGTTATTTTGATAAAGTCACGTAGAATGGAAATAAAATAATAAAAATAAAACATAATAAAAAATAAAATTCTCACGACGTTTCTGCCAAAACACAAGTAGCCTTCTTCAGGTGAAGGAACAGAACTGTCGGGACAACAGCGCTTCAATAACTGCTGCTAAGATTCCCAGCGTCTTTTAAGCTAGGTGGGAGAGGTAAAGCGCCTTGACAAAGGAGTTTACATATCAAACAGGAGAATTTAGCATTGAAATAGCTGTGTTAAAGTGTTGGATCATCAGGGTGTTAAAGTCAGAAATAAACATGTAACTGGGAGATTAGCATGATGTTAATGTGAGGGATTAGCATGTGACTGGTCACGGAAATAGCTATGTTAAAGTCAAATTTTCCATCTCATCACAGCGTTAAATCTATCTGAGTCATTGTTTGCGTAGCTTTCTGGTGGATCGTGAAACCCGCTGAGATCCACCAGAATGAATCGCGGTGCTTGGTGGATTAATACCGCTGCTCCGTTGGCATCTCGGTGCCATACCGCAGCCTGTATCTACTGTAAATTTAATCTTCATATTAAATAGAGGCTACAACAAATGTGAATATTGTTGTTGTTGTTGTCTCCCTGTACCGTTACAGATACTCGGATGTGATTGTGCACCGGCTGCTGGCCGTGTGCGTGGGCGCCGACCCCACGTACCCGGCGCTCACCGACAAGCAGAAGCAGCAGCAGCTCTGCAACAACCTCAACTACCGCCACAACATGGCGCAGTACGCCCAACGCTCGTCTGTAGCTTTCCACACGCAGGTGGGAGGCGGAAGTGTGGGCCACGTGGAGCTTGCACGGCGTGTGCTTAGGCACCTGATAATGCGTCCATTCGTCTCTTGAAAACCATTTTTAAGGTCACGAAAGCAGGCATCGTATTGTGCGTGTAGTAAGAATCAATTGTTTTCTATTCGCACGCTTACGTGTGGTGGTGCCGTGGCTGTACTGGTTGGCTACACTTGACATTGCTTTTCAGCATTCTTCTGTGTTTGCTGAAAAACCTAGTCACTTGGCACATTTGCCCATGATGTGACAACTTTATTTGATTGGCTCTGTCAGGTGATGGAGGATTATAGTCAATACAATTGACATTGTACCTTCACGATTGAACTCAAAATAATCCCCATGACATGATGCCAATAGCACAACTGGAATAAATTAGCGGGGGGATGCAGGAAAATTACCTTAAATTTTGTTAAATAATTATGGGCTTGGTAAGTGATGCGCGTGTGTCTGCTCTTTGCCACGTAGCGGTGATTAACGGCTGTTGTTGTGGTCTCAGTTGTTCTTCAAGACTAAGAGAGTGGTGAGCGAAGAGGGCTTCGTGCTGTTTGCGCGCAAAAACGCCGTGGTGGTGCTCATTCCCAAGTACGGCTTGGAGAGGACGGTTTTCTTTGACTCCAAAGGTCTCAAGCTCAACGTTACCTTCGACGAGGAGGTAGGGCATGTGTTCACTTAACCGGGAGACATTGGCATTTCCTGAACGGCTGAATTCTGCATTTAAACCCAGGACTGGCTTAATGCACTGGGACCCAAGCCCCCTGACCATCTCTCTACGATTAGGTTTCTATCAGACACACAGACACTTGGTTTAAGGTGGAAGAACGCAGTGAGATACGAAGCTCCGTTTTTTTTTGCCATTTGGCAGTGTGGACTATTACAGAGGAAGTTACACCGGTGGATACATTAGAGCCGGATGGCTCACAGGGCTATACCAAAATAAACTGAAACTGAATTAAATGATGTAAATGCGTTTCAAATATAAAACTGTCACAATTAAATTTGCTTTGGAAATAACTGCCATGACGGAGCCCGTATTGTCACGGAGAGGACATCACATTAAAAATACAGTAAAATCCTTCAGATCCGGAAGAATTATAGAGAAAATCTAATGCTTTCTGTAAACAATGAGAAACTCGAAGGGCAGAAAAGTACTTGTAGAATAAAAACAAATGAGGGAAATAGTAGTTGATGCAAAAAGTGATCTCTAGATGGCAAAAAGCACATTTGTCATCAGTGGATCCGGTCCTTTCCAGCATGCCTTGCATGCCGCATTACATTGTCACTCTGCGTGGATAATGCACACAGCCTAATTTGGACCAGAAGCTCAAAAGGTTCAACATTTGCAGCCATATTTTAGGTATGTTCTTAACTGCAATTGTGCACTCCATATAACCTAAGGGGGGTTGCATCTACTCCTTAATGATGGCCAAATAAGGCTTTAAAATTCCTTGGCTGGCCCGCACATCACGATCCCTCGGTTGGTTTGGTCATTGCAGCCATCGGCTTCTCATGCCTGATTTTCAGCTCGCGGTGAGGTGGCCCAAGCGGTATTGCATTCGCTGTGTGTTGTGGAGATTTGTGTTTCAAACTCGGTGGCCACTCCGGTTAATACTGTGGTGTGTCTTCTTTGGTTCTTTCGGTAAAGTCACGTAGAATGAGAATAAAATAATAAATTGATAAAATAAAATAGCACAATAATATTCTCACGACGTTTCGGCCACAACACAAGCGGCCTTCATCAGGTGAAGGGACGAGACTGTGTTGTGGCCGAAACGTCGTGAGAATATTATTGTGTTATTTTATTTTATCAATTTATTATTTTATTCTCATTCTACGTGACTTTACCGAAAGAACCAAAGAAGATGAATCCTTGCAGTCACGAAATCTTTAAATCGAAACTGTGGTGTGTATTAAGCGTAAAATATTTACAGGCTATCCGCTTTAACAGTGGACGTTAAAAGATCCTGTAACGTTATTCGTGTGCCAGCATCATGGTCCAAGGTTGGCAAATTACATGCAAATTACTTATTTGGGGAGCACATATCAATCGTTCGCCTCCTTTTACAAAGACGTAGCAGTGACCTTGAATGCAAACGTTTTGAGAATCAGTGAGGCTTTTCTGAGTGACCCATGTAATAGTATGAATAATAACGTTGGGTTTACGTCAATCCGTGCTTGTGTGCAGGGCACTTGGCAGAGAGCAGTCAGCGGTAGTGTAGCGGTTAGCGCTCTGCGCTACGATCCCGGCGACTTGGGTTCGATTCCTTCGCACGGTCAACACCAGTGATGATTATCTGAACCGGTCCTGGGCCTCGCCTAGGTTGACTCGGAACTCAATTGAATGCCTGCTGCGGTGTGTAAACATCGCCACTGGGGAGACAAAGGCGGCCGGGCATGGCGCTGGCAACCCACCCCCTTGTGTGCCGTGCCGGCCTTCATCTGTGCTCCTCGCCAACAGCACTTGCCCCAACAGTCTGTTAAGGCTACATTGGAGATATGTCTTTGTGTTTTGTGTAGGGCCCCACGCTGTGCGTGGAGGGCATCGCGCTGAACATGTTCGACCGCGTGTGCGTGCGCGTGTCGCTGGATTCGTCCAACCTGCAGCACCAGCGGATCCGCATGCACCTCGTCCGCCCGGAGGTACTCACCGTGCGGCGCGACGCGCAACCTCGGAATACCACCGATTTGTATTGTGACCATGCTGCTGTTGCTGCTTGCTGCGCCAGCAGTAGTGCACAAAAAACAAACGCTCGCCGCATCGGAACGTCAGCGGGCCGAAAATTAATGGCACAAGCCACAGCATAGCGCTTGTTGCCATGCAACCCAAACTGTGGGACCGTATAGTAAACCCATAGAGACACAGAGATACATAGGAGATACAGAGAGACCCATTATGATTCCTAGAGATTCATAGAGACTCATACAGATACATAGCAGTGCATTAAAAACAAGCTCCTGTACGATTGTGGCCATGCAACCCAAACTATGGACTACATTTTACACCACTGTAGTCTGCGCTCCTTGAATGGAGGGGGTGGCAAGATGACACAAACTCTCTCCTGAGGCTCTCCCGTAGCTATCAGACCCATACATTGGCATTTAGCCCCTGAACGTAATACCCTTATAACACGGGAATAAAATATAAACTGCGGTCTTGGATGGAAAAAATATATGTATAGCTAGCATTTTGAGCTGCAGTCTGTTGTCCTATACCTCCTGTAACTGGCAAATTGGATATAACGCGATGATGAATGTATGAAGGAACGCATTTTTTGTATAACGCGGATCCAAACTGGATATAACTCGGTTGAATGAATGGAACTACGTCGCGCGAGTAGGAATAAGCGGTCGTAACGGCTGCCTCGGCGTAGCATCACACAAGGCGGGATGCTGCTGGATGCTTCTAGATGCTACCCACGTTCCTTAGTCTTTGTTCAGCCTGTGTTACGCATCTCACGCGTTATTGCGGACTGCGCTTTACCCCATATATTATTTATTATAACACGATTTTTCCAAAACGCGGTGTTCTTGAGGTACGCAACTACCGTATTATAGAACAGACTGTATATCCAAAGACTATGGGACACTATCCCTACCTATATCAGTTGTGACTGTCCGTGTGTTTAAATCCAGCTTGAAAACGTCGTTATTAATTGGCTTTTCCTGGATTCTTATTGGTTATTACTGTGAGAGGAATCATGATTAGCTTTTATTGCATTTTGCATGCTGTGTAAAGTGTCAGTATCACTGTCATTATTGTTATTATCGGCTTTTACTTTATTTCTATTGGCTTGTATCTATACTTGAGTAGTTTTTTAATGTCCAGTGCTTTTTTGAGATATTTCGATATGCAAGGTGCTGTATAAAATAGATTTTTATTATGGCCCTAGTTCATTGCACAAGAAGGGCCATTATTTGAAACGTGACCTATTTAAATGATGAATGCGAGTTCTCAAGATACCAAGCTAAGTCAGGGTGTGGGAGCCTTGGTAGATGTCAGATTTCTTAACAAAACTCCATGAGTCTGTTCTGCATGGGTTTCCTCCGGGTTCTCTGGTTTCCTCCCATATCTAAAAATAAGCATGCGTTGAAACTGGTATTAAGGTAGTTTACGTATCGCCATGGGCGGCAGGGTGGCACATTGGTAAACCCTTGTGTCTTGCAGCAAGAAAACTGGGTTTGATTCCCAACTAGAGTGTGTTACTGTGTGGAGTTGTCATCTTCTCTCCCCGTGTTCCTCAAAAGTCTTCAGACTTGGCGAAGTTTTTCAGTGTTAATAAGTGTAATGATAACGTATCACATTTGTTGGAAATACTCGCATATGTGTGTGTGAGAGCATTGGTGTAGTGGTTAGCACGCTGCGCTATGAACCCGGCAACCCAATTCCCACTCACCGCCAACACCAATGAGGATTATCTGAACTGCTGTTTTGCCTACCCAAGGTCAACTCTTTCTTAAATGAGTACCTGGTGCAGTGTGTAAACATCAGCACTGGGGAGAGGTGTTGGCCACTTACCCCCTCGTGGGCCATGCCGCCTAACAGCAGCACAGTCTGTTAAAGGCTTATTTGGGTGACTATATTTGTTGTACGTTTTGTGCCATTTGTGTGTCCGCTATCACAGATTCCAGGCTACAACCCTGCGGAGTCCACCCCATGGGGCTCGCCTCCTCCCCGGCCTAAGAAACCCAGACAGCACTAGTGTATCGTGGATGCGGTGTCAACAAGATGTCGGAGGAGGTGCATGAGTGGGCACACACTCTGGGTTTTACATCTGCAGAGTTAATTAAGTGTATATTGTGCTCGCAAGCAGAGGTGAACAATTGAAAAAAAAAGCAGTGGCGGTTATGAGAAATGTTTCCCTGAAGTAACAGACGGTTTGCACTCTGAACTTGCAATCCAGAGTTCACCGGTTCTTCGTTCTCCTGGCGCAGCGGTTCAAATGGTAGCGCATTTTTTTTTTTTTAGAATTTTTACCTTGCCAACCAGTACAATCAGCCAATTAAGGTGTATACGCGTCAAGATGTATGAAAGGTTTAGGATATCTTATGCCCCACTTCTTTGCCAGCCAAGACACTGACCCCCTTGTGATGAAGGTGATTTCACAAAAATATTGGTTACTGAATCGGTGGTGTGTATTGACTAACGCAGCAGTGTCCAACCCACAAAGCACTGTGATCCATTCTGGTATATCTCAACATGTTCCGTGATCTACCAGCAATATATGACCAACAGTTACCCGGATGGATTTAACCGACTAATAGAACACTGTAGACATGCCAAGTGCTAGTGCGATCTATTGGTTTAAAATATATATTATTAATCCATTAATTCTTAGTCGGGGATTTTGTTTTGCCATCTGCTATAACAAGAATTGCTTTATATTAGAGGTGTTTATTCCTATTTGTCCTGAGATCCACAATCAAAATCTTTTGCGATCATCCACCCATGGATCGCGATTCACATATCGGCTACCACTGATCTAACAGTTGAAAACCAGTTTAACACGTAGGCTTTCGCGACCAATATCCATAACACTGGTTTTTTGGGTGAGATCGCGTAATAAATATTTAAATGTGTCAGTAAACCCGCCACCACCCGACACAGCCAATTCGAAAGGTTTGTCACATTAACAGAACATGCCAATTCGTTACTAGTAACATCACACCGGTGTCTTGGAGAGCAAAGCCACAACATTTACAATCTGAGTACAATGTTTCACCAGTAATTACAACCAGCTTCATCAGGCGACAGCCAGATTCGTGGAGAATCCTCGTCCCTTAATGCGCATGCATAATGTGTGTTGATTAACATATAAATAACCCAATCGGCAATGGATACCCATAGTCATATGCATTCATTGATTCCCCTCCCAATTCGCGAAAGAAGTGCTCACAAGTGATGGCTGTCGCCTGATGAAGCTAGTTAGTGCTGGGGAAATGTTGTACTTAGATTGTAAATGGTGTGGCTTTGCTCTCCAACACACTGGTGGACTGTACTAGTAACGAATTGACATGTTCTGTTTACGTGACAAACCTTACTAATTGGTTGTCGGGTGGTGGTGGGTTTAACAACACATTTATATATTTAAACGATCTAACACATAAAACGTGTATTATAGTTAAAAACCTACAATTGTGCCAGGTTTGGCCTGTCGCAGTGGGCCATTAGGGTGGCCACTCGGAGGGCAAAGCTCTGGGGAATCCGAGCAAGAGCTTCGAAGTATGATTGTGCACGGTGACACCCGCAGGGGTCTCGTGATGGATGGCAAATGGAAGATTTTTTATCGCGAGAGGATTCCCTGCAAGGGATGTTAGGTTACTTATTCTTGTGAGGATGCCATTTACTGTATGAAGGGGCAGCGGTCAGCTGCATAGAACAGAGTATAAAATTCCCCGAGGTGTTGCTGTTTAAATCGTCGGTTTAACGGAGAATTTCACCTCAGGTTTTTTTACACAGCTGCCCCACCCCTCATCGGACTCTGTGCAATCACACAAGGAATGTTTTTGGAAAAAATGTCGGTGTCAGAAAATTTTAAGGTTTAATCGTTTACAAATGCGCATTTCGTTACAGCTTCTCTTGTCCTTTAGACGTGCAAAGATAATTTCTGACAAAATATTGACACGTTTTCCAATTTTTTCGTAAATGGTCGTAACTTTGCTCACGTATATACAGTACTTGGGCAATAATTCTGAGCTCCTGGAGTAATGGTAAAGATTTAAGCGAGTTGATGTCTTTGAGACTTTGTGTAAATGTGTTTAACATTTTTTAGCTGAATCGTATATTTACAAGCATGTACACATGAGTTATACGCGTTTATATACAAAATTAAACCGATTTATTTTCCATGCATCTTCTGTTATTTTGGTTACTTTAAGTTACGTTTTCCACTGCTGGATGAACATCTCGCCACGTGATGTTGGATGTCAGGTTTAGTTTGACCATACTTCACCATGCTGGTCACTGTTGGATGATAATAATGTCCACTTGCAATGCACCACTGCGCAGTATTCACTTGCCTTCGAATCGAGTCCTGCACCGCCGTTTCACATGCAAATTTGATTCTCAATCCCTGGGCCAACTTGCTCCTGATTAGCATGCGATTTGCCACATTTCGATCTCGGAGGTGATTAAATGCGCCGGCTTCCAGGCTTGTTGAGCCGCTCGGAGCCCAATTAACGAAAATTGTTGCCAAAGCAAAAGCGTGAGCTCGAATGTTTGTCCGTGTTCTTTTCAAACCACCAGTCGAACGCCAGCCTCTGCCCACTCCGACCGTGCGGAGGCCCTGGCCGTCGGGGAGGCCCTCATGGTGCCTCACGGCAAACGTGGGGCCCGGGTGGGCGCGTCGACGGTTGATCGCGTACAGGCGGTGCAACTCCCACAAATGAAACATCACACCTTGCTGATCTCGTGTCCAGGAGCATAAACGATCATCACGCAAACTCCGGTCATCCTCGCAGCAGCAGCTCTTGGCCATCGAACAAAGACGATCACCGCTTCCTTCCGATATTAGAAGCCACGAGCTATGAACGACTCGGAGGTTCGAGCAACCACAGCCGAGTGGGAAGGCAGCAGCAGCCCAGGCGGTGAGCCAGCTCCAAAATCCCCCAAGCACTGAAGTTCTCGATTTAGTACATTGAAAAACACGACGGTAAGTGAAACAACGTAAATCGAAACCAATTTTGCCATTCACTTGAGGGGCCGTCCATGAATGACGTCACGCAATTTTTGACCTCTCGTCACTCGGCGTCACAAAAAGTCAGACCCCCCCCTCAAATATGACGTCACACAGGTCTGCCCCCCCCCCCCAAAACCATATTTCCATTTTGAAAATAAAACATGCTTCAACTATTGTCATTGTAGTGCGTGGCGCTGCACTGATGTTGTAGGAGTGTTATAACAATTAGTGTTATAACAATTCTATACTTAAAGTTGCGCATTTTGATGTGACGTCACATTTATCAAACCCCCCCTCCCCCTCGTCACACATCGTCACAAATGTCTGACCCCCCCCCCCCCCCCCCCAAGGTGCATGACCGCATTACCGTGTTCATTCTGGTAAGGGATGAGGAAAAGGAAGAGGGAAAAGCATCCAGCGTCGCCGCACGCAGGCAAGGTGTTTATCACACAGTGGTCAAAATATAAAAATACATATATGTAGTGGGTTCCACGGAGACTGGAGACGTCTTTAGAGGCAACGCAGTTTATTGGTAACTATGAACAGAACTCCCCTTTACTCCCACTATCTAGGGAGGTACAGCCTCCGGGCTAGCGTGCCCTCGCACTGATCAAACCTGGCTCTCAGCCCTCTGGCTATCTGTGCCCTAGGGGAGGCTAACTGACCCGACCCAGCCAAGGTACGGGTCCTGACCACTGGTCCGAGCTCGGCGCGGCCCTTACAAGGACGTTGGGCTCGAGGTCCCAGAGTCCTAGCTAGGGAGGCTACTCTGACCCGACCCAGCCAAGGTGCGGGTCCTGACCACTGGTCCGCGCTCGGCCCCGACCCTTATAAGGATGTCGGGTCCCAGTGTTGTATATATAGGTGTTATGAAAATTGATGAAAATAATGAAAATTAAATGAAATTTGAGATTTGCATAATTTATCCGAAATTATGTTAATTAGTGTAATTATGCGCATAAATTATGCTGATTCGAGAGATAATTGTATTAATTTATGCGAGTGGGCGTGGTTAGGATAATGCAGGTCGTTATGGATTATCAGGTCGAGCCTCGGTGACTAGGATTGTGTTATGAATTGGAATGACGCAATTAGTCGTATGCAGTGACGCAGGCGTTGTGATCGTGAATGAGAGAGAGTCGATTCGACTCTGCTCTTTAATTCCGTATTATCGATAAGGATACGATTACTCTCGATTGAACATTACGAATTATGCGTGTTATGGATTATGTGTGGTGATAGTGTGCTTATGATAGGTCCCCAGGATTCAGATCTCATACGCAGAACAATATTATGCAGAATTTCAGGAAGAATCACACACAAACCTTCTGCTTTGATCAATTTTATTTTCTAGCTAACTTTAATTTTTGGATAATATGAAAACTCTCGACCTTGGAATTTTGGAATTTCAACACAGCGTGAACATGATACCATCACGATTACGTTGTTTCACCTCGATAGCGGCACCTGTGGTTAATTCCCGACGCGTAACGCAATCGATCGGTTGTTGAGAGAGAGATTAAAAACATGCGAACTATTCTATCAAAACCTTAACCTTATAATATGCAAACTCGTATTCTTGAATGATTACACAACACGGCACTTGGTCTTTGATTCGTATCCAATCCTTAATACATTCTGATATGCGAAGTTATTATGCTTGAAATCGTCAGCACAGTACCACGTTGATGTTCGTTCATTGATTCATAACGATTATGAATTTAAAGCGTTCGACTGAAATACTTCTAATTGCCTTATCAACACCACTCGATGGCCACAATGCTTCGTTACTTGAATTGTCACACAACACAGCATTCGGTCATTGATCATGCGCGGCCCTTAATGCAATTATTGTCACGTTGTTAACAATAGGATGACTGATTATTATGCAACGCTACTCGTTGACAGGGCACTCCAACCAGTATTATTCTTGGAGGCACAAATATGCGTTTGAATTCGTTATTTCATTCGTGGATACCGGCAAGATTATGCAGAAAGACAAATATTAACGAACGACTCAAGTATTTCTAATCAACTTCTCAACGCGACTCAATGGGTGGCGATGTTTTCTTTTGATATCCTTATCTCGGGCCAATCTTTTAATTAATTGTGGCCAGACCCCTGACAGGGAACCGGTTGAACAATCTCTATCCCCGCGAGCGGCGCTCCGTGGTGAGGAGTCAAGAATTAATCCTTGTTAATGGGTCAGTTGGTAATTTATGCGGTTAGAAGTACAGCCCTAGCACAATATTACAGAGAAAAATTATGAACACTCTTAAAAACGATGGATTATTCACTCGGTCGTTGCGATGTTTCCACAATCACGGATGGTTCAATGGCTTGAGGTTTTTAGGCTTTGTTAATGACCCGTGTGTGTGTGTGTTGAATGGTATGAGTGGTGAAAGAGTAGGCCAATGTTCGGAATCGATTCTTTGCGTCAAGCAGACGTCTGGTTTGTCGTGTAGTGGGGGGCAGTGTATCATACGTATCAGTTGATTCTTCTTTCAGTAGTTGGTTCGGACTCGACGGACGTTGGTGAACGAGTAGATGCGTTGTTGTAGCTGAGATGACCGTCTGGTAGACGGCGTTAGAAGCACGCCCGCAGCGGCGCGCTGGTGCTCCGTCGTCGGCGGTTGTAGATTGCAGGCTCACGATTCGCTCGTGGTGGCGCTGGTGCTGGTGGCACGCTGGTGGCGCGCTGTTGGTACGCGCTGGTGCTGATGCTGGTGCTGATGGCACGCTGGTGGCGCGCGCTCCCTCTCCTTGAAGATGCGCGAACGCGCCCGTGCTGGTTCGCTGATAGCAGTTTCTCTCCACTGCTGGCTGAGCTGCTGCACGCTCTTACTTGGCGTTGCTGGCCGCGCTCTTTCTCCTTGAAGATGCGCGAAAGCGCCCGTGCTGGTTCGCTGACAGCAGTTTCCTCCACTGCTGGCTGAGCTGCTGCACGCTCTTGCTTGGCGTTGCTGGCCGCGCTCTTTCTCCTTGAAGATGCGCGAAAGCGCCCGTGCTGGTTCGCTGACAGCAGTTTCCTCCACTGCTGGATGAGCTACGCCGGCGCGTGCTCTTTCCGCTGCTGTAGTATCTGACGCTGCGCTCGCGAGCGACAGGTCAAGTTTTTCTTCTGCTGAGTTGAGTTGAGATGAGTCTTCTTCTGTTGAGCTGCCCCCGAGGGCTGATGAGTTGATTTCAATGCTGAAACGGCTCCTTTTTATGCCAAAAATCTCTCCCCTTCTCGGCTCCCCCTCACGAGGTGGAGCTATCTTTGATCTGATCGTATGTCGGTGGGGGGGGTTCGTGTGTCGGTGGTGGGGGGGGTTCGTGTGTCAGTGTGTATGTTTGTGTGTGTGTCATTTATGACATGGTCCTGTTCGGGTCTTTCCTCAAGCCATAAACATCAAGACAACAGACACCTCGATTCATCTCGGTGGCGTCTGGTTGTCTGATCCCTCCACCCAGAGAGAGGGGCGGGTTCCCCCCCCCCCCCCTTTTCCGTTCGCGTTCCGACGCACAAAGAAATGGTTAAGATTTTTTTTTAAGTTTAACATTTCACATCACAGTTGGTATCTTATCATACACAGTTATGATCCTGCTTGTGATTCATAGTATTTGATTTATTTCCAAGTGAAGATGCTCTTCCGAGCGTATGCATTTTATCACGTGCTGCAGAGAAAGACAAAGGTGGCCGGGATCTTCCCATTTCTCCATACTTTGCAAATATCATTTCAACTCCACATTCTACCAGCCTAATTCACCCCGTTACCTTGGCTCTTACTTAGTTTATTAATTTTCGTCACTTTGTGCGTTTATAAATGTGTGACAGTTTAACTTAAAGCTCGCTCGCTCTTTTACTGCCCGTGTGCAGGGTGGGGGCTATTACTAAGTTCCGTGTGTGGCAGATGGTCCCCGCGATAACGATCTGGTTGCCCTGGCGTGAAATTCCTCTCTCGCGCTCTTCGGGAGAGACAAAGGTGGTCGGGAGCACCTCTTTATACTTTCGACTTATATTTCTCAAATACCATTTGGTCCCATGTTCGCCAAGACTCGTGTTTGTAACTACGTCCTCCCGACACCTCTCGGTTTTACCGAGGTTCGAATTGTTATGATGGAATTATTAAAAAGAAAAATAATTATCATCCTGAGTTTAAGAGGTCCATTTCTTGATTGTTGGAATCCATATCCCTTGGTTCTGTAAGGTTCTATAATGGAATGTCGTGTAAGGTTAACACGTTGTTATTATTAATATTCTTTTGCAATTTCTTTAAAACTTTCTTTGCCTGGTTGCCGTGTGTGGGGTGGGTGTGTCTCCTCATCAAACCCGGCTGGCTTTTCAAGATGGCCCCTTGTGATAAGGTGTAATTCCTGCTTCTCCGCGCTGTGAGAGAGACAAAGGTGGTCGGGGTTGCTTGGAATATTGTTTAAACTCTTTCGCAAGTTTGCTCGTTGTCTCAATCCTTCTCGATAACCTTTGATGTGACTCGGTATTCTTGCTCCAAGCTTTGTTTTAACAGTAAAAGTATTAAAGGTGAAAATCATTTGATAGCGAATTAATCATTGGATAATAATTCACTGATGTGTCTGGTGGCCTGTTCTTAATTGGAGTGAGCGTTAGGCTCGCTACTTTTATCTTATTCTTGTTGTTGCCTTTTATTTTTTTTGTTGTTGTTTTACTGGAAAATAAGGAAAAGAATATGTATACGATTTACCCTGTTGGCGTCTGGTGTCTGCTCTCTTGGTGTTCTGACCTCGGAGGGACCTTTCCTAAGGGGCCCATCAAACTCTTGTTCATCTGGAGATTTTCGCCGATAGCTGTTACATCCTCGCCTTGAGAGTTTTATTATTTCTTTATATCTCTATATGGCCTGTTTATGACCGACACCTGGTTTTTCGTGTTTCTGGCTTACGGGTTTGATTCATTAAAAAAAATATTGTTTGTCACGAAAGAAAGGAAAAAGAAATCTAGGTGTATGCATCCGTAAATATTATTATGGATATTAATTGTGGAAAAAGGGCCGTATACAACACCAGGGTCCTAGCTAGGATGGTCTTCTGTTCTTCGTCTTCGGAGCACTGCCCCGAGCTGTCCCAGAGGTGCCCCTTTAATACACCTCTCGGGGGCTCTCCGCCCCCGGTGCCGCCCCCTCTCTAGAACCTTCCAGGGGGCTCTGGAAGAACCCCCCAACCCCTCACCTGGGGCCTGGCTCTCTCTGTCCTTCCCCAGCTCAGGGTGGCACCCCCTATGGGCTTGTGCCCGCAACTGCAGGTAAGTATACCGACGGTATAGGATGTGCATTTATTACGCTACATCTATGCGAGAGAGGTTGTGGACAAGAGTCTGCTCTGCGGGAAGCAAGCATTGCCATACGAATGAGATGAGCTCGCGTTCGATGCGGGCAGTCTTGAGGACGACCGTCGACAGGCACGCGTGGAGGCACGCCGTGGTCACAGCGCAGCGCCGACTCGTGTAGGTGGTGATGGCCCAGTTGTAGAGAGGAATGCCGGAGCTTCGAGCAGATGTAGCCGAATGTAGGATAGAGCATCTTGAGGAGCGTTGCCCTCGACCCCCTCCGGGAGGCCGTATGGATTACTTGGCACTCCCGTCCCTTAGAGTCCAGTCTGATGTAAGCCTCCTCAGGTTCCAGCAGCCTGGCTTCGTAGGTCTTCATTGCACCGCTCTCCTCGTCTAGCATAGTCTGAAGGGTCATATGTGGCTGCCTCCTGAATCTTCACCCTCCTGCAAACCTTACTCGACATCTCGTTGAGGACCCGAAGAAGGGCAGTATTCTCTTTGTTTTTTTTTTTACAAAAGGGCTTGTAAGAGCTCTCGTTCCTCCCACCGGGATCTCTGGTGTCAACTTGAACGGGGTGGGGGGGGGGGGAGACAAAGCTATGGCTTTTTTCCCAGGGGATCTGTCTTCCATGGAGCACAAAGATACAGGCGGAAGGTCCCCTTGGCCTAGCCATGAGGTCAGGCTCGAGTTGCTTACTGAGGACCCTACACCTAAGGAGGCTGTGGATCGCCCTAGGAAGCTCCAAAGTAAAAAAAAAACAGCTTTCCAAGGCCCCCTATAAAGTGCCTGAGGCCAGGTAGAAAAATAAGAAAACTATCAAACAGGAAAGCGAGTGGTTATGTTGGGTCGAAAAAGGTAATGTTCTAATGTAGGGGTTGGAGCGGTCATTGCTGCTTACTCGACCATGACGTCACTGCAACTCGTTTGATTAACACTTTTAAAAGAAAAAATCACAACGCGCACTGAACATATTATTCCGAATCGGTTTTACCACCACTACCACCATGACACAGTGGCAAGGCTGGCACATCGCAGTGCAGCTGCTAGGCTGAATCATATGAATAAATATAATCAAATCTAGAAATATCCTGTATGTACCCAGGAGAGCCACATTGAGTCTAGAGACTCATTATTAGCTCCGTGCTGCATTAAGATGTTTGGACAATTTCAAGCATCAGGGTTCGGCACGTAGGAGGAAACCGGAGAAACGCGCAGATGTTGTGAAGCTGGCTTGGTGGTAGAAGTCAGTCCAGAACATTTGGCCCCACACCTATCACTGTAACGAATCAGTGTTCTACGGGAGCATTCTAAGCGAGGACTGATTGTATTAAAATCTACTTTGATCTACGAATCGTAATGTATCAATAATGTTAACGTGTAACATGCCCCATGCTTTTTCTTAATTTGGAAGGAGGGAACAACGGATGATCTGTGTGCTGATGATGTTGGTGATGATCTCGTAATGGCTGTTCACTTCAAGGAGTGGGAGAGTCTGATGGTGAACCTGGATCGTGCCAATAAGAGGTAGGGCCTTACCATTCGCCCTACCAAACAAATCAAAGCAGTACCTGCCTTGATATTTTGTATGTCTTCAAGGACTCCACCCCCTCAACTCCGCATGATAGGTAGTTGTGGAAAGAGTGGAGGTATTCCCATATCTGGGCAGTTGTTTATGACCAGCTCCGATTTCAGAGCGGAGGTCTTACTCTGAATTAGTTCAGTGGCATATCCTTTTTTTCAGCTGCTTAGTGCTGTATAAAAGTTACATGGCCTATCACTTCATACAAAGCTCTGGTTCTTTTCTGCCACACTTGTCCTCTCCCTCCCAGCTATAACCTCCCGAAAGCAACATTTGACCTTTGTTTTGGCGTGACAAACACCAGTGAAAGCAAAACACCGAAAGTGTAATGACTACACGTAATTCAAGAATCTCAGTTGTATTTCTCAACGGGTATTGAATATGAAGTCCCAGGAGTGGTGAAGGTGCATCAACCTGCAGACCCACAGGTGGCAGCGGTGGATTGGCCTGCAGACGTTGGGGTGGTGGTGGATTGGCCTGCAGACCTTGGGGTGGTGGTGGATTGGCCTGCAGACGCTGGGGTGGCGGCGGTAGATCGGCCTGCAGATGTAGGGGTAGCGGCGGTGGATCTTCCAGCAGTAGCCGACCAGTGAAGTTCTCGAATAAATTTACGCAATTTGCCGAACCTGGTGGCTTTGGCACAGGCGGTGGTGGATCTCCCAGCAAAAGCTGGGGAGGCAGTGGTGCATCTGCCAGCATGAGCTGGGTTGGGATGACAGCGTTGGATCTCCCGGCAGCAGCCGGGGCGGTGGTGGCGGTGTTGGAGATGCCAGCAGCAGCCGGGGTGGCAGAGCTGAATCTGCCAACATCAAGCGCCATGGCGGTGGGGGTGAATAATATGCCAGAAGCAGTCGGGGTGGGGGTGTCGATGCATCTCCCAACAGCATCCCTGGTGGTGGCGGCGGAACTGCATGTGGCTGCCAGGATGGCGTTGGAGGCAGTGGTGGTGTTGGTGGAGACCGTGGCCGTGGCTTTCGCCAGCTCCTTGAGCTATCAACGCATCATTTCCAACTGCAGATGGCGCTACACATTCTCCCGTTTGTATACTTGAGTGCAGGGAAACATTCGACAGTTTGATCAACATTAGCCCCTACACGAGCCTTCTAATCATCGCAACTCTTCAAACTATATCGCTTATATAATGTACATCATTTCAGTCACAACAAAAATTACATAAACACATCGCTGCTGTGAAAATTACGGCTTCGTATTACCAATATCTTGCCTGTCCAGAGAAGCCCATGAACTAACGTTGTACATACAAACTCATAGACTCAGAGGCCCATAGACTGAGTCACAAATAGCAGTGGATAGGGCCCGGAACGGTGTGGTGTTAGTGAAAATATGAACCCAACTGCGTCCTTTTCAATGGAACCAGGGACCCAAGTGTCATCATAGGCTTTCCCTCGCAATCGAGGATTGCCTTCCAGAGAAAATTTGGATTTTCTTTGGGTCCAAACATGGCTGAAGAGACCAATCTGGGATCGACAGATTCTGCCGCAACTCTGGCACATGTGTCCAGAAATAGTGGTGGGTGGAACTGCATTAGTCGGGCTGCAGGCTGTTGTTTCCGCCATTCCCACTTTTTCTGTTTCTGCTATTAAGTTTTAAAATGTTTGGCTTCTTGAAATAGACTGTCTCCATCTGAGGTGATCCTGGGAAAGATACTCCCTTGAGTTAGTGTCGATGGAGCACTTCTTCATGTTGGACTTGAGGACATCCTTGAAGCACTTTCTCTGACGAACTACATTCTCCCATTTTTGGTTAATCAAGTTTGACAGTTTTTCATTGAGGCATTGGTGGAAGAGGTCTTGCTTAATGGAGTCCTATAAAGCTTCAATGTTAATCTTCTGTAGACATCTCTTCTGATGAAGCCGTCACTTGCGAGCCAGTTTTATGAGCATGGTTGAGCAGATGAGTCAATGATCAGTCCAGCCACCAGCAGCTACTAGAACAGCCTGGATGATGCAGACATCTTTGGGATCCTGTTCATGGACAATGACGTAATCGATCAAGTGGCGGTGCTTAGATCACGGATGATGCTATGATGTTTTGTATTTGTTTTTTCTGGCGTAACAGGGTGTTGATGATGATGACTCCATTTTCCGTGCATTTAGTCAAGGGAAGGATGCCGTTGGAATTGACTTTACCCACTCCTTCTTTCCCGATGGTTCCATTACAGAGGTTTATGTTTCTTCCAACTCTGGCATGCATATCACCGAGCAGAATAAGTTTGTCTCCCACAGGAACAGTAGAAAGGACCTGATCAAGGTTGACGTAACATTCATAATCGGAGTGAAGAATCAGGGCATATACGCTGATGACAGTAGAATATTGGCTCCCCACCAGTTTGAGACACAGAGTCATGAGGCGCTCACTCATCAAGTAAATTCTTGATGGAGAAACCAACTCTGTGCAGCCGCCGCTGTTCTTCCTGTCTGCCTTTCCAGAAGAGGGTACAGCCAGGTCCTTGTTCCTTGAGCTGCCCCTTCTCTTCTCGTCGAGTATCATTGAGGGCAGCTACGTCAGTGTTGTGTCGTCTGAGTTTCCGGGCCACGATTAAGGTGCAGCATTCTGGGCGTTCACTTTTAGTCTTGTCCATAAGGGTCCTGACATTCCAGTTCCCAAAGGTAATTATCTGACTTTTAGTTTTGTTTCCACCACAGTAATGGGGATCCTTCTGAACGTGGTTATCCAGTCCGGAAGAAGTGAGACAGACTATGTTTAGGGCCACTTTCCTAGCTCCTTCCCCACATGGGGTGAGCAGAGTGGACTGCGGTCTGACGGTAACCGTAAAATACAATTAATTAAGAACCATTGTAAAGATGTTTTAAACCATTTCGAAACTTCATTAGATTTATTGGCTGGTTGGGGAGGCTATATTAAGTTTGCGAGGTCTGAAACTCCAGGCCAAACATAAACTTCCGTTATCTCCGAAAAAGTAAGATGGATTGATGACCAAGCTGTGGAGGTCTGCCTAAATTCATGAGATGTCCATTGTTTCACAAGAAATAGCATGACTCGGATAAGAAATACACTATTAATTCTTATACACTGGTCCATGCATACAATTAGTATATTAGTGGACTACGTTAGAGAAGGAGAAGATCAAGGGAGTAGAGGAGAAGAGGAGGGCCGGGGTGCCCGGAGCCCAGAGAGTGCCCAGAGGGGCCAGAGAGCCAGGGGCAACCCTCATGTTTATGTTGGCTGGATAGCATGTGCTCCCGTGCATGTGAGGTTGCTCTCAACAGAAGTCGTTCCTTGCACGAGAATGGCTGAAACGCTGAGTAACCACTCAGAGGTATAGTGGTTAAGCAGTGGAGACGATATAGTGGAAAAACAGTGGAGATTTCTGAAATATAGAAGACTTAAAGTGTGTTGCTAAAAAAATCTTGGAGGAAAGAGAGGATACATATGTGCCTCTTGGAGAAGGAAAGGCATTGCTCAAAACTGTGCTGCAAGGTCACGTGCCATGAATCACATGAGTTTAGAAAAAACGTGACTGTAAACCAACAAGCTTGTGAATAATTATCATGGTGAAGACACCTCTATACGTTGGATACTGAAGGAAAACCATCGTGCTACGCATCGTCAAAGCACAACAACACCTGACATTTGAGAAGTACAATTTCATCGTTCTACACATCGTCAATACCCTACAACACCTGGAAAGTCACCAGCTGCATCAAGCATCTGACTGTTGTATTGTTCGAAAGACACTGTGTGTAACGACTTTACATCCACCGGCACAGCGGATTTCTAAACGCCTGCCATGTCACCTTCTCAACACTAGCGTCAGAGACCGTCTGATACAGACTGAAAGCTGATTTCCTTTGTTGCACTGTTTGTCTTTTCATGAATGTCATATTGTGCACTGGGTTATGCCTTATTAACCTAAATTCTGAATTTAGCTATTCATGTATTTCTATTACAGTATCACATATTCTTTGGACCAAGTGTCAATTGCCTATTTGATGACTGGTACTCTGATTATTTTTTACAAATAAGGAACTTGTTTTATTTAAAATGTGTATGTGTGTGTGGTTGAACAGTGTAACAAATCCATGCGTTACATGTGTAGTGTTGCAGCGCCGACCTGGGCAAGGCCTATGATACAATCAGTAGGCCAGGGCTCTGGATTGTTATTCGTGTTTTCAGAGTCCCTTACCATCTGCTCACAATGAGTAAGGACCTTCACGATGGTGGGCAGGCCCGGATAAAGTTGCGTGCCCGGGAGTCAGATCAATTGCCTGTTTACAGTGGGGTGTGACAGGGATCTACAGTGAGGGAAAAAAGTATTTGATCCCCTGCTGATTTGTACGTTTGCCCACTGACAAATACATCATCAGTCTATAATTTTAATATTAGGTTTATTTGAACAGTGAGAGACAGAATAACAACAACAAAATCCAGTAAAACGCATGTCAGAGATGTTATAAATTGATTTGCATTTTAATGAGGGAAGTGAGTATTCGACCCCCTCTCAATCAGAAATATTTCTGGCTATCAGATGTATTTTATACAGGTAATGAGCTGAGATTAGGAGCACACTCTTAAAGGGAGTGCTCCTAATCTCAGCTTGTTACCTGTATAAAAAACACCTGTCCACAGAAGCAATCAATCAATCAGATTCCAAACTCTCCACCATGGCCAAGACCAAAGAGCTCTCCAAGGATGTCAGGGACAAGATTGTAGACCTACACAAGGCTGGAATGGGCTACAAGACCATTGCCAAGCAGCTTGGTGCGAAGGTGACAACAGTTGGTGTGATTATTCGCAAATGGAAGAAACACAAAAGAACTGTAAATCTCCCTCGGCCTGGGGCTCCATGCAAGATCTCACCTCGTGGAGTTGCAATGATCATGAGAACGGTGAGGAATCAGCCCAGAACTACACGGGAGGACCTTGTCAATGATCTCAAGGCAGCTGGGACCATAGTCACCAAGAAAACAATTGGCAACACACTACACCGTGAAGGACTGAAATCCTGCAGCGCCCGCAAGGCCCCCCTGCTCAAGAAAACTCATATACATGCCCGTCTGAAGTTTGCCAATGAACATCTGAATGATTCAGAGGACAATTGGGTGAAAGTGTTGTGGTCAGATGAGACCAAAATGGAGCTCTTTGGCATCAACTCAACTCACCGTGTTTGGAGGAGGAGGAATGCTGCCTATGACCCTAAGAACACCATCGCCACCGTCAAACATGGAGGTGGAAACATTATGCTTTGGGGGTGTTTTTATGCCAAGGGGACAGGACAACTTCACCGCATCAAAGGGACGATGGACGGGGCCATGTATAGTCAAATCTTGGGTGATAACCTCCTTCCCTCAGCCAGGGCATTGAAAATGGGTCATGGATGGGTATTCCAGCATGACAATGACCCAAAACACACGGCCAAGGCAACAAAGTAGTGGCTCAAGAAGAAGCACATTAAGGTCCTGGAGTGCCCTAGCCAGTCTCCAGACCTTAATCCCATAGAAAATCTGTGGAGGGAGCTGAAGTTTCGAGTTACCAAACGTCAGCCTCGAAACCTTAATGACTTGGAGATGATCTGCAAAGAGCAGTGGGACAAAATCCCTCCTGAGATGTGTACAAACCTGGTGGTCCAACTACAAGAAACGTCGAACCTCTGTGATTGCCAACAAGGCTTTTGCCACCAAGTACTAAGTCATGTTTTGCACACGGGTCAAATGCTTATTTCCCTGATTAAAATGCAAATCAATTTATAACATTTTTTACATGCGTTTTTCTGGATTTTGTTGTTATTCTGTCTCTCACTGTTCAAATAAACCTACCATTAAAATTATAGACTGATAATTTCTTCGTCAGTGGGCAAACGTACTAAATCAGCAGGGGATCAAATACTTTTTCCCCTCAATGTATGTGAGGAGTCTGTGGGTCGCAACATCACGTACGGCTGGAAGTAGGACATTCCAGACTAAGAGGGTTAATGATGGCAATGTCAACGATACTGAACCAGCCAGCACAACTCACTGCCAATAACACATATCACATAATTCACCCTTAAGCAATTGTTCAATCAATTAATTGAATCACTACAATTAAAACCAAAGAATCTCCCAGAACAAACACTTCGCACTCTCCTCCGTCAGCCACCTGCATCGACAATAGAAACGCATCAGTCCAGCAGTGGATAAAACCTGGCGTCGGAGGTATGGGGGGGGCGGCGGCTTACACTTGCGGTGGACAGCAGGGGGGTGGCTGGATGCAGTAGCCATCGCAGATCAAGCGGTAGAACTTGTCATCGACTGCCATGCGCCAGGGTAATGGGCCTCTCCTACACCCACACACATCACACTGAGCGGCACACACGTCACACCGAGGAGCACGCACGTCACACACCGAGGAGCACGCACATCACACACCGAGCAGGTTGCACAGGTCTCCTTTATCAAGACAAACGTGGAGCAGATTACAACTACAACTCTTCTACGCCTGTCACAATGCCCCCCTCTCCCCCCCCCAGTTTATGGGGGGCCGCGGGCCTCACTCCACCCCTTCGCGTCAGCCCCCCCTAATAAATGGTCCGGTTGCATTGTGAATGCACCACTCGAATGACGTGCAGTCCCGTGGCGCACTGTAACGGGCTCGTGATTTACTCACTAAAATTCAATGTAAAAAAATAAAAACGATCCCAAGACATTATTTAAAATAAAGTATGGCCATCGTGTGTCAGCATCACAGGCGAAAATTGGCATGTAAAAAAAAACTTCACTCCGAATCACTCAATTGGGATTGCTCGCAGCAAAGAGCACTTGACCTGCTTGCAGGTTAGGTGCTGAATAACCGTGTTTCACACAGAGAACAGTTGCCACTGAGGGTGCCCTTTTAAAATGCTTGAGATGAGATGTGATTATCGCGTGTAAATGTGCACACTAAAATAATAAAAAAAAATCATAATTATAAGCGAACTATTATCGTTTCAGGTGGCAGGGTGTTGCAGCGGTGATCTTTGACCCTCGCAACAAGAAGGGCCTTGGTTAATCATCCGACTGGCACTTTGCGGATGTATGGGTTATCCACTTTGCTCACGTAGCTAGAAAACACACAATCACAATGTAACTGAGTATTGGCCAAGCATCCCAATGCTAAAGTTACCTGCAAATTACTTCACTGGGATGACACTCGGCAGCAGAGCCGGATGATGACATTGCTGGGGCCCTATGCCATTGTCAAGCTTAAGAGGCCCCTTCTATGAATGCCTGTATATTTTTGTCAGCAGAATGAAAATAACTGCTTTGGAGAGTCTTTTTTTCTCACAGATCTTAATTTTTTTAAACAATTATGTTAAAACTCGAAACCTCGTGTCCATTTCTTGTTTCGTATTTAGAGCCCCCCCCCCCCCCCTCTCTTAATGCGAGGCCCTAAGCTGTAAGTGTAGCCGGTGTGAGCTCGCCTGTGATGAATAACACGTATAATTGCGCACTCTTATTTTCTATGGGTGGCCAGGAGAATGTATTATTATTTAAGTGAATGCAATGGTGATCAGGGGATTGGACCCAGAGCCCCACGTACACAGTAGAATACAAGGGAACGCCCACAGTACAGATTTGAGCTGACCTCCGGATTGAGAAATTGAACTGTGTTGTGACGTGGAGGGTGTTTCTGAACGCTATTGTGACCGACCCGTCCCGACGGGAGGAGAGAGGACAGGGTGGACCGGCTGCATGAGCTTACTCTCCGGCACTGCACAGCACAACATCGCCTCCCTACTGCAAAAAAACTCGGCAGGACCCTCCTGAAAATAAAAAGTCTTCGGAATCAGTAAGGCCTGTCCTTGGGAGGACAGGCGTAGTCTTGGTCGTCACAAGCGAACATTTGTTTCTCCATATTAATTTGTATCTCCGGGTTACCATCAGGGCTGGGCGCTGCAAGCTTAGCTTCTGAGATCTTATGAGACTGGTAGCCGTTTTTTAAAAGGTAATTTCGGCACGTGGAGCCCAAGCATGCAACAACTTTATGCAACTTCTTGGTTCTTTCGGTAAAGTCACGTAGAATGGAAATAAAATAATAAAAAATAAAACATAAAAAAATTCTCACGACGTTTCGGCCACAACACAAGTAGCCTTCTTCAGGTGAAGGAACAGAACTGTCGGGACGACAGCGCTTCAATAACTGCTGCTAAGATTCGCAGCGTCTTTTAAGCTAGGTGGGAGAGGTAAAGCGCCTTGACAAAGGAGTTTACATATCAAACAGGAGAATTTAGCATTGAAATAGCTGTGTTAAAGTGTTGGATCAGCAGGGTGTTAAATTCAGAAATTAGCATGTAACTGGGAGATTAGCATGATGTTAATGTGAGGGTTTAGCATGTGACTGGTCACGGAAATAGCTATGTTAAAGTCAAAGTTTACATCTCAACAGAGGCATTTTGTATATGGACGCTAAAGGACTGCAACTACCCAACTATCATACAATAAACCGATGTGGAAAAAAAACTAAGTATAAACTACATCAATGTCATCAATAAACTCTATATACTCTCCAATCAGCAGAGCGCTTCATTGAACGCTGCTAAGATTCGCAGCGCCTTTTAGGCTAGGTGTGAGAGGTAAAGCGCCTTGACAAAGGAGTTTACATATCAAACAGGATAATTTAGCATTGAAATAGCTGTGTTAAAGTGTTGGATCTGCAGGGTGTTAAAGTCAAAAATTAGCATGTAACTGGGAGATTAGCATGATGTTAATGTGAGAGATTAGCATGCGACTGGTCACGGAAATAGCTATATTAAAGTCAAAGTTTACATATCAAGCGAGGCATTTAGTATATGGACGCTAAAGGACTGCAACTACCCAACTATCATACAATAAACCGATGTGAAAAAAAACTAAGTATAAACTACATCAATATAATAAATGTACTCAATATATTTTTCAAAAAGTTGAGCTATAAACATAAAGTAACTAGGTATACACTACACTATATAATGAATACCATATAGTAAACGAATTAATACAACTAAAATATAACTACATCAATGTTATCAATAAACTCTATATACTCTCCCATCATCTGAGCTACTAACAATAAGTCATTATACATTACAATGCCCTATGGCGAAAAAATGGGTGGCGGTTTTTTCCTTCTTTCAAACGTTAGCACCATGGAGAGCGACGAGCCTCGTTCAGACGGACGAGTCCATCCATGCTCGGAACGGAGGAGGGGGGAGAAACAGCCACGATGCGCTGCTCTGTCCTGTGTTGCGTTACAACCATGCCATAAACTAGACTACTATACATTGTAATGTTATACCTTCCAATCTAAACTACATTGTATAATATCGTATACACAGCCCAATGTAAGCTCGAACATTATGCATGATATTGATATGTCTCCAACTAACATTTTCCAACATTACACGACTATTCACCATAATATACACTACCATAGACAAACCCACCCTTGAATTATACAATGCGTTATTTTACACTACCCTATACTTTAGACTGTAAAATGTTAGACTTGTAATATTACACTATGTATTATTCTACCAACCCTACTGTATACCACACTGCTGTATATTCACTATACAATTACGATACTATATATTGCCTTATGAATTATGTTAAACATTACAATGTTATACTATTTATTATTATATAACATGCTATAAACCATACCATTGACCGTCGTGTGAAAGCTATTAAGAGGCAGTGCCAGCGAATGGACTGCGGTCTGAAAGTCACCATAAAATACAATCAATTAAGAACCGAAATGGTTTATAACATCTTTCCAATGGTTACTAAGCCAGAATCCATCTTCTCGGTTGAAATTGTCTCTGTGTTTGTATATGTGGATGGCCTCATGAACGAATCTCTCATGGTAGCCGGATGGCTTGCAGAGAACGTCCGTCTTGGAGAAGTCAATGTCATGTGAGCCCACTGAATTATAACAGTGATCTGCCATGGCTGAGGTGTTCGTCCTACCATGTTTCAAGTCTGCTTTATGTTCACGGATGCGGTCCGAGATATGTCGTTTGTTTTCTCCAATGTAACTGCTACCACAGAGGCAACTTAGTTTGTAGACGCCCGGGAACTGTATGTCTGGAACCACATCTTTTACAGACGGAACCAGATCACGGATTTTATGTACTGTGTTGAATCGGACCTGGATCTAGTGTTTATTCAGGATTTTGGAGATCTTTTTTGTGACCCCCGCAATGTAGGGTAAGGTGATGGTTTTGAATGGCTCCTCAAGAGGATTCTTCTTCATTGCTGGAGTGATGGCTTTGCGGATTGTGTAGTCGGAGTAACCATTAGCCTTGAGAGCTTGGTGTACGTGCTTGAGTTCACTGGCAATGTGTTCCTGGTCGGAAATGCATTGGTATAGAGTCTTGATGAGGGAGTTCTTCTGGGATGAATGGTGGTGGGAATCCGGTTTAAAGTAAGCATCCGTATGGGTAGCTTTCCTGTAGACAGAGTGGCTCATTGAACCATCAGGTCTCCTTTTAATAAGGACATACACAAAGGGTAGCTTGCCATCTTTTTCGACTTCCATGGTAAATCTGATGGCTGGGTGTATGGAATTGATGTGGTCGAGGAATTGGTCTAGGGCAGGCCGGCCATGTGGCCAGATGATAAAAGTGTCATCCACGTACCTCTTCCATAACGTCGGGCGTAGAGTGGCAGTCTGGATGGCATCAGTTTCAAATTTGTCCATGAAAACGTTGGCCCCCGTGGTGCCTCACCACAAACGTGGGGCCCGGTCAGCCACGTCGACTGTCGTGATCGCGTACAGGTGGTGAAACTGCCACACATGAACCATGATACCTTGCTGATCTCGTGTCAAGGAGAATAAACCAGCAGCCCGTCGCTAGCAATGGGAATGATCGGTAAGGGAACACATTGGGCTCTACAGAGGCACTCCACTATTATACACCACTACTATACAGTAAACATTGGGCTCTATGGAGGCCTGTCGTTAAGGGATTACTCGTTAACATGGGGTGGTCGTTAAGAGGGGTTCTATTGTATATAACAAGTTTAAATATTTAATAAGTTAATAGAGAGTACTCAACTGAGATGGCGGAGGAGTTTGCTAAACTCACAATACAAAGACCACTGTCCCAGCCTCTGTGGTTGGACCATCTCTAGCTCCACCAACCTACCTTGATGCACCTATCTCAGGCCTATATAAGACCTTGTCTCAGCAACTTTCTCTCTCACCTGACCTGAAGACGATTGCTTGTGTTGCGATCGAAACGTCGTGATATTTTTATTATTTTTTATCTACGTGGCTTTACCAAAGGACCCATAGAATATAATCATAAACAGGCTACGTCCTCTACATGGACCCCCCCCCCCCTCATTATTAATCATGAACAGGTGACGTCCTCCAAATGGACACCCCCCTCCATTGATAATAATTAGCGGGTGACATCACTCCACATGGGGGGGGGGGGCGAGGTGCCTCCTCTCCCCTCCTAAGCGTCAACTTATAAACTCACTACAAAGGCAGAACCCTCACGTAACGCGATCTCCATAACGCTATTGAGACATCTAAGTAAAAACAACGTCATGATGAACAAGGGATTATAACCTTTAAATGAAATAGGTCTGTCACCGCGGCCTTACAAATTGCACACAAATGAATGCAATGAATATCACTTCGCGGTCTGCTTTGCGCTTGCAAGTTTCAGATTTACTGCAATACACCCATGCTTGGACGGGCAAAAGGCTAGTAAACAAATAATCCCCTCGCCTGCTCCCCACCACGATATCACACGATGATATAGTACTTCCTTGTACAGTATACCCAATAAAGACCAAATTTAATCCCCATGATAGGTAAATTGATATACATAGAGCTTGCCGGCGATAGGTCTAAACCACGAACTATGAACTCGTGATATTCAAGGGTCTCCCGTATTTGGAGTTTGCATGTTCTCCCCATGGTCACGTTGGGATAATGACTGCTATGAATTTTCACATAAGCCACCTCGTTGAGCAATCATATGTGGCCAGGCTGCTTCTGGAAGAGAGCTATGTATCTCAGTGGGCCTTACCTGGTCAAATAAAAATAGGTTGCTTACAGGAGTTGAATGGATTGCCACATCACAGGGATGTGAGGAATCGCAGCATGAAGAGGGCTTTATCCAGCAGTGGATTGAGTGTTCTTGTTGAAACGTGTGTATTTAATATTTCTCTGATGTTCTTTTAGTCTCGTGCTGATCATTTGTCCTGTTTGCCCAACATAACATTTGCCACAAGTGCAGTTAATCCTGTACAAACCTTCTGTTGATAGCTTAGGTAATACATATTTTATACCAGAAGTCGAGTTCAAGAAACATAAGTACGTTTTTATTTCAACTGAAATGTATATATACATATATAAATATACATGTCCATACAACCACGTCTCAATGTCTATGTCTGGGAGAACACGCTAGTTTCTCCCTCTGTGGAGTCTCCACCACTTTTCTTTCTTCTTGTTTCCCAGCTCCTCGTCTTGGTGCTCCTTCCCTCTGTCTCCTCCTCGTTCATTCTCCTCTTCATCTTTCTCCAGCTGCCGTGTGCAGCACATGAAGCTCCAAATTGCCCAACGCCAGAAACTGTTCTTTCTCTCTCCCTTAGAAGATGGGATGTGCTTAATCTCTTTCTTCTCTTCCTGAACACTCTCTGCCCTCCAAGGTTGCTCACATCTTCCTTCCTCATTCACCACTTCCTGCTTTGTATCGTCTTCAATCGTGTCGACCTCCTTCAGCTCTACCTCATTTGCCTCTAACTCAATAGCTCCTACTTCTTTTGCGTCTACCTCTATTGCCTCTACATCATTCGCCTCTACCAAAATCGCCTCACTCTCCACCACCTCAATATCCCCTACCTTCACTTCTACCTCAATCACCTCTACGTCATTCGCCTCTAACTCATTCGGCTCTACCTCCATAACCACCTCCTGCTTGGCCTCTCCCTCAATCTCCTCTACCTCTTTTGCCACTTCCTGGATGGCATCTACTTCATATGCCTCAACCTCATTTGCCCCTTCCTGCTTTATTTCCTCCACCACGTTCTCAACTTTTGTTGCCATTTCCTGTTTGGCCTTTAGCTCATTCTTGTCTACCTCATTGATCAAGACCTGCATGGCCTTTTCTTCGATCGTGTCGACCTGAATTGCCTCGACCTGTTTCACCAATTCCTGCTTTGTATGTCTCGCAATCCCTTCTACGACATTGGCCACAACCTCTTTCACCACTTCCTGCTTGGCCACTGCATCTACCTCAATCACCGCTACCTCTACCTCACTCGCCACTTCCTTCTTGGGCTCTACATCATTCCCCTCTCCCTCAATCTCGTTTTCCTTCATCTCTTCTACTTCGCGAAATTTCATCTCAGTCCTTCGTAGCTTCCTATTCCTACGTTTCCTCTGAACACCATCCTCTCCTTCTTTCTTTGTCTCCACAACATCATCAACTTTCTTAGCCACTTCCTGTTTGGCTATTACCTCATTCCCATCTACCTCACTTGCCTCTACCTCTTTCCCTAAGTCCTCCTTGGCATCTCTCTCAATCCCTTCTACGACATTGGCCACTACCTCTTTCACAAATTCCTGTGTGGCCACTGCATCTACCTCAATCACCGCTACCTCTACCTCATTTGCCTCTACCTCACTCGCCACTTCCTTCTTGGGTTCTCCATCATTCCCCTCTCTCTCAATCTCGTTTTCCTTCATCTCTTCTACTTCCCGAACTTTCATCTCAATCCTTCGTAGCTTCCTATTCCTACATTTCCTCTGAACACAATCCTCTCCCTCTTTCTTTGTCTCCACAATATTCTCAACTTTCTCCGCCACTTCCTGTTTGGCCATTCCCTCATTCCGATCGACCTCATTTGGCTCTACCTCTTCTGCTAATACCTGTTTTGCATCTCTCTCAATCCCCTCTATGACATTGGCTGATATATCTTTCACCACTTCCTGCTTGGCCACTGCTTCTACCTCAATCACCGCTACCTCTGCCTCATTCGCTAATTCCCGCTTGCCATCTCCTTCTAACACCTCTACCTTATTCAACTCTACCTCATTCATCACATCCTCCAAAGCCACTGCCTCAATCATCTCTACCTCAATCGTCCCAACCTCCACCACTTCCTGCATGGGCTCTCCCTCACTCCCCTCTCTCTCAGCCACCTCTTCTTTCACTGTCTCCAGAACTTTCTTCTTGTTCTTGTGTTTATTCCTATTCCTACGTTTCCTCTGAACACCATCCTCTCCCTCTTTTTTTGTCTCCACAACATTATCAACTTTCTTAGCCACTTCCTGTTTGGCTATTCCCTTATTCCCATTTACCTCACTTGACTCTACCTCTTTCCCTAAGTTCTCCTTGGCATCTCTCTCAATCACTTCTACGACATTGGCCACTACCTCTTTCACAAATTCCTGTGTAGCCACTGCATCTACCTCAATCACCGCTACCTCTACCTCACTCGCCACTTCCTTCTTGGGCTCTCCATCATTCCCCTCTCCCTCAATCTCGTTTTCCTTCATCTCTTCTACTTCCCGCACTTTCGTCTCAGTCCTTCGTAGCTTCCTATTCCTACGTTTCCTCTGAACACCATCCTCTCCCTCTTTCTTTGTCTCCACAACATTATCAACTTTCTTAGCCACTTCCTGTTTGGCTATTCCCTCATTCCCATCTACCTCATTTGCTTCTACCTCTTTCCCTAAGTCCTCCTTGGCATCTCTCTCAATCCCTTCTATGACATTGGCCACTACCTCTTTCACAAATTCCTGTGTGGCTACTGCATCTACCTCAATCACCGCTACCTCTACCTCATTTGCCTCTACCTCACTCGCCACTTCCTTCTTGAGCTCTACATCATTCCGCTCTCTCTCAATCTCGTTTACCTTCATCTCTCCTACTTCCCGAACTTTCATCTCAATCCTTCGTAGCTTCCTATTCCTATGTTTCTTCTGAACACAATCCTCTCCCTCTTTCTTTGTTTCCAAAACATTCTCAACTTTCTCCGCCACTTCCTGTTTGGCCATTCCCTCATTCCCATCGACCTCATTTGGCTCTACCTCTTCTGCTAATACCTGTTTTGCATCTCTCTCAATCCCCTCTATGACATTGGCCGCTATATCTTTCACCACTTCCTGCTTGGCCACTGCTTCTACCTCAATCACCGCTACCTCTGCCTCATTCGCTAATTCCCGCTTGCCATCTCCTTCTAACACCTCTACCTTATTCAACTCTACCTCATTCATCACATCCTCCAAAGCCACTGCCTCAATCATCTCTACCTCAATCGTCCCAACCTCCACCACTTCCTGCATGGGCTCTCCCTCACTCCCCTCTCTCTCAGCCACCTCTTCTTTCAATGTCTCCAGAACTTTCTTCTTGTTCTTGTGTTTCTTCCTATTCCTACGTTTCCTCTGAACACCATCCTCTCCCTCTTTCTTTGTCTCCACAACATTATCAACTTTCTTAGCCACTTCCTGTTTGGCTATTCCCTCATTCCCATTTACCTCACTTGCATCTACCTCTTTCCCTAAGTTCTCCTTGGCATCTCTCTCAATCCTTTCTACGACATTGGCCACTAAATCTTTCACAAATTCCTGTGTGGCCACTGCATCTACCTCAATCACCGCTACCTCTACCTCACTCGCCACTTCCTTCTTGGGCTCTCCATCATTCCCCTCTCCCTCAATCTCGTTTTCCTTCATCTCTTCTACTTCCTGCACTTTCATATCAGTCCTTCGTAGCTTCCTATTCTTACGTTTCCTCTGAAGACCATCCTCTCCCTCTTTCTTTGTCTCCACAACATTATCAACTTTATTAGCCACTTCCTGTTTGGCCATTCCCTCATTCCGATCGACCTCATTTGGCTCTACCTCTTCTGCTAATACCTGTTTTGCATCTCTCTCAATCCCCTCTATGACATTGGCTGATATATCTTTCACCACTTCCTGCTTGGCCACTGCTTCTACCTCAATCACCGCTACCTCTGCCTCATTCGCTAATTCCCGCTTGCCATCTCCTTCTAACACCTCTACCTTATTCAACTCTACCTCATTCATCACATCCTCCAAAGCCACTGCCTCAATCATCTCTACCTCAATTGTCCCAACCTCCACCACTTCCTGCATTGGCTCTCCCTCACTCCCCTCTCTCTCAGCCACCTCTTCTTTCACTGTCTCCAGAACTTTCTTCTTGTTCTTGTGTCTATTCCTATTCCTACGTTTCCTCTTAACACCATCCTCTCCCTCTTTCTTTGTCTCCACAACATTATCAACTTTCTTAGCCACTTCCTGTTTGGCTATTCCCTTATTCCCATTTACCTCACTTGACTCTACCTCTTTCCCTAAGTTCTCCTTGGCATCTCTCTCAATCACTTCTACGACATTGGCCACTACCTCTTTCACAAATTCCTGTGTAGCCACTGCATCTACCTCAATCACCGCTACCTCTACCTCACTCGCCACTTCCTTCTTGGGCTCTCCATCATTCCCCTCTCCGTCAATCTCGTTTTCCTTCATCTCTTCTACTTCCCGCACTTTCGTCTCAGTCCTTCGTAGCTTCCTATTCCTACGTTTCCTCTGAACACCATCCTCTCCCTCTTTCTTTGTCTCCACAACATTATCAACTTTCTTAGCCACTTCCTGTTTGGCTATTCCCTCATTCCCATCTACCTCATTTGCTTCTACCTCTTTCCCTAAGTCCTCCTTGGCATCTCTCTCAATCCCTTCTATGACATTGGCCACTACCTCTTTCACAAATTCCTGTGTGGCTACTGCATCTACCTCAATCACCGCTACCTCTACCTCATTCGCCTCTACCTCACTCGCCACTTCCTTCTTGAGCTCTACATCATTCCGCTCTCTCTCAATCTCGTTTACCTTCATCTCTCCTACTTCCCGAACTTTCATCTCAATCCTTCGTAGCTTCCTATTCCTATGTTTCCTCTGAACACAATCCTCTCCCTCTTTCTTTGTTTCCAAAACATTCTCAACTTTCTCTGCCACTTCCTGTTTGGCCATTCCCTCATTCCCATCGACCTCATTTGGCTCTACCTCTTCTGCTAATACCTGTTTTGCATCTCTCTCAATCCCCTCTATGACATTGGCCGCTATATCTTTCACCACTTCCTGCTTGGCCACTGCTTCTACCTCATTCACCGCTACCTCTGCCTCATTCGCTAATTCCCGCTTGCCATCTCCTTCTAACACCTCTACCTTATTCAACTCTACCTCATTCATCACATCCTCCAAAGCCACTGCCTCAATCATCTCTACCTCAATCGTCCCAACCTCCACCACTTCCTGCATGGGCTCTCCCTCACTACCCTCTCTCTCAGCCACCTCTTCTTTCACTGTCTCCAGAACTTTCTTCTTGTTCTTGTGTTTCTTCCTATTCCTACGTTTCCTCTGAACACCATCCTCTCCCTCTTTCTTTGTCTCCACAACATTATCAACTTTCTTAGCCACTTCCTGTTTGGCTATTCCCTCATTCCCATTTACCTCACTTTCCTCTACCTCTTTCCCTAAGTTCTCCTTGGCATCTCTCTCAATCCTTTCTACGACATTGGCCACTACCTCTTTCACAAATTCCTGTGTGGCCACTGCATCTACCTCAATCATCACTACCTCTACCTCACTCGCCACTTCCTTCTTGGGCTCTCCATCATTCCCCTCTCCCTCAATCTCGTTTTCCTTCATCTCTTCTACTTCCCGCACTTTCATATCAGTCCTTCGTAGCTTCCTATTCCTACGTTTCCTCTGAAGACCATACTCTCCCTCTTTCTTTGTCTCCACAACATTATCAACTTTCTTAGCCACTTCCTGTTTGGCCATTCCCTCATTCCGATCGACCGCATTTGGCTCTACCTCTTCTGCTAATACCTGTTTTGCATCTCTCTCAATCCCCTCTATGACATTGGCCGCTATATATTTCACCACTTCCTGCTTGGCCACTGCTTCTACCTCAATCACCGCTACCTCTGCCTCCTTCGCTAATTCCCGCTTGCCATCTCCTTCTAACACCTCTACCTTATTCAACTCTACCTCATTCATCACATCCTCCAAAGCCACTGCCTCAATCATCTCTACCTCAATCGTCCCAACCTCCACCACTTCCTGCATGGGCTCTCCCTCACTCCCCTCTCTCTCAGCCACCTCTTCTTTCAATGTCTCCTCCAGAACTTTCTTCTTGTTCTTATGTTTCTTCCTACTCCCACGTTTTTTCTTCATACCATTTCTCTCCCCCACTTTCTCCATCTCTTCGATCTCGTTCTCAACCTTGTTGCTATTCTGCATTGTCTGCTTCACATCCTCATTATTGGTGCTGACTTCTGCCTGCTGCTGCTCTTCTGCCTTTTGCTGCTGCTGCTGGTGGTGGATGATGAAGCTCTTCAGCTCGGTGCTGTTCTGGAATTGCAGCAGCTCCCGCTGATATTTGGCCTGCTGCTGTGCACAATGATCCAGCAGGATCATCTCAAGCTCCAGAATCTGGCGCTTAGCTTCTAGTCTTGTGTCAACGAGGAACCTCTTTCGCTGCTCCTTCGAGCGACGGTCTGGGGAGTCACATGGGGAGGAGAGAGCAGCACCACAATTGATTCGTTAATGGGTATTTGAGTATTTCCTGTATGATAATAGGTTTTTCCCGTTTTTACTGGCAACAAAACAGGTGTTAAGATGTTAAAACACCAAACTGAAACCTTTTACAAGGAATCATGTCTGCATTAACCATGATGCTTGTGGTCAGAATGCAAACAAAAAACATACTCTGATAATATATGCATTGTCCTTGAAACTGATTGGTCCACACCAGGGACAGCTTTCTTTTGAGCCTCGTCTCAAACGGTGTTAGACCAGAGGACGCCAAAAGGCGTATTTCCTGTATGTTATTTTGGTAAAGAAACTTGGCACCATTGACAGGAATCTAACTTAACTTGAGACCAATGTAACAATGATAACACTGTAGGGAGGTCTGGAGGTTGACTCATGTGCCGGAGACACCTCCTCCAAATAACTTCATTAGGATTATGGGCTGGTTGGGGAGGCCATATTAAGTTTGCGAGGTCTGGAAACTCCAGGCCAAACATAGAAAAACTTCCGTTATCTCAGAAAAAGTAAGATGGATTTATGGGCAAGCTGTGGAGGTCTGGCTAAATTTAAAAGATGTCCATTGTTTCACAAGAGAGAACATGAATTGGATAAGAAATACACTATTAATTCTTATACACTGGTCCATTCATACAATTAGTATATTAGTGGGCTACGTTAGAAAAGATAAAGGGAGGAGAAGAGGAGGGTGCCCAAAGGGGCCAGAGAGCCAGGGGCAACCCTAATGTTTATGTTGGCTGGATAGCATGTGCTCCCGTGCATGTGAGGTTGCTCTCAACAGAAGTCATTCCTTGCACGAGAATGGCTGAAACGCTGAGTAACCACTCAGAGGTATAGTGGTTAAGCAGTGGAGACGGTATAGTGGTAAAACAGTGGAGATTTTAAAAGCAAAGTTTAAGATTTGCATTTGTCACTGTATATTGAGCCGATACATATGGCAAGTGAAATTAAGAAGACTTAAAGTGAGTTTTACAGAAAGAGAGGATACATGTGTGTCTCTTGGAGAAGGAAAGGCATTGCTCAAAACTGTGCTGCAAGGTCACGTGCCATGAATCACATGAGTTTAGAAAAAACGTGACTGTAAACCAACAAGCCTGTGAATAATTATCATGGTGAAGACACCTCTATACGTTGGATACTGAAGGAAATCCATCGTGCTACACATCGTCAAAGCCCGACAACACCTGACATTCGAGAAAGAAGTACAATTGCATCGTTCTACACATCGTCAATACCCCACCACATCTGGAAAGTCACCAGCTGCATCAAGCACCTGACTGTTGTATTGTTCGAAAGACACTGTGTGTAACGACTTTACATCTGCCGGCACTGCGGGTTTCTAAACGCCTGCCATGTCACCTTCTCAACACTAGCGTCTGAGACCGTCTGATACAGACTGAAAGCTTATTTCCTTTGTTGCACTGTTTGTCTTTTCATGAATGTCATATTGTGCACTGAGTTATGCCTTATTAACCTAAATTCTGAATTTAGCTATTCATGTATTTCTATTACAGTATCACATATTCTTTGGACCAAGTGTCAATTGCCTATTTGATGACTGGTACTCTGATTCTTTTTTTTACAAATCAGGGACTTGTTTTAATTAAAATGTGTCTGTGTGTGTGGTTGAACGGTGTAACAAATCCATGCGTTACATGTGTAGTGTTGCAGCGCCGACCTGGTCAAGGCCTATGATACAATCAGTAGGCCAGGGCTCTGGATTGTTACTCGTATTTCCGGAGTCCCTAACCCTCTGCTCACAATCATTAAGGACCTTCACGATGGTGGGCAGGCCCGGATAAAGTTGCGTGCCCAGGAGTCAGAGCAATTTCCTGTTTACAGTGGGGTGCGACAGGGATCTACTCTGGCTGACACATTATTTAGCATCATCTTCGACCACATAGTTCGAGAAGTTTTTTTTTTTTATGGCTGTACCGGTGGATTTTTTAATATTTGCTACAGATACAATGGGAGGCTGATTGATGCCTGGGTGAGGTCAAGGGATGGCTCCCTACTGGTCAACCATGTTACGTACACTGATCTTTTGTAAGTTGATGCTCACACTGAAAAATAGTTGGAGGTTCTGCTGCTAAGCCTGGAGCGTGTGACAAAGAGGTGGTACCTTACCATCAGCCCCACCAAAACTAAGCACCCGCCTGAGTATTTTGTGTAATTTAATACTCCGCCCCCTCAACTACTCTTGAGTGATGGGGTAATTGTAGAGAGAAGTTTACGTACCTGGATAGTGTGCTTATGCAAAAATTCTGGTTTGGCAGCAGAGGTCTCACTCCGAATCAGTCAAGTGGCATATTTTCATCAGCTTCGTAACACTTTGGGGTATCTACCTGGTCTGTCACTCGACACAAAACGCTGGGTCTTCTTGGCCAATGATAGAATAAATGAAAAATCTGAACCAGCTTTACACTTTCAGACTGGCCTGCCTACGATCCACCCTGGGTTTAACTAGGCTGGAATGTGTGAACAGCTCACAGTGAGCTCCACTGGTGGGCAGGGCTGCATTGCCTGGGTCATGTAGCCTGCTTGCTCAGCCACCGCATCCCCAAGCAGCCTCTGTTTTTCCAGATAGAGGGGGCTAAATGGGCGTGGCACGGCCTGGAGAAGAGATGGACTGATGCAGTACAGGAGGATACGGAACTAAGTGGACTTGCCAAAGACTGGTACCACTGGTGTCAAGATCTGCCTCTATGGAGGAAGCTCGTGAAGGATGCTTATGGGAAGTTGGTGGCAGTTGCCCTCAAGAAAAAAAGGAGGGTGAGAGGAGCGACGCTCACAACAACAGACGGTGCACTGGATGACTAAAACGCAGCAAGTTGGCACAGTAGGATGCAAAGGTGGTGCGTCTGCCAGTCATCTCAGTCAGTCAACCCATCGCACTGGGGTCTGTCCCCTGATCTCCTGTCGGCAAGCCTTCGACACTTCAAGTGGCCTCGGAGTGCACCAGGCCTGGCACAAGCGCCATGGTGACGTCTCCGTCACTTAGTGGCGAATGAGGGCTGTTGTTGTTATCTGAGTCGGTTAGGGGCCTCCCCTAGGTCCACTCAGCCTCAAATAAGTATCTGATACGGTGTGTAAACATCGCCACTTGGGAGACAAAGACGGACAAGTGTGGTGCTGGCAACCCACCCCTCGTGTGCGGTGCCGGCCGTCATAGGTGCTCACTAACAGCACTTGCTCCTACAGTGTTTCAAGGCTATACACAAGATTTCTGTCTTTGTTTGTGTCTATGTGCAGTGTCTGTATGAGTGGTTGGGAGCAGTTGTGTCTGTGGGGATCGACCTGAGTTCGATTCCCATTCACAACCATCAGTGACTAATAAATAAAACCGGTCGTGTGCGTCCCCTACATCTACTCAAACTTAAAATAGTACCTCGTGCAACGTATAAACATCAAATGTGGGGAGACAAAGGCATCCGGATGCGGTGCTGACCACCCACCCCATCATAGGTGCTAACTCGCTAACAGCACTTGACTCAATAGTCTGTTAAGGCTATACGGGGATCTGTCTTTGTATACAGGTGCATGTGTCTGTGTGGATGTCTGTGTGTGGAATTACAGTACTCACTTCCCGTCGGCTTGCTCATCTCTCCACCCTGCAACAAAATCACAGCAGCGCACGTGAGACTCTAATCATATCACAGCTTACAACCACCACCACCATCATCATTACCGTCCTCATCATTAAACATTTCGAACAGACACACATTCACATATAGATGTTCTCTCAGATTAATGTTATCCTGATACAGCGCGCGTGTGGATGTACTCACGGAAGACATCGCCTTGAAGGCAGAACGAGAAGTCACGGATGGTCACGTTTTGTCAATAGATTTCGTTAACTGTGTTAATGAAGAGTTCAACCTCACGGATGTTTGTCAATGAGGTTTACCAAGTAATTTAACCGCGTTATCGATGTTCACTGACGACGTTGTCGAAGTGTGCTCCCGAATGAGATCTTTAAGCACACAGAGCGCGCGTCCACCTCCGTCTGTAACGATCGACCGTTGCTAGGGAAGTGACGTCACTTGTTAAGGTAACGAACCCCGGAAACCACGTGGTCCACTGTATCCTCCAGGCCTGATTAGTTACACGACTGTCAAATTTTTACTTTAAACTTTCGTAACTTGCAGGAATTCATAATTTTTGGTTCTTTCGGTAAAGTGACGTAGATAGAAAATAACATTTTAAGTTAAGGCAAAAAACCCACGAGGTTTCGGTGGCAACACAAGCGGTCTTCATCACGTGTTGCGATCGAAACGTCGTGGGTTTTTTGCTTTTATTTTAATTTATTTTTTATTTTATTGTTGTTATTTTCTATCTATGTGACTTTACCTGAAAGAACCAAGAATATAGTAAGGATTGTACCCTGGTCGCCACGGATGAAGAGGCCGAGCGGGCTCGGTTCAACTGTTGCCAGGTACCTCCACCACTCAGCTCGCAGCACACACACAGTGTCCACTATGTAAAAATCAGGCTAAACTAAACCTTTCTAGAAGTTACTAAAATAATGCTATAAAAACAATGCAACAGTGATCATAAGACATGTGATTGAAAGTTAACAATAGCGACATATATAACATATATTACTAAACCTAGCATCCTTCGCTAGCTGCTTGAGTCAATCCATAATAGCAGGAGTAACAATTATGTATGTTGATTAACTGCGAATAACCCAATCAATAACAGATATCCATTGTAATTTACATCAATACATTACCCCCCCTCCCCCCCGTCTTCGTATCGGATCTGCTTACAAGCGACGACGTCACATTTATCCCCCGTCTACGTCTATTAAAGACCGAAACAGGGGAAGGATTTCACCACAACTCTGGCTGTCACCTGACGAGGCGGGTTGTTGTTGTAGTTACAGGCGAAACGTCACGGTACTTGAATTGTAAATGTTTTGGGTTTACTCTCCAACACACCGATGTGCTGAAACAGTCACTAATTGGCATGTTTTGTTTACGTGACAAACTTGACTAAGATTTATGCGATCTAACCCAAACAAACAAAAACACCCTCTAATCAGTAAATATTTGTATTAATTCCACGAATGGACCTTGGCCTGGGACTGTGCGGATTGAGAAGTTATGGATGCAGCTTCTGTTTGTGCTGCCATCAGAATAACCAACAAATAAAAAAATAATACACACGTATTGGTGACTACAGTACTAGACCCCCAGTGCTTTTATATTTAAAAGTGTATGTGCTTTGTGGTTGCTTTATTGCGCATGTTGTTCATACTGTGTAACACTTGTTTGAACGCAGGTGATGGGGTTGTCCATGTTGGGTGTCATTACAGCCAAAAACAAGCAGCAGTACGAAGACCAGGACGCCGTGGCCGACCATGAGGACGGAAATTGGCCTCGCCCGGTCACAACGTACGACAGCAGTACAGGTTTCCCTCCACACATGCACACACCTACGAGTTTCCCACTACAGAGACGAAGGTCCCCCATATAGCCTTAACAGACTGTTGTGGCAAGTGCTGTTTGCAAGCACCAATGAAGGTCGGCATGGTATATCAGGGGGTAGGTGGCCAACACCACACCCGGCCGCCTTTGTCTCCCAAGTGGTGACGTATACACACACCGCTCCAGGTATTTATTTGAGGTTGAGTCGACCCAGGACCGGTTCAGATAAATAATCGTCACTGGCGTTGGCCATGAGCGGGACTCCAACTCGCATGTTTGCGGGGTTTGGAGCGTAGCATACTATCCACTGCGCCACTGCTACCTTCACATAACGCACACAGAAACAACACACAGGGACCCACACGCACGGACACACAGGGACCTGCTCAACATTGAAATGTGCAGCCCTTGTGTGGCGGCCTGCGTTGAATTTGGGCGTTCATCTCGTCACCCATACAAAAGGTCTCGACAATCAATGGCAGTCCCCCTTGCCCTGCCTGGCACGCACATCGGGCCAGTCACCCCACGCACAGCACACACAACGTGCGCGTCGCGTATGCCAAATCAAGAGTCGTCCCCGAGTGTCCGGCAAATTGGACCGACTATCCCGGGCCCCGCGCTTCGGGGGAGGCCCCACGTGTAGACATCAGTGTCACATGTAATGCTTCCGGTTTAGTTTGAAGGCATCGGGGGGGGGGGCCCACGCACCCCCTATGGACGGCCCTGGTCAAAGCACACGGCAGCGCGGAGCACGCGCGTCACGCGCACGGGCCACGTGCGTCACGGGTACGTGACATCTACAAGGCAAGCACCTGCATCGCGTGGTCATCACTTGTAAGGCATGCCCTTTGTGCATGGGACGTGCGTAGTGTGTGCAACACGTGGCACATGTATGTCACACATGCGCATCGCAATGTGATGTCATGTGTACGTGGACATTTGAATCGCATGTAGCTGTCTGGTGGGCAGGACGGATCTACGTGTGGGCAAGTAAGGGGGTGGCTGAGTAAGACTGATACGGAGACACGTCAAGCCACACACTCACCACACACTCACCGGTACACTCACACACACCACATTCACCGCACACTCACTTACCGGCACACTCGCACACTGGCACTCACTGCACACTCACACACCGCACACTCACCACGCACTCGCTTACCGGCACACTGACTGCACATTCACACACACTCACCGCTCTCACCACGCACTCACTTACCGGCACACTGACTGCACATTCACACTCACACACCGCACACTCACCACGCACTCACCGGCACACTGACTGCACATTCACACACACTCAGCGCTCTCACCACGCACTCACTTACCGGCACACTGACTGCACATTCACACACACTCACCGCACACTCACTTACCAACACTCTGATTGCACATTCACACACACCGCACTCACACCGCATTCACACACACTCACACACACTCACACCGCACTCATTCACTCACACACACTCACTCACACACACTCACACAAATTTACACACACTCACCACACACTCACACACACTCACACTCACCGGCACACTCGTGTGCAAGCACACTAGTGAGCTTCCACAAGATGTGCTGCACATTAGTGAGGCCACACACCAGCAGGTTTACACATCAGTGAGCTTACACACTAGTGTGCACACACACAGTCGTAAGCTTACAGATTAGATAGCGTACCGGTCATGGGCCTCCCCTAGGTCGACTCAGCCTCAAATGAGTACTTGGTGTGGTGTAAACATCACTACTGGGGAGACAAAGGCGGCCGGGCGTGGTGTTGGCCACCCACCCCTCGTGGGCCATGCTGGCCTTCACAGGTACTTGCTTACAGCACTTGCCCCAATAGTCTATTCGGGCTATACGGGGAGTCTTTGCTTTGGTGGTGATAATACAGATGGTGATTGATTATACAGATGGTTAGGATGATGATAATGATACATTTGGTGATGATGGTGGTGATGATGGGACTGTAAGAGTGGTCCTTGAAGATATTTACTGTGTAATATTAAGACACACTAATATAAATGTAATCATTAAAGCACAATATATAACACTTGTAATTTCTGTTGAAAGCATGTGCTTTTAATGGTCACGTGTATTTGTACGTGGTTGTGCATGAATGCACGTGTTTTTATTTTCTGTATTAGGTGCTTGACGACAGCCCTTGGCCCAACAGTCTATATTGGTTGTACAGGAAATCTTTGTGTTTTGATTTACGAATGTTCCATTCACGAAATGTAGTGAAAACGAAATTGACAAATTAAGGATACTTTTCGACTTACAAAATAGAATTTCAGCGGAAACAATATATCACATGGCACGCGCCATGAGATCATCAAGCAAGAAGCTGTCATCCATTCACGACAGTGTCACGGTATCCCCATAGTGCAAAAGTAACGCCTCGTCACCTCTCCAGTCATTCCAACATGCAGATCTTTTGGTGAGTTCCTTGAAGATGTTAATTATTTTTGTTTTAAATTGATTATTATTCAACCGTTGTAATATTTGTTCTATATTATTTTTTGCATTGTGAAATATTGGTGTTTATTTTGGGTTTATAGTAGAAATGACTGTCTGAAACACATCGTAAGTTTTTCGTATTCAATTAATGGGAAAAGCCATTCCGATTTGCGATATTTTGTTTTACGGGCGTTTTTAGAAGAACGCATCCCTTTCGTAAGTAGAGGCATACATGTACAGGAATCCATTGCCAACCGCTAACTTACCAACCACGAAATTTTAGTAAACACGGATTGACTACTGGACACCTGTTTACTAACCACGAGCATCTCGCTTTGAGTATTCGCGAGTCGCGCCGAGTAGTGAAATCAAAACAACACGATGTACCTTATGGGGGGGGGGGGGTTCTTGTATTTGTTCTTGTATTTGTACGAGCTGTTGTTTGTTTATGTTACCGATGTTTACGGGGAGCGTTAGTGCAGCGGGTTAGCGAGCTGTACTATAAAGCCATAAATCCTGGTATAATTTCTGCTCATGGCCAACACCAGTGGCAATTATCTGAACCATTCCTGGACCTACCCTCGGCCTCAAATGAGTACTTGGTGCATTGTGAAAACATCAGCACTGGCAGAGACAAACCCCATATGCTGTGCTGGCCTGCATAAGTGCTCATAACGGCACTTACCCAACAGTCTGTTACATGGGGGGATCTTAGTCTTGGCGTGTAAGTGAGAGTTTGTGGACTTTGCATGTTCTTCCCCTGTTGTGCACGCGTTTTCTCAGGGTTCTCAGCTTTCAAAAAAGAACAACCAATTCTAACTGTAAGATATTACCTGCAAATTACTTAAACAAGGATTACACACCGTGGCAACATCGCCCCCTTCTGTGAAAGCTGGACAGGACCCTCCTGCAAAAGAGTGAGACTTCTCTGAATAAACAAATGTAGCACGGCAATCTTTGAGATAATAAAAAAAAACTATTCACCCCTAGAGTGGACAAGGTAGCGAGGGCGATCCTAGCAAGCGAGGGAGCTGTACTCAGACGGAACAGACGACGGCTCCCAGCCGACCTCTTCGCCTTTGTCGATCTTGTCATCGTTGGAGGCCGGTCTCAGCTCTGCGAGGATCGCCTCAAACTTGGGGCGCTCTAACGGCGCGTGGCTCCAGCAGCGGTGCATCACCTTGCGGCTGTGGGGCGAGGGGAGGGTGCAGTGAGGGTGCGAGGAAGGCGAATCGCGCACATGCTCAGACTGCGCTTTCACCTCTTCCAGTGTGCGTTCGTTCTCAGAATGGTTGAATGAGTGCCGATGATGTTAATGACGTCACAGAGGGGGATGAAGGGGGTCAGGTGGCGAGGGGGGTGAGGGGGGGGTGAGTAGGTAGAGGGTCATGAAGGCATAAAATATCTACAGAATGGATTCACACAGCGGCGTCTAAATGCCACTGCATCTCCATACGTAGTGCAGAAACACTGATCATGTTTATCTTGTAGAGAGAGAAGCAGTCTGTGGGTCTCTACAGTGAGGGAAAAAAGTATTTCATCCCCTGCTGATTTTGTACGTTTGCCCACTGACAAAGAAATGATCAGTCTATCATTTTAATTGTAGGTTTATTTGAACAGTGAGAGACAGAATAACAACAAAAAATCCAGAAAAACGCATGTCAAAAATGTTATGAATTTATTTGCATTTTAATGAGGGAAATAAGTATTTGACCCCTCTGCAAAACATGACTTAGTACTTGGTGGCTAAACCCTTGTTGGAAATCACAGAGGTCAGACGTTTCTTGTAGTTGGCCACCAGGTTTGCACACATCTCAGGAGGGATTTTGTCCCACTCCTCTTTGCAGATCTTCTCCAAGTCATTAAGGTTTCGAGGCTGACGTTTGGCAACGCGAACCTTTAGCTCCCTCCACAGATTTTCTATGGGATTAAGGTCTGGAGACTGGCTAGGCCACTCCAGGACCTTAATGTGTTTCTTCTTGAGCCACTCCTTTGTTGCCTTGGCCGTGTGTTTTTGGTTATTGTCATGCTGGAATACCCATCCACGACCTATTTTGAATGCCCTGGCTGAGGGAAGGAGGTTCTCACCCAAGATTTGATGGTACATGGCCCCGTCCATCGTCCCTTTGATGCGGTGAAGTTGTCCTGTCCCCTTAGCAGAAAAACACCCCCAAAGCATAATGTTTCCACCTCCATGCTTGACGGTGGGGATTGTGTTCTTGGGGTCATAGGCGGCATTCCTCCTCCTCCAAACACGGCGAGTTGAGTTGATGCCAAAGAGCTCCATTTTGGTCTCATCTGACCACAACACTTTCACCCAGTTGTCCTCTGAATCATTCAGATGTTCATTGGCAGGGAAAAAAGTATTTGATCCCCTGCTGATTTTGTACGTTTGCCCACTGACAAAGAAATGATGAGTCTATATTTTTAATGGTAGGTTTATTTGAACAGTGAGAGACAGAATAACAACAAAAAAATCCAGAAAAATGCATGTCAAAAATGTTATAAATTAATTTGCATTTTAATGAGGGAAATAAGTATTTGACCCCCTCTCAATCAGAAAGATTTATGGCTCCCAGGTGTTTTTTATACAGGTAACGAGCCGAGGTTAGGAGCACACTCTTAAAGGGAGTGCTCCTAATCTCAGCTTGTTACCTGTATAAAAGACACCTGTCCACAGACGCAATCAATCAATCAATCAGATTCCAAACTCTCCACCATGGCCAAGACCAAAGAGCTCTTCAAGGATGTCGGACAAGATTGTAGACCTACACAAGGCTGGAATGGGCTACAAGACCATTGCCAAGCAGCTTGGTGAGAGGTGAGAAGAGTTAAAGCGATTATTCGCAAATGGAAGAAATACAAAAGAACGGTCAATCTCCCTTGGTCTGGGGCTCCATGCAAGATCTCACCTCGTGGAGTTGCAATGATCATGAGAACGGTGAGGTCGTGGATGGGTATTCCAGCATGACAATGACCCAAAACACACGGCCAAGGCAACAAAGGAGGGGCTCAAGAAGAAGCACATTAAGGTCCTGGAGTAGCCTAGCCAGTCTCCAGACCTTAATCCCATGGAAAATCTGTGGAGGGAGCGGAAGGTTCGAGTTGCCAAACGTCAGCCTCGAAACCTTAATGACTTGGAGAAGATCTGCAAAGAGGAGTGGGACAAAATCCCTCCTGAGATGTGTGCAAACCTGTTGGCCACCTACAAGAAACGTCTGACCTCTGTGATTGCCAACAAGGGTTTTGCCACCAAGTGCAGAGGGGTCAAATACTTATTTCCCTCATTATAATGCAAATCAATTCATAACATTTTTGACATGCATTTTTCTGGATTTTGTTGTTATTCTGTCTCTCACTGTTCAAATAAACCTACCATTAAAAATATAGACTGATCATTTCTTTGTCAGTGGGCAAACGTACAAAATCAGCAGGGGATCAAATACTTTTTTCCCCCAATGTATATGTGCTTTCTTGAGCAGGGGGACCTTGCGTGCGCTGCAGGATTTCAGTCCTTAACGGCGTAGTGTGTTACCAATTGTTTTCTTGGTGACTATGGTCCCAGCTGCCTTGAGATCATTGACAAGATCCTCCCGTGTAGTTCTGGGCTGATTCCTCACCGTTCTCATGATCATTGCAATTCCACGAGGTGAGATCTTGCATGGAGCCCCAGGCCGAGGGAGATTGACAGTTCTTTTGTGTTTCTTCCATGATGCGCACCAACTGTTGTCACCTTCTCACCAAGCTGCTTGGCAATGGTCTTGTAGCCCATTCCAGCCTTGTGTAGGTCTATAATCTTGTCCCTGACATCCTTGGAGAGCTCTTTGGTCTTGGCCATGGTGGAGAGTTTGGAATCTGATTGATTGATTGCGTCTGTGGACAGGTGTCTTTTATACAGGTAGCAAGCTGAGATTAGGAGCACTCCCTTTAAGAGTGTGCTCCTAATCTCAGCTCGTTACCTGTATAAAAGACACCTGGGAGCCGCTTTCTGATTGAGAGGGGGTCAAATACTTATTTCCCTCATTAAAATGCAAATCAATTTATAACATTTTTGACATGCGTTTTTCCGGATTTTTTTGTTGTTTTTCTGTCTCTCACTGTTCAAATAAACCTACCATTAAAATTATAGACTGATAATTTCTTTGTCAGTGGGCAAACGTACAAAATCAGCAGGGGATCGAATACTTTTTTCCCTCATTGTATGTGAGGAGTCTGCGGGTCGCAACAGCACGTACGTCTGGAAGTAGGACATTCCAGACTAAGAGGGTTCATAATGGCCGTGTCAACGAGACTGAACCAGCCAGCACAACTCACTGCTAATAACACATCACATAATTCACCCTTAAGCAATTGTTCAATCAATTAATTAAATCACTACAATTAAAATCAAAGAATATCCCAGAACAAACACTTCGCACTCTCCTCCGTCAGCCACCTGCATCGACAATAGAAACGCATCAGTCCAGCAGTGGATAAAACCTGGTGTGGGAGGTATGGGGGGGCGGCTTACACTTGTGGTGGACAGCAGGGGGGTGGCTGCATGCAGTAGCCATCGCAGATCAAGCGGTAGAACTTGTCATCGACTGCCATGCACCAGGGTAAGGGGCCTCTCCTACACCCACACATATCACACACCGAGCGGTACACACGTCACACCGAGGAGCACGCACGTCACACACCGAGCAGGTTGCACAGGTCTCCTTTATCAAGACAAACGTGGAGCAGATTACACCTACTACAATACGCCTGTCACAATGCCCCCCTCTCCCCCCCCCCCCCCCAGTTTATGGGGGGGCGCGGGCCTCACTCCCCCCTTCGCGTCAGCCCCCCCTAATAAATGGTCCGGTTGCATTGTGAATGCACCACTCGAATGACGTGCAGTCCCGTGGCGCACTGTAACGGGCTCGTGGTTTACTCAATAAAATTCAACGTAAAAAAATAAAAACGATCCCAAGACATTATTTAAAATAATGTATGGCCATCGTGTGTCAGCATCACAGGCGAAAATTGGCATGTAGAAAAAAAAACTTCACTGCGACTCACTCAATTGGGATTGCTCGCAGCAAACAGCACTTGACCTGCTTACAGGTTAGGTGCTGAATAACCGTGTGTCACACAGAGAACAGTTGCCACTGAGGCTGCCCTTTTCAAATGCTTGAGATGAGATGTGATTATCGCGTGTAAATGTACACACTAAAATAACGAAAAAATTATAAGCGAACTATTATCGTTTCAGGTGGCAGGGTGGTGCAGCGGTGATCTTTGACCCTCGCAACAAGAAGGGCCTTGGTTAATGATCCGACTGGCACTTTGCGGAGTTTTCTACGTTCGCACCTTTGTTCTGTATGGGTTATCCAGTTTGCTCACATAGCTAGAAAACACACAATCACAATGTAACTGGGTATTGGCCAAGCATCCCAATGCTAAAGTTACCTGCAAAGTACTTCATTGGGATGACACTCGGCAGCAGAGCCGGATGATGGCATTGCTGGGGCCCTATGCCATTGTCAAGTTTAAGAGGCCCCTTCTATGAATGCCTGTATATTTTTGTCAGCAGAATGAAAATAACTGCTTTGGAGAGTCTTTTTTTCTCACCGATCTTTATTTATTAAGCAATTATGTTAAAACTCAAAACCTCGTGTCCATTTCTTGTTTCGTATTTAGAGATCCCCCCCCTCTCTTAATGCGAGGCCCTAAGCTGCAAGTGTGGCCGGTCTGAGCTCGCCTGTGATGAATCACACGTATAATTGTGCACTCTAATTTTCTATGGGTGGCCAGGAGAATTTAATCTTATTTAAGTGAATGCAATGGTGATCAGGGGATTGGATCCAGAGCCCCACGTACACAGTAGAGTACAAGGGAACGCCCACAATACAGATTTGAGCTGACCTGCGGATTGAGAAATTGAACTGTTTTGTGACGTGGAGGGTGTTTCTGACCGCTATTATGACCGACCCATCCCGACGGGAGTTGAGAGGACAGGGTGGACCGGCTGCATGAGCTTACTCTCCGGCACTGCACAGCACAACATCGCCTCCCTACTGCAAAAATACTCGGCAGGACCCTCCTGAAAATGAAAGTCTTCGGAATCAGTGAGGCCTGTCCTTGGGAGGACAGGCGTAGTCTTGGTCGTCACAAGCGAACATTTGTTTCTCCACATGAATTTGTATCCCCGGGTTACCATCAGGGCTGGGCGCTGCAAGCTTAGCTTCTGAGATCTGATGAGACTGGCCGTTTTTAAAAGGTAATTTCGGCATCTGGAGCCCAAGCATGTAACAACTTTATGCAACTTCTTGGTTATTTTGATAAAGTCACGTAGAATGGAAATAAAATAATAAAAATAAAACATCATAAAAAATAAAATTCTCACGACGTTTCTGCCAAAACACAAGTAGCCTTCTTCAGGTGAAGGAACAGAACTGTCGGGACAACAGCGCTTCAATAACTGCTGCTAAGATTCCCAGCGTCTTTTAAGCTAGGTGGGAGAGGTAAAGCGCCTTGACAAAGGAGTTTACATATCAAACAGGATAATTTAGCATTGAAATAGCTGTGTAAAGTGTTGGATCAGCAGGGTGTTAAAGTCAGAAATTAGCATGTAACTGGGAGATTAGCATGATGTTAATGTGAGAGATTAGCATGCGACTGGTCACGGAAATAGCTATATTAAAGTCAAAGTTTACATATCAAGCGAGGCATTTAGTATATGGACGTTAAAGGACTGCAACTACCCAACTATCATACAATAAACCGATGTGAGAAAAAACTAAGTATAAACTACATCAATATAATAAATGTACTCAATATATTTTTCAAAAAGTTGAGCTATAAACATAAAGTAACTAGGTATACACTACACTATATAATGAATACCATATAGTAAACGAATTAATACAACTAAAATATAACTACATCAATGTTATCAATAAACTCTATATACTCTCCCATCAGCTGAGCTACTAACAATAAGTCATTATACATTACAATGCCCTATGGCGAAAAAATGGGTGGCGGTTTTTTCCTTCTTTCAAACGTTAGCACCATGGAGAGCGACGAGCCTCGTTCAGACGGACGAGTCCATCCATGCTCGGAACGGAGGAGGGGGGAGAAACAGCCACGATGCGCTGCTCTGTCCTGTGTTGCGTTACAACCATGCCATAAACTAGACTACTATACATTGTAATGTTATACCTTCCAATCTAAACTACATTGTATAATATCGTATACACAGCCCAATGTAAGCTCGAACATTATGCATGATATTGATATGTCTCCAACTAAAATTTTCCAACATTACACGACTATTCACCATAATATACACTACCATAGACAAACCCACCCTTGAATTATACAATGCGTTACTTTACACTACCCTATACTTTAGACTGTAAAATGTTAGACTTGTAATATTACACTATGTATTATTCTACCAACCCTACTGTATACCACACTGCTGTATATTCACAATACAATTACGATACTATATATTGCCTTATGAATTATGTTAAACATTACAATGTTATACTATTTATTATTATGTAACATGCTATAAACCATACCATTGACCGTCGTGTGAAGAGGCAGTGCCAGCGAATGGACTGCAGTCTGAATGTCACCATAAAATACAATCAATTAAGAACTGAAATTGTTTATAACGTCTTTCCAATGAAATTTTGATTTAAAGCTTTCGTGACTGCAGTAATTAATATGCTTAGTTCTTTCGGTAAAGTCACGTTGAAGGGAAACAACAAAATAATAAAATATATATAAAACAATAAAAATTCTCACGACGTTTCGACCATAACACAAACCAATTCCTCAACCACATCAATTCCATACACCCAGCCATCAGATTCACCATGGAGGTCGAAAAAGATGGCAAGCTACCCTTTTTGGATGTCCTAATTAAAAGGAGACCTGATGGTTCAATGAGCCACTCTGTCCACAGGAAAGCTACGCATACGAATGCTTACTTAAAACTGGATTCCCACCACCATCCATGTCAGAAGAACTCCCTCATCAAGACTCTATAGCATAGAGCCCAATGCATTTCCGACCAGGAACACATTGCCAGCGAACTTAAGCACGTACACCAAGCTCTCAAGGCTAATGGTTACTCCGACTACACAATCCGCAAAGCCATCTCTCCAGCCATGAAGAAGGATCCTCTTGAGGAGCCATTCAAAACCATCACCTTACCCTACATTGCGGGGGTCACAAAAAAGATCTCCAAAATCCTGAATAAACACAAGATCCAGGTCCGATTCAACACAGTACATAAAATCCGTGATCTGGTTCCGTCTGTAAAAGATGTGGTTCCAGACATACAGTACCCGGACGTCTACAAACTAAGTTGCCTCTGTGGTAGCAGTTACATTGGAGAAACCAAACGACATATCTGGGACCGCATCCGTGAATATAAAGCAGACTTGAAACACGGTAGGACGAGCACCTCAGCCGTGGCAGATCACTGTTATAATTCAGTGGGCTCACATGACATTGACTTCTCCAAGACGGACGTTCTCTGCAAGCCATCCGGCTACCATGAGAGATTCGTTCATGAGGCCATCCACATATACAAACACAGAAACAATTTCAACCGAGAAGATGGATTCTGGCTTAGTAACCATTGGAAAGATGTTATAAACCATTTTGGTACTTAATTGATTGTATTTTATGGTGACTTTCAGATCGCAGTCCATTCGCTGCCACTGCCTCTTAATACCTTTCACACGACGGTCAATGGTATGGTTTATAGCAGGGGTGTCCAAACTTTTTTTCCCGAGGGCCACATACAGAAAAATATACGAAGGATTGGGCCACTCACTAGACGTGAGGTATACTGCCTCACTTCTCATGCACTAATATTGTCAAAATCAATCAAATGCAGGTAAATTACGTTTGATTATTGAACATGTTTGAAGAAAAAAAGCCTCCATCATAGCTCTTCATTAATAGATTTTAATTTAATTTTTTTTACAAAAAGGTTGGCAGGTAATTCTCTCAGTGACAGCCTCAGATTGGTTCTTAGGGTGCTGATCCCCCTTCATTGTCCATATGAAGGGAGAGACAAGAAGACAAATAGGGGATGTGGATATTTCAAGCTTATTACACAAATAAATTATTGGGCTTGTTAACACATCAACTAACGTTTGTTAAAAAAAATTGTCATCAACTTTAATTGACTGAATTTATGAAGTAATTGGGCTTATTAACAAATGAAAACGGTGTGTATATTTTAACTCACCTGTAATGGGAATAATGTTACGCTCAGTGGGAGCAGTGATGCTGCGCTTTGGTCTGAAGGATAGCTGGCAGGTCAGGAGTAAGTTTGGTGGTTGAGATGCGAAGGACGTCACGGAGATGGCTGTCGGTCGTTCTGGTTCTCAGCCTGCTTTTGTTCAGCGTTAACAGAGATAATGTCTGCTCACATATGTATGTTGTTATTATTCTGTCTCTCACTGTTCAAATAGACCTACCATTAAAATTATAGACTGATCATTTCTTTGTCAGTGGGCAAACGTACAAAATCAGCAGGGGATCGAATACTTTTTTCCCTCATTGTATGTGAGGAGTCTGTGGGTCGCAACAGCACGTACGGCTGGAAGTAGGACATTCCAGACTAAGAGGGTTCATAATGGCCGTGTCAACGAGACTGAACCAGCCAGCACAACTCACTGCCAATAACACATCACGTAATTCACCCTTAAGCAATTGTTCAATCAATTAATTGAATCACTACAATTAAAATCAAAGAATATCCCAGAACAAACACTTAGCACTCTCCTCCGGCAGCCACCTGCATCCACAATAGAAACGCATCAGTCCAGCATTGGATAAAACCTGGTGTGGGAGGTATGGGGGGGCGGCTTACACTCGCGGTGGACAGCAGGGGGGTGGCTGCATGCAGTAGCCATCGCAGATCAAGCGGTAGAACTTATCATAGACTGCCATGCGCCAGGGTAAGGGGCCTCTCCTACACCCACACACATCACACACCGTGCGGTACACACGTCACACCGAGGAGCACGCACGTCACACACCGAGCAGGTTGCACAGGTCTCCTTTATCAAGACAAACGTGGAGCAGATTACACCTACTACAATACGCCTGTCACAATGCCCCCCTCTCCCCCCCCCCTCCAGTTTATGGGGGGGCACGGGCCTCACTCCCCCCTTCGCGTCAGCCCCTACTAATAAATGGTCCAGTTGCATTGTGAATGCACCACTCGAATGACGTGCAGTCCCGTGGCGCACTGTAACGGGCTCATGATTTACTCAATACAATTCAACGTAAAAAAATGAAAACGATCCCAAGACATTATTTAAAATAAAGTATGGCCATCGTGTGTCAGCATCACAGGCGAAAATTGGCATGTAAAAAAAAACTTCACTGCGAATCACTCAATTGGGATTGCTCGCAGCAAACAGCACTTGACCTGCTTGCAGGTTAGGTGCTGAATAACCGTGTGTCACACAGAGAACAGTTGCCACTGAGGGTGCCCTTTTAAAATGCTTGATGAGATGTGATTATCGCGTGTAAATGTGCACACTAAAATAACCAAAAAATTATAAGCGAACTATTATCGTTTCAGGTGGCAGGGTGGTGCACCGGTGATCTTTGACCCTCGCAACAAGAAGCGCCTTGGTTAATTAATTATCCAGTTTGCTCACATAGCTAGAAAACACACAATCACAATGTAACTGGGTATTGGCCAAGCATCCCAATGCTAAAGTTACCTGCAAATTACTTCATTGGGATGACACTCGGCAGCAGAGCCGGATGATGGCATTGCTGGGGCCCTATGCCATTGTCAAGTTTAAGAGGCCCCTTCTATGAATGCCTGTATATTTTTGTCAACAGAATGAAAATAACTGCTTTGGAGAGTATTTTTTTCTCACTGATCTTTATTTATTAAGCAATTATGTTAAAACTCGAAACCTCGTGTCCATTTCTTGTTTCGTATTTAGAGATCCGCCCCTCTCTTAATGCGAGGCCCTAAGCTGCAAGTGTGGCCGGTGTGAGCTCGCCTGTGATGAATCACACATATAATTGTGCACTCTAATTTTCTATGGGTGGCCAGAAGAATGGTGATCAGGGGATTGGATCCAGAGCCCCACGTACACAGTAGAGTACAAGGGAACGCCCACAATACAGATTTGAGCTGACCTGCGGATTGAGAAATTTAACTGTTTTGTGACGTGGAGGGTGTTTCTGAACGCTATTGTGACCGACCCGTCCCGACGGGAGGAGAGAGGACAGGGTGGACGGGCTGCATGAGCATACTCTCCGGCACTGCACAGCACAACATCGCCTCCCTACTGCAAAAATACTCGGCAGGACCCTCCTGAAAATGAAAGTCTTCGGAATCAGTGAGGCCTGTCCTTGGGAGGACAGGCGTAGTCTTGGTCGTCACAAGCGAACATTTGTTTCTCCACATTAATTTGTATCCCCGGGTTACCATCAGGGCTGGGCGCTGCAAGCTTAGCTTCTGAGATCTGATGAGATTGGTAGCCGTTTTTTAAAAGGTAATTTCGGCATCTGGAGCCCAAGCATGCAACAACTCTATGCAACTTCCTGGTTCTTTTGGTAAAGTTACGTAGAATAGAAATAAAATAATAAAAATAAAACATAATAAAAAATTAAATTCTCACGACGTTTCGGCCACAACACAAGTAGCCTTCTTCAGGTGAAGGAACAGAACTGTCGGGACGACAGCGCTTCAATAACTGCTGCTAAAATTCGCAGCGTCTTTTAAACTAGGTGGGAGAGGTAAAGCGCCTTGACAAAGGAGTTTACATATCAAACAGGATAATTTAGCATTGAAATAGCTGTGTTAAAGTGTTGGATCAGCAGGGTGTTAAAGTCAGAAATTAGCATGTAACTGGGAGATTAGCATGATGTTAATGTGAGCGATTAGCATGCGACTGGTCACGGAAATAGCCATCTCAACAGAGGCATTTAGTATATGGACGCTAAAGGACTGCAACTACCCAACTATTATACAATTAACCGATGTGAAAAAAAACTAAGTATAAACTACATCAATATAATAAATGTACTCAATATGTTCTTCAATACGTTGAGCTATAAACATAAAGTAACTGTGTATACACTACACTATATAATGAATACCATATAGTAAACGAATTAATAAAACTAAAATATAAACTACATCAATCTTATTAATAAACTCTATATACTCTCCAATCAGCTGAGCTACTAACAATAAGTCATACATTACAATGCCATATGGCGAAAAAATGGGTGGCGGTTTTTTCCTTCTTTCCAACGTTAGCACCATGGAGAGCGACGAGCCTCGTTCAGACGGACGAGTCCATCCATGCTCGGAACGGAGGAGGGGGGAGAAACAGCCACGATGTGCTGCTCTGTCCTGTGTTGCGTTACAACCATGCCATAAACTAGACTACTATACATTGTAACGTTATACCTTCCAATCTAAACTACATTGTATAATATCGTATACACAGCCCAATGTAAGCTCGAACATTATGCAGTATATTTATATGTCTTCAACTAAACTTTTTCCTACATTACACGACTATACACCGTAATATACACTACCATAGACAAACCCACCCTTTAATTACACAATGCGTTACTTTACACTACCCTATACTTTAGACTGTAAAATGTTAGACTTGTAATATTACACTATGTATTATTCTACCAACCCTACTGTATACCACACTGCTGTATATTCACAATACAATTACGATACTATATATTGCCTTATGAATTATGTTAAACATTACAATGTTATACTATTTATTATTATATAACATGCTATAAACCATACCATTGACCGTCGTGTGAAGAGGCAGTGCCAGCGAATGGACTGCAGTCTGAATGTCACCATAAAATACAATCAATTAAGAACTGAAATTGTGTATAACGTCTTTCCTATGAAATTTTGATTTAAAGCTTTCGTGACTGCAGTAATTCATAATCTTAGTTCTTTCGGTAAAGTCACGTTGAAGGGAAACAACAAAATAATAATATATATATAAAACAATAAAAATTCTCACGACGTTTCGACCATAACACAAACCAATTCCTCGACCACATCAATTCCATACACCCAGCCATCAGATTCACCATGGAGGTCGAAAAAGATGGCAAGCTACCCTTTTTGGATGTCCTAATTAAAAGGAGACCTGATGGTTCAATGAGCCACTCTGTCGACAGGAAAGCTACGCATACGAATGCTTACTTAAAACCGGATTCCCACCACCATGCATGCCAGAAGAACTCCCTCATCAAGACTCTATACCATAGAGCCCAATGCATTTCCGACCAGGAACACATTGCCAGTGAACTTAAGCACGTACACCAAGCTCTCAAGGCTAATGGTTACTCCGACTACACAATCCGCAAAGCCATCACTCCAGCCATGAAGAAGGATCCTCTTGAGGAGCCTTTCAAAACCATCACCTTACCCTACATTGCGGGGGTCACAAAAAAGATCTCCAAAATCCTGAATAAACACAAGATCCAGGTCCGATTCAACACAGTACATAAAATCCGTGATCTGGTTTCGTCTGTAAAAGATGTGGTTCCAGACATACAGTACCCGGACGTCTACAAACTAAGTTGCCTCTGTGGTAGCAGTTACATTGGAGAAACCAAACGACATATCTGGGACCGCATCCGTGAACATAAAGCAGACTTGAAACACGGTAGGACGAGCACCTCAGCCGTGGCAGATCACTTTTATAATTCAGTGGGCTCACATGACATTGACTTCTCCAAGACGGACGTTCTCTGCAAGCCATCCGGCTACCATGACAGATTCGTTCATGAGGCCATCCACATATACAAACACAGAAACAATTTCAACCGAGAAGATGGATTCTGGCTTAGTAACCATTGGAAAGACGTTATAAACCATTTTGGTACTTAATTGATTGTATTTTATGGTGACTTTCAGATCGCAGTCCATTCGCTGCCACTGCCTCTTAATACCTTTCACACGACGGTCAATGGTATGGTTTATAGCAGGGGTGTTCAAACTTTTTTTCCCGAGGGCCACATACAGAAAAATATACGAAGGATTGGGCCACTCACTAGACGTGAGGTATACTGCCTCACTTCTCATGCACTAATATTGTCAAAATCAATCAAATGCAGGTAAATTACGTTTGATTATTGAACATGTTTGAAGAAAAAAAGCCTCCATCATAGCTCTTCATTAGTAGATTTTAATTTCATTTTTTACAAAAAGGTTGGCAGGTAATTCTCTCAGTGACAGCCTCAGATTGGTTCTTAGGGTGCTGATCCCCCTTCATTGTCCATATGAAGGGAGAGACAAGAAGACAAATAGGGGATGTGGATATTTCAAGCTTATTACACAAATAAATTATTGGGCTTGTTAACACATCAACTAACGTTTGTTAAAAAAAATTCTCATCAACTTTAATTGACTGAATTTATGTAGTAATTGGGCTTATTAACAAATGAAAACGGTGTGTATATTTTTAACTCACCTGTAATGGGAATAATGTTACGCTCAGTGGGAGCAGTGATGCTGCGCTTTGGTCTGAAGGATAGCTGGCAGGTCAGGAGTAAGTTTGGTGGTTGAGATGCGAAGGACGTGACGGAGATGGCTGTCGGTCGTTCTGGTTCTCAGCCTGCTTTTGTTCAGCGTTAACAGAGAGAATGTCTGCTCACATATGTATGTTGAGCCGAACAGACTCATCATTCGTTTTGCATGGCGTCTCGTCAGAGGAAACTTGGCCTTTTCCAAACTCCGGTAGAAGTCAGGTAGGGAGAGAAGCTGATGCTGATTCTTCAGAGAATCATCACACTGAATTTCGATCAGTCCTAATTGCAGACTCTCCTCCACTTCTTTTGCATCCATTGAAAACGGAGCCGCAAACAGTGTGATTTCCTTCTCAATGACAGAAAAATCTTGGAAGCGCTGACTGAATTCTGTCATGAGAGATGTGATCACAGACACATATTCTCCCATTTTTGCAGAGAGCTTGGCATTTGGAAATGCGCATTGATTTCGGTCAGCGTGGGGAAGTGCGCTACATTGAAGTTGCGCAGTTGTGACTCGAAGAGACGGAGCTTCGCACGGAATGCTTTCATGTGCACATACAGCTGTGGTACCAGCTGCTCTTTGCCTTGTAGTCTCTTGTTCGGGGTGTTGAGATGATCAGTGAGATCAACTAAAAAAGCCAGGCCTGCCAACCATAAAGGGTCACTGATCTCATGGAGAGGTCTGCCCTTTTCTTTCAAAAACTTGTCGATATTTGATCTCAGGGAATAAAACCGCTGCAGCACGGAGCCGCGACTGAGCCAGCGCACTTGAGAATGGTAGAGTAGGTCCCCGTATTCAGCATCGACATCAGAGAGGAACGCTTGCAATTCTCTGTGGTAAAGCCCTCGGGCCATTATTTTTTTTGACATTTTTCACAACTGTGTTCATCACATCGCCAAGCTGGATTATCTTGGCACAGAGGGCTTCTTGGTAGATGATACAGTGCATTTTAACAGTCTCACCTCCGCTCTCCTGCACCTTGGCACTCACCATAGAAGCCATTCCTTTGCGCTCGCCTGTCATTGCTGGAGCCCCATCCGTTGTAATTCCACACAGCTTGTCCCATTTAAGTCCAGCCTGGTTAATTGAATCTGACACATCTTCAAAACATATCCTTCCCAGTTGTTGTCCCCTTTAGACTCCGAAGATCAAGCAGTTCCTCCGTAATGCAAAAATTCTCATCAACTCCCCGCAAAAAAATTAACAGCCGTGCAGTGTCCGTGGCATCTGTGCTCTCATCACATGCAATCGAGTAAAAATCGAAAGCACAAGCTTTATCTGACACTTGCTGTTTTAAGTTAGCCGACAAGTCTTCAATTCGCCGCACAACCTTATTTCTGGACAACACTAACATCGTTAAAATCCTGCAATTTCTCCAGGCACATTCCCACGACTTTAGCGAGGCACTGTTTGATGAAGTCACTGTCTGAGAAAGGTTTCCCGTGTAGGGCAATGAGTTGAGTTACTTCATTGCTGGCTATTGTTGCATTTTCTTGAGCTTTGTTAGCACGGAAAAAAAACCCTGCTGCTGCGTTAGCAGGCTAGCTTGCCATTTGCTTTACCTTCTCTCTCCGCTCGGCGCCAGTGTAGGACGTGAAGGTCTGATGTTTCGTTTCATAATGCCGTCGTACATTGTACTCTTTCATCACGGCAACACTCTCATTACAAATCAAACAAACACACTTCCCCTTGGTTTCTATGAAAAAAAAAAACATTTTTCCACCGAGTCTGAAATTTTCTGCACTCGCTTGCAATCTTGCGTCTCTTCGGTTCCGGCATTTCTGGTGACCCTGAGCAAATGTTTTCTACGATTGCTTGCTTTGTGGAGACGCTGCCTTGTTCAAGACAATAGCGCTATCTAGTGTTTAAATTAAGAAATGCAATACAGTGGGCCATAGTCCATTATATTTTTAAACTTTGATACGGGCCAATTAAAAATGGATGGCGGGCCGCAGTTGGCCCGCGGGCCGTAGTTTGGACACCCCTGGTTTATAGCATGTTATATAATAATAAATAGTATAACATTGTAATGTTTAACATAATTCATGAGGCAATATATAGTATTGTAATTTATAGTGAATATACAGCTGTGTGGTATACAGTAGGGTTGGTAGAATAATACATAGTGTAATATTACAAGTCTAATATTTTACAGTCTAAAGTATAGGGTAGTCTAAAGTAACGCATTGTATAATTCAAGGGTGGGTTTGTCTATGGTAGTGTATATTACGGTGTATAGTTGTGTAATGTAGGAAAAAGTTTATTTGGAGACATATCAATATAATGCATAATGTTAGAGCTTACATTGGGCTGTGTATACGATATTATACAATGTAGTTTAGATTGGAAGGTATAACATTACAATGTATAGTAGTCTAGTTTATGGCATGGTTGTAACGCAACAGGACAGAGCAGCACATCGTGGCTGTTTCTCCCCCCTCCTCCGTTCCGAGCATGGATGGACTCGTCCGTCTGAACGAGGATCGTCGCTCTCCGTGGTGCTAACGTTGGAAAGAAGGAAAAAACCGCCACCCATTTTTTTCGCCATATGGCATTGTAATGTATAACGACTTATTGTTAGTAGCTCAGCTGATGGAGAGTATATAGAGTTTATTGATAACATTGATGTAGTTTGTATTTTAGTTTTTTTATTAGTTTACTATATGGTATTCATTAGATAGTGTAGTGTATACCCAGTTACTTTATGTTTATCGCTCAATTTATTGAAGAATATATTGAGTACATTTATTATATTGATGAAGTTTCTACTTAGTTTTTTTTCACATCGGTTTATTGTATGATAGTTGGGTAGTTGCAGTCCTTTAGCGTCCATATACTAAATGCCTTTGTTGAGATGGAAAATTTGACTTTAACATAGCTATTTCCGTGACCAGTCACATGCTAATCCCTCACATTAACATCATGCTAATCTCCCAGTTACATGCTAATTTCTGACTTTAACACCCTGCTGATCCAACACTTTAACGCAGCTATTTCAATGCTAAATTATCCTGTTTGATATGTAAACTCCTTTGTCAAGGCGCTTTACCTCTCCCACCTAGTTTAAACGACACTGCGAATCTTAGCAGCAGTCATTGAAGTGCTGTCGTCCCGACAGTTTTGTTCCTTCACCTGATGAAGGCCACTTGTGTTGTAGCCGAAACGTCGTGAGAATATTATTGTGTTATTTTATTTTATCAATTTATTATTTTATTCTCATTCTACGTGACTTTACCGAAAGAACCAAAGAAGATTAACAAAGATAATTTCCACCAGCAGATGGTGCTAGAACGTGGTATGTCCAGAGTACAGTATTTATCACAGCGTTAAATCTGAGTCATTGTTTGCGTAGCTTTCTGGTGGATCGTGAAACCCGCTGAGATCCACCAGAATGAATCGCGGTGCTTGGTGGATTAATACCGCTGCTCCGTTGGCATCTCGTGGCCATACCGCAGCCTGTATCTACTGTAAATGTAATCTTCATATTAAATAGAGGCTACAACAAATGTGAATATTGTTGTTGTTGTCTCCCTGTACCGTTACAGATACTCGGATGTGATTGTGCACCGGCTGCTGGCCGTGTGCGTGGGCGCCGACCCCACGTACCCGGCGCTCACCGACAAGCAGAATGAGCAGCAGCTCTGCAACAACCTCAACTACCGCCACAAGATGGCGCAATACGCCCAACGCTCGTCTGTAGCTTTCCACACGCAGGTGGGAGGCGGAAGTGTGGGCCACGTGGAGCTTGCACGGCGTGTGCTTAGGCACCTGATAATGCGTCCATTCGTCTCTTGAAAACCATTTTTAAGGTCACGAAAGCAGGCATCGTATTGTGCGTGTAGTAAGAATCAATTGTTTTCTATTCGCACGCTTACGTGTGGTGGTGCCGTGGCTGTACTGGTTGGCTACACTTGACATTGCTTTTCAGCATTCTTCTGTGTTTGTCGAAAAACCTAGTCACTTGGCACATTTACCCATGATGTGACAACTTGATTTGATTGGCTCTGTCAGGTGATGGAGGATTATAGTCAATACAATTGACATTGTACCTTCATGATTGAACTCAAAATAATCCCCATGACATGATGCCAATAGCACAACTGGAATAAATTAGCGGGGGGGTGCGGAAAAATACCTTAAATTTTGTTAAATAATTATGGGCTTGGTAAGTGATGCGCGTGTGTCTGCTCTTTGCCACGTAGCGGTGATTAACGGCTGTTGTTGTTGTGGTCTCAGTTGTTCTTCAAGACTAAGAGAGTGGTGAGCGAAGAGGGCTTCGTGCTGTTTGCGTGCAAAAACGCCGTGGTGGTGCTCATTCCCAAGTACGGCTTGGAGGGGACGGTTTTCTTTGACTCCAAAGATCTCAAGCTCAACGTTACCTTCGACGAGGAGGTAGGGCATGTGTTCACTTAACCGGGAGGTATTGGCATTTCCTGAACGGCTGAATTCTGCATTTAAACCCAGGACTGGCTTAATGCACTGGGACCCAAGCCCCCTGACCATCTCTCTACGATTAGGTTTCTATCAGACACACAGACACTTGGTTTAAGGTGGAAGAACGCAGTGAGATACGAAGCTCCGTTTTTTTGCCATTTGGCAGTGTGGACTATTGCAGAGGAAGTTACACCGGTGGATACATTAGAGCCGGATGGCTCACAGGGCTATACCAAAATAAACTGAAACTGAATTAAATGATGTAAATGCGTTTCAAATATAAAACGGTCACAATTAAATTTGCTTTGGAAATAACTGCCATGACGGAGCCCGTATTGTCACGGAGAGGACATCACATTAAAAATACAGTAAAATCCCTCAGATCCGGAAGAATTATAGAGAAAATCTAATGCTTTCTGTAAACAATGAGAAACTCGAAGGGCAGAAAAGTACTTGTAGAATAAAAACAAATGAGGGAAATAGTAGTTGATGCAAAAAGTGATCTCTAGATGGCAAAAAGCACATTTGTCATCAGTGGATCCGGTCCTTTCCAGCATGCCTTGCATGCCGCATTACATTGTCACTCTGCGTGGATAATGCACACAGCCTAATATGGACCAGAAGCTCAAAAGGGTCAACATTTGCAGCCATATTTTAGGTATGTTCTTAACTGCAATTGTACACTCCATATAACCTAAGGGGGGTTGCATCTACTCCTTAATGATGGCCAAATAAGGCTTTAAAATTCCTTGGCTGGCCCGCACATCACGATCCCTCGGTTGGTTTGGTCATTGCAGCCATCGGCTTCTCATGCCTGGTTTTCAGCTCGCGGTGAGGTGGCCCAAGCGGTATTGCATTCGCTGTGTGTTGTGGAGATTTGTGTTTCAAACTCGGTGGCCACTCCGGTTAATACTGTGGTGTGTCTTCTTTGGTTCTTTCGGTAAAGTCACGTAGAATGAGAATAAAATAATAAATGTATAAAATAAAATAACACAATAATATTCTCACGACGTTTCGGCCACAACACAAGCGGCCTTCATCAGGTGAAGGGACGAGACTGTGTTGTGGCCGAAACGTCGTGAGAATATTATTGCGTTATTTTATTTTATCAATTTATTATTTTATTCTCATTCTACGTGACTTTACCGAAAGAACCAAAGAAGATGAATCCTTGCAGTCACGAAATCTTTAAATCGAAACTGTGGTGTGTATTAAGCGTAAAATATTAACAGTGGACGTTAAAAGATCCTGTAACGTTATTCGTGTGCCAGCATCATGGTCCAAGGTTGGCAAATTACATGCAAATTACTTATTTGGGGAGCACATATCAATCGTTCGCCTCCTTTTACAAAGACGTAGCAGTGACCTTCTAATGCAAACGTTTTGAGAATCAGTGAGGCTTTTCTGAGTGACCCATGTAATAGTATGAATAATAACGTTGGGTTTACGTCAATCCGTGCTTGTGTGCAGGGCACTTGGCAGAGAGCAGTCAGCGGTAGTGTAGCGGTTAGCGCTCTGCGCTACGATCCCGGCGACTTGGGTTCGATTCCTTCGCACGGTCAACACCAGTGATGATTATCTGAACCGGTCCTGGGCCTCCCCTAGGTTGACTCGGAACTCAATTGAATGCCTGGTGCGGTGTGTAAACATCGCCACTGGGGAGACAAAGGCGGCCGGGCTTGGCGCTGGCAACCCACCTCCTTGTGTGCCGTGCCGGCCTTCATCTGTGCTCCTCGCCAACAGCACTTGCCCCAACAGTCTGTTAAGGCTACATTGGAGATATGTCTTTGTGTTTTGTGTAGGGCCCCACGCTGTGCGTGGAGGGCATCGCGCTGAACATGTTCGACCGCGTGTGCGTGCGCGTGTCGCTGGATTCGTCCAACCTGCAGCACCAGCGGATCCGCATGCACCTCGTCCGCCCGGAGGTATTCACCGTGCGGCGCGACGCGAAACCTCGGAATACCACCGATTTGTATTGTGACCATGCTGCTGTTGCTGCTTGCTGCGCCAGCAGTAGTGCACAAAAAACAAACGCTCGCCGCATCGGAACGTCAGCGGACCGAAAATTAATGACACAAGCCACAGCATAGCGCTTGTTGCCATGCAACCCAAACTGTGGGGCCGTATAGTAAACCCATAGAGACACAGAGATACATAGGAGATACAGAGAGACCCATTATGATTCCTAGAGGTTCATAGAGACTCATACAGATACATAGCAGTGCATTAAAAACAAGCTACTGTACGATTGTGGCCATGCAACCCAAACTATGGACCACATTTTACACCACTGTCTGTTGTCCTATACCTCCTGTAACTGGCAAATTGGATATAACACGATGATGAATGTATGAAGGAACGCATTTTTTGTATAACGCAGATCCGAACTGGATTTAACTCGGTTGAATGAATGGAACTACGTCGCACGAGTAGGAATAAGCGGTCGTAACGGCTGCCTCGGCGTAGCATCACACAAGGCGGGATGCTGCTGGATGCTTCTAGATGCTACCCACGTTCCTTAGTCTTTGTTCAGCCTGTGTTACGCATCTCACGCGTTTTTGCGGACTGCGCTTTACCCCATATAATATATATTATTTATTATATCACGATTTTTCCAAAACGCGGTGTTCTTGAGGTACGCAACTACCGTATTATAGAACAGACTGTATATCCAAAGACTATAGGACACTATCCCTACCTATATCAGTTGTGACTGTCCGTGTGTTTAAATCCAGCTTGAAAATGTCGTTATTAATTGGCTTTTCCTGGATTCTGATTGGTTATTACTGTGAGGGGAATCATTATGATTAGCTTTTATTGCATTTTGCATGCTGTGTAAAGTGTCAGTATCACTGTCATTATTGTTATTATCGGCTTTTACTTCATTTCTATTGGCTTGTATCTATACTTGAGTAGTTTTTTTTAATGTCCAGTGCTTTTTTGAGATATTTCGATATGCAAGGTGCTGTATAAAATAGATTTTTATTATGGCCCTAGTTCATTGCACAAGAAGGGCCATTATCTGAAACGTGACCTATTTAAATGATCGTTTGGGGCTGTTGTTGATGAATGCGAGTTCTCAAGATACCAAGCTAAGTCAGGGTGTGGGAGCCTTGGTAGATATCAGATGTCTTAACAAAACTCCATGAGTCTGTTCTGCATGGGTTTCCTCCGGGTTCTCTGGTTTCCTCCCATATCTAAAAAGAAGCATGCGTTGAAACTGGTATTAAGGTAGTTTATGTATCGCCATGGGCGGCAGGGTGGCACATTGGTAAACCCTTGCATCTTGCAGCAAGAAAACTGGGTTTGATTCCCAACTAGAGTGTGTTACTGTGTGGAGTTGTCATCTTCTCTCCCCCTGTTCCTCAAAAGTCTTCAGACTTGGTGAAGTTTTTCAGTGTTATTAAGTGTAATAATAACGTATCACTTGTGTTGGAAATACTCGCATGTGTGTGTGAGAGCATTGGTGTAGTGGTTAGCACGCTGCGCTATGAACCCGGCAACCCAATTCCCACTCACCGCCAACACCAATGAGGATTATCTGAACTGCTGTTTTGCCTACCCAAGGTCAACTCTTTCTTAAATGAGTACCTGGTGTAGTGTGTAAACATCAGCACTGGGGAGAGGTGTTGGCCACTTACCCCCTCGTGGGCCATGCCACCTAACAGCAGCACAGTCTGTTAAAGGCTTATTTGGGTGACTATCTTTGTTGTACGTTTGTGCCATTTGTGTGTCCGCTGTCACAGATTCCAGGCTACAACCCTGCGGAGTCCACCCCATGGGGCTCGCCTTCTCCCCGGCCTAAGAAACCCAGACAGCACTAGTGTATCGTGGATGCGGTGTCAACAAGATGTCGGAGGAGGTGCATGAGTGGGCACAAACTCTGGGTTTTTACATCTGCAGAGTTAATTAAGTGTACATTGTGCTCGCAAGCAGAGGTGAACAATTGAAAATAAAGCAGTGGCGGTTATGAAAAATGCTTCCCTGAAGTAACAGACGGTTTGCACTCTGAACTTGCAATCCAGAGGTCACCGGTTCTTCGTTCTCCTGTCGCAGCAGTTCAAATGGTAGCGCAATTTTTTTTATTTAGAATTTTTACCTTGCCAACCAGTACAATCAGCCAATGAAGGTGTATACGCATCAAGATGTATGAAAGGTTTAGGATATCTTATGCCCCACTTCTTTGCCAGACAAGACACTGACCCTCTTGTGTTGAAGGTGATTTCACAAAAATATTGGTTACTGAATCGGTGGTGTTTATTGACTAACGCAGCAGTGTCCAACCCACAAAGCACTGTGATCCATTCTGGTATATCTCAACATGTTCCGTGATCTACCAGCAATATATAACCAACAGTTACCCGGATGGATTTGACCGACTAATAGAACACTGTAGACATGCCAAGTGCTAGTGCGATCTATTGGTTTAAAATATATATTATTAATCCATTAATTCTTAGTCGGGGATTTTGTTTTTGCCATCTGCTATAACAAGAATTGCTTTATATTAGAGGTGTTTATTCCTATTTGTCCCGAGATCCACAATCAAAATCTTTTGCGATCATCCACCCATGGATCGCGATTCACATATCGGCTACCACTGATCTAACCGTTGAAAACCAGTTTAACACGTAGGCTTTCGCGACCAATATCCATAACACGGGTTTTTTGGGTTAGATCACGTAATAAATATTTAAATGTGTCAGTAAACCCGCCACCACCCGACACAGAGCAAAGCCACAACATTTACAATCTGAGTACAATGTTTCACCAGTAATTACAACCAGCTTCATCAGGCGACAGCCAGTTTCGTGGAGAATCCTCGTTCCTTAATGCGCATGCATAATGTGTGTTGATTAACATATAAATAACCCAATCGGCAATGGATACCCATAGTCATATGCATTCATTGATTCCCCTCCCAATTCGCGAAAGAAGTGCTCACAAGTGATGGCTGTCGCCTGATGAAGCTAGTTAGTGCTGGCGAAATGTTGTACTTAGATTGTAAATGGTGTGGCTTTGCTCTCCAACACACTGGTGGACTGTACTAGTAACGAATTGACATGTTCTGTTTACGTGACAAACCTTACTAATTGGCTGTCGGGTGGTGGTGGGTTTAACAACACATTTATATATTTAAACGATCTAACCCATAAAACGCGTATTATAGTTGAAAACCTACAATTGTGCCAGGTTTGGCCTGTCGGAGTGGGCCATTAGGGTGGCCACTCAGAGTGCAAAGCTCTGGGGAATCCGAGCAAGAGCTTCGAAGTATGATTGTGCACGGTGACACCCGCAGGGGTCTCGTGATGGATGGCAAATGGAAGATTTTTTATCGCGAGAGGATTCCCTGCAAGGGATGTTAGGTTACTTATTCTTGTGAGGATGCCATTTACTGTATGAAGGGGCAGCGGTCAGCTGCATAGAACAGAGTATAAAATTACCCGAGCTGTTGCTGTTTAAATCGTCGGTTTAACGGAGAATTTCACCTCAGGTTTTTTTACACAGCTGCCCCACCCCTCATCGGACTCTGTGCAATCACACAAGGAATGTTTTTGGAAAAAATGTCGGTGTCAGAAAATTTTAAGGTTTAATCGTTTACAAATGGGCATTTCGTTACAGCTTGTCCTTTAGACGTGCAAAGATAATTTCTGACAATATTGACACGTTTTCAAATTGTTTCGTAAATGTTCATAACTTTGCTCACGTATATACAGTACGTGGGCAATAATTCTGAGCTCCTGGAGTAGTGGTAAAGATTTTAGCGAGTTGATGTCTTTGCGACTTTGTGTAAATGTGTTTAACATTTTTTAGCTGAATCGTATATTTACAAGCATGTACACATGAGTTACACGCGTTTATATACAAAATTAAACCAATTTATTTTCCATGCATCTGCTGTTATTTTGATTACTTCAAGTTAGGTTTTCCACTGCTGGATGAACATCTCGCCACGTAATGTTGGATGTCAGGTTTAGTTTGACCATACTTCACCATGCTGGTCACTGTTGGATGATAATAATGTCCACTTGCAATGCACCACCGCGCAGTATTCACTCGCCTTCGAATCGAGTCCTGCACCGCCGTTTCACATGCAAATTTGATTCTCAATCCCTGGGCCAACTTGCTCCTGATTAGCATGCGATTTGCCACGTTTCGATCTCGGAGGTGATTAAATGCGCCGGCTTCCAGGCTTGTTGAGCCGCTCGGAGCCCAATTAACGAAAATTGTTGCCAAAGCAAAAGCGTGAGCTCGAATGTTTGTCCGTGTTCTTTTCAAACCACCAGTCGAACGCCGGCCTCTGCCCACTCCGACCGTGCGGAGGCCCTGGCCGTCGGGGAGGCCCTCATGGTGCCTCGCGGCAAACGTGGGGCCCGGGTGGGCGCGCCGACGGTTGATCGCGTACAGGCGGTGCAACTCCCACAAATGAAACATCACACCTTGCTGATCTCGTGACCAGGAGCATAAACGATCATCACGCAAACTCCGGTCATCCTCGCAGCAGCAGCTCTTGGCCATCGAACAAAGACGATCACTGCTTCCTTCCGATATTAGAAGCCACGAGCTATGAACGACTCGGAGGTTCGAGCAACCACAGCCGAGTTGGAAGGCAGCAGCAGCCCAGGCGGTGAGCCAGCTCCAAAATCCCCCAAGCACTGAAGTTCTCGATTTAGTACATTGAAAAACACGACGGTAAGTGAAACGTAAATCGAAACCAATTTTTCCATTCACTTGAGGGGCCGTCCATAAATGACGTCACGCAATTTTTGACCTCTCGTCACTCGGCGTCACAAAAAGTCAGACCCCCCCCTCAAATATGACGTCACAAAGCTCTGCCAACCCCCCAAAACCATATTTCCATTTTGAAAATAAAACAATGCTTCAACTATTGTCATTGTAGTGCGTGGCGCTGCACTGATGTTGTAGGAGTGTTATAACAATTAGTGTTATAACAATTCTATACTTAAAGTTGCGCATTTTGATGTGATGTCACATTTCTCAAACCCCCCCTCCCCCTCGTCACACATCATCGCAAATGTCTGACCCCCGCCCCCCCCCCCGAGGTGCATGACCGCGTTACCGTGTTCATTCTGTGAAGGGATGAGGAAAAGGAAGAGGGAAAAGCATCCAGCGTCGCCGCACGCAGGCAACGTGTTTATCACAGTGGACAAAATATAAAAATACACATATATGTAGTGGGTTCCACGGAGACTGGAGACGTCTTTAGAGGCAACATGGTTTATTTGTAACTATGAACAGTACTCCCCTTAACTCCCACTATCTAGGGAGGTACAGCCTCCGGGCTAGCGTGCCCTCGCACTGATCAAACCTGACTCTCAGCCCTCTGGCTATCGGTGCCCTAGGGGAGGCTAACTGACCCGACCCAGCCAAGGTGCGGGTCCTGACCATTGGTCCGAGCTTGGCCCGGCCCTTACAAGGACGTCGGGCTCGAGGTCCCAGGGTCCTAGCTAGGGAGGCTACTCTGCTGCTCTGTGGTTTTAACCAATTGGATAATTGCAAAGTATTATTTAAAGTCTGGTAAATTTGGACTGTTGCACTGACGCAAATGGCCGGTTCTTTTTTGAAAAACAACCACCATTAGTTTAACAAGCCTAATTGATGAAACCCAAATGGAAGCCGGTATAATTATATTGCTTAAAACAAATGCTGCTGGGGAATGTTGGTGGGAAAAGCCATTAGGCTGATGTATTTAAACATCATATTCTGATTTATGTGGAGACACAAAAAGCGAGTCATGCTTCTACAGTATTTGCTTGTGCAAAGCATGGACAATCATTGCCACAGAGACTGAATCAGCTCGGTGGCTAGGAGATGTTAACTACCTCACCTGGTATGGAGGAGGCCGAGGGTTTGATCCCGACCCTGATGCCTTTATAAGGAGTACCTTGGATATCGAGGTGGTTACATTTTTGGAAAGTGCAGCAAAAGCCAAAAGCGTGATATTCAATACTTAAGCTTGACATAAATAATGAGCTTACATACACGCAACCAAAAATAGACACATCACAATAGAAATGTGCTGTACTGAATGCCAAATTTACTACTATAATGAGCCAAGAATGTCTGTGTCCCGCGCGTGACGTCACTCCACGTCGAGCAGGCCCCCTCATTAATACTCATGAAGAGACTAATCTCTCACAATACAAAGGCCACTGCCACAGCCATTGACATGCTAATCTCACAATACAAAGGCCACTGCCCCAGCCTCTGTGGTTGGACCATCTCTAGCTCCACCCACCTACCTTGATGCACTCATCTCAGGCCTATATAAGACCTTGTCTCAGCAACTTTCGGGTGACGTCACTCCACATGGGGGGGGGGGGGGCGAAGTGCCTCCTCCCCCCTCCTCAGCGTCAACTTAGAAACTCACTACAAAGGCAGAACCCTCACGTCACGCGATCTCCCTAACGCTATTGAGACATCGAAGTAAAAAGGACGTCATGATGAACAAGGGATTATAACCTTTAAATGAAATAGGTCTGTCACCGCGGCCTTACAAATTGCACACAAATGGATGCAATGAATATCACTTCGCTGTCTGATTTACTGCGATAGATTTACTGTAATACACCCACCCTTGGACGGGCAAAAGGCTAGTAAACAAATAATCCCCTCGCCTGCTCCCCACCACAATATCACACAATGATATAGTACTTCCTTGTACAGTATACCCGCTAAAGACCAAAACTAATCCCCATGATAGGTAAATTGATATACATAGAGCTTGCCGGCGATAGGTCTAAACCACGAACTATGAACTCGTGATATTCAAGGGTCTCCCGTATTTGGAGTGTGCATGTTCTCCCCATGGTCACGTATCCTTTTCTCCAGGTCCTCCGTTTTTTTTCTCCACATCTAAAAACATGCGTTAAGATAATTACTGCTATAAATATTCACATAAGCCACATCGTTGAGCAATCATATGTGGCCAGGCTGCTTCTGGAAAAGAGCTATATATCTCAGTGGGCCTTACCTGGTCAAATAAAAATAGGTCGCTTACAGGAGCTGAATGGATTGCCACATCACAGGGACGCCAGGAATCGCAGCATGGAGAGGGCTTCATCCAGCAGTGGATTGATCCTGGTTTATGTTTTGCAAATAGTAAACTTCAGCGTGCACTTCCAAATGAAGGTGTTTAAAGTGTCTGTTTATCTTATTTGGTTCTTTCGGTAAAGTCACGTAGAATGAGAATAAAATAATAAAATAAAAATAAGACAATAAAATTCTCACGACGTTTCGGCCACAACACAAGCGGCCTTCTTCAGGTGAAAGAACAGAACTGTTGGGACGACAGTGCTTTAATGAGTGCTGCTGAGATTCGTGGCATTTTTTAAGCTCGGTGATAGGTGTGAATGACCTAGAAAGCAGGATAATTTAGCATTGAAATAGCTAGGGATTAACTTGTGACAAAAATAGCTGTGTTAAAGTCAAAGTTTACATATCAACAGAAGCATTTAGTATATGGACGCTAAAGGGCCTCCAACTACCCAACTATCATATAGTAAACCAATGTGAGAAAAAACTAAGTCTATATTACATCAGTATAATAATTGTACTTGATATATTCTTCAATAAGCTGAGCTATTAATCACAAAGCAACTGGGTATACACTACACTATATAATGAATACCACATAGTAAAACCAATGAAAACCAAAATATAAACTACCTCAATGTTATCAATAAACTCTATATACTCTCCAATCAGCTGAGCCACCAACAATAAGTCGTTATATATCACAATGCCATATTGCGAAAAATGGCGGTTTTTCTTCCCATCAACGACCAGCACCACGGACAACGAACGAGCTTCGTTCAGACGGACCACTCAATCCATGCTCGGGAACGGAAGAGGGAGAGAGACAGCCATAATGCGTTGTTATACTCCATGTTATAACCCATACCATTAACCGTGGTGTGAGAGGTATTAAGAGGCAATATCAGCGAAAGAGCTGCGGTCTGACGGTAGCCGTAAAATACAATTAATTAAGAACCATTGGAAAGATGTTTTAAACCATTTCGGAACTTCATTAAATTTATTGGCTGGTTGGGGAGGCCATATTAAGTTTGCGAAGTCTGAAACTCCAGGCAAAACATAAATAAACTTCCGTTATCTCCGAAAAAGTAAGATGGATTGATAACCAAGCTGTGGAGGTCTGGCTAAATTTATAAGATGTCCATTGTTTCACAAGATATAGCATGAATCGGATAAGAAATACACTATTCATTCTTATACACTGGTCCATTCATACAATTAGTATATTAGTGGGCTACATTAGAGAAGATAAAGGGAGGAGAGGAGAAGAGGAGGGCCGGGGTGCCCGGAGCCCAGAGAGTGCCCAGAGGGGCCAGAGAGCCAGGGGCAACCCTGATGTTTATGTTGGCGGGATAGCATGTGCTCCCGTGCATGTGAGGTTGCTCTCAACAGAAGTCGTTCCTTGCACGAGAATGGCTGAAACGCTGAGTAACCACTCAGAGGTATAGTGGTTAAGCAGTCGAGACGGTATAGTGGAAAAACAGTGGAGATTTCTGAAGCAAAGTTTAAGATTTGCAGTTGTCAAATTATATTGAGCCGATCCATATGGCAAGTGAAATAAAGAAGACTTAAAGTGTGTTGCTAAAAAAATCTTGGAGGAAAGAGGATACATGTGTGCCTCTTGGAGTAGGAAAGGCATTGCTCAAAACTGTGCTGCAAGGTCACGTGCCATGAATCACATGAGTTTAAAAAACGTGACTAAACCAACAAGCTTGTGAATAATTATCATGGTGAAGACACCTCTATACGTTGAATACTGAAGGAAAAGCATCGTGCTACACATCGTCAAAGCCCGACAACACCTGACATTCGAGAAGTACAATTTCATCGTTCTACACATCGTCAATACCCTACAACACCTGGAAAGTCACCAGCTGCATCAAGCATCTGACTCTTGTTTTGTTTGAAAGACACTGTGTGTAACGACTTTACATCCACCGGCACAGCGGGTTTCTAAACGCCTGCCATGTCACCTTCTCAACAATAGCGTCAGAGACCGTCTGGTACAGACTGAAAGCTGATTTCCTTTGTTGCACTGTTTGTCTTTTCATGAATGTCATATTGTGCACTGCTCCTTCTCCTCCTGCTCCTCCTCCTGCTCCTCCTCCTGCTCCTCCTGCTCCTCCTCCTCCTCCTGCTCCTCCTGCTCCTGCTCCTCCTGCTCCTCTTCCTGCTCCTCCTGCTCCTGCTCCTCCTGCTCCTGCTCCTCCTGCTCCTCCTCCTGCTCCTCCTCCTCCTGCTCCTCCTCCTGCTCCTCCTCCTGCTCCTCCTCCTGCTCCTCATCCTCCTCCTCTGCCTCCTGCTCCTCCTCCTCCTGCTCCTGCTCCTCCTGCTCCTCCTCCTCCTGCTCCTGCTCCTCCTCGTCCTGCTCCTCCTCCTACTGCTCCTCCTACTCCTGCTCCTCCTGCTCCTCCTCCTGCTCCTCCTCCTCCTGCTCCTCCTGCTGCTCCTCCTCCTGCTCCTCCTGCTCCTTCTCCTCCTGCTCCTCCTCCTGCTCCTCCTGCTCCTCCTCTTGCTCCTCATCCTGCTCCTCCTCTTGCTCCTCTTCCTCCTCCTGCTCATCCTCCTGCTCCTCCTGCTCCTGCTCCTCCTCCTCCTGCTCCTCTACCTCCTCCTGTTCCTCCTCCTGCTCCTGCTCCTCCTCCTGCTCCTCCTCCTGCTCCTCCTCCTGCTTCTCCTCCTGCTCCTCCTCCTGTTCCTCCTCCTCCTGCTCCTCCTCCTGCTCGTCCTCCTCCTGCTCCTGCTCCTGCTCCTCCTCCTGCTACTCCTCCTCCTGCTCCTCCTCCTGCTCCTCCTCCTTCTGCTCCTCCTGCTCCTCCTCCTCCTGCTCCTCCTCCTGCTCCTCCTGCTCCTCCTCATGCTCCTTCTCCTCCTGCTCCTCCTCCTGCTCCTCCTCCTGCTTCTCCTTCTCCTCCTCCTGCTCCTCCTCCTGCTCCTCCTCCTGCTCCTGCTCCTTGCTGCTCCTCCTCCTGTTCCTCCTGCTCCTCCTCCTCCTGCTCCTCCTCCTCCTGTTCCTCCTGCTACTCCTCCTCCTGCTCCTCCATCTGCACCTCCTCCTGCTCCTCCTCCTGCTCCTCCTCCTGCTCCTCCTCCTCCTGTTCCTTCTGCTCCTCCTCCTGCTCCTCCTCCTCCTGTTCCTCCTGCTACTCCTCCTCCTGCTCCTCCATCTGCTCCTCCTCCTGCTCCTCCTCCTGCTCCTCCTCCGCCTGTTCCCCCTCCTCCTGCTCCTGCTCTACCTCCTCCTGCTCCTCCTGCTCCTCCTCCTCCTGCTCCTCCTCCTGCTCCTCTGCGCCTCCTCCTCCTGCTCCTCCTCCTGCTCCTCCTCCTGCTCCTCCTCCTGCTCCTCCTCCTCCTGCTCCTCCTCTTCCTGTTCCTCCTCCTCCTGCTCCTCCTCCTGCTCTACCTCCTCCTGCTCCTCCTGCTCCTCCTCCTCCTGCTCCTCCTCCTGCTCCTCCTGCGCCTCCTCCTCCTGCTCCTCCTCCTGCTCCTCCTCGTCCTGGTCCTCCTCTTGCTCCTCCTCCTGCTCCTCCTCCTGCTCCTCCTCCTGCTCCTACTCCTCCTCCTGCTCCTCCTCCTGCTCCTTCTCCTCCTGCTCCTTCTCCTCCTGCTCCTCCTGCTCCTCTTCCTACTCCTCCTGCTCCTCCTCCTGCTCCTCCTCCTGCTCCTCCTCCTGCTCCTCCTGCTCCTCCTGTTCCTCCTCCTGCTCCTCCTCCTGCTCCTTCTCCTCCTGCTCCTCCTCCTGCTCCTCTTCCTGCTCCTCCTGCTCCGCCTCCTGCTCCTCCTCTTGCTCCTCCTCCTGCTCCTGCTCCTCCTCCTCCTGCTCCTCCTGCTCCTCCTCCTGCTCCTCCTGCTCCTGCTCCTCCTCCTCATGCTCCTCCTCCTGCTCCTCCTCCTCCTGCTCCTCCTCCTGCTCGTCCTCCTCCTGCTCCTGCTCCTGCTCCTCCTCCTGCTACTCCTCCTGCTACTCCTCCTCCTGCTCCTCCTGCTGCTCCTCCTCCTTCTGCTCCTCCTGCTCCTCCTCCTCCTGCTCCTCCTCCTGCTCCTCCTGCTCCTCCTCATGCTCCTTCTCCTCCTGCTCCTCCTCCTGCTCCTTCTCCTCCTGCTCCTCCTCCTCCTGCTCCTCCTCCTGCTCTTCCTCCTGCTCCTCCTCCTGCTCCTCCTCCTGCTCCTGCTCCTCCTCCTTGCTGCTCCTCCTCCTGTTCCTCCTGCTCTTCCTCCTCCTGCTCCTCCTCCTCCTGTTCCTCCTGCTACTCCTCCTCCTGCTCCTCCATCTGCTCCTCCTCCTGCTCCTCCTCCTGCTCCTCCTCCTGCTCCTCCTCCTCCTGTTCCTCCTGCTCCTCCTCCTGCTCCTCCTCCTCCTGTTCCTTCTCCTCCTGCTCCTCCTCCTGCTCCTCCTCCTCCTCCTCTACCTCCTCCTGCTCCTCCTGCTCCTCCTCCTGCTCCTCCTCCTGCTCCTCCTCCTGTGCCTCCTCCTCCTGCTCCTCCTCCTGCTCCTCCTGCTCCTCTTGCTCCTCCTCCTGCTCCTCCTCCTCCTGCTCCTCCTCCTGCTCCTACTCCTCCTCCTGCTCCTCCTCCTGCTCCTTCTCCTCCTGCTCCTTCTCCTCCTGCTCCTCCTCCTGCTCCTCCTCCTGCTCCTCCTCCTGCTCCTCCTACTCCTGCTCCTCCTACTCCTGCTCCTCCTCCTGCTCCTACTCCTGCTCCTCCTACTCCTGCTCCTCCTACTCCTGCTCCTCCTCCTGCTCCTAATCCTCCTTCTGCTCCTCCTCCTGCTCCTCCTCCTGCTCCTCCTCCTGCTCCTACTCCTCCTCCTGCTCCTCCTCCAGCTCCTCCTGCTCCTTCTCCTCCTGCTCCTCCTCCTGCTCCTCCTCCTGCTCCTCCTGCTCCTGCTCCTCCTCCTCTTGCTCCTCCTCCTGCTCCTCCTCCTGCTCCTCCTCCTCCTGCTCCTCCTCCTCCTGCTCCTCCTCCTGCTCCTCCTGCTCCTGCTCCTCCTCCTCCTGCTCCTCCTCCTGCTTCTCTTCCTGCTCCTGCTCCTCCTCCTGCTCCTCCTGCTCCTCCTCCTGCTCCTCCTCCTCCTGCTCCTCCTCCTGCTCCTCCTCCTACTCCTCCTCCTGCTCCTCCTCCTGCTCCTCCTCCTCCTGCTGCTCCTCCTCCTGCTTCTCCTCCTCCTGCTCCTCCTCCTCCTGCTCCTCCTCCTGCTCCTCCTCGTCCTGCTCCTCCTCCTACTGCTCCTCCTACTCCTGCTCCTCCTGCTCCTCCTGCTGCTCCTCCTCCTGCTCCTCCACCTGCTCCTGCTCCTTCTCCTCCTGCTCCTCCTCCTGCTCCTCCTGCTCGTCCTCTTGCTCCTCCTCCTGCTCCTCCTCTTGCTCCTCTTCCTCCTCCTGCTCCTCCTCCTGCTCCTCCTCCTGCTCCTCCTCCTGCTCCTCTTCCTCCTCCTGTTCCTCCTCCTGCTCCTCCTCCTGCTCCTCCTCCTGCTCCTCCTCCTGCTCCTCCTCCTCCTGCTCCTCCTTCTGCTCCTCCTCCTGTTCCTCCTCCTCCTGCTCCTCCTCCTGCTCCTCCTTCTCCTGCTCCTCCTCCTCCTGCTACTCCTCCTCCTGCTCCTCCTCCTGCTCCTCCACCTCCTCCTCCTTCTGCTCCTCCTCCTCCTGCTCCTCCTCCTGCTCCTCCTCCTGCTCCTCCTGCTCCTCCTCATGCTCCTCCTCCTGCTCCTCCTCCTGCTCCTCCTCCTGCTTCTCCTGCTCTTCCTCCTGCTCCTCCTCCTGCTCCTCCTCCTCCTGCTCCTGCTCCTCCTCCTGCTCCTCCTCCTCCTGTTCCTCCTCCTCCTGCTCCTCCTCCTCCTGCTCCTCCATCTGCTCCTCCTCCTGCTCCTCCTCCTGCTCCTCCTCTTGCTCCTGTTCCTCCAGCTCCTCCTCGTGCTCCTCCTCTTCCTGTTCCTCCTCCTCTTGCTCCTCCTCCTGCTCTACCTCCTCCTGCTCCTCCTGCTCCTCCTCCTGCTCCTCCTGCTCCTCCTCCTGCGCCTCCTGCTCCTCCTCTTGCTCCTCCTCCTGCTCCTCCTCTTGCTCCTCTTCCTCCTCCTGCTCCTTCTCCTGCTCCTCCTCCTGCTCCTCCTCTTGCGCCTCCTCCTCCTGCTCCTCCTCCTGCTCCCACTGCTCCTCTTGCTCCTCCTGCTCCTCCTCCTGCTCCTACTCATCCTCCTGCTCCTTCTCCTCCTGCTCCTCCTCCTCCTGCTCCTTCTCCTCCTGCTCCTTCTCCTCCTGCTCCTCCTCCTCCTCTTCCTGCTCCTCCTCCTGCTCCTCCTCCTGTTCCTCCTCCTGCTCCTACTCCTCCTTCTGCTCCTCCTCCTGCTCCTTCTTCTGCTCCTCCTCCTGCTCCTACTCCTCCTCCTGCTCCTCCTCCTGCTCCTTCTCCTCTTGCTCCTTCTCATCCTGCTCCTCCTCCTGCTCCTCCTCCTGCTCCTCCTGCTCCTCCTACTGCTCCTCCTCTTGCTCCTGCTCCTGCTCCTCCTCCTGCTCCTCCTCCTGCTCCTCCTCCTCCTGCTCCTCCTCCTGCTCCTCCTGCTCCTGCTCCTGCTCCTCCTGCACCTCCTCCTGCTCCTCCTCCTCCTGCTCCTGCTTCTCCTGCTCCTCCTCCTGCTCCTCCTCCTGCTCCTCCTCCTCCTGCTCCTCCTCCTGCTCCTCCTCCTGCTCCTCCTCCTGCTCCTCCTGCTCCTCCTCCTCCTGCTCCTCCTCCTCCTGTTCCTCCTCCTCCTGCTCCTCCTCCTGCTCTACCTCCTCCTGCTCCTCCTGCTCCTCCTGCTCCTCCTCCTGCTCCTCCTGCGCCTCCTCCTCCTGCTCCTCCTCCTGCTCCTCCTCGTCCTGGTCCTCCTCTTGCTCCTCCTCCTGCTCCTCCTCCTGCTCCTCCTCCTGCTCCTACTCCTCCTCCTGCTCCTCCTCCTGCTCCTCCTCCTGCTCCTCCTGCTCCTCCTCATGCTCCTCCTCCTGCTCCTCCTCCTGCTCCTCCTCCTGCTTCTCGTGCTCTTCCTCCTGCTCCTCCTCCTGCTCCTCCTCCTCCTGCTCCTGCTCCTCCTCCTGCTCCTCCTCCTCCTCCTGTTCCTCCTCCTCCTGCTCCTCCTCCTCCTGCTCCTCCATCTGCTCCTCCTCCTGCTCCTCCTCCTGCTCCTCCTCTTGCTCCTGTTCCTCCAGCTCGTGCTCCTCCTCTTCCTGTTCCTCCTCCTCCTGCTCCTCCTCCTGCTCTACCTCCTCCTGCTCCTCCTGCTCCTCCTCCTGCTCCTCCTCCTCCTCCTCCTGCTCCTCCTCCTGCGCCTCCTGCTCCTCCTCTTGCTCCTCCTCCTGCTCCTCCTCTTGCTCCTCTTCCTCCTCCTGCTCCTTCTCCTGCTCCTCCTCCTGCTCCTCCTCTTGCGCCTCCTCCTCCTGCTCCTCCTCCTGCTCCCACTGCTCCTCTTGCTCCTCCTGGTCCTCCTCCTGCTCCTACTCCTCCTCCTGCTCCTTCTCCTCCTGCTCCTCCTCCTGCTCCTCCTCCTCCTGCTCCTGCTCCTCCTCCTGCTCCTCCTCCTCCTCCTGTTCCTCCTCCTCCTGCTCCTCCTCCTCCTGCTCCTCCATCTGCTCCTCCTCCTGCTCCTCCTCCTGCTCCTCCTCTTGCTCCTGTTCCTCCAGCTCCTCCTCGTGCTCCTCCTCTTCCTGTTCCTCCTCCTCCTGCTCCTCCTCCTGCTCTACCTCCTCCTGCTCCTCCTGCTCCTCCTCCTGCTCCTCCTCCTCCTCCTCCTGCTCCTCCTCCTGCGCCTCCTGCTCCTCCTCTTGCTCCTCCTCCTGCTCCTCCTCTTGCTCCTCTTCCTCCTCCTGCTCCTTCTCCTGCTCCTCCTCCTGCTCCTCCTCTTGCGCCTCCTCCTCCTGCTCCTCCTCCTGCTCCCACTGCTCCTCTTGCTCCTCCTGCTCCTCCTCCTGCTCCTACTCCTCCTCCTGCTCCTTCTCCTCCTGCTCCTCCTCCTCCTGCTCCTTCTCCTCCTGCTCCTTCTCCTCCTGCTCCTCCTCCTCCTCTTCCTGCTCCTCCTCCTGCTCCTCCTCCTGCTCCTCCTCCTGCTCCTACTCCTCCTTCTGCTCCTCCTCCTGCTCCTCCTTCTGCTCCTCCTCCTGCTCCTACTCCTCCTCCTGCTCCTCCTCCTGCTCCTTCTCCTCTTGCTCCTTCTCATCCTGCTCCTCCTCCTGCTCCTCCTCTTGCTCCTCCTCCTGCTCCTCCTCCTGCTCCTCCTCCTGCTCCTCCTCCTCCTGCTCCTCCTCCTGCTCCTCCTGCTCCTGCTCCTCCTCCTCCTGCACCTCCTCCTGCTCCTCCTCCTCCTGCTCCTGCTCCTCCTGCTCCTCCTCCTGCTCCTCCTCCTGCTCCTCCTCCTGCTCCTCCTCCTCCTGCTCCTCCTCCTGCTCCTCCTCCTGCTCCTCCTCCTGCTCCTCCTGCTCCTCCTCCTCCTGCTCCTCCTCCTCCTGTTCCTCCTCCTCCTGCTCCTCCTCCTGCTCTACCTCCTCCTGCTCCTCCTGCTCCTCCTGCTCCTCCTGCTCCTCCTCCTGCTCCTCCTGCGCCTCCTCCTCCTGCTCCTCCTCCTGCTCCTCCTCGTCCTGGTCCTCCTCTTGCTCCTCCTCCTGCTCCTCCTCCTGCTCCTCCTCCTGCTCCTACTCCTCCTCCTGCTCCTCCTCCTGCTCCTTCTCCTCCTGCTCCTTCTCCTCCTGCTCCTCCTGTTCCTCTTCCTACTCCTCCTGCTCCTCCTCCTGCTCCTCCTCCTCCTGCTCCTCCTCCTGCTCCTCCTGCTCCTCCTGCTCCTCCTCCTGCTCCTCCTCCTGCTCCTTCTCCTCCTGCTCCTCCTCCTGCTCCTCTTCCTGCTCCTCCTGCTCCTCCTCCTGCTCCTCCTCTTGCTCCTCCTCCTGCTCCTGTTCCTCCTCCTCCTGCTCCTCCTGCTCCTCCTCCTGCTCCTGCTCCTCCTCCTCATGCTCCTCCTCATGCTCCTCCTCCTCCTGCTCCTCCTCCTCCTGCTCCTCCTCCTGCTCCTCCTCCTCTTGCTCCTCCTCCTGCTCCTCCTCCTGCTCCTCCTCCTGCTCCTGCTCCTCCTCCTGCTCTTCCTCCTGCTCCTGCTCCTCCTCCTGCACCTCCTGCTCCTCCTCCTGCTCCTCCTCCTGCTCCTCCTCCTCCTCCTGCTCCTGCTCCTCCTCCTGCTCCTCCTGCTCCTCCTCCTGCTCCTCCTCCTGCTCCTCTTGCTCCTCATCCTGCTCCTCCTCCTGCTCCTCCTCCTGCTCCTCCTCCTGCTCCTCCTCCTCCTGCTCCTCTTCCTCCTGCTCCTCCTCCTGCTCCTCCTATTCCTGCTCCTCCTCCTGCTCCTCCTCCTGCTCCTCCTCCTCCTGCTCCTCCTCCTGCTCCTCCTCCTGCTCCTCCTCCTCCTGCTCCTGCTCTTCCTCC